>NW_023503608.1:0-633437 GCF_014529535.1 Bradysia coprophila | reverse complement strand
TTCGTTTCAAGCCGGCTCTATTTTCGCCACTACTCCCAAAAATCCAAATGTTTTGTTTCTGTCCTGGACGAATTCTAGCTTGGTTAGCACTTAAAATAGCTTTAGATTCCATTTTTATGTGGGCGTGTGTGTTCACTTGATCAAATCTTTTATGTAGCAGATTAGGTGATTTTTAATCAATTTGTATAATGCAACAAAATCAATACAGGTACTGTTGTTCTTAAACCGAAACTTTTAAACGTAGGCCACAATAAAATAAATATTTTCGCAACAAGTTGCAACTATGATTGTTTTTCCAATTTTCTATTACGATCACTGACGAGCATTTAATATTTCTTATGCTGAATTTGTAATTCGCTATTTGTAGTGCAGGAAATTCGGTAAGTTTAACAACTGATTCAGGATACATCTATGCAAAATTTGATGAAAAATATCTTTGATACTGACTTAAAGTGCGTTTTCATTCGTCTAAATTTGTGTAGAAATAAAGCCAAAAACAATCAATTTGCTAAGGATTCGCAGCCTTGAGAGTTCAACTTAGATTTTTGATCCTACATTCGATGATGTTATTAGAACTTAAGATTTTCCTGTACTAATTCGATGTTTCTTTGATCGGAAAACGCGACTGCTGCTGCTGCGTAGTAAGTTATACACAAGTGTGTAGTTGGTTTATTTTTAGTAATTTTCTCTTTTTGCATATTTTCACACTGTGAAACACAGAGACTGGCTGTACAATGTGTGTATACATAATGAATTTTTCGTTTCCACCGTATCAAGATTTGTTTGATAATATCAAGAGTAGACAGGCAAGGGTAAGTAGGAAGTTGAGGACCAAAACGTTTACAACTCTAGAATTCGCGTTTTCGTGATTGAATGTTGTAAAGGGCCAAAAAATAAGAGATCCTGGAAGGGGAGTCAAAAATTTCCTACGCTCCCCGCGACCTGGGCGCCCTTTGAAGGTCATTTGCAGAGTCTTTTTGTATGAATTATGGAGGATAGAAAATCCGATCAAAATATGTCGATATGGTACTCAAATGAAAGGTAAAGGACTGAACTTTATTTTAGTGAAAAAAAAAATTAATTTTCCTTCTACCACGAGTTTTTCACAGTTTTCCATAATTTTATATAAGAAAACGTTAAAATTTAAATAACTTTGCCAACTTAATTTTTAGAGAAAAATTTTGTTCGTGGGGTTTGTTGCTTATTCCTTTATACACATTTCCTACCATTTTGTTGATTTTTTTTTGTTGCCAGAGGGTCGGTTTTGGTACAATTTCCCTACACCTGTCAAAATGTCAGAAAAAAATATTCTGACGCATACAGTGCAGATAGAGAGTTGGTTCCAAAGGATAAGTTGTGGTTAACAATATTGCAGTCATATCATGAGAGTGATTTTTTTTTAAAGTGGACGAGGCTCCTTGGGAGTGTTTTTTGAGCGACGCTTTGTTTACATGTCCAACCAGATAGCCGTTTCCCCTAATATTTAAAAAAAGGGTACGTCCATTCAGTTTTAATTTTTTTTTCTTGGTTCTCTTTTGCCCTATCAAAGCAATAGTTATTTACGAATCTCTTGTGGACGGTCTCACTTCGTTTGGGCCACAACTCGTGAAATTGCCTATAATCAACCAAGGCATGAAAACGAGTTTTACATTTTCTTTATAAACAATCCCTATTATTTCAACCGGAAAAAAGACGATTATTATAAATAAAACGAAGATTAAAATGCGGACGTGATTGAACATTTCTCTTTCTTTACATTTAAAGACATTGAATTTTACGTCTTACGACGATAACAATTTATATCGCTTTCAGTTCAATATTATACCTATTTGATACAGCACCGAAAAAACGATCTGTCTCGTTTTTAAATTAATTTTTGAAACTAAGTGACGTCCCTACATAAAAGTCTCAACCAATAAATAATTCCTACAATAAGTTGGAAAAATGATCGAAACATTCGTTTTCATTGCATTCGTTGTAATCGAAATAGTGATTGACTTTCGTATCACTTCAGATTGTCTTGTTATTTTGACCGATGATGTGCTCGCCGAAGGAACGAAACGAGCAACATTGAATGGATACAGATATTGTGCTTACACAGGAATTCCGTATGCTACGCCACCAGTTGGAAGTAATAGATTTGAGGTATGTGTTAGAGCCAAGATTCTGGATCTATGTTAACTATTTCAAATGGATTTAGTTGCCGAAGAAAATCCCATTTTGGAGAGGTAGGAAGCGATTCATCGAAGACGCTAATATCTGTGTTCAGATGTCGTATGAAACGTTTCAAGTGATTGGTAATGAAGACTGCCTTTATCTCAACATTTTCACACTAAAAAGCAGACAAACAGAAAAGAACAATGAAAATACTGACAATCTTATGCCAGTTCTGTTTTTCATCCACGGTGGCAGCTTTAATATAGGATCAAGTAATAGCAATCTGAATATGCCCGATTATATTCTTGAAAAGGTAATCAGTGCAAGAATGTCAGCTCCGAATTTTCTATTTAAAGACAAAACTAACTCAGGAAATTGTGATCGTTACCATCAACTATCGTCTAGGGCCATTCGGATTTTTATCCTTTGACAATGTAACACGGAACGTTGGTTTGCATGACCAAAGAATGGCCCTGGAATGGATCTATGAAAATATTTTGTATTTTGGTGGTAATAAGAACGGCATAACGCTATCAGGATGGAGCTCTGGTGGTATGTTCTTTCAAATGAAACGTCCACAAAACCAATTTTTAATTTGCACGTCTTTATTTTCTGCATTAATTTTTAAGCTGCTTCCGTTTCGTATCATATGTACGCAAACAAATCCAAGGATCTGTTTGATAAAGCTATTTTGATGAGTGGAAATATGTTAAATCCATGGGCATTCGAGAGTGATGTAGATAAATGCAGCTGTGAACTTTTGAGCAAATTGAATATAAAAAATTCCCCATTTGCAATCGACGAATTGAAGGCTTTTGACGCATACGATTTGATACCTCCAATATTTACCGACGAATTAAAAATCGATTTTTTCGGATCCGAACAATTTTGCTTTGTTCCGACATTAGATAATGATTTTGTACCGCAACCGCCTCACGTAAATATTCGTCACCAAAATCCGTCCAACGTGCCACTATTGATTGGCACGACTTCCTTGGAATCTGATTGGGTAATGTCATTTGAATTTACCAACGATAAGTATCCTAACAAGAACCCCAACATATCCAGTGATCTGAACAAAGTTATGGCTCGGTACTTTGATAAGCATTATGATAGTATAGAAATGGATCGTTTTATTCGAAATTTTCAACACGCTAGTGATATGAGTTATGGAATCTATCAATTCATTCAACAGTATGTCGATTCTACTAAACAAGGAAATATTTTCGTCTATCGATTTGCGTTCGATGGACAATTTAGCGATTTAAAGGATTACGCTGGAGCAGTTCATGGCGATGAACTGGAATTTCTGTTTAAAAAGAATTCTGTTGAAGTTAACCGAAACAACATTAATATGGAACAAATATTGGAGCAGAGGATGATTAGCATGTGGTCCAATTTTATTCAATTCGGGTGAGTACAATGTTATGAGTACGGTAGACTATAAAGGTGATACTTGATATGTAGAATGCAATGCAGAAATAAGTCTTATTCTAAATAGAAATCCAACGCCAAACGATCGTGCTGATGATTTCTTGTTTCATATAACCTGGCCTCCATTTAGCATTGACAAACGGCTGTTGTTAAATATTGATTACGATATGACGGTAGAGCGGCTAAGCGATAACGATGGGGCATTCAAATTTTGGGATTGCATTTATCAATGCATGTACTATTTTGAGTGTGATGAACTCAATGAATATTTACTTTACAGTAAAACAATTGAATTTTGAAATTTAAAATTTACTTTTTACGAGAACTGTCGATAAAACATATATCTCTTATAACACGTAGCGATGTTTGATGAAAATATTTATGGAATTTTTGAATTCGTGTAGTGATCAGAGGCGCCGACTTTGAATTCGTTCATGGGGGGCTCATGGGGGGCAAAGAGCACAAAATGATAAAAAAATTGTGAAAAACCCTAGGAATTTAAAGAAGTTTTGCATTGTCATGGGGGCAATCCCCCCCTCGCCCCCTATACTCGGCGCCACTGGTAGTGATGGAAGAGTGATGGACTTAGTTTCAAACGGAAGGAAGATTACTTTACAGAAATGAAGTAACAGATTTTGTACGATTCACAAACAACAATTATGTTGGATCTATTACTACATTTGATCAAAGTATTTTCAAAAGATTAATGTCAAATCTTTTACTTCAATTTTTTTTGAACTGGTTTTTTTGTTGTTAAAGACGAATAGAAACCTTTTTGTACATTTTTCATAAACTAACATTTATTTTCCAATTATAACAATACAAAGACATATGCGCCTTACATTTGATACTTAAATTACAGATAAATTTTACTAAAAATTTATTTTAATTTAATCTAAACCTAGGCTAGAGAAATTATTAACCGTTTAGATAACAATAAATTAAGAATTTTGCTATCATAGGAAAAGAACTTTTTTTCACTGCGTACCAACGTAATACGGGATGAGGACTACTCTTAAGATCTTCTGCGAATTTTGTTGAACTTTTTTTTGAAAAAAATATTTGTGGGGTAAACAGTTTTCCGAAATCTGGATTTTGAAAGAACAGAATAGGAAATAGGATACTCACAAAGACGTCTGGCCACAAAAATTGTTCAGAACTTCGTACCATTGTCTTTGTGAAAACTCACAACTGTCCTAACCTGTTATTTGAGAGCCCAGTTCATAACCAAGTGAAAGTGATTTTCAGACTTTATGAGGAAATAAGTGATTTTGATCTTGCAGTGATTTTCCACTGCGAAACGTTGTGACTGAATAAAAAAAGCTCAATAAAATTGGAGAAACTCAAAGTAGACGTGCCCTCTCTTTATTACGAAAGTCTTTTCCTCTCAACAAAATTTAATTGAATTTAGTCTTTGAATTCTACTAACGGTTTTCTAACTATCGCCCATTCTATTGCATTCGATTTTAAATTGCACGATTTTTAAATTTATAACAATTTTTTCATTTATCCTTAACGCTACAAATAAAAAGGTAAAAACATTGTTGTCCTCATTTACGCAATGGAACTAGCCGAATTGAATCAGTCGTATGCTTGGTCGTATGGTGGTTGATTCTTTAATTCATTTTTGTTTATTATAAATAATTTAATAAAATTATCATAAGTCGATTTGTAAATAAATAATTAAAAGTTAAAAAAAATTGTAATAGATAGGCTGAAAGTTCATTGTTATACCGAGGTGGATCGTAAAATTTAAAATTTGAAAATTAGTCTGATATTTTGACACGATTAAAATCAAAAAACAAGCCGAAATGTCGTCCGGTATAATTTCTTAGCAGCATAGATCTTAAATGAACCGAATACCTGTTGATTACTATTTTTGTTGGAACGTGAATCCAAGTTTGCCATTGTAAAACGAATGAATCGAGTTCTCCAAGAAAAATTGTAAGAGAAGAAACATTCATTCGACAATAAAATACGCAAGTTAAAGGGTGACAAGCCCGAATCAAAGAGTTTAATATCAATCGCCCCAAAGTCCACAAATCGAAAACTAGCTGGTAGCTAGTTAGTGTTGAAGATACAACATTTGGCGCCCCCGGGTGGACGATTTTTGGAGCGTTGGATAATAATGATACGTGGATGTTACAAAGTCGATCATCATGGAAAAGTTGAAGAAGGCACGCACTCCGATTCGTGGTCTAATTACCAAAACGATAAATGAAGTTACAGCGGAATTGGCCAAGGATGAAAAGGATGTCATAATGTTAAAAGCGAAATTCGAAAGATTGAACGACCTTCAAGCACGAATTCAGGAAGTCGATGCGTCAATTTTCAATGAGATGTTGAGCGATCCAGAGGTGGCTGAGGAAGACCTACTGAAGGAATCAATCACTTGTGAGGATATTTTGACCTCGATGGTAACGGCGAAATTGAAACTGGATTGTGCAATAATCAAGAGAGAGAGTGTGTCAAAGGACGTTAAGGAAGATGGATTATCATCAATTGCATCAACGTCGAATCGAAAGCGGCAATTTAAGTTGCCGAAGATTGAATTAAAGAAGTTCAGCGGAAAAATTGTGGATTGGTTAAGCTGGTGGGCACAGTTCAGTAAAATAGACGGAGATGAAGAGCTGCATGTCACCGATAAATTCCAGTATTTGATCCAATCGATGGAACCGAATTCAAAAGGAGCTGATATTGTTAACGGTTTCCCAGCAACGGAAGCCAACTATCCGAAAGTCATTCATGTACTACAAGAACGTTTCGGAAGGAAGAAGTTGCTAATACAAGTTTATATACGAGAACTGTTTAAAATGAGTTTGGAAAGCATGAACAGAAAAGCTAGCCTCGCTTCAATGTACGACAAATTAGTGTGTCATATCCGAGCGTTGGATTCATTGAAGGTCACTGTCGAACAAGCGTCGCTGTTTCTGTATCCAATGGTGGAGGCTAGTCTACCGGAAGATGTGTTGGTAGCGTGGCAGAGATCTGCAAAGTACGAAACGGATGGATCTACCGAGAATCCACCAAAAAGTGAGTTGGATTATTTGTTGGAGTTCTTACAACAAGAGGTGGAGAGAGAAGAACAACGAGCTATAGCAAGTTGTTATGCCAACAACGATAACGACAAAACACGGTTGAAGCAGTACGAATTGTCTATGCCAACGGCGGCAATTTTGCATGTTGGAGGAGCAAGATTCGAATGCATTTTCTGTGGGGAACAACATGCATCACAGGGTTGCGAGTCAGCAAAAGAATGGCCTTTAGAACGAAAGTGGAAGGCAGTCAATGACATGAAAGCTTGCTCCAAATGTCTTCAGCAAGGACATTATGGTAAAAATTGTAAAGCAGAAATAATATGTTCAAAGTGTTCAAGGCCACATTATCATTAGTGTTGAAGATACAACAATTTTAAATATAAAATTTAAATAAAAAACTTTGAGCCACTCGAAAAGGTGTGTATCTGAATAAATCGTTGGGGTCGAAGAAAAGGCCTATTTTCGACAAATAATTTTCCTCAAATTTGTAGAAATTCAATCTAATATTATTTGAGATACAGTCGGCGACTTTGAAATAAATATTTCGTTTCAGCTGTTTTTTAGCTGATCCACTCATACAAACAAATGTGGTTTTACGTTTTTAAACGGTTTTACCATTACCACGCGAATGCGTGTACATTTTTTACCCGTATAAACAAGCACTAGCACATTTTTTCGTACAAGTGGATCAGCTGAAAAACAGCTGAAACAAAATGCATCACTTATTTGAAAGTCGTCGAATGTACTTCAGTACATTCCGAAAAAAACATTTTCCAAAAATAGGCTTTGGTTGAGATCAACACACAAATTGTAAAGGAATTTGTTGTTGACACAAAATGCTTATAAAATATTACAAATTTCTACATAAGTCATAACGATCGTCCTGTTAAATGTTCGGTCTGTTAATTACTGATACAAATTTTTGATATAACGACATCTAATCCGTCCATCGGAAAATTGTTCTAACTGAACTGCAGGGGCTTCATGTTGAGAAAATATTTTTTGTTTTGTTTGGTTCAATTATCGTGACGTTAGTCTAAACATTTTCGTAACTGAATCGTAGGAAAAGTCAAGACAATCAAATAGTTCACGCATATTCAAGGAGCAATAGAACGATAAGATGTGTTCCATCAACTGATCAAGAATGAATTTAAAAAAAAAAGAATGTCGATGGCAGCTCAATGGTAGAGCATGCTGAACAAAGGTTGTGAGTTCATGTCACACTCGCGTCTCATTAAAACCACAAGCTTCATTCAATTTTGTAATTAATTTTCTGTCATACATAGTTATTCAGTTCGTAAAACTAAAACATTCCTTAGTGTAGTCACTGCTACATTAGCATTAAACCTTAGAACTTGAAACGGATTTTTTGCGAACCTAGCCTCTTTATAGACTAGACATAAGCAAGGAATTTTCCCAAACTACGGAAATAGAATTTGCAATCTTATAAAAGCAGAATATTGCAGCTAATAGCCCCTGCTGTGTTATACGTATACAGACTGATAATGGGCAGCAAAGTCTGTGGAATGGAATAAAAAATAATGAAAAGACCTGAAGGCGTAGAAATGGCCAACCTAGTGCTAAGCACTATCCACAAACCGACAAATTATTTAACCTAACGATGAACAATAATAAATAAATCGAAATCATGATTACGAGAGATGATTATGGATGATGTAATACCTCGATGCAACAACACCTGTGTGATGATGACTGAAACAATTCCTAATTGTAAACATACACAGAAATAATCCGATAAAAACTTTAAATATTGCCACTAATCACTTCGATATATCTCTCTCTGTTATTGCCACACACAGATTTCTGTTCATTTGTCACTGTTTATCGTCACTAAAATGTTTCAGCAAATTATCTTCAAGAACGAAAACTGAATGATTTATAGTAAGGCCACAATAACTATCCATCGCACAACAAACACACACGCGGACACTACAAACGCTCATCAACGAATCAAAACTTTTTTTTTCTCTCTCTCTCTCTTTTGTTTACTGTTTCTCCTCCTGTTTTACGAAATATCTTCAAAGAAGCCGTAATGAATGTTCAAATATTTATTCTGTTTCACGTACTCTTGCAGCTTCTTCGGCAGTGTATCCAAACTGAGCGGCACACGACTCGTCCGAATATAGTACCGACAAATGTGCTGCAATTTAGGAACCTCGTCAAATTTGCTGATCGGATTGGTGAGTCGAACGGGAAACGGGGGCTGTAAAATGTTCTGTGTTCCTGGTTTTACGTAGCAAAATATCTGATTTTTCGATTTTCTCATAGCGTCTTCGATCATTTCCACAACGGAAATGTATTTACTGCTCTCAATGGACCTGATAGCAGAATGTTAAACGAATATCAATAATTTTGAACTTGACTTCGAATGAACAGTGAATTCAACTCACCAAAAACCATTCTCGTACTGTATGCGGTAGTGAAGTGTAATGCCAGCACTGCGAAAACTTAATGTGAAATGAGTGCCACTAGTCTGTGAATTTCGCAACAGGAACGAACCGTCGGGCTGCCCTTGCAGCTTCTTTTGAGCATTCGTTCGGGATATACCGCCACGGTACCATCCATGACTGTAAATATTCGGAAGTTTCAATTACATATCGTCGGAGGATTTGAAGTGTTAGTTTAGATGCATGTCCGAACCCCCTTTCTAAATGTTCGGGTCAGGCGACAGCTTGCCGAAAAAGATCATTTCAATTTAGTCATTGTCATGATTCACGAATTCACGGGAAAAGGTGTATTAAGAAGGTTTTAAGAGATTCGGAAGAATGTGGAGACTCAACCCAACAATTCATAAAACAACGAAATCTACCAAAAATGTTGGTAAAGGCTGATTGAATTTGGTAATAAAATGGAATTTTTGGTATTGAGTGGAAATTTACGGAAACTATGGTATTGAGTTGGAATTGCTAGATTTTTTGAAAAAAATGGGATTTTTGGGAGAAATGGAATTTGTGGAATTGATGGAATGATTGGAATTTTTAGTGGAATCTTAGGAAATAAGTGACATTTCTCGAATTGAGTGGAATTGTGGGAATTGTTTATGGATTTGGTATTTGTGGTACACAATTTTAGACAGTGATTAATACCTCGAAGAATTCTCAAACTCGGCTGACTCATTGATTCAAATTGAAACAAGTGATGGTGCACCGTAAGTATTAAAAACAACAGTTAGACCGCACGTTGTGTATGATTATTTACTTGCATTAGTGGGTGAGAGCAATGATCAATTCAGTCAATCCCCAATTTCATGCATTTCTCCATCATTTCCAATTTTTCCACGAAATTTGAAATATTAAGGAGCGTAATCGAAAGACACAGGACGTAATAAACCAGAGATCAATTCTATTAAGCGACTGCAACAGACCAATAATTATTGCCAGTCTGTTCTAGGTCAACAACCTTGACCTTCGTTGTATTCTCGTTTTTATTGTTCTGACCTTACTCTATCGGACAATATCTTTTAATTGAAAAATTCGAAAAAAAAAGATTAAATTCCTGAAGCATAATGTTTAACGATAGAGACGCACAATAAATCGGTTGACTTGTTGTGGTAATAAATTCATTTTATGATACACAAGTGTTGACTTTGGGTGATAACTGTGCACACATATCACTCAAAGACTGAAAAACAATAAGAACATTGCTACGCGATTGAATCATTTTTTTTTTTCTTTCCATCTTTTCTACGAATTGATCTGCGCAGTATCAAATGGGATTAGTAAAGTGGCTAAAAATACAATCGCGTCGATCAATCAATTCGTAGAGGTATACGCTGCTGATATTTTCTCTGCCTTTTGTCAAACAGATGTAACAATAATCGGAAAGGCAATAATGAAATACGAGATTTGACTTACTTATTCATCAGAACTTGTGCGTTGAGCATTATCAAATGTTCCATATTTGGTGATGATTCCTGTATTAGCCACGGCGATTCGATTTGATTAGTCATTGCATTCACCCTGGACATAACAAAATTGTGTTGCTGCTGTGGTGTTAGTATGT
Organism: Bradysia coprophila; assembly: GCF_014529535.1. Taxonomy (NCBI): domain Eukaryota; kingdom Metazoa; phylum Arthropoda; class Insecta; order Diptera; family Sciaridae; genus Bradysia; species Bradysia coprophila. The sequence goes on along the minus strand of NW_023503608.1, from coordinate 622,785 downwards.
GCGAGTATATGTACATCTGATCGGGTGGTATATCCAGATTTGGTAAACCGAGCACATAATCATTGGCCACGGCACGACGTTCTAAATTCATGAGTCGGTTGTCAGATGCTGTAATTAAATCCGCATCGAAATCTCTACGACGTTGCAGTGCTCGTTTGCGAAACATTGTGACCCAGCTCAGAACGTTGGTTGACTTTGTGCTACTTGTTTGACTATTACTATTTGTGGCTGATTGACGATTTAATGCAGATTCCGTTGACTCTGACGGTATTGCCGAAACACTTGTGTCAATGTTTACACTTTGATTATTCTCTTTATTTGACGACTTTTTGCGTCTAGTTAACGATTTGAACCAATTGCTTTTGCGATCGTTTGGATCCATTGCGATAATTGCTTTTTTAACATACAACTAACGATTCGAGTCACTCGCTTACGATTTTTGTCCAATGAATTCAGTTATTGCACAAGCGATGTGATGAAATTTATTTGTTTTTTACGCGTTTAGCTATGGTGTGTAGTGTGGCTAATGAAAGTTGATGAAAATCTTGAATGTTTGGTAATTGTCACTTTTGTCGCACAATTTGGCATTTAAGCCGAAGGAGCTGAAAGACACAAAATGAATTATTTTTTTCGGTTGGGATGTTGGTGTTGCAAGTGGTTCTGCGGCTTCTGCGGCCGGCTCGTTTGACATTACCTTTCATAGGTTATGTACACATTTGACGTACAAAACAAAGTCGCATGGCAATATAATAACACGGACACGGAATTTTTTAGTTAACGTAGACTCTGTGACATTGAAACTGTTCAATCAAAAAACAGAATGAAAAACAAATCGAAGCTAAAATCAAAAGCGACCAACAAGCGTCCGCAAATCGAAGGTTCCTGGTCGAAGGTGAAAATCGCCGGCAATCTTATAACGAATGACGGTGGAGGTTTGGAGGGACTCGTTGGACTGGAAGTGTTAGAGAATTACGACAAGAACATCATTGCGAAAGTGAAGGTGACTATTGATGAATTGTTAATGGTTGAAGTTGTTGTACGACTCGGCATGGTATTATTTTCCAGAAATCTAAGAAACGTCAAAGGGAAGACGATGAAGATGAGCTGCAAGATAAGCCGAAAGTAAAGCAAAATAAGAAGCAAAAAATTAATCACGCGGTACCATCAAAGCCGGGCAGATACGTTTTAATCAATCCTCAACAGGATGATGAGTCCGACGACGAAGCAGAGAAGGAGACCGACACTGATGTAATCGAAGCAACAGATTTACTGGTAAGTCCATTCGATCACGATTGAAGCGGAAAGTGAAGTTTCTGATTGTTTCCCCTGTTTCAGCAATGGAAGACAATCGGAGTCCCTGACGTGATACTTAAAGCTTTGGCCGAAAAGAAATTCACTGAACCCACACAAATCCAGTCGCTCACAATACCAGCGGCAATAATGGGCCGGAAAGATATTCTGGGAGCAGCTGAAACGGGTAGCGGAAAAACATTGGCATTTGGCATTCCAATCTTGAATGGAATCATTGAGCTGAAAAAGAACGGTGACTTCATGCAAAGCCGTACGTTGAAGACTAAAGCCGCTAAAGCACCTGTCGCTGAAAAGGAACCGAAATCGGGCCGGAAAAACCGAGCTGAACGAGAAAATTTGACACCGCCACCGGATGAAATCAACAATTTCCCATCCGACGATGAAAATGGCGATCCAAACGATCATCAACAAAGCGACGCAAAGCCATTGTATGCTTTAGTATTGACACCCACCCGAGAACTGGCTGTACAGGTTAAGGATCATTTGGTTGCTGTTGCCAAATACACGGGAATCAAAGTGGCTGCAGTATTCGGTGGAATGGCGCAAGTGAAGCAGGAACGTGTGTTGAGTAAATGTCCTGAAATTGTTGTGGCCACACCTGGTCGTCTTTGGGAGCTTCTTTCGTTGGGGAATGAACATTTGAACAAAATGGAAAACATAAGGTTCGTTTGAGGGTTCTCAGCTCGCTCCACCGTTCATCACTAATATTCCTCTCTTTCACTTGCAGCTTTTTGGTGATTGACGAAACGGATCGTATGATCGAAAAGGGACATTTCGAAGAGTTGACGCTACTACTCGGTCGCTTGAATGCAGATCCAGTAAAGAAAGCTCGCCGGCAAAATTTCATATTTTCGGCGACATTGACAATGGTCCATGAATTGCCCAGTTACATCAAATCGAAAAATGTTGGCAGGAAATCGAAAGCTCAAAAGCAAACTTCTGAGCAAAAAATACAAATGCTCATTGATCATCTGGGCATTTCGCAGCCAAAGATTGTCGATGTAACTAAGAAGAGCGGCACAGCAGATAAACTGACAGAATGTCGAATAATTTGCGATTTGGAACAGAAGGATTTGTATCTCTATTACTTCCTCCAACGGCATCCAGGCCGGACGATTGTCTTTTGTAATTCCATCGATTGTGTTAAACGATTGGGCCAACTATTCAATTTATTAAACTGTCAACCGCGACCGCTACATGCGCAAATGAACCAACGTCAACGGTTAAAGAATTTGGAAAAATTCACTGCTAGTCCAACTGGATTATTGATCGCGACTGATGTGGCCGCAAGAGGATTGGATATACCGAATGTTCAACATGTCATACACTATCAGGTACCTAGAACAACTGAGAATTACGTTCACAGGTCAGGTAGAACCGCTCGGGCCAATAATGAAGGGATTACTGTGCTGATTATGGAGCCAGGAGAAGTAAAGAACTACGTGAAATTGTGTCGCACATTACAGAGAGGTAAGTCGGTTGTCAGAGTGGGTGTTTCGTTTTGAGCAAAAATTTAATTTCAAAAATTCCTTTAACAGCCGAAGATCTTCCATTGTTCCCCGTATCAGAGCAACATTTGAAAGCAGTCCGAGCTAGAGTAGAACTGGCCCGTGAAGTAGATGTTCTAGATTTGAAAACCCGTCGCACACAAAGCGAGATAGGTTGGTTGAAAAAATCAGCCAAAGAAATGGACATCATTGTGGACGACATGAGCGATTTCAGCGAAAATGAATTGTACGATTCGGATGATGGTGGCGATCGATTCAAAGTGAAGAGAGAATTGAAACAAAAGCGCGACAATCTAAACAAATTGCTGGCAAAGCCACTGTTCACCAAAGGTTTCAGTTACAAATATCCGTTGAGTACTGGTCAACTCAACATTCCGTCAATGGATATTGAAGATGACAAACAGAATGCCGTTAATGTGATGAAAGAGGCCATTGAAGATTATAAAGCCGCAAAGAAACGACACAATAAAAAGAACGTTTACTGAAGCGAACTCAATTTTTTTCGATTTGAAGACAGCCAAATGGGTATGCATATGAGATAATTGCGGCCCTTGTGAGAGTTGTTAACCAGGCCGATAAATTTATGATGATGACTCGGCGTACAATGGTATTAAGTTAAGACACTTAAATTTACAAATCTTTTCCGTTTATTTAGCCATGCTTTCCAACATAGAACCGAATGCCGTTATCTGTAATTGCTCGCGCATATTTAGACATTAATGTCGATACCGACAATTGAGGCGTTGCAAAGTATCTGCAAAGAAGAAGAAAAGTAAGAGAATCATTAGGATGGCGTGAAGTCGATAGAAAATTTGGTGGTGGTGTATCGTCAAGTTCTTAACGGTAGGTACGCTAATGAAACTATTTTATGGACCTGATTTGGACCCATAATTTTAAGAAAAGTCAAAGAACAATGAAAAATCATTTTGCTTTTTGTAGAGCCGAATCTAAACTTCTCAATGTTAGCCTTGAAGGTTCATATGGCGAAAAAATAGCAATGATGATTAGGGTCACTAAAATTAGAAGTTTGAAATGCCTAGCCACTCATAGAAGAGTCTTATCCGCATAGCAAAGTTCGTATTCGAATACTGAGAACCAGCCTTTTGAAGTAGTTGCAAAAGTTGTTGCAAAAAACAATTTCCTTTTACGAATTTTGCGAATTCTTTTGCAACTACTTCAGGTGGCTGCTGAGAACCCCTTAGTGTTCCCAAAATTCCTTAAGAATTTTTTAACTCAGGGCAACGCTACACGTAAAAAAACAGGCTCTGATCGTCCTTAAAAAGTCTGTAGAATAAGCTACGCTAAAAAGCCGTCACTTTTCATTGGCAATGGGATTGGTTTATAATAAGTTGACAGTCTATATGTGTATGAATTCGTACACTAGTTAGAGACTTCCTATAAGGTACGTATTTAAGCTAGCATTTAACATTATCAGTTGGAAAAAAAGATTTGGGCGTCTCAATGGACACATTTTGTAGCTCAATGGACTTAAAAAGACAACGTTTACGTCCCAACAGTTTTTTGTATGTCAAATTTAATCAAAAATGAAGAAACACTTACTCAATGTAGGGTTCAATTTCCTCTAATGTCCAACGTTCTTTTGCCTTGAACAACACTTTCAAGCGATCCATCAACTTGGTCGACAGATTTATTTCGCTCAGTGCACGTACACACGGCTGATTCGAGCCTTTATCAATTATGCCAATGCCTCGCAGATATTTTTCCTGTAACACAAAGCGAAAGAATTAATTCACAGCCGACAATCATACACGAAATCATACATTCGCAATCATCCCTTCCGGTAAGGCTTCCTGCCACGACGTCATAAAGTCTCCAACATGGAATTTGGATCCCTGTTGAAGGATGTATTGCGCTATAATGTGACAGACCATGTCCTCTTGGTACTGATATTTGTCCGGATTTTCTGACGCTTTTGTTGCATACGAATCAAATAGTCCTTCGATTATACAATCCGGTGCAATGCCGTTCAATGCGCTAACCGTTTCGTCGCGATCGATTTCATCTAGTTTCCACGAGTTTTCCGAAATCAACGCCAGCATCAGAGACAATATTCGATATTCGTACCTGCAACAAACGTTCATCGCTTGTTATTAAACTGATGAACAACCGGAAATTATCTTACTCATAATCCAAAATTCTCATTCGTCCATCCACTTCGATGACCCTGTACTCTTTCAATCCGTTCGCGAATTCCGCACGACTACATTGAATGGTATCGAGCAACTGTTGGTAGGTAAATAACAAGCTCTTATCGATGCAGTATTCGTTTTCTGGTCCGAAATATCTCGTCAATTGCAGCAGATCGTTCATCTTCCGGAATCTCGGTTTAATCTCACGACACTCAAAGTATTCATGGAAAATTTTCAGCACCGGACGTCGCTCCAACACTCTAGTGTTACCCGATCCAATGTCTTCCTCTTCCACGCTACTGTCCAACGATTTATTGCTCATATTATTCCTCGGGCTTTTTAGCGGTGAAGTGGAAGTTTGCTGTGCCATCTTCAGATTCGGTATCAGCAGCAGGCTGTTAGATATTTCAGCTTCCTTAACGTCATACGTTCGGTTGTCGGTGCACAAAACTATCTTCTCCGATAAACCTCCTTTGAACGAAAGTGTTTGCCCCTGTTGAATTTGTGTTAAAACCTCCTCGTTAAGCTCCAGCAGTTTATAATCACCCATGTTTATGTCACTATCCGGATAGTAAAGGGTTTGTGTGATCGGCGTTAACTTTGGAGCTTCCAATTTCGCATAAGTCAACATTGAGGCTACATCTTCCGGTGTCCTCTCGTATCTGTCATAAATGGTTGCATGGTATTAATTCAGTCGTAAGGTTCGTCGAAGAATTACTCACTTTGATCTGGGTGCATCCATGGTAAATTATGACTATCTGTTGATGCCTTCGCTTTTATCTGATGTTTTGACACAATCAAAGTATTGTTTTCGCGGTCTTTTCACCATTCACTTCGCTGTTTCTATCGTATTTCGTCTGGGACTAAACAGCTGTGCTGACGGGTGACATTACCGTGTTGTGATTTGTTTAGTGATGTGTTGAAACCTTCCACGAATCTTGAATTTAAATAACTTCGTTTTTATAGTCAATAAAATGTTTACTCTTTGGTCACTAATTGAGGCGTCATTGCTGTGCTTGAATGCCGTTTGTATTTTGCACGAAGAACGATTCTTAAATAAAGGTTTGCGCACATGAAAATTGCTCGAAATGAGTCAGTCAAAATAAACTAAACATTTTTAGTTGGATGGGGTGCAACGGCCCAGGTACAAGGATTCGGCGAACCGCCCAGCACAAAGTCGCAAATGTTAAATTTGATCCGAAGCATTAGAACTGTGGCCAAAAGTAAGGATTTTCATTTTAAAATTCATTTGTTTTGTAATGTGACCATTTCGTTCTCTCTGCAGTTCCTCTGATATTCCTGAACATTGTGGCAATAATATTCAAACTACTGCTAGGATGAACAACGTTTGTTTATTTACAAAATTTCTATAAAATAAAAAACCATCAAACAATCGGGACTTTTTCGTTTACTTTTTCTTCATCAATTCATTAAATTTACTCTCCAGTCGTAAGCTATAAGCGTCCAATTTAAATGCGGCTGCTTCTAAATCATTCACAGTTTTCTCGATTTCATCGATTTCGGCCAAGTAGGGCATCTAGAATTGATTTTGTGTAAGACATACTGTCACGATTGTATTTCACTTCCCAATCGTCTTACCAATTCTTCAAATTTCTGTTTCAATTCAGCGGATGAGGTGACCAAATTTTCGGCTATTTGATTCATGTCCGAATACTTTGATATGGTCAGCTTTTGCATGTTTTCAAGCAGCTTATAGTCTTCGAGCGACGTATTCAATTCGTGCGACACATAGCTGTGGGTCTTTTGGAACATTTTCGTGGCTAATCTACTCAGGCTCGGATCGTGCGGATCTAAAGGCTCAAAACTACTGCTCGTACTCGTACTCAGCGTACTAAGGGTGGGTCCTTTCTTCGGTGAATCGGTTACTCCTTCAGATTTTTCTTCCATTTTGATGTGAAACACAATTTGTTTAAATTTAGTACAATCGAGTATCTACACTGTATGTCAATGCAACCATCTGACTGTGGATCACTTAATTTTATTTTGCTCCGATTTATGGTTTTCTGTCTAGATTTTCCTCTATAATATTTATCTACCTATCAAACATTCTATTATTTTTGTAAATGAAAATAATTTTGAGTTCAATGCAACAAACCCAGCTGTTAAAAGTTGCATTAGACGTCACATTTTTTACAGTGTGTGTTACGCGGGTGAAACATTTGTTAAGTACAATAAAAGGACAATAATGTCTTATGAGCACTGGCAACGCACTTCAAGCAAAAGTGATCATAGACTTTTATGATCGGAGCGAGAAGACCGAAGACTAGTTAATTATAACTTGCCTTGGGGTACTTGTCAAAGTATTTGCTTCTCTTTCATCATGTTATGATGCGAGCGAGAGGACATAGGACCAGTTTATTACAACTTGCCTTGGGGTACTTGTCGTACTTGTCAAAATATTTCTTTCTCTTGCATCATAACAATCTATAGTAGTCGACTACAGTTGCCAAATAGAGTACTATTTTGTATTAAAAATTTATTCCATATTTTTTACAGTGTCAAAATCTGTTTGACACACTGTCCCGTTTCAGAACTCTATTTAGAGTACCACTTTTGCTTGAAGTGAATTGGCACTGGCTATCAGTATCCTTTTATCAGAGCAAATCGTGATGAAGTTGACATTCACTAGACTAGTTAAATAATGGAAGTAACATGTGTTCCGCCAACGCACTTCAAGCATGAGTGGCCCTCTAAATAGTAATGAGACTGGACAGTGTATCAAACAAATTTTGGCACTGAAAAAATGTTGAATAAATTTTCATACGAAATAGTACTCAGCTGCCACAAAGATCACTCATGCTTGCAGTGCGTTGGTTCGATACCACTGTAGAACGATAAATATAGAATAATTCCCGAAATATTCTTAAATTCCTCTCTAAAATTTAAAAATATTTTCCAAAATTTGTCAAGATAGGTCACAGCAACGCACTTCAAGCAAAAGTGGTACTCTAAATAGGGTACTGAAACTTGACAGTGCTCCATATAAAATTTTACACTGTAAAAAGAGTGGGGATAAAATTTCATACAAAATAGTACTCTATTTGGCAGCTGTCATTCATAGCACTTTTGCTTGAAGTTGGTCACAGACAATCGATTCGATTAATAATCATATCATCTGTTATCGGCTGCGACAAAAAAAATAAGCGTTGCACTGTCTGTTGCAGTCATTTATAGTAAAATGTGTTTTGAAGCCTTTAAAGATTTGGTTTAAATCTGTCGCATAATTTCTACAGAAGAAGTATCAGATTCGATAATAACTCTGATGATATGCTTGCGTCATAAGATTTGACCGAGGTATATCTACCTTGGATTTGACGTGTTTTGATGTACCTAGACTGGATTCAAAGATTTACCAGACATTTTCCTATACTCAAAACGTTTGAAAGCAAATGAAAGAGTGTAGAAACAGAAGAAACATTTTCTACGTCAAATAAATTCCAAATTCATGTACTCAACTCAGTCATATGCATAAATTAATATGCACTTACATACATTTATTTTCGCTAGGTGGCTGTGGCTGTACGATTTATTTATGTTAATTTTTCCTGAAAGACAATTCTGCTAGTCTACCACAGTGTGTAACTACGTACATATTTACGAATTGAAAATTTCCAGATAAACAAAATTAAACAGGTGATACCAATCTATGCCAGATAGGCAACCATTTTCTAAAAAAATCATACCGAGAATGACGACAAAGCATTTTTTTCTTGTTCGAACGAAAATTCAAACAGAAATCTCTCGTTTTTAGGCACATTTATTTTTAAATTGTTTTTAATGTAAATATTATGTTATAACCACTAAACAACATCGTGATGTTAAGTGTTATTGATGGGATAACGTGAATATAAAAATTTATTATTTATATCTGCTCGGGCAATAAATTTAAATTTGACCATTCGGGAGCAGATTTTATCGGTTTCTTTCAATTTATTGAAATGAACGGTGAGTTTGAACCCAATTGATTCTCTTACTGGGCGGACACTGCTTATATGTTATGGTCCATATTTCAATAAACATTCTTATTGACGAACATTTTCAGTTGAATGCTTCGACACATCAGTATTTAGTAGATTTATCTGTGATGTGTCAGTATAGTATGCTTCAGTCATAATAGTAGCTAGATCATACATATCAAAAAATGAGATAAATGATGGAATTAATACTTATCGTGTGAATTTTGTTGATCCATGCCGAAGACGAGGTCTGTAAGCACCAGTAGGTACATTTCATTTGAGACTAATTGAGAGGTGTCCGAGGTGTCCTTGCTTTTCGACGTATATGAAGCAGTAGCGTCATGTTTACCTTTTATTTTCATTGATATTTTCTGGGAGATTTCGATTTTCACTTTTAATTGACGTAAAACTTGAAAATTACAGGTTGTCTCTCCATATACTTTGTGTAGAGAAGTTAAAATTTCACGTCTTGTCTCAACTTAAAATTATAAGTTAAATTTGCAATATCACTATTAGGGTGCCCTGAATTGTCGAACATTTAAAATAAACTTAAAACTTTCGGAACTTTGTGTCTCATACTTTGGGCAAATTTCTGATCTTGCTTCATATTGATATTGACAATACATCAAAAACGCCTAAATTACCACTCGGAACTCGCTTTTCATCCAATGCAATTATGGTTTACCGTCATTCGTCATATAAGTTATGAACCTACGATCGCTAAGTCCTCTTTTTATGTCTTCGGTCGCACACGTACGAGTGATTGTAACCAGTCTTTCTATGTTTCTCCTGCTGATTAGCATTTATGAAAACAGTCAGTTGGCATGAGCAGCCCAATGAAGTTTCTCATAGTAATGCAAATTTCTATAATTCTGTAATCGGGAATAACCACTCTTAACAATTTGACGAGCACGACAATAACATTTTCTTTTGAAATCCGTTAAGAAATTTCCTTAGCAACGTCAGTGTTCTTTACCATTGACTCATTGAAATTTTTGTAATTTTCCAACAAAAGTCTAAATTTAACCGTCACGAGTCTACTGACTATGTAGTTTCGTATCTTGCGGTATAGGCAAACTATAGTTAATTTACATCATATAGTGATATGCGAAAATGCACATTAAACTGTTTATTGTCTATGAGTCGATAAAGTTTTCAGAAAAGAAAACCACAACAGTTTTCATTGTTAGAACCGTTGATCAATCGAGTCGAGTAAAACAAAGCTGAAGGAAAAATATTTTTCTAAATTTACTACAGTTTCAAAAGTTTCAAAAGTCGATGAATTGACAGAGCTATGCAGTGTGGAGTATACACATTTTCCAAAACTATAATTTTTCAAAGGTGATGGACCTGCAGTAAACGGATATATATATAAAGGAAATTTATTTTAAGATTTAGTAAACATTCGATTTTCATTTTAATGTGTTCGAAAACTCTGTATAGCATTTTATATATATGGAATAAGAGCATTTTATGCCTTCATACAAACATTTTAAAATACACAAAAAGGTATAAAGAGCGCACTTGTTTAGAGATTCTAACACCTTAACGAACGTTTGAGAAATATATAACCGTTCTTTTTATCTGGTTTATTTTTTCTCGCACCATATAAATGATCTAAATTCAGTTTAGTGTTTGGATAAACGTTTTCGGAGTCTGCCTTTTCAGCGATGTGTGTGCAATGAAAATTCAAAATGAAATCCAAAAACTTTTTACAATCACAAGTTTGTCGATGATTTCTCTATCGAAAACAAACCAGAAATCAATTCAACCACCGCCACGGTTTCGTGAATCAACTATGGGGGAAATATATATCATCATGTTAATAACCCTTTCAAGTCATTAAAAGATTTAGTTTCAACATTAATCTAATACACATATCCTCACGTATATATAATTTAACATTGCTCTTTGGTGCGATTCTAATTTAAGAAACCGTTCTGCATATACATTATAAAAGAAAAACATAATTTTTCATCAACAACATCGGTGCAGTTGCATTTGTATGAATGACAAAGAGAGTTATATTCGAACGCGTGCCACAGTCTGCTATTATATGCAGTTGGAACCGTATTACGTTTCGGCTTTGCATTTATTAAATTATTTTCTGTGCAAGCAGTTTTCACCGTAGTGTAATGCATCTTGAAATTATATTAGCCTCTAGTACACAAAACAATCTCCAACAGACTTTCAAAACACTTACTATTGACAAAATATTACGACCATGCCATGTCAAATGGATGATTATTTATAAGTTGCAACCAGCTATACATAAAATCTGCAAATGTCTTTCTCTTCTTCATGCCATTATTTTAGCGTTTCATTTGTGCCAAGCAGGGGCAGATGTTGTACATTTTTAAATTATTTATTGGACGGTTGTGTGTTGTTTCAAATGATAATTTAGCCCATAACCACAACATGCAAATCAAAACGTAAAAATAATACGCACTGGGTCAAACCAGGCAATAAATTCACTTCAATCGTCCCTAAAATGACATAAAAGTTGGAGCAACATTATTTGTTCTAAATTTATGTTAAATTTCTTATTTACGAAGAGAAAGAAAGCTTTTTTGTATATATCGGACCTTCGTTATCGTAGAAGAACGACTTCCTAGGATCTCTTTTACGAGATCTCTTATAACGTGACTCTAAATGTTGTCTGTGTCACAATCATTCATTCAATCTGCTACATCTTTTGCTTTAGATTTCGCAGAGCGTTAGATTCAAAATCTCTTACTTCATAAAAATGAAATGATTTTTTGCTTTATCACTCGTATGTTGGTATATTATCACACACGAAGCTTGCCAATCCGAGGCAAAGCCGACATCTAGTGCGATAATATACCTCCATACGATTCTTGTTACATAAATAACTATTATGTACATCAGTGTCTAAATTGATTTTATCATAAATGAGCACTAGTGCGTGAAGAAGATGTTTGTAAAAATGAAGATCTCAGCCCTGAACAAACCAACCTTGTGCATAAACCGGAATTTTGTGCATATATGATGCACTCGGCTTCACCTCGGGCTGACAACTTTCATTCACATCTATTGCACAAAATCTTCATGTAAGCACATGTTATGAAAATAACTATTTAGAGAAATCAAAATCGAAATGTTACCTTCCTGTTAGGCTGCGTGTACATGTAGAAAAAACTGAAAATATTTTGTTTCACAGAAAATCAAATCGGAAAACGTCCCACGGAATCCAAACTCGAACCATCTAAGTATAAAAAGTCATTACCATATACTCTACGCGGTACTAGTAAATAATTAACTTCAAATTTATTTATGCCACAGATAAAATTTTATTACACCGAAGACCGTATCGCCTGAAAAGAAAGATATATTCTATATATAAAACGGTGTTGTATCGAAGGGGTCTTTATTTTTAAAACATTGCAAGATTTTGTTCAAAGGAAATCAACGAATAAAAAAAACGTTTAAAAAAATGTGTAATTTTACGTTGATCGTTAACAGGGTGTACGTAAGTAGTACATACCATTGCACCGAGCGCAGTATTGGTTTTTATCGATAGTGACTAGCTTCGCATACTCTCACTGTTATTGATGTAAAAATAAGCTATAACCACTGGCCCTAATTAACCAAATGACTCGTAAAAATTAGCTGAGGAAAAGATCTACAAAGATTTAACCCTAAAGAAATCGATCTGATATGATCGGTATATATCCGACCTGTGAAACAATGAGAATAATATTCTCTAAAATTTTACTACTCAAAATTGTATTAATGTCCCGAGTGAGCAATAAACAGTATACATCTTAGAAGAATCATCTGATCACAATTGCATTTATATTCATAAAACATGCTGAAGCAGCATGTGTGATGTATTGAAATAAAAATTCATCGGCAAGCACTTTTTACCATCACCATACACACTGACACCACCTAGAGAATCCTCCCTTGCAACGAATTTTAACGCATCACACAAACGATACACACAACGTAAATGCTAATAATAAGATAAGTGTAATAGCACCACTCTATGAGCAATAGTTGGATATTACAGAATTGCTTTCGATATTTAGGAAGAATATATGCAAACACATGTGGATTTCATTCTTGAATTTTTTTTCTTGTATTTCGTTAGATGAATAAATTGTTTAGTCGCATAAACATTCCAACACCGAAATAATAATGATTTTATTTACATTTCTTTCAAGTGAGTAGATTGGCTAAAATGAACAAAAAAATCTTCTCTGAGTCACGGGGAAAGCATTTTTATCAGAATTTATTTATTTTATTTTTTGGATTGTCGTGCGTGCCAAAATTAATCGTCGAATGTAAATTGAGAATACTTTTTTACTGTGATTCAATTTTCAACTGAAGTGCACATTTTTTACTATAATAGATGCACCACTGCACTGTGCATAACTTATCACATGCAATCACTTAAAAAGAGTTTCAATGTGAGTGTTATTCCGATTGCTGGTGTGGAATTTAGGAGTACTTGGGAAATTTAATCAATAAAAAGGTTTTGTTAGTCCTTGGGCCGCACGGTGGGGTTGAACAAAACGTAAATAGAGTCGCGACACCACCTCTGATTGTTCTTCGTGTTCTTCATGGCCATGTGGGACCGACGAGTCAATTTGAATACAGATTGTTATCGCAACAGGAAAGAGGGACTAAGCTAATTCGTGTTGAAATGGCTTTCCTCGACAACCTGTCCACGTAGCTACGGCCAGCTAAAGTCGAAAATTCGACATTTTTAAATGGTGATATGTCCAAGATGAAGAGAGTTTGAAACTCTTTGAATGGCGATATTGGTAGAAGATTCCATGCTCTATTAAACGCCGAGAATGGATTTTACAAAATTTGCCTGAATTTTACAATATTTGAAAAAGTTTGTTGTCATCATACTCGGCGAAACTTGATCTCCTCTGTAATACAAAGGTAGACCCTTCTTGCAACAAAACAATAATGCCTGAACAGCCTGCAGTCTACGCTTTACAACGATACCAAACTTGCCATACCAGCCTCACAACAAATATCTGTTACGACATTTTGTTTGCAGCAAGTGAGCAAGGTCACTCTACGACAAAATTTTCAATTTATTATCTATCTTCAAGTGTTCGTTCCTTTAGGATGAGTGGAACTGTTATCCATAAAGTGGTTTAAGTTATTTGAAGCATTTCTTACAATAATTACGTAACTGACTCCAGATATATGTAATTGTTGTAAGAAATGCTTCAAATAACTTCCTCTCTTGCGGTAAATAAACAGAATATTCTGACCCGGTTATGTTAGTTCACATATTACTATTTAAACAGGACTTGATGAAAACCGTAGCCATCGAACAAAAAAAAGTTTGAGAAAAAACTTTTTATTCTCAGAGTAAAAAGACGATTCATTTGAGTGAAAGACCATTAGGATCGAATATGAATTAAATATCCATTTCATATAAATTGTTCGAAGTTTTTTGCAAATTCACTCTTACGAGTAAGTTGTTAGTTACTTGACTCCGCGTAGACGAGTGGTTTTTCTTGTAGATATTTAGAAATGTTAAAACAAATTCGTTAACTATACAGCACGACCGAAAAAGTAACGCTGCTGTGAAATGCTCCAAAGAGTATAGTATTAACTTGGATCGAGATTAAATTAAATCAAATATTTATTTAGTGGATAAAAATGAAAAATTAAGACAGAATTGTCAACAAATCGTCAACCCACTTTACTAAGCATTTAATTTCTTGACCCCTTCCTTGGCACACTCAAGTTGCCTATCGAAAAGAGAATCCAACGCAGACGTACAACTTTTATAAATCAAGTTAATCCTTTCGTTTTGAAAGTCATCGTTGAAACACGGCCAAGTCCAGAACTATATTCATGAAATTTATTCAGTGTCAGCGGAAGAAGAAAAGAAATCGATGTTGTTTTTTTACAGTTCAATCAAATTTATATCGATATTTGATTCAGCTGATGGTCCACTCATACAAACACAGTACATGTTTAATGTTTATTATATCGGTTCAATAATTACATACAGTGAACGACATCTCAAATGTCTCACTGTCATTTTTTTCAGAGAATGTCATTGTGAATTTGCAATGACACAATAAAATTCTCAGAAAAATTTGACAGTGAGACATTTGAGATGTCGTTCACTGTATCAGACTAATCAGTTCAGAAAACAGCTGAAGCAAATTTCGATATGAATTCAGATGACTTTACCTGTAGTTCTCTTGATATTCTGTTATTTTCAGAGAAATATTTTAAGTGTTTGCCAAGCTCCTTCACGTATTAACCTTTTATTACGCGTGGTCATCTGTTATCGACAACGATCACAAACATAAACAATTAGCTCTGCAATTAGCTCTACACAGTGTTTTCTCATATAGCAAAGAGTAAAGTTCAACTAAAGAAGTAAGAGATTTGTTGTGAAACATGGAGTGATATTCGAAACAAAAGAAGTATCAGACTTAATCGTGTGGCGTTAGAATAAACATATAGTACATCAACAGAGACTATCGCCTTGAACCATTTCCATACAAATTACATCGTACTAACAGATGGTGCTTAAGCACACAAGTTCGTCGAACCTCAGTCTGCAGTCCGAAAGGAAGTGATGATAGTAATAAGTTTTCTTTTTGTTTATATATTTTACATTTTTTCAATGCGAACCGAACTGCTAAAATAACAAAACGCTCACAATATTCTGACCTGAATTTTTCGGATCATTAAGTGGAATAGAGTCGAAATGATCGTATGAATAGATTAGATTAGATTAGATTAGATTAGATGGGAGGGTGTAAGCCCAGCACCTAAGCCTCAGATGGGCCTGTTGTGCTATTGTACAAGTCTCTTGATCATATGGACTGTGATTTTACATCATATCTCTCCCGACTTAGATTGTTCACAAATCGACCGTGTGTTAACGTCCCATACGTTGTGAATTCTCCAAGCCGTGGGTGGTATGCGAATACCACAACCATCACTAATTGACCTGTACATTTTCCCAAAGATGGCGCTATCAACATTGTCATGTTGTAGCTCTTTCTACTATTGACATTATGTCGATATGGTTTCTTTTATGGAGAAAGCGAATGTTGGGTTTTTTGATATTTCCGACTTTGTTACGGTCACGGCTATTAGTTTTAGGTAATAGCAAGTGTCTAATCACCATAGGCCATGAGTTGCCTCTTCGTATAAATCGCCATGCCACCATGTGACTGAACTCGTTCTGGCGTTGCAGGTTGTAGCGTTTGAATGATTCGTATTTCGTCATATCCCTTGACATCCATACAACGTATCAATCAATAGATCTGTTAAACCTCGCGGTCATTTTGGAGTACAAGATAGTTTCTGTATCTTGGGATTGTACCACAGCAAATTTGTAAAAATTTGCTATGTGGTTTTGGGGTGTCAAATGAGAACCCGAGGCGTTTGTACCTTACCTGCACTAAAATTGACTGCCAGATGCCATACGGCAATGTGTCATTTTCGTACATTAATCGAGCACGTAATTTAGCATTAGCTTCTGGTAGAGTCGATTGTTAATCCGTACACCGACGCCACGAAGCACATGTTAAATAACAAAGGAAATAACACAATTGTTGATATCGCACAATGAGGCGAGAACAACTTTATTGATCAAAGAGAAAATGACCTACGAGAACAACACTTTGACTTCGTTAATAAAACCTTTAAAATAATTTCACCATTTAACCATTACAGCAAAATAAAAACACCAAAGCCGTAAAAGTTGGCACAGAAATTAGACAAAATCGAAAATGAATTCACACACAGCCACACAAAAGAAACACTTTTAGAGAGCAACGCATAAACACGTCCGTTCTCTGTGACTGTGACTGTGCTACAGAATATATGAATATATGAATCGTATGAATAAATGAGTAAATACACACATGAAAACAAAGAAAAACGTTTCTTTCCGACAACCTTACTCTCATGTGTGTCAACAACAAAAGAATGTTGATTCTCTGACGAAAGCCGGAAAAAATAAATTTTCATTTCGTTCAAAATTTTGACGAGAAAAATGAAAATGCCGCAATATTTTACTTCTGTGCAAACAAAGCTAAGCCAAAAAATATTAAACTAATTAATTGGCCACTTTTCCTTAGTCTAAACACAATAAGGTATAAAAGACGAGATACATACACTCTGTTCAAGAAGGAATTAAGAAAAAAAACACCAGAGAGATCAGAAAATAAGAAAAACCCAACGTGTTGCTTGCTGCACATATTCATAGTTCTATTAAAAAAAAAGTCGAAAATCTTTGTACCAACAACCAACCAACCACATAGATGTTATTTATAAATAACGCGCGCGTTCAACATTATAAAATCGACGAAAAAAATATTAACGACGACGCGAATGTCTTATGGTTTAATCTTAGTGGTGGTTAAAAATATACCAGGGCTGTAAAATAATTACATGTGCTGATGGTACACTCTTGTGTGGCTGGCTCAAAGTTGAATATGCGCAAGAGGATTTGAATTTATTTTTGTAAATCAGTTTCAAACAATCTCTGCATGAGGACAGATGAATTAGAATTTTCAAAATTATTTGAATTGAATTTTTTTTGTATTTTCCTCTTTTTTAAAAAGAAGAAAATTTTATCACTTTTTCGTCTAAGTGATTCGGATACACGAGTGAGTTACCAGTAAGCAAACGGTAAATTTTTAGAATGGATATATAAAAAGAAAATCTCAATCGGAAAGGGAAAGACTTAAAAAAATAATAATATGTGAAGTGTGTCTACTATAAGCAAACCATTGGAGGAGGATATACATCAGAAACCGTGAATTCAAGACTTTGAGGTAAATATCATGACGGTGGAGCTTTCCGATAAATTTTTAGTTTTTTCTTATTTCACGACATAGTTACGGTACAAGTCTATATTGAAAATAAAAATGCACCAAGCATTGTGTAAAAAACACCTTGACATCTTTTTAACTTTGACAACACAAGCAAATTCATCAATTTCAATAGTATTTAACTGCCCGATGAATTTTGATATACTTGGTCTAAGTAATATATACTCGAATTTAGAGAATGCGAGAGCGTGAAATTTTCCGTTTATCGCTTCTGATAAAACAAATAAAATTTCGTTAAAAACACCACCTTACTCATGATCATTCGCTGATGGTCAATAATAGGCGAGTCGTTATTTGCGTCGGAGAAGATAAGACGTGAACGATGAATGTACTTAGTTTATAAGCCGGTATTTATCAGTTGAAAGTTACTTTTTCTTTAACATTAGCCAATATTTCGCAGGTTTGATTTTTTTAGGTTATCATGAATAACTCATTTATTGAAATAGAATAGAATGACAATGTCTGTCCGAAACCATTTCGTCAGCAACATGACTAAAGGGCGTATCTCCGATATCTCAGGAACTATTGAACCGATTTTGAAAAACTTTTTTTTTCGTGAAAGGTTGTATGAATTTTGAGCATACAAAAAATTTCAGTGAAATCAGCACTTTTCGTCGTATTCTCTAGAGACTTTTCAGTTTTTCCACAATAACTTCTGAGCCGTATGGCCGATTGACTTTATGTCGAGCTCAAAATTCATTACTTTTTACTACCTTTCAGGGAAAAATAAAATTTTATCAAAATCGGCTCAAATGGCTTACAGATTTTGTTTTTTGTTTTTCAATTTTTCTACAATATCTTCCGAACCATATGGCCGATTGACTTTATGTCGGGCTAAAATTCATAACTTCTCACTGCCCTTTAAGTAAAAAAAAAAATGTTTATCAAAATCGGTTCAGTAGTTTCTGAGATATCGGAGATACGCTTTAGTTATGCTGCCGACGATTTGTGATTAGCCCTTTTTCTTGTGGAGTGTCTTTTTGTCTTCCCTGCACAATAGAATTTTTCATAGACGGTTTCTGTTGTTTCTTTTAAGTATTTTCTTCTGCACGAACTTTTATCGTACATTTTGCTATGTCACACTGATAAGTTATCGACGATAACATTTTATCTTTCCTACTCCACTATTAATTAACAATTTTGTTAGTTCTTTAGCTGATACCACAAAAATGTTTTTAAAGCTGTGAGACTACGAGTCTATAACTTTTGAACTTTTAATAGAAAGAACTTTTGTTAATGTACTGTAAGATACTTTTACTGTATTTAAGATTTTTTTTTAAATTGGAGTTGATTTTGGACAAAATTCTAACTTTCAATAACTTTTGTTCGAATCAGTCAAGGTTTTACTTATTTAATGTAATCCCTACAGAACTTTCTTTTCTAAATAATTCTTAACCTTCACATTTCCTAGACGGCAAGCATTTTATTAGGATATTATCGAATCTATTACTTCATCAAATCAAGTATTTTATACTGAGAAATAAGATCTTCTTTCCTCATTTTATTCAATTTTACGGATTTATCTATTTGTTAAAAAAAAAGTTCAAGGATCATTTCTACTTCATTAAATATCCACAGAGGGCAGGCATGTCATTAATTTTTTGAATATTTTACTAACTTTAATGTCGTTAACCCATGGAATAGGCGATTGAACTAGGTGGAATCTAAATTAAAATGCAATTCCAAAAGAACCATATTACTGCCGGTAAACCTTAAGAATTAACAAACAATCTTCTAACAGAATTGTTCACGAACGGAAGTCCATTTATACAAGAAGCCAACACACAACAAACATGAATTTTTAATGTTACTTATAATCAAAATAAACATTTTTCTTTTTTTTTATTAAAGTCAGTTCCCCAATTTTGTTTACAGAAAAATCTGGGAAACAGTATGCTTACAGCTTACAGGTTGTTTCTTTAAAGAACATAAAATCATTAACCGATGAATATTTTTTTGAATCTTATTTATCATATGGTAGTTATGTGTATAATGGTACATCTGTATAATAACGCAGCACATCCCATTGAAAAAAAGGAGAGAACAAAAACAAAACCGAATTCAAGTGATATGTATGTACGTACTTAGTTGAAACATGTGGTTTTTTAAGTCGGATATTTTTATTTTTATGTAAATAAATTTAGTTTTTCGTAATAAAATCAATCTCAGGTATTGATAGAAGACAGAATGATTTCTGAATTTTCTTTTCGTGTTGCTTCAATACAGCAGGTAGTAGTTTATTTACATCAATAAATTGTAAGTAAGTACTAACTAGCGAGTGCTTGGCGTCTCCTTGAATTTTTTTTTAACACACAAACACCTATACTTATACACTTGCATTTATTTATTTGTGTTCATTAGCGGACACTATCCCATTGATGCCTTTGTGCACATCTTTTCCATTATCTAAAATCACATTCGTTCACAATACCATCAATGGTACCGACACTGGTGATATATTAAATGACAATACTACTCTAAATACAGTACTGAAACTGGACAGTGTGTCATACAAACTTTTTTACTGAAAAAAAAGTTGCGAAACATTTTTCATAGTGTCACTTTGATTACTCATGCTTGCAGGGAAAACTGCATTTCCTGTCAGAATATCAGTAAAAACTTTCAATTTCATACCTTACACCACTGAATTGCAAAAAAATACTGTCAGCAGCACGCTTTTCGCTCACTTCGACAAACACTTTCTTGATTATCAGGCATATCAAAACCTTTTGTTGTATAAGTTTCAACGTTGGGAAGACCATGTTTATCACTGAAATTTCATGTATTCATCTACAGATTTTGTTCGTGTTCGAACTTAGGCCTTTTCGAGAATCTCTTAGAGAAATGAATGCTATTTGAGTATCTGTTTCGTAGGATTGATTTTACGTTATTTTGAAGAGGTTGAAAAAACTAAAAAGCTTCAGAAAAACTATCGTTTCGGCCCCGAAACATGGTGTTGGGTTAGTATTTAACATTCTTTCACAAGCGGTAGGTGCATAGGAGAGTTATACTTGATTTAATATTACTGTAATCGACAGACTAAAATAAAGTATTTTACTTAAGATGTTTTTAATCTGGCACCTATATATAAGACAACATTAGCTTGATCTCAAGCCTGATTTCAAGCCCACAGTTAACTTAGCCTTTCACCTTATCAAATACTTCAAAAACGTTTAAATTCTGAAATCGTTTCTGACAAATTCAATTAATTAGGTTGAACCGTCGACAGATCGTTTAGTTAGTATTTAATGGAAAGAGATTAATGCGAAAACATGAACAGCTAACAACTCGTGCGTAAATCGCCCAATATTTTCGCTACATTTTCATCAATATTTCCGAAACACACTCCTTCCAAATATTAATGCAAAATATAATACGTCTCAAACAATAATCTCTAGATATCACAACGACGTTCATGTGTATACATCATACACTGTACATTGGCCAATTGAACGTTGAAATGAAGAGGACGTTGATTCATAAAAGTCGAACCTACACACACTAACATTAACATGAAAATTTTCATAAATAAATAACAAGAAAATATTTTGGCCATTTTCCAAAAACGTTCGCGATGACGCATATTTTTTGCGTTCGAGCAGGTTGTTTCACCTTTGCTATATACCGTTCGTCTATATTACATTCCAATTGGAAGAACATGGCATTAAGTAGGGAGATTGAGATGGTTTTGAAATTGAAAAGAAAATTAATTTTTTTCAATTCATTTTGTCCTGAATAGGTGGAACTGTGAAAATGGTACAAGAAATGGATCACACTGTGCCAGAAGAACTGTACAATTTAACACAATTGGCAGATGTGACATTGGCCGCTGGAAAACTGAGTACAACGAATCTAGAGCACGTTCAGGAGTTCATACCCGATGAGAAAGTTTTTGACTACAGTCGTAAATATCCGGTCGCAGACGAGCCAGTTGCCACGCAAAGCCAAGCGATCGATTACCAACCCATTTTTACAGCAGCATTAAAACCGCAAATTGAACCATTCAACGATAAAATACATTCCGTAATTAGAGCTAATCCACCAGACCGCAATGAACCAATTCAGAAGACAGCTGGCAATTTAGTAGCGGACAAGCTGGCCAACTTTTCATCATCAGAAGACGATTCGTCTACATTTAATTATTCACATAAAATTTTTGATAAAAGAAAATCGAGAAAACTGTCTTATCAATCCGATGATTCGGAGTATGATGCACGGCGATTCAATCAAGATCGTTTCAGTTTGTTTGTAGAGAAAAGTGTTCCAGAAGTTGACGATAGCTTGATGTCTAGTGAAACTGAAAGTCATGACTGTATGGAAATCAGTAAAATAGGAGATTCGGCTTCGGGTGGTGAAGATGTACATGTGTGTCCGGAATGTGGGAAAAAGTATTCAACATCATCGAATTTGGCAAGACATCGTCAAACGCATAGGTAAGTTCTAAAATCTTGACAACAGATCTTTTGTGACATTCGAACTTGTACAATCAATCTTAAGCGTAAAGCTTGTATGTCTAACAACAAAAGAGTCCGATTATAACCTTCAAATCTACTAACACCGCACGCAACTAACCGCCTTCAACAATGACTAAGTATTTTCTCAATTGTACAGATCATTGATGGATAAAAAAGCACGACGATGTCCACACTGCGACAAGGTATACGTGTCAATGCCTGCATTTTCAATGCACGTCCGAACACATAATCAAGGATGCGAGTGTCCACATTGCGGCAAACGATTTTCTCGTCCATGGTTGCTCCAGGGACATATACGAACGCATACGTACGTTTCATAGCCTCGATATTTTTCCATTTAAATTTACGATCTTCATTTCAGAGGAGAGAAACCGTTCCCATGCAACATTTGTGCGAAGGCATTTGCTGATAAATCAAATCTACGGGCACATGTTCAAACCCATTCAAATACGAAACCGCACACCTGCAGTCGATGTGGTAAGGCATTCGCTTTAAAATCGTATTTGTACAAGCACGAGGAATCGTCGTGTATGAGAAGCATTAAGCCAGCGGAAAAGTCACGACCGAAACCGTATCGACCAGATGCCACAAAAGCGACAGTCAATATAGTAACGAAATTTCTGAAAAAATCGAAACATCAACAATCGGATGTCCCCAAGAAATTCAAAGATAAAATCAAAGACAAATTGAAAAGTACAAGTGATCCAACTGAGCCGGAAAGCATTGTGACTGATTTGAGTTCACAGAAATGCTACTACGATTTGACAAAGCCTTTAGTGAGTAATGAAAATGCGGAAAATTGTTCGAGAATCAGTGTCATTCGAACAACTGTTTCGAGTCAAATCACCTATGACGAGTCGAAGGCATTGTACTATCAGGAAAAACCAATGGATTTTTCACCGAAAAACAAGTACTTAAGCAATAGCGGCAATTTTGAAATTAGAAATTATGCTATGGTGGTTTAACCGGCTGAAAACGGCAAACCATATCGCCATCCAGTATAACTATCAAATCTGTTACTTCTTTTGCTCTGAGTACATTCAACAGATTGATCGTGAATATTTTACTTTATTAGATGCCGTTATGCGGTTTGATGCATAGGGGCACATTATCTAGATCGTATCATCGCCGCTGAAAAGCAGCAGGTAGTTCTGAATGCTTTTCTTTGATGAAAAATTAGAACGCCAGTTTATCGCTCACATTTGTTGCACAAAATTCAAAAGAAAAAACTTCTGTAAAAATTTTGTAGAGCTTTCTCAATCGATGAAAGCTGCGAGTTAAAGTGATCGATCTTTGATGAATCACAGAAAATTGCCGAATTCGTTTGCGACTGCGAATATTCGGTGTAATAAATGACTTAAATTTGATAATCGATAATCATTCTAGATTGTTTTTAGATTCCATAACTAAAGTAGCAACCACATTCATTCAACTTTTTTTTATTTTATTATAAAACTTAAGTTTAGGTCTCTGTGTTTTTTTTTGTTATATCTACTGTTAAGAGGTTAAGGCAACTGTGTAGTGTAGATGTAGTAATAGTAGTACAACGGATGTGTTTAGCGTAGATTGATAATATTAGTAAAAACTGTAATTACATTAAATGCAATTGCTTTTAAATGGACGAGTGTCTAGTCGTTTTTAGTTGTTAATAGAAAAAAAATTGATTCAATTCATTTATACTTTCAATTAAAAATAATTTAATTTTTTTTTTATTTATCCAATAAGTTCAATAAGAAGCTGGCCGGATGGTGCAATTTTTAGATTTTAATTTTTCATTTTCAGTATACATTAACGCTGATAATTAGATTTTGCGTTTAGTTATTATTTTATGTGTGAAAAATAGCTGCAACTCAAAACGTTTAAGAAATTTTTTCTTTAGATGTTCTTGAAGTTAAGGAAGTGTGTTCCGTTGAATTGAAAAAAGTGGCATGGTCTGAGTTTCCGGCGAATTCACGTAATTGCCGAGTTTCGTAAAATGGTTCTTTTCAGCAAATTTGTTGAAATTTCACCTAGGTGGTGCTACACATACTACACGTACAATCAGTAGCATTGAGGGAAGAAATAACTGTTTATAACTGCAGTAACACCACTTGATACCTTGGAAAAACTCATGTGAAGTAAATAGTATTTGTGCAGTATGTGGTCAGTGTTACTTTGTATCCTGAAAGCTTATTTGATTTTTTTTAGTAACTCCTCAAATCAAGCAGCCGCCCCGCAGCTACAAAATTCTTTCTGGAAATTTTCTATTCTCTTAGTGAAAATACTCAATAAGCTTTTCTCATTTTAATCCTACTGGCTTTGCCGCATCCAGTATATTCAGCGCCCGGACCATTCAGTTCTCCAGCGCCTCTTTTTCTTGAAAAGCATAATTAGGCAAGTTTTTATTTTGTAAGAATTGTCTTTTTCCTTTACACTCCATCCATCATATTCCAGCGCCCAGAAGCATGGTCCAATTGGTCTTTGTGAAAGCGCGGCACTGTCTATTGGGGTTTCATTGTATTGGTAGATACTTTACGCAATTGACGTTTTCATGTGTCGGGGCCGAAAATGAGTGAGTTTGGAGATTTTTCTCGGGTTTTCGCATGTAGCCCTCACTTCGTTCGGGCTACAACTCGCGAAATTGCCTAAAAACAATCGTCCAAAACAGATACACAAATAACTATTTAAAGCTTTTAAGCATCCA
This sequence comes from Bradysia coprophila, assembly GCF_014529535.1. Classification (NCBI taxonomy): domain Eukaryota; kingdom Metazoa; phylum Arthropoda; class Insecta; order Diptera; family Sciaridae; genus Bradysia; species Bradysia coprophila. The sequence continues at coordinate 597,820 of NW_023503608.1, read as the reverse complement.
CAACACAGCCTTGTAATAGAAGTAAACTGTTCTATAGTTCAGATGGGTACAGTAAGGTGTGAAGTCACTAAAAATGCAAGCCATTCAAATTTGGAACTATGTAGATCTTTTTTCCAATTTTTTGTAACTTAAAGACATCAGAAGTACAATTTCTTAAAAAAAAATTGCTAGATGAACACGGCAAAAGATTTAAAATGATTTAATAAATTATTAAGAGTCTTGAAAATGAATGCTGTATGTCGTCACGATCATTTTTAGCTATTTATATCAGTTAGTATTATATTTTCGCAATCAAAAAGCATAAATTTTTAAGTATTTGATAAATACAAAACAGATAAATTGCAGCTTAAATGACTATTATTGTCATACTTTTACGCCAAAAAAAGCAATCATTATCGTATTAGGATTCGAACAAATAGATATGAAAATAAATTTTTAATTTTATGATAAATATACGTAGATACACAGTGTGAAGTGTCTCTCATCATCAATGTTTTAGTTATTTAGATTTAGGTTTTTTTTTTGTATTACACACAATTTAATGTTAATTTGCACATTTCTATTTGTAATCATTTTATACCAAGTAAATAATATGTTTTTCATAGCAGAAATAGCAATTGAATTTCATTCACCATAGAGTTGTCCAACCCCACGACGACAATAGTTATTTGCTAATCATGAGTAGAAAATAGGAAATTTCACCAAGAGCGAAAGGTTGCGTCCAGAGCGAAGCGAAGGCCGTTATTAGCGAATATAGGTGGAATTTCCTATTTTCTCCACGAAGTGAACACAACGTTTCTCATGCCTGCGTTTTGTGAATATTTTTGTATACTTTGAAGAAAATTCAATGGCCATTTTAGGTGAGAAAATAATAATTTTGTATCACAATGTGGCTGTAGGGAAACGATTAATTTCTCACCTAAAAATTCACAAACGCTTTATAGTGGACAAAATAAGGATTTTCACTTCGTTCGGGCTACAACTCGCGAAATTACCTAAAATATACCGTCCACAACACATAGTACAAAGGTAGATTACGTCCATGTTCAGATAATTTTATTTTGACGAAAAAGCAGTTTCGGGCTGGAAAACAAGGGATGTGATCATATTTGCTATTTACGTAAGTATTTTATAGATATATTCATCTTCGTCTTGGCCGGAGACTTTAGGCTTTTTCGCGTGCCTAGAAACCAAGACATTATTATTTTTAAGAGGTTTTTAAGGGGTTGAGAAAATTGCAAGAAAAAACTCCCGAAACATGAAAAATCATATACATGGAAAGCGGTCGTGTTTTGTCATAATACTCTTCGCTACCTCTTTTCGTATTAGATGTGTTTATAAAGTGAGGCTGACAAAAAGAAAAGGTTTTCCTCTTGGTACTAAAGTGACTAAAGTCAAAAGTTTCGTGATAACCATAACTTACGTAAAAGACTTCGTTTCGATACATGTTACAACACCAGTGTAAATATTCGACAATAATTGACATTAAAAGGCAAACATTTTTTGTTATCAGTACTACTCTTACACTACACAAGGATAAACTAATACTAAAACAAAATTTACTTCTCCTTCTAAACCTATTTGAAAAAACAAAAACAAAAAAAAAATCGCATTTGCATCATTGTTCTTCTAATAGCTGGTGATGATTTTCCACAAGATGTAATTCTACGAGAAGTAATCAATTGAATTAGCCTTTCACAGACGACAGGGCATATCATTAGCATACTAACCAAAATGCTCTCTCGCCATCTGTTTGACTACAGTCACAGTTAGCTTCGGTGCTAGATGGAGCATTGATACTACTCATCGAATCTAGTACTTTATAAAATCTTTTACTTCGTTTGTTCGTTCAACTAAATTTTACAAAAACAACTTCCTATTTTACCTGAAATATTTTTATCAGTCCAGTTGGTCCGGCATAAAATATTGAAATTTATAAGGAGAAATTCTAACAAGCACACTTACACACTAATTTCTCGTAGAATGAACCTTTTATCACTATTTTGCTAATATGCGTCAGCAATAGCGCTCATTGTTTGTTTTTATTGTAGTCGATACCATCTCAATATTTACCAAAGTTCTGAAAGAACAGGTTAAGATAAGTTCTTTCAGAAAACCTTGATATTTATGACCTTGCTCCGGGATATAACAGTAGCAATACCCTCTCTAGCAACCAAACTAGCAAAATTAAGGTACAGTGAATCTTGCCATAAAAAATTTTACACTTTCAAAAATAAATTAAATGAAGTATGAGCAGCTATATCCTTTTTGTGTTGAAAATATTGCGTCTACTGTTACCCATTTCGGTGTTAGAAAATGAATAATTTGTGATAGTGACGAAAAACGCGGCACGGCAACTCTATTACAAAAAAAGTCAGTGTCACATCTGTCAAAATAAGGTGGTATTTTGACTGCGTCAAAACGAAGTTTGGTTGCTAGAGAAAGTATTTGACAGTAGTCATTATTTGGCTGAAAACAACGTCAGCTGTGTATTATGACACTTTTGACAGCGATATTTGAGTGTTTTGATATTGCTCTTGTTTTCATTTTCCTATCAATTAAAGTATCATTTAATTCAATCTGATCTAAAAAAAAGTGTTACAAACATGAGTGTGGCTGTTACACTTCCGATATCATCGATACAGCACCGCAAAGCCTTCCATTTGGCGAATAAAGAATCAAATGAAACTGTTGACGAATGGTATCACCGTTTACAAGACTTGGCACTGTCATGCGATTACGGATGTTATTTGGAAATGTTATTGTTGGATAAGCTAGTCGTTGGGTTGGATGAGTTGATCCTCGATCGTTTGTGTAAGGAGCAAAAAGACTTGTCTTTGAAAAATGTCATTGAGTTCTCCCGGAATTACGAGGTGGACAGCGATCACATGGACATTGTAAGTAGGCAGACTAAAATATGGTGTTCGTAGGATTTATTGGTTTTTCTCTTTGTGCAGAAACCAGAAATGGTTATAGTGAAACAAGAATTGGAACTATCAGATATTGAGGAAGATGAGGAGAGTCAATCAAACTGTGATATAAATTACACTGAGGACGACAGTTACCGAGATGGTCAGGTCAATGCAGATGTTCCATTGCCCTTCAATGCAATCGTCAATACACCTACACTGGTTTACGATAGACCAAAAGTTTTTGAATGCTACTTGTGTCACAAATGGTGGCCGACAGTTGGTAAGCCATTTTTAAATCATACCCTGCCATAGTAACCTGTACACTCTCATATTGTAGGTCACTTAACATATCATTTCGGTCGTCATCATACCGTGGGTACGATTTCAAAATGCCATTTATGCGGTAAATGGTTAAAAACTCCGAGCAGCCTGGTTCGACATGTGAATATGCATCTGAGTGATAGACCATACCACTGTGATCTATGCGACTTTTCCTTTGCTAGTGCAATATCATTGAAACGCCACATGATACAACACAACAAATCCGAGTCAAATGCGTTCAAGTGCTCGCAGTGTCAGAAGGAGTTCATTTCGCAGCGACACTTACGACTTCATAGGAAAACTCATGTAAGTTGGATTCGATTATTTATGCGACGCTAACATGACAAACGACACGAAAATTTAGTCGATGTGGGTCGTACGATCTCGTAATTGCTGCAGTCGATACAACGATTTGTAATTCTGTAATCCACCTACTTTGTACTCTATTGTTCTCCTTTACTATCTGTTTTTTGCTTCAGTAAATTGTGAAGACAAATCTTAGTGGGTGTCTGTTCATAGCATATCCGAAACACGACCTAAATTCACTGAACTCATTTTCCAATTCCTAAATTTGTCAGAATTTCCAAATGTCGATAAATTCTATCGTCCATTTATTTCTGCAACTTTCTTTCTTTCAAGGTAAGTCATGAAAGCGATGACACGACGACAAACACCAACTCGAACACCATTCAGTCGATTGATTATAAATATTATGTTCCTGACACTTCATTCATTCCGAAAGAATTTCGCGAAATTGGCGAATCGAATTTTAATTCGTCCTTCGATGTCTCACTTCAAACCTATTCCAATGAACAAGCCGAAGCGAAAAGACGTCCGAAAATCAAACGAACGTGGACATTTGAGAGAAAATTTTCGTCTCATTCTGACGCTATCAACTTTGTCACCACTGAGAACATTTGGTCTATATCGACAACCAACAACATTACACAGGGCAAAAAAGTTCTGTATCGTTGCAGAAAAGCGAAACAGAAGGGGCAACAGTGTGAGGCCGGAGTATCGCTTTTGTTTTGCTGTGACAATGACGAAGTAATATTACACAGAGCGGAAAATCCACACACTTGCCAGATTAATTGCTCACCACGTAACCCAATGACCATCGAACTGACGCATACAATTACTCGTATATTTAGGGATGGTCGTAGAAAACGGAAAGAGATCGAAGCACAGTTAATTGCAGAGGGCATCGACATACCACCGCACACTCAATTCAATAATTTAATTCGAAACCTGCGTTGCGAGTACATTAAAAAGAAGTAGAGGCTCTGTAGAACAAGCTTCGATGAGAATAAAATATTTTTTTTTAGAAATCGACTTTCTTGTTGCTTTTTTTGTTATCGACCACCAAATTGATCAGCGCCTGACCCTGGACCATACTATCACAATATCACACCTTCAATCAGTAGTTCCATTAAAGCTCACCTGCAAGTAAATTTCTCGTTTAAATTACAGAACGTTCCTTCGGTCAGTTTAAGCGAAAAATTGGATGAAGCGGTTAAAATTCGTGAATCAATGAAGTCTACAGGCATTAAAGCGGATACAATGTTTACGTGTGAAATTTGCTCGATAACTTTTGACAACGAAAGTAAGTATCACGATTGCAAATTACGTTTTCTTAGCAATATCCAAATCCTATATTGATCCTACTGAAGAACTGACTTTGAAATGATTCCATTTCTCCCGTGTTACTATCCAAAATCACTTGTCCTTTAGCGTTAGGTCACGTATATCAAAATTGTAAAGTTGATTTTAAATATGTGTTCAGTCCAGTGGCTAAATATTTCGTTTAATTCTCCGCGTCTCATTCAGATGTCTACGATGACCACATGAAAGCTCACTGTGAAAACGAATGGCTCTGCCATCTTTGTGGGAGAAAGCTTAAAACTAAACGGAACTTAATCAACCATTACTTTGTTCATACGGGTAAGTGGTAGAAGCTTTTTAGCTTAAGTTAATGAGACGAATTAATTGATAGCCGAAATCGGAATACAGGTGAGAAGCCGTTTGCTTGTGACGATTGCGGCAAAGTATTTACATGCAAGGATAAACTAAAGCTCCACTCGAAAATCCATAAAGGAATTCGACCTCACGTTTGCCTAATTTGTAATAAAGCTTTCATACAAAAGGGCCACCTAGCATCGCATTCCAAGTCTCATGTAAGTTTGTGTTATAGTTACAAAAACATTGTCGAATTCACGGTTGAATTCATTTTTTTTTTCAATTTGTTCCAAAAGATTGTAAAGAGCTTCGACTTCAAATGCGAACAGTGTCCCCAACAATTTACCAACCGAACCAGATACGAACTTCACTTGAGAAGTCATACCGGATTCGAGTGCGAGATTTGTGGCAAGACGTTTAGAAAGAAATATCATCGAACCGATCACATGAGAACGCATGTATGTAAGAACAGTTTGTCCCTCATCGCGATGTAGTGCTAAATCGATTTTTGTTTGTTTGTCAGACTGGTGAACGTCCGTACCAATGCAATTTATGCGAAAAAAAATTTACGCAACGTAGTGCACTTTCAGGCCACTTGAAATGGCATACAAAATTGAAACCGCCACGACGACGTATTGACAGTGTAAAATTGGATGAGATACACGAATAGATTTTTCTTCGAAAGATTATAAATAAATTTTGAAAAAATGGAATATGCCGACCACACTGTTTGTTTTCATTCAACGCCAATAATTTTCCGATTTTCGGCAGGAAGATTTATTAAAATAAATTTTGAAAAGTTTTAATGGTGTTTTCTTATGTATGTCAAGAAAAAGACAACTCGCGGGATTCAGGTCAGGTTCAGGTAATTTATAAACCTGACCTAAACTTGATCTGACCCTGATATGAAAATTAACTGACTAGACCAAAACTGAGTTAAATTTCAATTTGTTTCTAGAGTAAAATGGAACTCTTTCGGAAAAGGTCAGGTAACTTCAGAACCTGTCAGATCAGCTCAGGTCAAATTGACCTAACCTGTTCCGAACTTTAAAAGATCAAACTATAAAAATCAGTTTAAACAGCAAAACTTGCAGTAAAATTAACAGATTCAATAAATATATGGCGATAAATTTACCGTTAGTGAAAAGTTTAAAACATTTGTTATTTGTTACTCGTTACTTGTTACTTCGACTATGAGCAAAATGTATAAAAATAGATATTTTTCGAAAAGAGACCCTCGCGGAATCGATCGGTTATGGGCTAGAATTGTCCCCCAGACACGTTAATAATATCGGAGATAGCTTATTTAAAAATTCGGCTGACGAATTGGCGAATTGACTCTTAAACGGACATTTGAATGGCAATGACAAAAAATGAGGTAAATTTCATAACATTTACAAAAACAAAATCTTAACACAAAATGATTTATGGTCGCATGGTTCATTGCGTATCATTCACCATTACTTGATATATTGTAAAAAGTAATGTTTAAGTGAAGATCCGAGTAATTACTGATGGATATGCTGACTCAATTTTAAATTGGACCTTGGTTGGGAAATCATTTTAGGTGTGAGAAATGTCCTGCATTGTTTTAATGCCTTGTTAGATTTGATGTTTCAGATAGCAAAAAATGTATTTCTACTAGAGGTCATGAGTTATCTTCATTTATGTGTAGACTTGTGTTTTTACTTTACAGTATGTCGTTCAGAATGTTTAATTAGATGTAGATGGACATTATATAAAACTTCAATCAACTAGAGAAGTATGTAATAGATAGGTACTTCAACATATAACTTTATTGGAGATGCCATTGAAACATTGTTTAATAAAAATTTCCATTTAATTCTATCTAACGATAAAATTATTTTATTAGTTTTTTGCGATTGATTTTATTAATGCAAATTATACAGAATAGCGTTCCTTGCTGTATAGAACGTGTACAAATGGGTGACTAAGTCAGTTATCTTCAATTATGAAAATTGAATTTTATTTTAGTGGTGGCTACATCAGATTTTAACTTTAGTGACTTTAGTTTAAAAAAAATGATATTGAGGGCTGAAACACTGGTCGCATGGATGGGCATATCACATCACTATCACTGTATATCTTAATCGAACAACTATTTAAAGTAAAATTATGTACTCAATGGCGTAATGGTTAACACGACTACTTAACACTACGATATTGAGTTTCTAGTGGTATGTTTTCGAACCTCAACCGTAGACATATAAAAAACCTACTGTCAGATTCGTATAAACCAAGGGCCCTCTCAATAGAACAAACTCTATGGTATAAACTAAACAAAGCTGATTAGATTTTATGTAGAGTTTTCGCACGGTTTACTGGAAAAAGCATTGTTAGGAGAACCGGTTTTCCTTTCCTACTAGTTTCGCTGGTAGTACATAGATGTCACTATGGCCTCCTTCGTGGGTTTTTAAGTCAGACTATTACTATTTGTAATAGGAGACTCACGAAGAGATGTTTTAACTTTAAAGCCTTACAAACAGCAAATCAGCTGTTATCACCAACAATGAAAAATAAGCAAAGACCTCAGGATAGTTTGGCTTTATAGTGGAATGTGCTAAAACAAATGAAGTAAAAAATAAAAAACTAGAAGAGCAAAAAGATAAGAACTCATTTGATTATTTGACGGTCGGTAAATTTTACATCTTGATGAGGTGGCGAAAGCTTAGCCTCATGTCAAAAAATACGGTTATCAAGATAAATCTACCTATGATTTTCTACCTTGACTTTCATGGTTATTTGGTAAAAAAAAGATTTTAAGTGACTCTAAAAAATTGTTGTAATCAAATCAAACAAATCGACTTCACACAAAAAATAAAAATAATTTGAGTCACAAAGAAACTTTAAGATATTCTTACACCAATCATAGGCCAATTTAACTGATACAATGTTAATTCCATGTACATAAATAAAGTATTATTTAGGTTCCACTTAGTATATTTCACTATGATTTCACTCCGTATACGAATCAATTTAGCTAAATGAATACGCGCATTATTCGACAATATGACCAATTAGAATTCAGCGCGATTTGGTTTCAATTTGAATTAAACATTGATCTAGTTAAAAAAAAACGAAAACGAATGTTACATTTAGAATAAAATTACGCCAATTTATGCGTTAAAAGTTTGGCATTGAAACATAATATTTTGGGTATCAAATTCAGTTCAGGATAATTTGAATAATCTGATGTAATTGCTTGGACTAAATCGATACGTAAATATAAATACGGCGGAGTGGTAGTTCTCAATCGTGTTACGAACATCATTTGTTATCGAAAACGACTTCAGGAATAAATGAGAAGCTTTGTCCAATGTTGTCCTACACATCAAAAACATGTTCCTTTGAAAATACTTCAGCAGTAAATGACAGACTTTGACTAACTAATGTTGCCTTATACCAACGCACTTCAAGCAAAAGTGGTACTCTAAATAGGGTACTGAAACTTGACAGTGCTCCATACAAAATTTTACAAAAAGAGTGGGGATAAAATTTCATACAAAATAGAACTCTATTTGGCAGCTGTCATTAATAGCACTTTTGTTTGAAGTGCGTTGCTTAACAGTAAAAAAAATGTTCCCAAAATTAAATAAAAGATTTGAAATCAATTTCTTGAAAATATGTTTATCAAAGGAAGTAACAGATCCGATACTAACACTATGACATCTATGCCGTCTATGAAGCGAAAGACTCTAATAAATCTTGTCATTTTTGCACCGCCTATACATGTAGAACTATAATAGGATTTATAGATTTCACCTAAACCTCACTAATCCGACAGAACGATGTACATGGTTATTTGCCTTTGTTTATATAATGATAAATGTTTTGCCTTAGTAATTCATCGAAATCGATCGAATAAAAAGCCAATAAACTCTTCACCGTAAGCATGATAATTGAATGCATCGCCTTAGAGGCTGTCAGTTATGCAACTAATTGTAATTGACATATGCATTCTCCTGAAGTAATTAAAATGTGAATTGAACAACAACGAAAAGACCAGACCGACAATATACAAATCCAAACAAAAAACTCATCACTTTTATTTCCTTGTATGATCCCTTCGTTTCTTCCCTGTATGCAATTCGACCAATTCCAATTTATGGTGCTCACGATCATGTATCCAATTTCAAGTACATTAAAGTGATGACAGCATTAATGAATATATCAGATGCTGGTTATAGTAATGATTGAATAATTGAAAGATATAATTTTGAGTTAAATAATTGAAATTGAAATACTTAACAGAGGAACTGTGTAGAGCAAAGTGATTGTGATGTTGAACATACGAAAAAAAAAAATTATTTGAAAACATTAAAACATATTAAACACAAAACGATCTTGGTATAATTTTCAAGAGCTAAGATGAGTGTATCATAACACACATAACATCTTCCAACTTATAACGAACATTTAACTGTGTATGCTAATATTAATATATCAGAACAATCAATCTAAGTGCAGTTTTTGTTGCATTACTTAATGGGTCAAATAAAAACAAAACCTCTAACTTTATCTATACATAACAATCACTGTTATTGTTTCATTAAATTTTGCATTTTATTTTACTTGTTATTAATAGACGATTTTTTTGTCCTCCTGAATTCAGTTTCGTTTTCATTCAAGAGATAAACTAATTTCGAACTGGTCATGTACACAGAGTTGTAGCCAGATGTGTGGCAATGCTGCATCGAGACAATTTTACGTTTTGCCCTTTGGTAGTAAATTTTGAAAGATTGACTGAGAACTTAAAAATCAATTCTCATTTTTTTTAATTCCAAAGAAGACAGACTTGTTTCGTGTGATTGGGCTTGAAACATTAGAATTATTTTTCTAAAATTTCATATACCTTCATACTGTAAAGTTTACAGTCACCAATATCCTCTCTAGCAAACAAACTTCGATTTGACGCTGTCAAAATACCACCCTATTCCTTTGTTTGTAGAATCATACATTATTGACTAATTTTACATGTAAATTGCAAAGGCCAACTTGTATTTTTACCACCTTAATAAATGTAGTTAGGTTACTAGAGAAGGTATTGCAGACACCCTTAAAGCAATACAAGACGGGCCCTTTATTGGATTTTACTTCTTTTTCTTGTTCCACTTGCCTACCTTTCTTACAGCTCTTCAGAGAGGATACGGCTCTGTACGCAACCACATTACAGTGTAGTCACATGTTACGATCGTACTTAAATTTCAATTGATACTGACAATGATGGTGCAATGAAGTATTAACCCTGATACGTACAGCAGTGTGTACCATAATGAATGCAAACTAATTAACATTTGAGAACTAGATCTACAATCTGATCGGGATTATAAGAACATGGTGGTGCATAATGTTTAACGGAAATGCACTAATGTTGGAATTAAAACTGAAAATGGATTATACGTCCTAGGTGCATAAGAATATGGTCATTCAACTTGTTCTGCCGTAACGATCCTCCAGCGATTTTAACTCATTTTTAAATTAGGAAATTTTTTCTTCACATTTTAATGTTTCACTCATGCTATGAATGCGCAATCGAAAAACAAAAATAATATTTGTCGACATCACTCAGAATGTAGGTTTATGACATTTTTGTTGGTATGGCAATAAAAGTTGATACTTTGATATTCTATTGGATTGTGTAATTTCTGTAATAGAATTTAATAAAAATCATTTGTTCATATGTGATGCTTTCTTATAGAAATGAAACGAGATATATTTAAGGATGAACATTCATGGAGGATTTCTTATTTCAATGTTAAATAGTCGAATATGATTGACCCTTTAAATGGTCGAAAACCATCGTATGTATGTATGTCTACCACAGAATATTTTCATTTGTCTCTAATTTACCACAATTAATATAAATTACCGTCGCTTAGCATTTTGAAGACATTATCAAATATACTTTGATTAGAAAGCAAACAAAACATGTTTCGTCATTAACTGTTACATGGTGTGAGCAAAGATGCAATTCAATTTATAGTTAGTCTAGAAGCGCACGCTAGTTGGGGTTAGACGACTCGATTGAAAAAACAAAAATTAAATAATTATCATTTGATGATTGTAGTGCAACAGAAAATTAATTTCAAGAGACATTTATAGTTAGTAAAAATTTGTGTTGAGCATGTGAGGTCATGTTCCTAAATAAGTCATGTGTAACATGAATTAGGAAATGATTTCATTAATAAAAAAAAGAAGAAGACGAACCCCAGGAAGCGATAAAATTGAGTGAGTCCAAAAAACACCATGTCTTATTCTCTAATAGCAGTTCCACTTTAAATTTATTATCTTTGAAAATTTCACAAGATCCTTTTTCAGTAGTTTCCTCTTTGGAGTGCTAATGAAAACAGATTTTTTAACTAACTTTTGATAATCTGAAAAATTACATTCCGGTATTACTAATTAACATCATTAACTTCACATAGTGTTTGAATGTGGATTTTTTTTTTTTTTTTGTGGATTTAACGGGAAAAGCATTGAGCAAAAGTGCCTAAAATCAACTGTCCACAACAACGTACACAACTTCTGAAATTTATGCCCAAGACATGAAATAGCTATTTAATTATAGATATAAAAATATGAAAATATAAGTTTTCGAGTGTATTTTTTGATGTGAGGCTGGGCCGAGGTCAATAAACACACGAAAACGAGACTTTTCACCTTTTTATCTCCAGTTATGTAATGCATTTTACGTCGCTGCTCTGAAAAATGATCAAGAGAAGGCAGACTTAAAAATTGTAATTTAACTGTTGTTATTTTAATTCGTTGCAGTCAGTGAGACATGAATTTGCCTCACAATTGTTTTTCCGCTGGTCCAATCATACAAACGTAGACGCATGAGCAGTTTTGTTTGGATGAGTGGACCAGCTGAAAAGCAGCTGTAGCAAATTCATATTTAAATTTCAGGGACATCAAGTGTAATTTCCCTCTTCTTAAAAACAATTTTCAGGACTCACCTCGATTAGAAAGAATTATCACTTCAATTACAATATTTTTGCAATCGAAGCCAATCAACTCAATCAAACAAATGTTCCAGAAATAAAAATCCTAATCAAATTCCATATAAATTTAAAAAAAAAAGATTTTCAAAACCCATATCACCACACACAAAACCAAAACCAGAAGGTATACATGAGAAAGAATATATATTTGGTCATAAAAAAAACATAAGACACAGATAAACACTCAATTAACACAGTCATACCAAAAAGAAAATATATATAACGAAGCTCCATTTCCAATATAAAAATAATAAAAAAAAAATTAATGAAGAGGGGAAAAATATCATTTTATGTTTGACTAAGTGGCTAGCTAACATTTTCTCTAAAATGGGTCAAAAGTCGGATTATATTTTATGTAGTATTTGCAATCAAGCAACGACTAACTGAAGTCATTTGGTGGTGAACTGTTACTTAAGACAGTCGCTCAACGAAAAGTGTTCCCCGTTCGTTACACTGGTGTTGTTTTCTTATTCGTTTCTTTTTTTTTCTGTTCTTTACAAACGTTTTGTTAAAAGAAACCGTTTAACTGATGGTTCGTCGCTATTTCGATATTATTGAGTGTTTCTATTGAAATTTCAAGTGATATAGACCATTCTGAATATTATATATCGTAAATGTAAACGACAATCGTAAAGCAATTTAAGGATAATTTATTGTGAAAATTGTGAAATTTGTCTCAGCATAAAATTGGATTACAAATTCTCGAGAAAAAAAAAACCGAAATCATCATCGCTAAAGCAGTTTGGATTATTTTAAAAGATGAGTAAGTTTGAACATCGAAAACTGAAATGCGGTTATCAGAAGAAATTTTTTTTAATGAAAATTTTGCCACATAATTTCGATAATATTCGACCTATAAGCCTTTAAAATATTATTGAAGCGATAAAAACACCGATGATGTGTGGAAGTAGCGAGGAGTGAGTTCTTTTAAACAAATTATGTTAGCCTTTGAAAGTCAGAAAATATTTTTCTAAATTTACAAAATATGATAGGGCAGTCACAAACGACTAATGAATAAGAATTGAGTTTCGTAAACGGCAAACGACGTCAGTTTTATTAAAATTTCACATTTTTTCAGATACATTTCGGTTATTGAACTGATGTTTGTTTCATTTCCTCAAACAATATGTTATATAAATGCAGAGTTCTTTAGCACAAAGAAATTATGTTTACTTGAATCAATCTACCCAGATGTTCTTTTACTGCTATCATTTAGTGTATCACGAATTTCATCCAGCAACAACAAAAAATCGATTAACAAACTGATTTCCGTTGATTTGAATTTTGCAAATTAACGACCGCCCTAGTTCGAATTCCAAGAAAACTATAGAATATTACCATATTAAAGGAAATTAATTTCAACATGGTTTCAAATGTTTATCAAAATTGGCTGTATGGTTTTTACTGTAGCAGATTTTGATAACTCTTGGCGAGTAAAGGTCGTCAAAAAAATTCAAACGTTTTAAAATTAGAAAAACGAATTATTTGATTGGCTGAGAGTTACCTCACGTTTTATAAATAGAAAGTAGAGACTCACATATTCCTTAAATTTCCCTGATATCGATAAATTTGCTAAGAATTGGTTGAATTTAGGAAGATCGTTGCGTATTTTGTGTTAAATGAGTCAATTTTATTGAAAAGCAAATTCGAAAAAACCAGGAAATATTGACAAAAAATGTCTGAGGAAAGTGCAAAAAAATATGTGAACGATGAACTTAATCCTTTTAAAGACGCGAGTTACTTGCCATCAACAACGGCGGAAGTAATCTCTTATTGTGGTATTTAAAACGTAAAATAAATATGTTGAAGTATGAGATTTGGTTTAGATTCTTTTTTTAAACAAGTGTAGTAACAGACTTAGTGTTTATTTCCAGAAAATCTAGAAAATTGAAAAATTTGGTTTAGTTTACTCGCCAGAAATACTAAAAAAGTATGCAAGATTCGGTTTCAATTCCACGTTCGCTCAAAATGTATGCTTTAATTAGGATATATCAGACACAAAGCGTCTACCGCATGCATTTAAACTGATCGCATCAAAATAAGAATTGATTGTAAGAAAAAGAGGAAGTGATCTCTAAAAACTGGAATTGATCGAAAGAAAAAGAGAAGTTGATCGCAGTAGATAAGAAGTCTTTTTTTCTTAATAAATTTATAAAAGGAAAATACTTCTCTGTTGTCAACATTGCAGGAACTGCTGGCCAAGTTTTCAATTTAATAATTTTATCCAAGGAAAATGTATTCTACGATCGAATTCTTACGATCAATTCTAAGATCAATTCCTCCTTTCCTTGCGATCAGTTTACATACGTCCACCCAAGATTAGTATGAACAGAAAATCATTTAAACAAATTGAAAATTTAGAAAGAAAATTCATAAAAATTTCTTACAAAACACGTTAAAATTGACACGAAACTTTTGAAAATTTTCGAAATTCGTTTGAAAACTGTTCCACATTCCGTAAATTCATTTTTTTAAAAAACTTTCGAAAACCTCGCGAAAACTCTTAGATTGTTTTTTCCAAAATCTTCTGTCATTAGAATTAACTTGGCCCCTCGAACCAACTCTAAGACATATATTAATTGGTTCTATGAATAACTAAACTGGAATCCAGCCTCGAACCCAGCTGTTATAGAATGCATGACCAGCTTTGTACAATAAAGTTAGTAGTTTCAGTTCAGTAGTTTTACAAAAAAAAAACTATCTCGAGTGCACTGAAAAATGACTACGTATTACTCGACTCTTCTTTCTTTCAAAAAATTTAAAAGGAAACGTTCTCGAGGAAAAAATAAGATCCTGAAGTTTATTTTCCGAATTTCGTTGCGGAAAACTACAACCACATTTCCAAATCCTTCTTCATTTTTAACATTTTCTCGATGTTTTCCAAACTTACTGAACAATTTAAAATTAAAATTAAAAGACAAACCCAACTTTACATTAGTCCAATTCACGATATTCTCATATTAGAGTCCGTTGGTATTTTTCAAGTACTTAAAGCTCATCCAATGATTCACACAAAATTTAAATGTTTAATCGCACCTGAGTGCGAAATTTTCTTCGAAATTTTGTCCCTAGTTATAAACTTTAAAACAAGTGTTTACACTTAACACGTTCTGTGGTTGAATTTAGTGTTGTTGTCTATGTAGCATGATAGTATAATATAAATTTCAGTTTTTTGTTACGATGGTTCCTTAGTTCTTTCCTTCAGGAAAAAATGGGATTCCGAACTAAATCTGTGTACTTTTTCCGAATTTACTTTCTTCGTGTACAATAAAATTCGGCGGAAAATAGGGTCATTCAATTAAGGTTGCAATAGCAATATACTTACTCCCATCGCAAAAAGAAAATATTGCGTAATCGAAGAAGAAATATCTTAACTCAGACTCAGAAGAGTTGTCTGTACACCAAAATAATCATATAGCAAAAATAATATTTAGAGCTTTCATTTACGCCTGAAAAAAAATACGAAAATTCACAAAAAAAATATTTTTCAGGAAAATTGAAGCCTATACTATGGGCAATTCTAAACACACTCGTCGTAGTATCATACGGAGCATCAATTGTGGTAAGAACATTTTTTTAGTGAAAATTACAAACAAATTCATCAGCGAATATTATAAGTAGTTGATTAAAATAATATCAGACTGTTAATAGCCCAGAGAGGAAGTAATCACGTTTCTCAAATATGTAAATGAGGTCATTCCATTTTATCAAAATTCAGTAAAAAAAAATTAACGATTCTAACAAATTATTTTTAAGTTGTTTAGCTATAATAAGAAATGACAAAAAAAATACTAATCTGAAAGCACTCATCTTACATTTCATTTGCCGTCAGTACTCATACACAACTAGTACGCTCTATTCACATAATATTAAATTTCTTTAATGAATTTGCGAATTGACCCCAATTGAACTTAACTTTAATAATCCGGCGAGATATTGTTGTGAGTCAAAATAAAGTTAATATATCACAACGAAACGATTCTCTGTTAATTTATGTAAAGAGAAATGTAGATTCAGATTACCAATCTCTACTCTACTGATTCTGTTTTTATATTTAAAAAAAACAAGCGTCTTATGTACTGAAGCTTTCGAACATAAACAAAATTTACTTAACTAGACAAATTGACTACGACAGTAAGATTGATGCACATTAAGTAAAATGTAAAAAAAACGTCATCTTGCCGTAGCCGTACTATTTAATCCTAAAGACCTCATAGGCCTCCTGTAGATGTAGTGACGCATTTTTAAAAACGAAAATGAAATGCACTTCCAACTTTCACAAACCAAAAATGTTTCTGATAGGATAATGTGGACCCAAACGCAATTGTGGGAAGCGATGAACACATAGCATCGTTAAGTCAGCAAGAACTGACTCGATTTCGTAGGAGCGCAGGATACACACGCGGAAGGTATTTCTGAATTACGAATAATAACATGGTGTTGGTGAATGGAATTACTTCAGTGAAAATTTTAGCCATCGCGGACAAACACAATCTCAATACTTAAATTTTGGTGATACCGATTCTGAGGGCAAGGCTGAAGCTGAAGCTACTTCACATGGATCTAGAGCTGTAGTTGGTAATGAATAGTGAAACTCATACGAATTCAGTTGAAAATTTCTATATCGAAATTTGAACTCATTAGCTGGGTCAAATGGAATGGGTCAAGCACAAAGTCAATCATCTGGTGGTGACTGTGGCGATTGTTCTGATTCTGGAAACAGTGATGGACATTACGGTTATGGTAATTTTATTCATAAAAAAATGATCAGAAAATAATACCAATGATGCAGGCCCAGATCCGTTAACGTCGCCTGGAAGATTAACAGATTTAAAACCAGGAGGCGGAGTGGAACAGGTCGATGCATTTGGTAGACCAATTGGAAGTGGTTCTGGATCAACAGCCGGAACTGGTAGTGGTCCATATCCAGGTTATACAACAGGTAGCGGAGGTGGAGGTTTTCCAATCACAAAACCTGGAAGTTATGGTCAATTGAACGGTGCCACGGGACCAGGCGGAAGTTCTCCAGGAAGTGCTGGTTACACAAACGGTGGTCAAAACGGTGAGGGAATTGTGGTTGTGGATTAGTTAACAAAGGCTTTTAAATACTGCAAAATAGAAGAATGACTGATTGTTGAAAATTTGGGTGTTGCCTGATTGTTGCTCAATCATTTTACCCCAAATGCTCATACTTTAAAAATGCCTCCTGTTTCGAAAAATTACTATTTTTCAAAGTGAGTCTACCAATTATTCACAGGAGTTGGTCAACCAGGAGCTGGTAGCAGAGTGGAACAAGTGGATGCATTTGGAAGACCAATAGGAAGTGGCGCTGGATCAACAACAGGAGCTGGTACTGGTCCATATCCAGGCTATACCACAGGAAGCGGAGGTGGAAATCTTCCAATCACAAAACCTGGCAGTTATAATCAATTAAACGGCGCCACGGGACCAGGCGGAAGTTCTCCAGGAAGTACTGGTTACACAAACGGCGGTCAAAACGGTGAGTTGTGGATTGAATTGATCGAGTTTTAGAGTTTTTTTTAAATTGTGTTGAAATAGAGAATTACTGATTGTTGAACATTTTGATGTCGCCTGATTGCTTCACAATCTCTTGACTATTTTTACTACTTCTCAAAATATGTCGACCATTTATTCTCAGGAGTCGGTCAACCAGGCAGAGTGGATGCATTTGGTAGACCAATAGGTCCTAGTTCTGGATCAACAACGGGAAACGGTCCATATCCAGGCTATACCACAGGTACAGGAAGTGGAAGTCTTCCAATCACAAAACCTGGCAGTTATAATCAACTGAACGGTGCCACGGGACCAGGTGGAAGTTCTCCAGGAAGTACTGGTTACACAAACGGCGGTCAAAACGGTGAGTTTTTGGGTTGAATTGATGGGGTCTTAGAGCTTTTTTCAGGTAGAGACTATTTGAACCGTGTGCAAATAATAGTTTAAATAGGAATATTTTGTTAATAACTACATTTTGCCGAATACGTACTATTTTCTTTCAAATAATTGCGGAAAAATGTCAGCAATAAAGTTTTAAATAAAGTTATTACAAGAGTTCACGACGATAAATTTTTACCTGACCTGGCATAAGTTTTAACAATTTATTTATCAGCATTATTGGTACATACATACGAATTTTTGTTTTTGGTGTATTGAAAAAATATTAGGTTCCTCAGTGTGCAAATAGTCTCTTCAATAATAGTTTGACTATTTGCACAGTATGCGAATAGTCAAATTATTATTGAAGATACTATTTGCACACGGTGCAAATAGTCTTAAAGCCACTATTCGCAGTGTGGCGAGCCTTTTACTTTTTTTTTTAATTGTGTCAAAATAAAAGATTTACTCTCTTGACTATTTTTACTACTTCTCAAAATAAGTCGACCATTTATTCTCAGGAGTCAGACAACCAGGCACAGTGGATGCATTTGGTAGACCAATAGGTCCTAGTTCTGGATCAACAACGGGAAGCGGTGCATATCCAGGCTACACCACAGGTACAGGAAGTGAAAGTTTTCCAAAGCCAGGAAGTATACAGAGCGGGACTGTTGGTCCAGATGGACGGCCTACCAATGGACATAGTACGGGACCTGGATCGAGTTACACAAATGGACATGGTACTGGACCGGGATCAAGTTATACAAATGGACGCCAAAACGGTAATGTTTAAACCCAATTTATGCTAAAATTTACAAAAAATTGTTTCGTTTAATTGAAGAAATATTTGCTTTCATTCTTCACTATTCCCCACCTTTTGGGTGGGTCAGGTCCCTTGACTGACTGCCTGATTTTCTCAAATAGATTTTGTAATTGTAACAAAAAATATCAAAAAATGGTCTTGCTTTCTGCAGCTTCCTGTTTTGCTTTGTCATAAATTGTTGATTAGTTTTATTTCATTCAAAACAAATTTTAAAAATAAACAAAGGAAACTTTCGTGTCTGTTCTTGGAGTGCGTTAATATTGCCCATCTACCTCATGATTTTCAATCTTTGTCAATTAATACCAAAATTTTGAAAATCGGTGAAGAATTACTCTAGTGGTAACAAGTGTACGGATGTTTTCTGTATGTAACGTTTTTTGCCAATGAAGAACATTTTCAAAATATCACAGTGAACTCAGCGTCATGGACGTTTCAGGTTATTTTCTGTCATAAGACCCTGACTTTCAGTCAAGTGAATAAGAAAACCCTCAAATTGTATCGACAAATTAAACTGATATGCTTGGATTTTTTTTTAAATTTTTTTAAGATGCATAATCTACGCTGCGGCTGTAATTCCCATTTTATACGAAAAAAAATTCACTCCTAACTCAATTAGTAGTACAATTAAAGTTAACAGAAGTAAATACCTTCACAGGTGGTGGAGGCGCTGGATCTCAAGCACCTGGATCAGTAGTTCCTGGTAGTCAGTCCACTGGTGAGTAACATACAAATATAAAATCTGCACAACATACTTCAACCATTCAACTGATGTCCTGTGACACAATTTACACATTTACAGGTGGATCTGGAGGAAGCACAATCCCTGGTGCTGGTGGAAGCACAATCCCTGGTGCTGGTGGAAGCACAATTCCTGGTGCTGGTGGAAGCACAATTCCTGGTGCTGGTGGAAACACAATCCCTGGTGCTGGTGGAAGCACTTATCCTGTAGGACAAGGAAATGCATATCCTGTTGGACAAGGCAATGGATTGCCTCTTGGACAAGGAAACACTTATCCTGGTGGACAAGGAAGCACTGGTGGTCAGCCTGTAATCGGTGGAGGACAGAATGGATTTGGTGGAAGCAGTCAACCGAGAGTCGATGGTGGACAATCAAATATAAGTGGTGGAAAACAACCGGGTTCAGATCTAGGTAAATATCTTTGAGTAATAATTAGTTTTTTATGGTAACATCCTACGATAAACTGCAAAATAATTGAACTGAAGTAAAGTTATTTTCTGGAAGAACAGATACAACAGATTTTGCGGTTACAGATGGTTGATCTAGACCATAGCACTACCCATAGCATTAACATAGAATATATTTGGAGGCTAATGAAATCGAAAGGTGCTGCATTTCTCGCGTTATCGAGTCAATTATTCTTGGTGTGTGCTTAAGCAATATAGTATAAAAAATTGAATGCTTGTCGATGTTTTACTCAAAACTGTAAGCTGTGGGAGCTCGCGCAGATCGCCCTTGTTAAATACGCGGGAACCATATCTGATGATTTTACGTATAAAAAAAATTCACCACGACGAGAATCATCACAGGAAGTCAATTTTTGTATGAAATACGCCATTTTATCTGTATCTGCGTGACAAAGTCTATTCTAACATCAAAATAGCTATTCTGCTAACATGTGCCTTAATGGAAATTTTTTGCAATAGATGTGAAATTTTCACTTTTAATGTGAAAGTTAGCAACAAGATTTTATGTACTCTATAGCAATTTTACACTTTCATCCAATGAAACAGTACATAAAAGATTTTTCTGATTCATTATAATTCGCCTTACAAAATAATCTGTGTGCATAACAATGTCTTAATCATTTTAGGTGCTCCACTTAAGCTCACTGATTCGAGAACGATCCCAGCAACTGATATTTACGCTGGTTTAAGAGAAATACTAAAACTACCGCAAGGATTCTGTTTGGTCAAATGTGACACTATAAAACCCGGACAAACATCTTTTTCACCCGATGATGCGTATGCTTTAGCAAATAAATATCCACTTGATGGGCCAACTGGTGGAAGCGGATATCCAGGTAATCAACATATTTAGTCTCGGGCTTCTGTCAGTTTAAGTGTTAATATCTTTGCTTAACTTTCACTATGGATAGGTATACTTTTGAACTGAAATTATTTAAATTTAAACTTACTTTAACCAAAATGATATTTCTTATCGATACTGGGTCCCACCTTTTGGGTGGGTCAGGTTCATTGACTGATAATTTTCCCAAAATAATGTTGTTATTTTGGCATCGGTAAACTTCTTAATCAACTAGATTACACCTTTATAAATATCTTTATCATACTCGCGCCTGTGACTACACGTTTATTTATCTAGAATGATAAACCGGTAATTATTGACAAGTGCAACTGTTGTTGTCTCGTTTTGGCTCATATGATAAAATAGGATATCGATACATGAGAGGCAATGTCGGCAAGCCTCGATTGTCCGTCTAATGTATCGACAATCTTATAAAAATTATTATTTAACCTGATTTTTTCATCTTTTTGAAAATGGACAATTTCTGAAGTTCAAGAAAATGATAATATTTTGACCTCGAAAAATTTCTTTGAACTCAAACATCACATCATACTTATATCGAAAAAAAAAATTACAATATAAAAGATCTCATTTTACTCATAAATTTATTTCTTTCGTAATAATCAAAATATCAAGACTCGCTTTAAACTTCGCATTGAACGAATTGTCTAATATTCCAAAAAATGTCAATCATCTCATCTCACTCGTCCTAGCTGTGCAATAAGATACTCGTCGAAGTTGTCTAGTGTTAAGTTTGCTTGACTTTTTTAAAAAAATACTCACTGTGGTGTATATGCAATGCAATTTTAGGTATATGCTGATTGCTTCTATGTAGGGAATTAAATTATCAATGCATATTATCAGTTGTGTATCAAGTATCAACAGAATAAAATCCTTTTTTTCTGGAATAGTTTCCAGATCCTTAGGCCCACGTTGCCGGTTAAGAATTACTCAAGTTATCGTCGTGACAAAAAAAAATGGTGAAAAACCATTACGTTTTTCATAACATTTCATACATTTTCAAAAATAGTGTGGTTACAGACATATTAGGGTATTTTCTGACGTAAAATCGAAAATCTAAGTCAACCTTATACTTAATTCAGTACTACCACAATGAAAAAAAAGAGTTCACTGCTCTTTACTACTAAACTGAAAATAAAATAAATGAATATTTTCACGCACAGGTGGAAGTTCCGGATCTCAAACACCGGGAGCAGGATTGCCTGGTAGTCAATCCACTGGTCAGTGAAATATAAATAAAAAATCTGCATTACATCTTTTAACCATTTAAGTGGTGACATGTGACACAATTGACGTATTTACAGGTGAAGGAGGCACTTATCCTAGTGGACAAGGAAGCTATCCAGGTGGACAAGGAAGCTATCCAGGTGGACAAGGAAGTTATCCAGGTGGACAAGGAAGCACTTATCCAGGTGGACAAGGAAGCACTTATCCTGGTGGACAAGGCAGTACATTCCCTGGTGGACAAGGCAGTACATTCCCTGGTGGACAAGGTATTGCATTACCTAGTATATAAATCGCTTGGATCAATATGTATTTTCAACTCATCAGAAATGATATTCGACAGTCTGCGCAAATGATGTTTAGTTTATAAGTCAACTTCTAAGTTGCGAAATTACAAGTAACCTTCCAGAACGTCTTGTATGAAGATGTGACTTATAATTACCAACTTATAAGTTGACCTATAAATTATACGTCATTTGCGAAAACTATCTATTTTACCTGTTATAGCAACAGTATTTTGCGCACCCTGACAAATCTCACTTATAATTTATAATTATAAGTCATACGTCCATATAGAACACAATTACACATGTAAACATGACTTATTATAAGTGAGATATGTCAAGTTGAGTTTGAAAAACGCATTTTAACAGTACCCAGACTTATAGTTTAGTTTATAGATCCGTTGTGTCTTCTAGCTTAATTCTTCATGAGTTGTTTTTCGGTCCGAAATCATTACATACGGAATTTTGAAACCAACACATTGATTGATTTCTCCATAAAAATACATGCAAAATTTACAAAAAAAAAATCAGTCTAAAACAGAAAATGTGTAGATTCAATACTCTCTCTAGCAAACAAACTCTCAGCTCTATGTGTCAAATTCACACCTTATTTCTACACTATACTACATTTATTTTGGCTAAATGCGCTGTAATGTACATGCAAATTCCAAAGGCTACTTGATTCTTTCAGCACCTTAATAAAAGTAGTTTGTTTGCTAGAGAGAGCGTTGGTCAATATTCAAAATTCCGTATGTGTATGAAAATAAAAAAAATTAGTGCATTTTGGCTTCAAATCAATATGAGAAAATTTTCAGTGTATTTTGGCCATACTCGTATTCACTCAAAAATCAAGTATCTGTCGTGAACTGATCATGAAATTTTTAAGTCGTTGTAGCTTTTACATTAAACGTAAATTCAAAAAAAAATAAGTATTTCTCATATTTTTACAGGTGGTTCCGGAGGAAGTACATACCCTGGTGGTCAAGGAAGTACTTACCCTAGTGGACAAGGAAGCAATTATCCAGGTGGACAAAGTAGCACATTGCCTGGTGGACAAAGTAGCACATTGCCTGGTGGACAAAGTAGCACATTGCCTGGTGGACAAAGTAGCACTGGCGGACAAGGAAGCTATCCAGGTGGACAAAGTAGCACTGGTGGACAAGGAAGCTATCCAGGTGGACAAGGAAGCTATCCAGGTGGACAAGGAAGCACTTATCCTGGTGGACAAGGAAGCACTTATCCTGGTGGACAAGGAAGCACTTATCCTGGTGGACAAGGAAGCACTTATCCTGGTGGACAAGGCAGTGGATTGCCTGGTGGACAAGGCAGTGGATTGCCTGGTGGACAAGGCAGTGGATTGCCTGGTGGACAAGGCAGTGGATTGCCTGGTGGACAAGGTAGTTTATATCATGCTATATAAAACGATAGATTAGATATTTATTTTCAACGACCAGAAATGATATTTTTCCGAAAAAATTTAAAATAAACAAAAAAAACAGTCCCTAAATTAGTGGTTGATCGATAGTGAGGGATTCTTTTGAAAAACAGCCTACCGAAATCGGACGCATTTTCTATTGGAATTTTTTATATGTGCCTGGAAAGGTATTCGTCCCTAGAAGCCAAAACCATTTTCAAAAAAATTCTACGAAGTTTGTGTGGCTGGTCAAAGGTGGACAAAAACCGAAAAATTGCAATTTTCTTACAAAAATTGCTCCAGTTACACGAGCCGTACAGGGTCGTGTGGGGTGTCATTAGAAAGGTAATCACACGTACTATTGAGCCGAATAGGGTCTTATTGGGTTTAAAACTCATCCACACTGAAATATGTGCAGTTGAAGCTTTCAACCGAAGACTTACACTGTTCTTACTGAAATTTCTCGAGGTACACAAAACGTACATGGTCGTGTGGGGTATCATTTGAAAGGTAATTTTATGTGCTTTTGGGCCAAATAGGGTTTTATGTGGTTTGGATGCATATGCGATGAAAAAGAAGTTGAAATGATTAAGTGTCCTTTTTTCATCATAGATGCATCCAAACCACATAAGTCTCTATTTGGCTCAAAATCTTATAAAATTACCTTTCACATGATACCCTATATTTTCTTCGAAGCCACTTCATAGGATACTTTTGTGCAGAATTCAATACTCTGGCGAATTTCTGAAGAAACTATATTTTTATTTTCACTATTTTTCGCTCTGAGTTATCAAATATGGGAAAAAACACCGATCAACCGATAACGACCAAAAATCAAATCAAGCTTTTTTTTAATTCATTTATTTTATCATTCCTTTATTATAATGTAAGCTTATCACCCAACCGATCCTTCATTGCTAACCTATTTACCGGCGATTCCAACATTACAATGTTGTCGACCTGCTCGTTCCGACGCCTTCTTCTACAGCGTGTGTATTGTATCACATTGTTTGAAAAATGAATTTTAACAGTACCCAGACTAAAAGTTTATAGATCCCTTGCGTATTCTAGCTTAATTCTTCAAGAGTTGTTCAATACTTAACGCTTTCACGAAAAAAGTTTCATTGTTTTTCGGTCCGAAATCATTACATACGGAATTTTGAAAACCGACACATTGATTGATTTCTCCATGTAAATACAAGCAAAATTTAGAAAAAATCAGTAAACTACGAAACAGAAAAAGTGTCGATTTTTAAAATTCCGTGTGTGAAAGAAAATCAGTGTATTTGGCTTAAAAGCAATATGAGAAAATTTTCAGTGTATTTTGGCCATACTCGTATTCCCTTAAAAGTCAAATATTTGTCGTAAATGGATCATGAAATTTTTTAGTCGTTGTAGCTTTTAATATGAACATTGTAGCTTTTACATTAAACGTAAATTCAAAAGTAAATGAGTATTTCACATATTTGTACAGGTGGTTCCGGAGGAAGTACATACCCTGGTGGTCAAGGAAGCACTTATCCAGGTGGACAAGGTACCAATTATCCAGGTGGACAAGGTACCAATTATCCAGGTGGACAAGGTGGTACATTGCCTGGTGGACAAGGAAGCTATCCAGGTGGACAAGGAAGCACTTATCCTGGTGGACAAGGCAGTACATTGCCTGGTGGACAAGGTAGTTTATATCATGCTATACCTAGGACTAAAAGTTTTTTTTAGTGTGTGAGAGGTTTCGCTATTGAATAAGCTAAAAAAGGTACAGAATATACTATTACTACGAATAATATTTTTCGGGTTCTAGTTTTTCGTCAAATAGAAGAAAAGTGTAACAGCGTTTTTGTGTTGTCAAAAAACACCCAATTTACCAATTTTAAATTACCAATGAAAATAATATGTTTTTACCAATAACGGTACACCACTAAAATAGACCTAAATTATTCCATATAAGTGTTCAATTTTATTTATTTTTAACAGTTATTTTTGACTGTGATGATCGTTATTTTGTTTTTTCATTCATTTTAATGTTTTTTAAGTAAATGTGACTGCGTACGGATACGAAAAATATGACGACTTCATCACCGAAAACAAAAATTGTTTTTTTATCCTCTTTTATAGGAATCGGTCCCGGCTAGCACTGGTAGGAAATGCCCACGAATATTGTGCAAATATGCATCAGCCAGTCATTTGTCCAGTCATGTGTATAATTTCGTATTCAAAAAATGACTAAAAATGATTTTTCTTTAAAAAAACATTTGTTTTTTTCATCTTTGAAATCTTTTACTGACCACCCTGTATTTTTTACATGATGATATTAAAGTGAATTTTTGTCCGAAATTTAATTATCTAACGAAATGCCGAATGAATTTTTTTTACATTAATGATACGAGATATAAGTAACTTATACACTCGCAAAATTTTGAAAACCGACACATTTTCTGTTTTTTGGTTTACTGGTTTTTTGTGAATTTTGTATGTGTTTTTAAAAGGAGAAATTGGAAACTCAAGTAAAACACAGAAACAGAAAATGTGTCGGTTTTCATAATTCCGTGTGTGTAATAATTGTTCTAATCTATGGAATAATGAGAGTGTAGTCGGTTTAAAATCAATATGAGAAAATTTTCAGTGTATTTTGGCCATGCTCGTATTCCTTTAAAAGTCAAATATCTGGCGTGAATGGATCATGAAATTATTTAGTCGTTGTAGCTTTTAGTATGAACATTGTAGCTTTTACATTAAACGTAAATTCAAAAGTAAATTTGTATTTCACATATTTGTACAGGTGGTTCTGGAGGAAGTACATACCCTGGTGGTCAAGGAAGCACTTATCCAGGTGGACAAGGAAGCTATCCAGGTGGACAGGGAAGCACTTATCCAGGTGGACAAGGAAGCACTTATCCTGGTGGACAAGGCAGTGCATTCCCTGGTGGACAAGGTATTACATAACCTAGTATAAATCGATTGAATCAATATGTATTTTCAACGACCAGAAATGATATTAGACAATCTGCGCAAATGACGTATAGTTTATAAGTCAACTTATAAGTTGGAAATTATAAATAACCTTCCAGAACATCATTTGCGCAAACTATCTATTTTACCTGTTACAGCAATGTAAATGGCCTTTTGCTCATATTATACATTTGTACTGCTTAATCACCTAGAGCACAGAATTCGAGCTTTGGTGAAAGGATGAATAATGATTTTTTAGTATACAAATTTCTATCGGAAACACTTCTAATGTGGTGTCATCAGCAAGCTAGTAATTCAAAGAGCAGTAAACAGCACCTTCAAATCAAACTTGCCACTTGTAAAATTTAGCAACCACGGCATTCCTTTTTATTTACAAGTAAACACTTAAAAATGTATGAGCACCTAAAAAAATCCGAGAAATTTATTACTTGTCTCACCCTGATTTGTCTCATGACACACCACCTTTATTGCAGGCTTTATACCAAGTAGAGAGTCTACAGTCTAGTCAGTTAGTGTCTCCTTTTCCATATGGGCAAATTGGACCGATGCCCGTGGAGCCAGAAAAAATTGGCTTCCGGAAAGTAAATCAAATAATTATACGTAAATGTGAAACCAATTTTCACATCAGATTAAACGAATATATTTAAACTCAAAAAATCAGGGCCCTAGCTAGACCATATTTGCAAGGTGAGCTGAGCTTTTCTGATTTTTTTTTTTTGGAAAATAGTATTGAATGCACACGCTATAGAAGAAGGCGTGAGAATGAGCAGGTGGACAACATGTTAAAGTTGGAATCATTGGATGATAAGCTTGATGTTTGGTCGTTTTCGGGTTATGGGCATACTAACCTCAAAAATCGTGTTTCTTTCGCATATTTGATAACTCAGAGAGAAAAATAGTTTTTCAAAAAATTTAGTTTCTTCAGCAATTCGCCGGAGTATTGAATTAATGCACAAAAGTCTCCTTAGAAGTGACTTCGCAGAAAATACAGGGTGACCAGTACGAAATGAAAAAATTGACTTTTCCATGGATTCGAACATTTCTACCTCGGATCATTAATGAAAATAAAAATTAATTCGGCGATTCGGTGAATCATTAAATTTCCGTCAAAAATTCACTGTAATATCACCAAGTAAAAAATAGAGGGTGGTCAATAAAACATTTCTAAGATGAAAAAATCAAATTTTTCATGAATTTTCCATGTATATTCCTTTAAAATAAAGATATTTCGACAAAACTACACTAATGGCAAGGTTCTGAAAGAACAGATTAAGTCAATTCTGAGTTGATCAAGAAGGCGGTGACACACAAATTTTGACAAATAGATGCTTTTTGTTGAAAACACTCATCACAGATTGTTTGAAATGTCAACGTGATAAAAACTATTTTTTTAACCTGTTCTTTCAGAACCTTGCACTAAAGTAACTTCGTTGGCCCAAAATCAATATAAGAAAATTTTCAGTGTATTATGGCCATACTCATATTCGCTTAAAAGTCAAATATCTGTCACGAATGGATCTTGAAATTTTTAGTCGTTGTAGCTTTTACATTAAACGTAAATTCAAAAATAAATGAGTATTTCACATATTTTTACAGGTGGTTCCGGAGGAAGTACATACCCTGGTGGTCAAGGAAGCACTTATCCAGGTGGACAAGGTAGCACATTGCCTGGTGGACAAGGCAGTGCATTGCCTGGTGGACAAGGTAGTTAATATCATGATATTTAACGAAAAACAATTACTGTACCCTTTCTAACTAAACCTACCGATTGAAAAAACTTTAAGGAACCATTAAAAATCTAAAACTACCATTTTGAGAAAATGATTTTCGGCTATATTAACAATACGTAGATACAGCAAAATGAGCTGGATATTAAAACAACATAAAGATTTTATTAATTTTTAGAAGATTCTGACACGACCACTATCAATTTCGACATGACCTTTTAAATTTGATCAAACACCATTATTTTGAATAAAATAAACATTCTTTTGATTTGGATTTACCAATGAAAATAATATGTTTTCACTACTAAAATAAACCTAAATTATCCCATGTAAATGTTCAATTTACCAATTTTATTTATTACCTTGACTGTAAGTCATGGGTCTTACAAAAGAAAGTACACTGTACGTAACACGTTAACTATGATCAAAAAAATGTATGGAAATGTGATTAAAAAACATTAAATGTAACAATTTTGTGCTCTTTGTTAACACGATAACTTGAGTAAATTTCCACGGATTTTTAAAAACTTTTTTTTTATTCGATGAAGTATTGAAATCCTCGTGTCACATTCGAAAATGGGTGGTTTCGCTTCAACCATCTGGGAGTAGTTCTCAAAAGAAGGCTTTGTTAACACGATAACTTGAGGAAATCTCAACCGATTCAAAAAAAAAATTTGGCTGAGAATGGAATTCCTGAGGTTAGGTCCTCGGGTTAGGTTCTAAGATAGATTATGTTGGTCTAACGATCCAGCTGATGTTGCAAACCGAAGTTTTGTATCTATTTCAACAGTATTTTTCTTGTTATGTGATTTTGCCTTGTAAACAAAACCGAATAAACAGAACAAATTTTAACGAGTATGAAGTTTGCGGCCAGATCGAAGCGAGGGCCGTAATT
This sequence comes from Bradysia coprophila, assembly GCF_014529535.1. Classification (NCBI taxonomy): domain Eukaryota; kingdom Metazoa; phylum Arthropoda; class Insecta; order Diptera; family Sciaridae; genus Bradysia; species Bradysia coprophila. Next base: position 568,312 of record NW_023503608.1, on the reverse strand, counting down.
CACACGAGTCTAAGTTTTATTGAAAACATTTGCTATTTTTACCGTGTGACTTTATAGACACCGTTTCGAAGATTTTCAGTGAAACTAAACAGAATTAAATTATCAATGAGAAACCCGTTCTTGTTTCATATGTTCCTTCTTCATGTGTTTTTGTGGCCATCAAAATTACATTTCATTGAAGTAAATCAATAAATCATTGCCAATAAAAATCATACCTCGTTTCCACGCCTTCTTCTACAGCGTGTGTATTGTATCACATTGTTTGAAAAACGTATTTTTGACAGTACCCAGCTTAATTCTTCCAGAGTTGTTCAATACTTAACGCTTTCGCGAAAAAAGTTTCATTGTTTTTCGGTCCAAAATCATTACACCCACGGAATTTTGAAAACCGACACATTGATTGATTTCTCCATGTAAATACAAGCAAAATTTAGAAAAATTCAATAAACTACGAAACAGAAAAAGTGTCGATTTTTAAAATTCCGTGTGTGTTTGAAAGAAAATCAGTGTATTTGGCTTAAAACCAATAGAGAAAATTTTCAGTGTATTTTGGCCATGCTCGTATTCATTTAAAAGTCAAATATCTGGCGTGAATGGATCATGAAATTTTTTAGTCGTTGTAGCTTTTAATATGAACATTGCTGCTTTTACATTAAACGTAAATTCAAAAATAAATAAGTATTTCACATATTTGTACAGGTGGTTCCGGAGGAAGTACATACCCTGGTGGTCAAGGAAGCACTTATCCAGGTGGACAAGGTAGCACATTGCCTGGTGGACAAAGTAGCACATTTCCTGGTGGACAAGGAAGCACATTGCCTGGTGGACAAGGAAGCACATTGCCTGGTGGACAAGGAGGCACTTATCCAGGTGGACAAGGAGGCACTTATCCAGGAGGACAAGGAAGCACTTATCCAGGCGGACAAGGAAGCACTTATCCAGGTGGACAAGGAAGCACTTATCCTGGTGGACAAGGAAGCACTTATCCTGGTGGACAAGGCAGTGGATTGCCTGGTGGACAAGGTAGTTTATATCATGCTACATAAAACGATAGATTAGATATTTATTTTCAACGACCAGAAATGATATTTTGTCGAAAAAATTTGTGGTGGGATATGAATAGATGAAGCTCCTGACAATCATTTGATACCGCTGTAATGTACATGTAAATTCCAAAGGCTACTTGATTCTTTCACCACCTTAATAGTTTGGTTGCTAGAGAGGATATTGACAAAAAACAGAAAATGTGTCGATTTTTAAAATTTGAAGTGTGTGTGTGAAAGAAAATTCAGTGCATTTTGGCCTAAGATCAATATGAGAAAATTTTCAGTGTATTTTGACCATACTCGTATTCCATTAAAAGTCAAATATCTGTCGTGAATGGATCATGAAATTTTTTAAGTCGTTGCAGCTTTTACATTAAGGGTATTCCCGACCCGAGTTTAATATTTACCACCAAACTATCGTCGGATCTTGATTTTATTATTGAAATCTGTAGAACTGATACCTCTGAAACTAGAGGCAATGACGGCAGTGAGCCGGAAAAAGTATTCGTATTTGTAAATAGTTATAGACAATAGAAACTGTGCTCTCATGTCACGGAACGGGATCACGTGTTCGACGTTCAATGTGAAGAATTTTTTCCAGCTCACTGTCTTTTGCTTTAGAGACATCAGTTTTACTGATTTCATAAATAAAATCAAGATCCGGCGACACTTTGATGGTAAACTAAAACTGTATTTATTGTCAAAAAATTAAACTCGGGTCGGGAATACCCCTATTAAACGTAAATTCAAAAATAAATAAGTGTTTGACATCCAGGTGGTACCGGAGGAAGCACTTACCCCAGTGGACAAGGAAGCACTTATCCTGGTGGACAAGGAAGTACATTCCCTGGTGGACAAGGTAGTACATAACCTAGTATAAAAACCGATTGAATCAATATGTATTTTCAACGACCAGAAATGATATTAGACAATAGGGTGGAGCGGGAAAAAATTTCGATTTTTTATCCAATTTCGACATCGTGATCCAGAATCAGTAACTCCCACTGATCATTTTTCCGAAAAAAGAATTTTTTAATTTTATGATTTAGGGGTGCCGCCGATGGTATTTTTGAGTAGAGTGTAAGGGATTTTTCAAACATTTATAGCGTAGAAACCTTTTCCGATGGGTTCAATGATCTTGGTCATAAAATGTCTAGAAAAGTCCAAAATTTATTTAAGTATAACATTAAATTTGAAAACAATCAATTTTGTGGACTTACGGCACTTCAAAGTTAAAGCTCTGTTCCCAACGAAAAATTCATCAATTTTGAAGTGAAATCTCGGTATGAAGTTGCATTATGACATAAATCAAATTAAGCGTTATTTAACTTGTAATTTAATGAGGAATTCAAAACAAAAGAAATATTTGAAAAAAATTACAAATTGTAGATGTTCTTGAACGTTTTGCATGAACGTCACCCTTTGTCAATAACATCTACAATTTGTAATTTTTTTCAAATATTTCTTTTGTTTTGAATTCCTCATTAAATTACATGTTAAATAACGCTTAATTTGATTTATGTCATAATGCAACTTCATACCGAGATTTCACTTCAAAGTTGATGAATTTTTCGTTGGGAACAGAGCTTTAACTTTGAAGTGCCGTAAGTCCACAAAATTGATTGTTTTCAAATTTAATGTTATACTTAAATAAATTTTGGACTTTTCTAGACATTTTATGACCAAGATCATTGAACCCATCGGAAAAGGTTTCTACGCTATAAATGTTTGAAAAATCCCTTACACTCTACTCAAAAATACCATCGGCGGCACCCCTAAATCATAAAATTAAAAAAATCTTTTTTCGGAAAAATGATCAGTGGGAGTTACTGATTCTGGATCACGATGTCGAAATTGGATAAAAAATCGAAATTTTTTTCCCGCTCCACCCTATTAGACAATCTGCGCAAATGACGTATAATTTATAAGTCAACTTGTAACTTTGAAATTATGAGTAATCTTACAGAACGTCTTGTATGAAGAGGTGACTCATAAGTTGACTAATAAATTATTATCATTTGCGCAAACTATCTATTTTACCTGTTACAGCAATGTAAATGGCCTTTTGCTCATATTATACATTTGTACAGCTTAATCACCTAGAGCACAGTATTCGAGTTTTGGTGAAAGGATGAATAATGTTTTTATTTAATAAAAACTTTCTTTTGCAAACACTTCTAATGTGGTGTCATTAGAAAGCTAGTAATTCAAAGAGCAGTAAGCAGATTGAGATTAAACTTGCCACTTGTAGCAATTTAGCAACCACGGCCTTTCTTTTTATTTACAAGTAAACACTTAAAAATTGATGATCACCTTAGACAATCCGAAAAATTTATTGTTTGTGTCATCTCAATCCATTGAAATGTATGGCAGCACGCTTTTGTCAGACTTCCTCCCCCCAAAAAGATTGCGCACTATTTGGATGGCCCCTAAATGTTGAATGTGAAACCAGTTTTTCACATCAGATTAAACGAATATATTTAAAATCGAAAAAGCAGGGCCGTAGCTAGACCATCTTTGCAGGGTGAACTGAGCTTTTCTTATTTTTTTTTGGAAAATAGTATTGAATAGAATTATACACACGCTGTAGAAGAAGGCGTGGGAACAAGCAGGTCGACAACATGTTAATGTTGTAATCAATGGTTAATAGGTCTCTAATGAAGGATCGGTTGGGTGATGACCTTGATTTTGGGTCGTTGTCGGGTTATGGGCATCCTAACCTGAAAAATCGTGTTTTTAGCATATTTGATAACTCAGAGCGAAAAATAATGAAAACTAAAATATTAGAAAATTATCAGTGTATTTTGGCCATACTCGTATTCGCTTAAAAGTCAAATCGCTGTCGTGAATGGATCATGAAATTTCTTAGTCGTTGTAGCTTTTACATTAAACGTAAATTCAAAAATAAATGAGTATTTTACATATTTTTACAGGTGGTTCCGGAGGAAGTACATACCCTGGTGGTCAAGGAAGCACTTATCCAGGTGGACAAGGTAGCACATTGCCTGGTGGACAAGGAAGCACTTATCCAGGTGGACAAGGTAGCACATTGCCTGGTGGACAAGGAAGCACTTATCCAGGTGGACAAGGTAGCACATTGCCTGGTGGACAAGGAAGCACTTATCCAGGTGGACAAGGAAGCACCTATCCAGGTGGACAAGGAAGCTCCTATCCAGGTGGACAAGGAAGCTATCCAGGTGGACAAGGAAGCTATCCAGGTGGACAAGGAAGCTATCCAGGTGGACAAGGTAGTTTATATCATGCTATATAAAAAGATAGATTAGATATTTATTTTCAACGCCCAAAAATGATATTTTTCCGAAAAAAAAAATTAAAACGAACGAAGAAAAACAATCCTTAAATTACGGGTTGATCGATGGTAGGTACATTGTATAAACGAAATTACTTCTGAGAACCTAGCTGAACGTTTATATAAGAGATAGTAATAAACGACCATTTATTTTGTTGGGTTGAACGTTATTACAAATTTTTTGTACCAATATTAGTTAGATGTCGACCCGACCGTTATTACTGTTTTTTTACCAATATAAAAAATCAAACTACCATTGCTTATAGTAACGACCATTGTTTTAAATGGAAATACCAATTAAATGTGCAAAATTAACATCAACGTGAGCATTATTCAACGGAATTTTCAATTCAGTTTACCAATTTTTTCCCTTCCACTTTACCGTTATAATTTTTGAATATGGCTATGATGGAATCATATTTTTCATTACAGATTCATTTATATTTTTTTACTAGACTATTACTTGCGAAGCCCTGCGAAAATGAAAATTATCGTCAGTGTCAACTGTCTGCCCCTTGCGAAAATTTCATTTCATTTTCGCAGGGTACTGCAAGTAAACTATTTTTTCCAAAAGGTACTCCAATTAGTAAACTCAGAAAAAACAATCACTTGAATATAATTTCCCTTTATCTAATTGTAAACGAAGTGAAATATTAAAAGTGGTAAGATTTCTATGAAACACCAAAGCACTGTCAAGCACCGAAGCTGACTTTGACGTCACTCAAATAGAGGACTGAACCGATCAAAGTTGGCTATTCTTTTTCATACAATGGCTATCTTTTTCTTTTTTTTTAATAGTCAACAGGTGTGTTTTTGGCCTTCTAATTGAGTGATGTCAAAGTCAGCTTCAGTGCTTGACAGTGCTTTGGAAATACTGATTAACGTTGTATGAAAATTGTACTGTATTCAATCCACTTCACACTCAAAACCACCGATAAATAATAGTCAACTCGATATAATTTCGGCGCTCTATTTGAGTTATGATACAGTTGACTTCGGTCCTAGGCAGAGCATTGAGTTGCTTGACAAGGCAAAAAAGACATGTGCAAAAGTCAATATATTAATAAAGTGATGAAATTACGGCATAGCTCAGTTACATGTATTTTTTTGGTCGTTGAAGCGAAAAGGCGTAACTATTTCCGTAACACAATCTTAAATTTATATTAAATGGATATTTGGCACAATTTTACAGGCGGTTCCGGAGGAAGTACATACCCTGGTGGACAAGGAAACACTTATCCTGGTGGACAAGGAATCTATCCTGGTGGACAAGGCAGTAGTTATCCTGGTGGACAAGGCAGTACATTCCCTGGTGGACAAGGAAGCATTTATCCTGGAGGACAAGGAAGCACTTACCCTGGTAGTGGTACAGGTAAATGTGAAGTAGTTAACAATTTTCGAACCAAATAAAACCAAATAAAAATTGTTGAAGGAGCTGGATCAGCCACAGGAGCTGGCGGACAATTCTATCCAGGTGCTCCTGCTAATTTGCAGTTACCTGGTGCTGAAGGTGATGATTCATTTTCACAAGCTGAAACTTCAGTCAAAAACGGAGAAGCTGTTGCTAGTGCCCAAGGCACAAAGAATGGTGGAACTGCCCAAACTCAAGTTCAAGGAACATATAGCGGATCAGGAAGCTTTTCCGCAAATGCACAAACATCCGACAAGGATCGATCGGCTCAAGCTCAGGTATATATTAATTATTCATTTTAGAAGTCAATTTAAGCAAAAATTCGAAACGTTAGGTGGCTGGAACAGCTGATGGTGCTTTGAGTTCAGCCCAAGGAACAGGAGGTGCGGGAAAATCTCAGTCACAAGTAGAAGTCAATGCCAAAACTGGTGGAACATCCGCCTCGTCGCAAAGTGGCGGTGTTCAACATCAGAGTCAATCTGAAGTTCAAGCAAATGAGAAAGGAGGATTAGCCGATGCTCAAAGTAGTGGACCGGGTCAAACATCTTCACAAGCTCAAATTGGTTTCCGACCGGAAGGTGAAGCTTTAGATGAACAAAATAATATATTTAATGGTGGCGGACAAGCATCTGCACAATCTGGAGCATACAGCGGTCAGAGTCAATCTCAAATTAATGGAAACTTTAAGTGAGATCCTAAAATTGTATTTCTTTTCTGAAATTTATAAAGTTTTTCGATTTGAAGGTATGGAATCTCCTACCATGGTGCAGCTCAATCCGCATCCGGTACTAAAGAACAAGTAGCTTCTTATAGAGAGCAAAACAAAAAGTTGTTCCAATCAATAGGACAATTTGCCAGATCGAATAGGTAATATATTTGATAAAAATGATGGAGTACCTAAGCTCTAATACCTTTTTTATTCAGAAACATCGGCGACGAAAATTTGACACAACAGCCTTCCCGAATTCATTCTGATATTGCCGATGTGAATGATTTGCGACTGAGAACATCTAAACAAACATCAGGTAGTCACGTCACTGGTTAATGTTGTTCCGTTCATTTTAGTTTCGTCGTTTCGTTTTAGTAACATCATTCAACGGACCTCCAAGTACTGAAACCGACCAATTCGAGTATGACGACGATGAAGATGAATACGACGATGAAGACTATGACTCATCGGAGAAAGTGAACGGTGATTTGGAATCCAGATCGAGCAAATTGGATAAAGACGACAAGCCAAAGAAGGAAATTAAATTGGAGCCGATCAAAGAAGTGACCGCAAGTACAGTGTCAACAACACTAAAACCGAGCAAAAACCATAACATCAACACATCCGAAAATAGCAAAACTTTCTCACAAAATTCACCAACACAAAAGCAACAGGCTGCAGTTGTTGTGCCATCCATCAAATATCGGTTGACACAAACACAAAATGGTAAAACGCAGGTCAGTCCACCACCTACGACCACCGAAAAAGTTCCTGAAGAAAAGAAGTACCACACCCGATTCTTACCATCAAAACACATAACACATAATGTTGCCGACAAGGAAACCAATCCAAAAAATACTCCAGACACCTATGTTACGGTTACAAAATCGGTTAGTGGTAGCTTAGACAACAACAAAACACCACCCGAAGATAACAAAGAATTTGCGTCGACTTACTATACAAAATCGTCAACGTGCGGATACTTTACATTCTCCTGTAACATCGTTTATGGATCGAATGGTCGCAGTAAAATATGCCGACCGAAAGCACCATCAAATGGCAAGTGCTAAATAAGAATAAAGATGACATTTCCCTGTTGTTTCTTTCTGTCATTACTATTAAGGTTTGGATAAATTTCAATTTTACAGCATCTGTGTAGGTAGGGAAATAGTATTTTGTTTTGTACTGCCATTTATGCTAATTTTGAATCCGTTGTGTAATTTTCGTAATCATTAAATTTTAGTCGTAAGAAAACTCTTCACAATGTTCCATACATACGGGTTAAGAAAACTTTATTCATTCACATTTTAGCAACTTGCCGCTAACATTTTTCCAGCGTAATATAAGAATAAAAATCTCAACACTAAAGTCACAAGATCAAAAAATACCTTAAAATAACTTAAGTAATGAAAAGTGGAGAATTTGTTTTTTTACCTAAGATTTTAGTAATGAAAATATTTATACTTTTCGTTAAATAAAAAGTATTGTGTCACCCTCGAAATGTCAGCCAGCGTACTGAGCTCTGTATCAATGTTGACCTCGTTCTGAATGAGTGGTACATATATGTCAGCATCGTTATCGGAATCATCAGAACTAGTCAAGTCACTAATTTGAACTTCATTCGCGTTACGGAACACTCTTACTGATGGCACTTTATCTTCCCTAGCCAATGTTGTCGAGACACCATCCAAGCACAGATTGATCGCTGCAAACAAAGGACGTTTTGTATACTCTCTAGTCTTCAACTGAACAAATGTCTCCATCGTCTCGTCCATGGTTTGCTGAAAATTGTAACACATCACGATAACATCTCGTTGTTTGTTTCTCAGCAGGTACCATTTAAAATCAGTTTTCACGTCCAGCATTTCAACATTCTGTCCCATCAAATTCCTGACAAAGTCAATTTCCCGATACAAAACGTACAACTGACGCACACGAGCTTCGATTCGCTTTGGAGAGAGATCATCACTTTTTGCTTTGTTGACCGTTTGTTCTACGAGTGATACGATGTCTTTCACCTCAACTGATGTGTTCAGAAGCTTTGCTAGTTTATCGCGGATATTATGTTGAAAGAACTCGTAGTTATTTTGCAGTTCATTCAATTGTTCAAGCTGAATTGGATCAATATAGACGGCAAAGCTATTCACATCATTCACCAAGTCGTTCAACTTCTGTTCAGCAATGTTCATGTCGTCGAATAACGAAACCACTTTCCGAATAGTTTCACTGCTAATATGATTTATAACCTCACTAACATCGCGGTCTATGTGCAAAATGTCTCTCAATTTTTGAATTGGAACGAGAGTGTATGCCACTGCTTTTCCTCTTCCGTTGTTAGCTTGTTTAATACTCGTGGGTGCGAGCCGGATAATTTCAAGAGCTTCAGCAATAGTTTGAGGATTGGTGTCATTCAACAGGTCTCCAAAGAGCTCGAATTTGAAATTTGTCATTTCTTCCACCACTGATTCGTCAATGTTCACCGAACCGCTGCCATTCACTTCAAATGAGTCTCTAAATTTCTTAACGGCCGCTTGCATATTGCCTTCGATGGTTTGCTTTTCTTTTCCTTCAGAATTGCTATCTTCGACCGAAATGATTACGTTTCCACCCCAACTGATTCCAATTACAACATGAGTTGCATCCGTGCTGCTCAACATATTATAGTTGATGCACTTTTTGACACGCTCGTCAATGATGTTGATCTCATCGTACTTCGTTGTGGCGGAATAGACTAAACTTGCCTTTGTTGCTCGAGCACTCTTCTTAACGTCTTTCAGGAAGCGGCCACTGCCACCGACTTCAATTAAACCGCACAAGATGCTCAGTCTAAGCTCAGCAGCGATGCTGAGCATGTCAAATTTCTCATTGAAGCTGTTGGTCTTGGTCATCTCGATGTTAGAATGCCAGTTGTCTGTTGTTTCTATGATTTGTTCATCCAATGGCTTGGAAAACAGTCTGAAATTTAAGAAGCTATTTGTCCTGCAGTTGAAAAGGCTGCCAATATAAGCCACTCGCCCAACAGCAGCGACATAGGTTTTGTCTGTAGTTGTTATGGCCATCTGTTGAATATGTCTTGTTACTCCCTTATCTATGACGATTTAAACGTTTAATGCTTACTTCGAAACAATCGCTTCAAACGTTTAGCAAATAGAGTCTAGTAATAGTACAGTAATGCACTATGCTTCGACTATCCCACGCTTCACTTTTGTACAGATATTGTGCAATAGTTCATCGATTCAGTGATTGGCTCCAATGACATAATAGTGGGATAGACAGGAATTACGTAGACGAAATCGTGAAGCAAAAATAAGCTCTGTGTAATATACATTTGAGGCACACACACTTACAAATGCCAATTAATTTTGACAAGTCGGTGAAACTGTTGTAAACTTTTCGAAATCAATTTTTACCACTTTCAACGATAGCTGCTACTATCACTTACACATAAACTGTTCACTATCTAATTACACACATTTTCTGACACATTTTATAATTTTTGAAAAGAAATGTCCCGAAATTTTAATATTGACGATGCTAGCACTTTTATTATGCGTGACTATAGTGACCGTGAAAGTTTATAAATTCAGCCAACTGATTGAATTCTCCGATCGTCAAGATTTGTAATAAAGAAAATCATTCGATCGAAAAGGAGAAAATCACAAAATTAGTTCAATTTTTAGGACAATGAGAGATTGTTTACATGAAATATAAATTTCAGTTCGATAAATATTTAATTTTGAAAGATAGAAATGCTTTAAACCAATTTCGAAGAAAGAGTGAAAATGTAAATTTCCTTCGCGCCTACATTTCAAAATAAGTACGAAAATACGTAAGTACCATAAATTTAAGGTACTCACACACACACTTGAATATTTCGTATTTGCTTTTGCTTCACCGCTAGAACAAAATATTTACATAGAAGGCCTGTCTATCCCACTATTATGTCATTGATTGGCTCTGCTTATGCGAACCAGTCGAAATGGTTGAATGAATCAATTTAGGTTTCAGTGGTTTCATTTTTGTTTTTATATGTGACAAATGAGACCCGTATGTAGAGAGATTTTAATATGACGTCCCAGCCGTCATCTTAGCATCTCTCTGCCCGTATATACCGGTTTGTCAATGTCAACCTCTAGAACCGCTCTAGTTGTTGATAGTTGAACTTCACTCATGTTCATAAAGTGAGCGTATCTTTTGAGCGCGAATATATTTTGAATATTTTTCAAGAAAAAGTTATTTCAGTAAAATGGAAATATTTTTTGACGAAATTTTTTATTTAAATAAATTGTATGACTACGTTTCATAATTTATTTGAATGTACAACGTTAAGTATGTATAATTATTGGGTAATATTTAATATAGTAAATTTATTACAGCACATGTTTTCTCACAAAGTCTACCATAAATCTCTAAAGTTTTGTCTGAACATTATAAATTTTGACTTATTTTTAAAATTCATCTTTCTAATCTAAGTACGAGTAAATTCTATGTATACGTCAATTTGATCAAAACTTTGTCTTTAACAACAATGAAGACACGGACTAGTCAAGAAAAATGAGAAAGACAATATGTTCAAAGATACGAAAGATATCAGACCTTTCGTTCAAAATTCGATTAGAAGTCAAACGAATTGCACGATTAAATGAGTTTTATTTATAATCTCTCGAAAGAAAAGACGTTGACAGAATTTTCCAAATATCTTGCAGTATTTGAATTACTACAAAACTTTAGAGTTGAACACACTAGTAGAGAGAGAACAGAAAATCAGAGAAGTGTCAACTAAACTCGATTCAATCGTTTTTCACTTGATATACTGGAATAAAATAGAAGAAGTAAGAATATAGAGTAAAATCTATATCATGAATCCGATAATAACCTCTGCCCATTTTAAGCCTTTGGGTTCCTTTTTTTATTAATTCATCATTTGAAACGATTGTTTCATTCACTTTCGTTTATTGGAAAACTTATGTCTCGCTCACCTGATGAGCCCTCATTATGGAAATGTTTCTAAATATTACTTCAAACGATCTCTACATATAAATTAATTTTAATTTCAGTGTCTTACATCTATTTCAGTCATCGCTGGCCTCCTCATTTGCCGATAGCATACTCTTCGAACCGTAACTACGAAGTCTGAAAGAAAATATTAAATTGGATTTTATTATTTGACTTCGATGGGAAGTGAACTTTCCGTGAAAGCATGAAAGTAAACGATCGTGCACAGGATTTTAAAATGAAAATTTAAAAACATAAATCGTCAAAGGATTTTTAAGGTGAAGGCTTATTTTGATATGAACTCTATCATAGTAGTTATCTGACCGTACTGAAAACAAGAGTGGTAACTAGTAATTTGCCGATTTTCTTGATTAAGTCTCGTGTAGCGCCGCTTTCTGTATAAATGTAAAAAAAATTATAATTATCGAATTCACATGCACAGCAGACCCAATGGCCGCCCAAGTGTGCGCTGCCTGTGAACTTGACGCACCTACCCAGTCATCCTATACGAATTCGGAAAGTGACAAAAAGCCCAAGGACATAATTCCCAAGGTTCTGAAAGAACCTTGATAATTCCAGACATTAAAAATTTTACTGCAGTACAAGGTACAAAACAATAACAGTCCGAACAGTTGACATACGTTTTGTATATAAAGATAAAGATGGGGATTGCAAACCGGTTAAAACCGACTCTGTTAACTGGGCGATTTTAGTCGTTAAAAAACCGCGGTTTTTTATCCAAAAAACCGGGGTTTTCGGTTTTTCAATGAAGCGTTAGAAATCTCTTGTTTTTTGGTAGAACGTGAGCATTTATTTTGTGTATTGGTATGTGAGTAGTAATTCATTTCTAAGAAGGTTTCTTTGCCTAGTTTAATTTACCTTTCGATCGCTGAAAAATACATTTCTGCACGTACTGTATGGTTATGTGAGAAGAGGTTGTCTGTTGTCACCTACGGTGTCAGCTAGCCTCCAAATTCATTCAATATTTTCTAATTCCATACTGTTGTTAGTACAACAAAAGTTATTGATTACATTAATGGAGATAACACGATAGAATTTGGCTGCTACGGACAACGTGATAACTCAGAGGTACAGTATTTTTTAGATTGTTTTAAAAAAATCAAAAATATTCTTATAGTAAGCCCGAGAAGATTTTGAAGATGCTTTTCGCATGTACTTTTCACCTATAGTTGGTAACAGGTAACAGAGGTAATAAGGGGCTGTACACATATGACGTCACTAAGGGGCGACTACTTTCCGCATTACGATTTTCAGGTAAATTGTTTTTAATAAGAAGGAAGCAAAAAAAAACAAAAAATAACATTTTCATTTTGTTAATTACGTAAAGCGAATGCATTAAATAAAAGAGCACGTTCTTAGCGCTAAAAAGTATTGGAGCTAAGTAGATCTTTTTAAGAATTTGTGTAAATTTTTCTGTTCAAAAAAACGGGTTTTACCCGTAAAAAAACCAAAACGGCGGTCTTTCAAAACGGGTTCGGTTTGCAATCCCTAGATAAAAACCTTTGAAGTAGCACTACCGTTTCGAGCTTCTCACACTTGATACTCTAAATTGTCACTAGCAAGAAATCTTATATAATAATAAAATGAATTCGATTAGGTCTCAGTGAACATCTAAATTTTACCTCTTCACTGGACAGGGCAAATGTCGATCATGCATAGTTAATCAATTAGAGACGTAGGCAATAGATCGAATTTAACATTATCTGTCGTCAACGTGTCAAATATGGTAGCTCTCCGTTTAACACATCGGTACTACAGCACTAAACGTATAAAAAGTTCAACTTCAGGTTTCATCGGCAAGTATAAATGGTGTCCTTAGCGAAAAAATTTACTGTTTCATAGGCCGCTGCGTGTCAATTTCGATTTTATTTGTTCAAAAAGGAAGATTTACAAGGAATTAGAAAGCCCCATGCATAATCAGAGATTCGAGTATCTTAGAATTTTACGAACAAAGTCAAGCACAAAACTTAGTTACAAGTCATTTTGATCCTCGCTAATTTTCAATTTCAAAAGATAAAAGCAGCAAACACTCAGCTTCAGTACAACACTTCAAAAAACAAATCGAAGCACATAATCTACAGAAAAACCAACTCGATCGACTACTTACATCATCATCGGACACTTTTAATTCGTCCAAGTTCATGCTACTGTTCATGTACGCATCTTTTTTCGAACCACGTGAATTATTGCTTTCGTACGGTGGTTGCCCATTGCCATCTGTGGCGTGTTTACCACTCTTACCGACCCCATCACTATGGTTCGTTCTCATTCCGCCCGAATACCCGGACTTTGTGTAACTGGTGGGTCTCACTTGGTGGATTTTGTTCAGTCGCAATGACGTCGGTTTGTCGAATTTTTGTTTCGCTCGTTCAAAGTCAATATTTCGCGACAGACCGATTTTCGATTCTAAAATGTTTTCATCGGCAGCACTGGTTTTGGCATCATAGTATGACTGTGCCTGTCCGGGATTAACATTTCGTTTGAACTCATATCGTGAACTGTCGAACAGTTGCCGTAAATCGTTTATGTTTGGCTTGCATTCGGGCGGATATTTTGAGTTGGTACTAGTGGAAGGATTAAACGGATCGTGTTTTTTTGGGCTGGTGGAATGTCTAAACGGAACGGTTTTCGTTTTGCAAGCAACAAAATCAAAAGGACAAATAAAAAAGACGACACGAATTTTGTTAGTCAAAGCGAACCAATTTCAGCAGCGTCCCAATAAATTTTTAGTTTTTGTTTTGTTAGTCAATCATTTGGAAATATTTACAAAAGAAATCAATAAACCAATGAAATCAGTGCCGAGATAAGTGCACTCAACCGCTCACCTTGTTTGTAAATGTTGAATTTGCACTTGGAGTCCCTCTGTTTGGCCGGAAAGTTCCTCGTTCGTACGTTGTAAGCGTCGTACATGATTACAGGCTGCATCTAGCTCATCCTCAGCAGACGCAAGTTCTCGTTTCAGTTCTTCAACGCGAGAACGAAGCCTCTTCACCTATAATATTCGAAAATTGACATTGTCGCATATCGATCAATGCGAAAAAATTGTACAAATCCAACCTCAGTTTCATATTGTTCAGCTCTACGAACGGCATGACCCAACTCTGTGTTCGCTTCGGCGCACAATTTCTTTAATTTACTGTGGGAATGTCGAATATCTGCGATTTCCTGCAATCGAAATTTATTGAGTATGGCTGTCAGTAACAAGAGTACCTCTGGCATAGATGGGTTTATGCTCTAACCTTATTTTTATCAGCCAACTCCTGTTGCAAATTTCTGTATTCCGACTCAGTATTGGAAATGGGTCGTCCCCTTCGCTCTGCCCGTTCCTGAAGATCACGTATTTCAGCTCGAACTTTTTTGTTGTCCCGTTCTAGTGCCAATTTTTCAGTTTCGAGTCGTTCCCGTTTCCCCCATTCAGCTGCATTTTCAGCTTGTAGTCGTTCCAACTGATTTTGGAGAAATGAAAATCGATTTTTGGAATTTCTACTCGCTACAACACACAAACCTCAGTACGTAATTCTCCAATTCTGCGTTCCAGACACTCCCTGGCTGTTGTTTCTTCCATCAGTGAATTGTTGATGATTCGCAATTCGGCACGTTGCTGCTCCTGCAGAGTCAACAACTCTCGGATGGCATCTTGTTTCGCTCCGCGCAGTTCTTCGCACTTGTCTTTCACATCTTGCAGTTCTTGGACATATTTCTCCAGATTTTTGTGCATGGAACTTTTCTCCCTGGAAATAAGTGAACGTTTGGTGATTATGATTAAAATGTTGTCGGTCGGTTGCATTACTCTCGTTCCAGCTGAAGCGATTTTTGATTTTCATCCAATCTCAATTGCAACATGGAAATTTTCTGCAGCAAATATTCTTCGTCAAAATTGTCCTTGGAAAGTTGCTGGATTAGTCGCCTTTCCTCAGCACTGCCACATCGTTCATCTTAAAATGGAATGTTTTCATTGATTGTCGTTCACTAGGAATGTCACTTTCGGTGATTTCATTACCTTCGGTTAAATGTTTTGGAACGGCACCTTGAAGTATATATTCTTCAATGTCCACGTCTTCAGCACTATTAGATTTGTTTGTTGCCTTAATTATTAACCCGTCTTCGCTATTAACATTCTTCAATCCATCCGACGAAATATCAGGTGAACCGTTGTCTCTGCCGTCACGTTCAGGCTCTTCGGTTCCATCCCTGAGTGAAAGTCAAGAAAAAAAAGGAAGACTCAGGTCAATCGTCTAGCAATGAAACACGAGCAACACCTTACCCTTTGTTGAACTGTCCAGCATGTTTCATCATCAGCATGTGAATTTTGTCCATTTCCCTTTTCAATTGAGTTATTTGCAGCTCCAGATCATTTTTCTCCCGCTTGTGAGAGTTGGTTTCTTTCAGTGCTGCTTCAAGGCTGGTCCGTAGTTGTTTCACCTCGTCGCGTGCCTTGTTTCGCTCATTTCTGACTTTGCTCCACTTTTCTCGCCAACTGAAAGCATACAACTGTTCTAGCACTAGTATAATGATGCAAAGTGTAACAAAAAAAAAACAAATTTTGCGGTTTCACGGAGGTTGAACCTCCGAGGTTCCATGTTTTTTTATTCTATTTGTCTGTCTATTTTACCGCGATCAACATTCATCTAGAAAATCACATTCGACTGTCGGTATATACCAACATCATGAATGCCGCAGATCAATTTAGGGTGCGATCGTTCAAGTTATCGATTTATAAACACTCAAACAAAATGTATAATTACTTAGCCGTGCAGTCCGACCACCACTTCATCGTTTTTTCCATTTGTGCCGCTCGGGCTCGGGCTTCTTCCAATTCTCGTTGACGTTGAGATTCACGAGCTTCTTGAATATTTTCCGGATAATAATTGGCTGATTTTGGTACGAAATTTTTCGTTCCATTTTCCGTTTCGAATCTTGCCGATATTGATGTTCCAATTGCAGCCGCATTTTCCGTTTGATGTCGTCTTGGGGCAGCGCCCAAAGACTGTCCGGGAGCTGTTTGAGACATTTTTTCCATTTTCAGTTTTTTTTTCACTGATTCACTTTTTTTTCTGTACGAATGTTACTGACGCACTATTTTTAAAGTATCAAAACAAAACACTTTTCTTGTGAACACTGGTAGTAGTTACCCCTATTCTTATATTTGTTCATTGTTCTTGCATATTGTTTTACAGATTGTCACTTATTGATGCGGACAGTTTTGATTGATTCATTTAAAACAACAGAAAACTTTATCTGTACAACAAACATTGCATTTTGCAAAATGTTTGTTTGTGGGTATCAATGAAAATGACGCAAAAACTGTGCCTCTCTTCGCTCGTTTCGCCGATGCATCGCACTATACTTTGAAATATTTTCAGCGGGAATTTTGAAAAACCCAGCTGATTCTTTTCCGAAATAGCTACTAAACGTCTTAACCTTCGAAATGACTATACTTTCTATAGATTGACAATGGATTTCTAGGACAATAGGTTTGTTCCAAGTAATTGTAAACACGAAATTTCACATGACGAACCAACACGATTTCATTCATAGAGATCGGTTTTCAAATAAATATTGATGAGGTTATGTCTCTATGCATGAAATTTGACAAACGTATGGCCTTGGAACAAACCTATAAATAGTTTTTAATATAGGGGCTCATTGAAGACCGAAATGTAATAGTTGGACTAACTGAACAAATTTTAGTTTTAAATAGTAGGGGCCGAAATCCCAATAGTGGGCCCGAGCCTCGCATGGCCTTAGAAGTCATCGCCCCTGACTCTGTGTGAAAGACAAAATTGAATGATTTCCTTACTTGACAGCTCGCTTGCTGACAGCTCTCACACGGAGTACTTTTTGTTAAATGGAAACAATTCTTTATGCTTAATTTTTAATTACCGAAAAAGTACTCAGTGAGAGAGAAAGAGAGACAAAATTGAATTTTTTCAATTTTTACTTTGTTTACTTGACAGTTTTCTCTCTAACACGGAGTACTTTTTTGGTAAAAGGAAATTAAGCATTAAGCAATGTAGCTGAGTCAGAGTGCATATCTTTATCATGTCATATCAAGATATTTTTCGGTGCTGGTGGTAGAATTTTTCCAAATTCATATCGCATATCAGTACGACCAGATAAGCTGCTATTTTTAGACGAACTAAATACTTCACTTCGGGATTAAATTTACTTAAATAACGCAAAGTCACTGAAGAGTATTTATTCACCTACTTAACCTTTATGTAAATATTCAATTCAGCATCCTGATAGAAATGAGATATCTGGATGTGGACCTAGTACCATAATTTTCGAATGAATTCTTTAGTAAATTCTCATTCAAATAATACCGGACATCAAATCAGAAACAATTAATTTCTTTATTACACTCAACCATGAACAATGCGATAAACAGCTGAAATTAATGGCCAAAATCCACCTCCACACGAATTATTCCAATCCTCTGCGGTCAATTCCCAAAACATTGCACCGCCAAGCCCTTGAGCATTGATAAAGTTAGCCTTGTGTTCCACCGACCTGAGATTGTCATAGCCGTACCATTGATTGCCTTGGAAAATGTACGGGACCATTTGAGCTTCTTCGAAACGCTGATTCCATCCTGCATTTTCCCATAAGCACATTTGTTGATAATGTTCATAGTATCCGCCACTGTTTGCTGGAGCTCCAACGCCATTCGAAGCAGCATTTGTTAAGGTGAATCCGATGCCGTAGGCTGGGATGCCCAATATGAGCTTGGTCCTATCGATTCCGAAACCGATTAAAAATTGCACTGAAAACTGTACATTGGCGTCAGTTTGGTCATTCGGACCGCGATACATCGCACCATGGATGCCAGTTCTTGGCTCCCAGCCACCGTGCATGTCGTAGGTCATTAAATTGACGAAATCGCAAACCCGAAATATGTTGGGAATGTCATAACTCAGACCGGTTCTCCATGCTCCAGCTCCAATAGCAACCGTTAACAGATAGTGATTGCTTATCTCATTCCTTATAGCTTCCAAAAGATAGATAAAGTTTTGCTTATCCTCTGGACGATTACCGTCATAATTTGGGTATTCCCAGTCAATATCTGAAACAATTTAAGAAAAAACTCAGTTTCGTGTGATGTTTCTGAATGAAAAGTTCCCCAAACAATCATAACAATAGACAATTACAGTATTAAGGCTAAGCCTTAAAGGCTTTTTATTTTTATTGAAACATTGAATCATTGACACTGAACGCAACACATTTTAAGCTTACGAACACGATATCTTACCCACTCCATCCAGATAGTTTCGAGCAATGAAATCTCGGAGATTTCTAGCGAAATTCTGACGAGCAGCAGCACTAGCAGCTAAAGTGTACCATGGCGTTATCAAATCTTCATTGTATCCTCCAATCGCAACCAGAGCCCTAAGATTCGGATTTTGGGATTTCATAGCAACTAATCCTTGTAGAAGACCTAAAAGTTCAGTTCATTTTAAATTTGCCACATCGACACTGGATAGACTAAAAAAAGAGACTTGTAACTTGTGCAGCACTACGCCACAAATAGGTGAGGCTGCCATCTGCAGTGATTCCCAAAAAACTGAATATAACATGGGTGCAAATGTTTGGATTTACTCTGGTAGTATCAGTTCCTGGCATCCAATAACACACAACTTTCCCTGTAATTTTGGCGGTTTAAATGAATGGCTTCAAAACGATTCAGCCGCAGAAATTATACTCACTGTTTTGGCCGTGTACAGACGACGCCAGGAAAATTGAGCTTACAAATAAAATTGAAGCTAATTTCATCTTTCAATAGTTCGGAAACGTTTCGAATACTGAAGATGTGGTAGAGAAAATTGATATTTTATATCAATACTATATCAACTGATTAGATAGTCACATATTGTTTCGAGCGCAAGACTTTAGAGTGTCATTGCGATTGACTTTAGGAAGATATCAATTTAATTGAATATGAAGTCGTCTGTTGTAGAAATGCGATCCTTAAAAATACCAGAGAACCAATACTCTCAACGCGCATAAATGCAACGTTGAGTCTTACAACCCTAGCAAAACTTGTAGCAAAACTTGGGACGAATGATTATGCAATGTTGAATAATGGTTGAATGACCGAATCGCACTTCTGGAGTAAAAAATGTTTAATTTAGCGATTTTCTTTGAAATGTAGAGGGGGCCAAAAACACACCTTATGGACCGTGCTCGGTGAAGTCTAAAAATATTTTTAAAAAGCGCGCGCAACCCAGTTCGAAATCGTCGTAATCGAAAATCGTTCATTTTGTGTAACATCGATGGCATCGATGCCATGTCGATGGTGTCGATGTTATACAAACTCATTTTGACGTTTGTAATATTTTGACACATTGATGATATGGACTTATTATAAAGTTAACTGTCCACATAGAAAATGGCGAGCTCGAAGCGAGTTCCCTGATTAAAATTAAAATTCGCGGTGGTAAAAACGCGTCGGGGATTCCATAAACTACCCGTATCGGTAGCGTAACGATTGAACAGTGATCTGTGCATAAATTTAGATTTAATAAGCTAGTTATTAAGTGGTTTACAAGTAATGTTCCATATTTGTAATTTAATACGTCATTCGTTCATACGATTAAAATGGCGATCAAAGTTTTAAATAAAATCAAAGTGACTAGAATTTACTTTTATTCCGATTAATTTTCAACATGGAACAATAAAATTGTGATTTGAATTTGTGTAAGTGACGAGAGTGGTGCCGAAGTGCTTTCCTGTAAATTCATTTCGAACAATAGAGTTGACTATTTTCATTGTTTGTCTGACCGAGGGGGACGTGGTACAGCACAAAGTCGTATGTATTGTTATACGAAACGAAAACTTTCACACGTCCTCTTTCCATATTGAGGAAAAAAACAGACGAACAACGTCGATATCAATTTCTAAGTGGTGTTTGTTTCTAAATTTAATTAATTCTTTGATTCACAACCAACTCAACTAATTGAGTCAACGCGAAACGTGGACATTTTTATATATTGCGCGTTCTTATACAATATGAAAAAGAGTTAATCATAAAATGCCTTTGTATACACAAAAATGCTGTTTCCATCTTTGAATGTACGAAATACAAAAAAAAACATTGCAACTTTAATTGAGTGAATGTTTGAAAAATAAAACCATTGACGTCGACGTCAATTTGAGGTCATAGTAGAACTGAAAGCCGTTTCTTTTTTGTATAATAAATTTAAATTGTCGACTACAGTAAAATAATTAAATTGACTTTCGGCATTATAAATTATGCTGTTGCTGAATTCGTTCCCCGAGAAATACGTTCAGATTCCATATTACATGGTTGCACTACGAGAATATAAGTAAAATCCGACATAAAAAGCGTAAATTCTTTGAATTTTATTAAACATTTTATTGCATAATCATTTTTGGCTAGGATGCTCCGACAATGTTATTTATATAAAGCTTGAAACCGTTTTTGACAGAACGTGCATGAACATGGTCGGTCGGTAAATATACACCGAAAAAGAAGAAGTGAACAAAAATTATAATCGCAAATCGAAAGAACTG
The DNA here is from genome assembly GCF_014529535.1 of Bradysia coprophila. NCBI lineage: Eukaryota > Metazoa > Arthropoda > Insecta > Diptera > Sciaridae > Bradysia > Bradysia coprophila. The sequence goes on along the minus strand of NW_023503608.1, from coordinate 547,286 downwards.
ACCCGTTTTACTGGCCCTGTTGTTCAATATGTCCTTGTGGAATATTTTGACAATGTAAAATTGAATAGACTTGGTGGACTATCTGTCTTTAAATTATACCATTGAATATATCGCGAAGACCTCATATTATTTACTTGAAATATAATTTTAAATCAACATTTTAGATACTGAATAGAGATACGCCAGTTAAACAAACAAATAAATGAGTTGATAAACTTGTGACATTTTTAACATTTTGTGTCGATGTCGAGGTCTGACTCGAACCAAATTTTGCTCATGTTACTTTCGTCATTGGATGTCGATTATAAGTTACTCAGCCGGACATGTAATTTAGTCAGTTGTTCAGTTCTAACTTCATCGATGTCATAAATCGACTCAGAAATTATTAAACGTTTTTAGTCTTACATCGACTCACCTATTACAACCATTTACCCGAATGAAGAATTTCGCAATTGCGTAATAGTTTTGAGTCAGAATTTCTGTCTTATTTAAAATTTCTAATTCTTATTCGATTCTTATCCGACGCTAGATATAAGGTTTCATAGTCTTTCATGAATGAAGTGCACATTTAAGAGTGTTTTTCCAGGATCTCCCCTTATCAAAGTAGGAGAAGTGTGATCATTAAAATATTGATAAATTTTTAAGGATTCCAATAGAGTCAATAAGATTATGTAACGGTGTACATTTATCAACTGGAAGAATTCAACTTTTATTTTCATAGAAAAATGTTTGATTCGACAAACCTGACGAATGGTTCCGTTTATAAATTTTTCGTATTAATTTGCTTGCGGTTGATGCACATCCTTCAATTTTATGAGCAATTGATGATAATGGAACAAAATATTATAATCTGACCACAAAACTTTTAAGCCGCAGTCTTTGTGACCACTAGAAATACGATAGCCTTTCATTTAAACACATTTTTCTCTTCGAAATATGATCGTTATCCGATGATTTCATAAAATTTGTTCCGTTCTATACAACGACTTAGCTGGAATTAATTACTGAATTTAGTTAAAAACTTGTGGTCAGTATAACTATAGTCCAATAAAAATTCATAAAATATGCCACTAGGCCGATGACCAACGGAGACTTAAATTGAATTTATGGATGAGGTTTTAAAGCTAAAATGAAAATCTGAGTTTTTTATCTGTTGAAGGAATGACAGTATTAAATGAAAGGAAACGCGGCTCTGTTAGTAAATACTTTTTTAACATTCGATTCTCACGGTCTTACTTCATTTTTGTTTTTGTTTGAAGGATACTGAAGGACATTGTGACACTCATATGTTTCTCTAAAGACTCATTCGTCCAATTAATTTTACGATGGTCTGCCTTATGTAATAGTTCTTCAACTGAGTTTTTTTCAGTTTGTGATAATAGATTTATGAAAACCAAGATGCAACTGGAACAGTATTTTGTTGTATCTTCTGTTTTGTTTAAAATGAAATGAATTAGATCTTAATATAGCCAAACAAAATAATTTGGGAACTAGACGCGCGTAGTAAATTATAATGCTATACTGTAATACGTAATATCATGCCCGTATCATTAACTCAATTTATCATTTCAATGGTTGAATCAAGAATGTGTGCGGCGTTAAATTTATCGATAAACACCACTGACTTAATAAATGAATTTACAGATTCAGTGTACAAAATTCATTGTGTAATTCAGAGTGTTTTTAGGTTTTATTTTTAAAAGTTAAAGAAAAGAAGAAAGAACATTTCGTTGGCTTCTTTATTGGTTTTTTTTTCTTCGTGTAACTTAACAAACTAAACTAAGAATTTTTTTCCCCCATAATCGACTTCATATAGAACCAAGAATATGCCGAATTCAGTGTTAAAAACTATAAATAAATTTCGCAACAGCAAACCAACATCAAGTTTTCAATTAATTTTCGTAATTTTTGTTTACTGATATTCAACAATTTTTAACGGTGTATCATCTTTGCATTTAATATCCAGTAACACAAATGAAAACTTCGCATTTCTTGTCCAATTACGACTTTTCGGGTCGCCCGTTAATACAGGGCTTAACATCATCTGGGACAATTCATCATCAACCGGTCCACGACCGTAACCATCTATTTCAATCGGTTGATAATTGTGACAATGACGTGACTATAACATCCACATACACGAACACGGTTAACAGTGGCGATAATCATCAACAAAACGACTACAATCATTCAACATCTACCAGTAATCATCAATCGTCGAACATATTGTATGGCGAATCGGAGAACAACGAATACAACGTGATCCGGAGCACAAACAACAAATATCAACACAAGGAGACGGCGAAGCGAAAACGTGAAACAGGTAAATACAGCAAGATGATTTATTTTGGATGTCGTGAATTCGAATTTTGTAAATTTTCGGTTACTTTTTATCGTCAAACTTTTTTTATTCGCCAAAAAAATAATCGTGAAGCAAACTGTTTCATATACGCATCACATTATACTCAGTTTTGTTATTCTGTTAGCGCCCATTATTCGTTGTTATTCGTTGGTTAATTCATTAACATTATTAACGTTTGCAATGTGCTTCGAAAAAAAAAAAGAATTGGAAAAGCAACGTAGCGTTACATTTATCATTTACATTACCTGTATTGTGATGTATGTGACGAAATTTTTACAATTAATTTAATGAATTGAATTTGGTTATTTTGAATTTGGATACTTTTTCGCTTGTAAATGAAATTTCGAGTTTTTTTCCCCTCTTTTGTATTTGTTGAGGAGAATTTGTCATTGGTTATGACCTCAAAAAATTTGAACCTAATTTCTCACGACCGTATCGTCATTCCATTGAAATCAAGGAACCTTTTCTGCTTCAAGCGATTATTTTAATGTACGCATGGCGGTCGGTTCTTTTGATGGGTCTTTAAAACGAACCCTTTAGCGTCAACTTTTTTGACAGAAACGACGGTACCACAAACCCCCTTCTCACTGAACCTTGTTTTATTGTTTCGATTGATTGATTTACATACGTTAAATGAATTGCGTTATGTATGGTTTCCATTCAACAAAAAGTACTCCGTCAAAGAGCAAATTGTCAAGTAAAGAAAGCAAATACTTTTTTGTCTCTCACACGGAGTACTTTTTCGGTAGGTGGAAATTAAGCATTAATTCAATTATTGTCAGATATTTCATTTCATCAAGAAGTACTCAAAGGAATTGTTTTGTCTACGGTCCAAAATTTTTGATATTATTTTATGAGCTGAGACCAAAAACAGTTTTTTAAGAGAAGTACATACCCTACCCTACCCTACATCCTTTTCCTGTCAAACTAAACTCTACCCTTCCAACAGTTTTCTCCCAAGACCGCACAAACAACCGCCAAATCAACGAACCGAACGAAGTATTCAAAATTTTCATCGGAAATCACTTATTAAACACAATTTTCTGCGTCGGAGTGCCGGCCAAGAAATACATACACCCCTTCAAGTGCTCAAAAATAAATAGTTTGGCATAGGCTTTAAACCGCGACCTTATGAGCATCCAATATGCATGTGGGTTCTCTGTCCGTGATAGGTCGAAAAAACACGAGCAATTTCGCTTTGTTGAGATCGACAATTATGTTGCATTTTCCGTTCTTTAAACTCTGGCTTCTCTTCAGATATCGAATAAATCTTTCGCCTTTTACTAAAGATTTCCGTGGAGAGGAGCACTCTAATGAGTCTAAACTCAATTTTTGGTTATGGTCTGGTGAAAACTAGACCAAAAAAAAGTGTAGTTCAAATTGGATTACAACACAGGCGAGGACTGTAGAAAACGCCACATAATTGTCGATTTCTGGGAAAAATGAAAATCTCAAAACGAAACAGAGTGAAGACCGTAAATACAATATTATCGACACGGATCTCAAGAACGTGAAATTGCTCGTGTGTTTTCACTCTTAAATAATCTTGTTTTAAGATGCCTAATCCAATTTTTCCTTAACTATCTATGAATTCGGGTTGATGAAAGATTTTTTTTGATTTTTCATCATTCTTATAGATTCATTTGAAGTGTACACGGGTTGTATTTCATTATACATATTTTGTCTCTCACGTAAGGGTTTCTCAAGCTTTAAAAAATTCACGAAATTTTTTTGAGGATTGTGTCATCTGTGAATGACTCCTAAAATTATACACGCTATCCTTCTACAGATACACACATTAATTTCTAAAAGAGTGTACTACGATTCGTAGTTGTTAATCGGTATTACTTTTTGGCAATTAAATAAATTTGGTTTTTACAACTGAAACAATGAACGAGGACCCTCCATGAATGTTAATGTAAAAATGTATTCATTCAGACTTTGTTGATAATGTCTTATCAACAGTATTTTAGCACAAAACTATGTATCGCTTAATTGTGAACCACTTGAAAGAAAAAAACTTGTAAAATAACCTTGATTGTTGTTGATTTATTTACTAAATTGGATAATAAAATATTGTACGACTATTTCGGCTCTGACTTGTTTTTGCGACACATTTAATGTTTTTTATAGAGTAATGGACACGTGTTGGATGAGATAGTAACAGCATGAGCGAATGTAGCTTGTCGCACAAACAGAGAAAATTTCTTTAAGTGAAAAACTTTCTTGGTTGGCAATTTTATCTGTGGACGACCACAAACTTTACTCTATTTTATCCTTTTCCCTGAGTTAGTTATAATCACAACCTTTGTGGTGCAAAAAATCAGACTTTGGTCTGTTAAGAAGTGTGAAAATAGCACAACTCATGTGAAGAGAAATTGTTACGTGTGTGTGACACCACATTTCAAGTAAAATTAGCTTCAGTTTTGCATAGTTCTACATTTTTATACGGTTATACTAAGAACGAAAGAGGTATTTATCATCTAAAATCTCTATTTCTTTTCTCTGAAAACGAAACGATTCATTGTTGATGGCTGAAAGAATTTTTAAATCGCTTAAAACTCAAATATGATAATGAAATGTAAACAAATATAAAGTCAGTTCAAATTTGAATTTTTGAGGTATGTACAATAAAAGCCATCGTCTATCGCGCGATTCGTCAACCTCGATAAATTTCACATGCAAATTTTTTTTGTTAAAACTGAAATTGTATCGAGGTCTTGGGGTTTATTTTTGTGTTGAATTTGTGTTGAAATTATTCAGAACGACAAAGGAAATCGATTGTTACATGGATTTCAGTCGATTTTATTTAATCTCTGTAATTTGTCTTGCGAAATTTTTCCCATCTCAGAGGAGATTTATTCGAAAGAAAAGTTCATTAGTTGGTTTGATACAAAAAATGTTTTCACCACATTGGTTTACTGTCCTGAATTTATTTGAATCTAAATTTACCTAAATCCTAAATTTATATCAGGTCGTCATCTTGCACTGACTATAGGACAGCTTATCTTCTAGACATTAAATTATAAAGTAAGCAACGTGCTTGATTTCGGCTAAAATGTAAATATAAAGATCGTTAATACGTACCGAATGTTACGATTACATCTCTCTCGCTTTCAAGAGAACCATCTTTTCAAACATAACACCGAACTAAAATATTCGTTAAAGTGTTGAAGTACTTAGTTCGGCCAATTAAAAATCTTGACGACAACCCTATGTTATAAAGGGTCCATGATTGTGTTTTATAGTCTGTTTTAACAACTCATTTCAGAAAGTTTGAAAGTTTGATTCGTTGGGTTGCGTTATGTAATTCAATGCAGTTTGTGGGAAACATTGCAAAACTGTAATATTTGGACTATCGGGAAAATTCAATTTTTTCCACCTGATGTGAGACCATTGCAATCATAGCTATACTCGCAATGTGTCAATCATCAGTCTTACATACAATGTGCTAAAATTACCAATTTCAATTGCAGCGGAAAACTCCATTCAACACTTTCAAATACTTAAGTCAAAGTTTCAAAATATTATCTGAACTCGTACAAATTCTTGTCCAAGCTGTACGACCCCATTCACCTCTAAACATTGCTACTCAACTACTGTAACTGAAACTCTTACGTTCTTTTATTATGAGCTCGTCATGGTACTGATAACGAAATTTTGTTCCTTCACGTTTTCTTTGCTAGAGCTAGACTTTGTAGAGTTGATAATGTCATATTTTCGCTATCTTTATGGATGTCTATAATAGTTTGGGATTCTTATGTTTTTTTTTTACTTCTTCTCTCATTAAAGCTGTTTGCGATAAAATATTGTAAAGAAAATCGTTAAAAATTGCTATCGTAGTCTTGGTACAAAAAAACAAAAACGATTCCGGATTAACAAAATTCGAATTGTTTGCCAGCTCGCCAGAGATAAATGAATAAGAATAATGTTCGTTCGTTTCGTTGGAACGCTAAACCAAAATTAAAAACAATAAACATTATTTTTGTTCGCTAGATCGTTATTCCACATAAAAGTATTAACTCTTATTAAAAATGCTAAATCGCGAATATTATTCAAATGTATATAAAACGAAAAAAATATTTTGGCTTCTAATTAGACTTGCCACTCTACTCGGTATAATAACGGAGGCTTTTGGTTGTGCGCGCTATTTTGTTGTAGAGATACGTGTGTTTAATAAATTTTTACGCGTAAATTTTATTTTCCGTAGCAAATTGTGATAAATTATATTTAGAAAGATAATGGTTAATACGGCATATAGAGAGTATGTTTGGTGTTGGTTCCATATTTCGTTTAGCAATTTTTTTTTGTTCTTTATTATTGAACACACTGTGATGCCGGGTACGTATACATAAATACGTTTGTGTGTTAAATTTAAACTTCAACCAAATGGTAAGGTCAAAGGTGTTATCAAAAAATATTTTATGGTTTGGGAAAACAGTACTCGCATTTTATTTTATATATTATAATATTCGAAAATACACAAATTTTGTGATCGAAAGAGTATATCGATACAAATATAGACACACGGGCAAGGCATTATGTTTACTCAAATATAAGAAAATGAGAAAAAAAAAATTGAATTTGATTAACGAACCAAACCAAAATAACGAAAAGCAACTTTTATATACGACCATATAACCCAATATCGCATTTCGTGTATCGAAAGAGAGAGAGGAAAAAAATTATTGTTTGAGTTTGATATATAAAACTTGTTATTTTCGTCTATATGTTGTTTCCATCCGTTGTTGTTGGTGTTGTTGTTTCTCTGTTGCCCGCTGCTGGTCGCCAAAAATTCCACGTAAGCTTAAACCAGCTACCAAAGTAGAACATCAATTAACCGAACCGAACAAAATGTAGTACATGAGTCATGGTAAAGTTTTTTTTTTCTTGTTTTCGTGCTGTAAGTTTTTCATCTTGTTTTCCGAACAAAATTTACCGACGTTCTCAGACTCAGAAAAAAAAAACACAACAAATTTTTGACATGAAACAAGCTGGGCATATTAGTTTCCAATGCTTAAATAAAAAAATTCCATAATTTCGTTCATGTTTTTGTCGATATTTTTAAAACAGAAAACTTTACTCAGACCACAGTTTAAAACTGAATATGTAGATTGAATAGAAAGAAAAATGAAAAAAAAAACAGAAATGTTGAAGTTAGTGGACTGAGAGCATATATTATATATAGAATTGTAATATAATAGACTCCAGGAAAAGAAAATGAAAAACCAATTACGTTATTTGTCGATAAAATTTCTTAGTCTTGTCTACATCGAAATATTGTAGGCGAATATTGTAGGTTTGCATGCAACAAACGGTTCACTATTAGCTATGCATATAATACTATATCGTGCTGTATTCGGTACATATTTGTCTGCGTTTAAATATTATCCTCACAGACATTTCATGTTTATTATGTATCGATTTTCGTGCCTATTTCAAAAATATATAAAATAAAAGAAGAGAAGACGAAAAAAAAAGAATTGCTAGGAACGTTTCAGAACTTATGATCGCCTTATCGATTTAACCATCGCTTCATGTATAAATGTATAATATAGGGAACATCGAATTTGTATTTGAAACCTTCCTCTTTTTAAATAGACATGACTGTTATGACACATTATCCGTTCAACAAATTTATAACAACCAAGTATATCGTTCATTAGTAGCCGAATATACTATACATTTGCTATGCTGTGTGTGGCATAATTTTCGATAATTTCGCTTGCCAAATTTGTGTTTATTGTAAGTTCCGAACATTTTTCCGAATAATAAGAATATAGCGCTGTACCCAGTCTTTTGCTTAAACGAATTTAGATAAGATACCCCATCTGTCAGATATATCTTTTACGTCTTAAATATCAATTATTCCATTTATGTGAGCTTGGACTTGACTAATCTTCAGAATGTAATAAGATATGATAAACACGAGTGTAGCATTTCATAAATTACTGTGACGTAACTTTTCTTCCGCTGAGATCTCTTTGTAGCTTATTGTTCTAATTCTCCAGATTAAACAAGAAAAGGCCGCTAGGAGCCGCTGAACGATGATGTGTTTCTCGGTAACGTTCAGTGCTAATTGGGTGACTGTCAGTCCCAACCTCAAAAACAGCTTCTCTCTGAGATTAGATATAAAAATTGTAATTCAAAAAACACCTCGTTGAAACTGCTTTCACTGTGTTGTATTGTTTTATGACTTGGTGTCTGCAACGTGAGGCCATTATTAATAGGTTTCAACATTCTCAATTTTACTTTGAACGGTCAACTTAGAGCTTTTATTAACATCAGCCACCAATTTTTCCATTAGACCCTTGAGTAAAGGCATCTTGAACTATTTTTTTTTAAATTTCAACCCTAACTGAACTAAAATGTTTTATTAAAAAAACTATAAATATTTGAATTTTCACATCCCAGACGCGAAGGGAGGAGTCGAATTTTTTCTTAACAAATTATTTAACCAAAAATACGGCTTCGCCTGTCGACTCTGTTAAGGGTTAATGAATTTTTGACAATATTCTTATTCTAGAACTAAAAGAATCCAGAAAATGTTCTGACCTAGGCGGTCGGAATTTAATAAAGTCTTGACCCGAGCGGTTTTTAATAAAATTCATTTTCTGGGTACGAAATTTATAAAATTTAGCCTTCTGGCCCTGAAATTGTTCATCTGTCACCACCATCGGTTCTCTATATCTTAACCATCTTTTATCGGGGTACAAAACGTCAAAAATGCTCAGTCTGCCACATATATAAAGCAATGATTAACTGGGCTCTGTAGGTCAATTTCCATTTGCATTTTATATATTAGAATTGTCGCACACTCGCGGAATTTTGAAAACCGACACATTTTCTGTTTCGTGGTTTACTGGTTTTTTGTGAATTTTGCATGTAGTGGAGAAACCAGAAACTCAATTAAGACACAGAAACAGAAAATGTGTCGGTTTTCAAAATTCCGTGTGTGTATTTAGGGGTACATTGCTCCCAAAGCTTTATTCTGACATTGGAGACCGTGTTGTCCGTGCCAACCATAAAACGCACGTCAAAACACAAGTTCGGAATCAATTACATAACTACTTTATTTTACCAGCGGGAGATATAGATGTACTCCGGTTAACATAGCAGGAGCTTATGTGTATTTTACCTCCCGCTAGCAGAGAACATACTAAATCACTTAACTTCTTTGTTTCTGATTCCGTAGCGAACCCATTATAAGTAACAATGATTCTTTTCGGAAATACAAAGTAAATTTTATGAATCCACTTGCATAAATCGATTATTTTTTTATGAATTATTGTCTATTTCCGTCAAGGATGTGACCATTACAGTTTCTTCATGCATTTACTATGTCCCTTTTCCGATATTCAAGTTAAATATCGGAAGAAGTTTCTAAATTTATATTTAAACGTTGGTATGAAACTTTGATTGTCTACGATAATTCATCTAATTAAATGGCAATTGTCCCGACTAGATAGAAACTGTCATTACTGTAAAAGTTCGATCGATCAAAATTTTAAAATTTAAACCGAATACTAAATTGCTTTCCAGCGTATAAACGATCTGTGAAACATGAATTTGAGTACGAAATGAAAAATTAGAATAAGCTTCGATTCGTTTCTTTGATTTTAGAGTCTGTCTCGATGAGATTTTGCGATGTTTTTTCTTCTTTGTATTGACAACTCTAAAATTGATTATTATTTAGTGGACGTTGTCGATTTTATGGCATTCGTATTTTATAATACTGAATCATATTGTTACCTTCTCTCAACAAAAAAAAATGTCTCAGCGAAAAAAGTGGACGTCCTCCAAATTTCGGTGAAACAATATATCAACGTAGCTGGTAATAATTTATAAAAACACAAATCTTGACTTTTCATTTTTCTGGTAAATTTCAGTCAGAATAATATTCAATCTAACTAGCCAGTTCTTTGATTTATTCAATATTCATTAGTGATTTATGAATTTTTTACCATGAAAACAGCTCAACTTATGAATTATAACAATTGACCCATATTGCTATAGCCTGTGAACTTACCCAGATGTAATGTTGTTAGTCTCGTGTAAGAAAGGTGTCGTAAGACCTTGACTTTCTAACAAAGTTTAAAACAAATTGAAAAAAAAATAACTGAACAATTACTTCGGTTACATCCTTGGTAGAGACTGAGCTTTATAGAAATGTTGATGCGTTTTATTTATAGATTAAGTGAATGAGTTCAAAATTACGTAAAAGTAACGCTTTTGTCTATTAACTAAATGCGTATCATCGTCACGAATAGGTAATATGAAGCCAGAGTAATCTTAACTTTACAAAGTCACTCTACTAAAACACATATTCCAATTAAAAATGTTTAACGGCTGATCGTTAAGATATTTTTCTACATCCAAATGTAAATTGAGTAACTCATATGTTTAGTGGTCTGGCAAACATTTATTTTATAGCTAGACCTAAGACTAACTATCATTAATCTAATGTATAACGAGGCTTAACCATATAACCAAAACTAATGAAAACATTTTTTTTGCTCTTATCATTTCCAGCTGATTGCGATTGTGGTTGCGTTGATAGTACAATTGTTGCGAGTACGTCGGGGCCGATCAGTGCTCCGTCCAACGGATCCAAAACGGCACATACAAAAGTGGTTACATCTGGGGGTCAGGCCCCCAGTAAACGATCAAGCAGTGGTGCTGATGGTGATTATCAACTCGTTCAACATGAAGTGTTGTACTCTTTATCCGCTGAATACGAGGTAAGTAAATAACTTCAAACTTTTTTATTACTTTGTATCTGACACCAAATAAGGAGAAACAAGAAAAGTCAAATTGTTCGCAAATATGGGTGGATGTGTGTTTACAAACAGATAGTTGATATTGAAACGTGATAAACAAATTTTTTTAATAATTCCTTAAGATAAAGATTAAGATAAGTGTTTGCGTTTATTTCCTTATTTATTCTAAATTTTGTTTTTTTCCGCCGATAAACTTTACATACAAATCGGTCTGTATAAGTCGCAACCGTCGTATTATATAGCCATGAGTATTGAAGAACTAATGACTGTTCTAACGGTTCAGTGAAGATTGTTTGGAACTGGAACTATTTTTACTTTAGCTGTAGCCTAGAGATCACACCCGCCTGAAGTAGTCGCGATATTTGTAAAAAAAAAATGTTTTTTTGCAAAGACTTTTACAACTACTTCAAAAGGCTACTGTTTCAAAAAACCGAAAAAAGGGTGAGAAGAATTGAAATCGATTTTCGTGACTTTTCTTTTGTTGTGTTAGAAATACATAAGAGTATCAGGTAAGTCTGTCTGATACCCTTCATGTCGCGATGCTGGCACTCGTTTTGCAAATACGAAAAATATCCCCATTTGTGCGACAGCTCATGAATTTTATCATTTTCAGTATGAATCGAAAGGTAATCGCAGTAGCTTCCAGCCGATTTGAAAGGGATGTTACGGATGGGTCGTTAGGTCACTGAGTTTGAACGATCATAATTCACAGGGAAGTTGAAGCATATTAGGATTAGGCTTCTTTGAAAGCTACCGCCATTACTTTTCAATGGATACTGAATATGAGCAAATTTATGGACTGCCTCAGAAATTTATTCCTAACAAGAAAAAGTCACGAAAATCGGTTGAATCGTTACTGAGGTTCTTCCCACGCCGAAACATCTTGAAAGATGATGTTTTCTATAGCATACCTATAACCAGGGACCATGTAATGGCAGCCACTGGTGCTAAGAAAAATTCAATAAAATTCACCACTCGTTCGGCACCTTTACCTTGTTCAGTGTATAATAACAAAATTGTTAAAGAAAAGTGTAGAGACCCACTTGCCCGGGATGAGACTATTTTTGGAAATTCTCCAATTTCCTTTATATTATTGAGAAAATAATCTGAAACATAAGTGTGATACAATTTTCTTTACAATCTTCTTTATGTCTTTTGAAATTCAAATCATTGTCATAGATACAAACGGATCGAAAGCAATCAATTTGTTGTGTTCTATCTGTTTTGAGGCGTTTTCTGATATACATTTCTTGTGGCCCCAAACTGATATCAATCAATAAAAACAATATTTCTTTAAATAACAACGAAAAATTAAGCTGAAACGCTATAACACAGACGATTGTTGCAGTATATAATAATGATGTTCAGCCGTTCAGCATTAATTTCACAATTTGTATAGCATGAAACTGTCAATGGAAAATTTTCACACAAATTTAAATGAAAACGACATTGAGTGGTTGTATAAATGCCGGTTTACCCATTATCCTTGCGCACATGCAACATAAAAACAATGTTCGCCCTTTTCATCGTTAAAAGACTACAACGCAAAAACATTTGAACAGGAAGAAAATTATTTTAATTTCTTGAAATCGGCTCACACGATAAACTGAATAATTGGTAATTCGACGGGGCAGCTGCCATCATTTTGTTGACGAAAATATGAAAAAAGTCCCCTAATTTTTGTTTATTTGCTCACACTTCAATTTTCATAACATTTAAACGAGAGAAGCAAAACCAACACCAATATATACCTACAATCGATTAATATAACACAGCTGCACAAGTTGATACACCCGAATTAAATTGATATTTGCTCGATTTTAGATATGAGATTTAATGGAAATGTTATTTAATTTTTCGCAAATCCGAAAAAGTAACGGGCTTATAGTATAACAGTGTTACACATAGATTGCATAAATCTGCGTAAATTCTATGTAATGAATATACTGGCATGGCGGTGGTGTATGGCATTTTCCATTGCCTGCATTCCATGATAATGTTTATTTTAAAAATAATATTTAATTATTGATGCGTTAACAATTGTGTAGGTACTGTCTGAGTGCATCGATTACGGTTTTCAGACCCGCTGGATGTATACTTATCTTTTATACTTCGCCGCGGTATATTGTAAGACCCCTTGATATGAAAGATCTGCACATTTTGCAATATATTCGTTTGCGGATTGATAGAACAACTTAATTTTGGCTGTCATTTTCGGGAATTTTTAAAGTTTACACGGAAGTACCTAATGAAACCTTTATTTTAGGTAGAGAAGTCGTTTTAGCGGATAGTTGTAAAGTTTTGCGACAGACGAAGAGTGGCCGGCTTTACAAGATGTCATTTCCGCAATTGACTTTTAGGCAATTTCTAGCATGACTACATAAAATATAGAATGAGATTATGTCGCATCTTGGAATTAAGTTTAAATTCTTCTCATTGTTTCCATTAGAAATTTGTCAACAAACCTAGGACCTAGGTGCAGTTCTAGAAAAAGTGTATTAACTACGTCTCACTTACCCCATCTTAATCAGGTTGTCTTTTGTGATATTCCCTTCAGCAATACATATGACTTTGTGGCAAAAATTATTTCCAAATGTTGAATTCCCGCCGACCTGAAAATTACTTCTCTGTTTCTGTCTTGTCTCACCGACGACCGCTGTGCTGTTAACACTCATACCTAAATGTAAAGTTAATCTAAAATATTATTCCCACAGCTTCCAACGGTACTAAACCTTCCACGTTTCTGTTCTCGAGAAAAAAATAATATTTTGTTTTACGATGGTTTTCTATATAGCAAAGTCGGTCTATTTTGAATTTAAGAAAAACATCTACAAACATTTACATAAATAATTTTTGAAATGTCTGTTTCAGAGTTACGCAAAGATGAAATAGAATTTTTTTTTGTTGTCGTACATTCGGTGTCTTGGTAAACATATTTTAGTGTCCATATTGTGCACAAAAGAACAGTCTGTATACATTAGAGTGTGCAAATGTGCAGATTTAGGTTTCTTTAAAGAATGATCACACTCTCTAGTCATTTTACGTGTGGAACGATTGTGACATTCCATTCTGTTTCGATTACAGTTAGATAATCTAAGACATGTGTAAAGTAAAGATACTACTCGTGCTGTAATAAGTTGATAAACAATGGGGTGTGTATAGGGTTTTTTGAAACTATTGATAATTTAGGCGATTTGCAAACAGTTTGTTTGTACTAGCAATAATTGAAGAACTACGATGAAATCTCCATAAATACTGATGTTCATACAAAATCTATTACTTCACTATTTTTATCATTATTTTCCTCTATATAAGAGAATATCGCTAATTCTTGTAATTATTATCGATGGCAGTTGACTAGTCGTATCAAAAACGTTGAGTTTTTTGGTCAATCGGACAAACTAATTAATAAAATGAAAGAAAACAGAAAATAAATTCCTTTCATGTTAAAAAAAAGATTTTTGGCTGAGCTTTAAGTGCTTGTCGGAAAGTTCATCGAGACTATCTGATTACTTGCAACTCATTTCGTTGACACTTTTAACGAAGCCGTATGTCGTCCCGACTCGTCATACAAATCACATTTTACAGTTTTATATTACAGTATGCATCGAGATACAGGCAATGTTAATTTAGAGTGATGTCGTAAAATGAAATGACAAAACTGTCGTCAATCTATGGTAAATGGAAATTTTATTCCATCACACAAGACATGATAACACTGAAAACTGGCTGCAGTAACCAGACGATGCAATTATTTTTATTTTCTCTACCATCAAATAAAATAATGAAAAATGTCACGACATAAATAAATAAAGGAGAGAAAAAAAAACTGAATGAATCAAATAAAATTATTTATGTATCTGGCTGGTGCATAAAAGCAAAGAGAGAGCTCTGTTTAATAATACCCTTTCACCGCCCACACCTAAATGTATTTCACAAATGATAAATTTAATTGAGAAATCGCTGTGTTCAGCTATATAAAGTTGCACATATAATTCACCTAATACAAGCGAACATCGCAACAATGTAAAATTACCGATTTTTATCAATTCAGTGCTGGATAGTCAGCAAAGGCATTCATTAAAATGAAAAGTAAATTTTATAATACCAAAACCGAATAAGTGAAATGAATCTACGAAATTTACAAAATCCCATTAAGTTTAACATAATCTTTACGATCTGCACCAACGGAACCGTCATGTTTTATCGATTGAATTAATTTTGTTAATTTTTTTACAGGTACTGGAGTTCTTGGGACGTGGCACATTCGGTCAGGTTGTCAAGTGTTGGAAACGTGGCACAAACGACATCGTTGCCATAAAGATATTAAAAAATCATCCATCTTATGCACGACAGGGTCAAATCGAAGTGTCGATACTGTCTCGATTGAGCCAGGAAAATGCGGACGAATTCAATTTCGTACGTGCGTTCGAATGCTTTCAGCATAAGAATCACACGTGTCTCGTATTTGAAATGTTGGAGCAAAATTTGTATGACTTCCTCAAGCAAAATAAATTTTCACCTTTGCCGCTAAAGTTCATTAGACCCATTCTGCAACAGGTAAATGCAATACATTTTTTTACATTATTGTTCGGCCTGTGTACGTTCTGCTTATTTTTATGATGTTGCTTGTTCGTCGTTTCGGTGGAAACGGTTTTGATGATATTTGCGCGTTATTTAATATGCATATTGAATGTTGATGAAAGAAAGACGTATAATAATGGCGGTGAAGTTATGCTGTACGATTTTGTACACTCGCACATGTGTAACACGGTAGATTGCAATGTCTTTCTTTATTATTTATTTTAATATGAAGCGAAATCTACATCATTTTGCGTATAATTCATAAGCTCCCTGTTCCTTATCGGAATAAATGGAGAGAGTTTAACCGTATACCAATAACGTGTAACGTATTATATGTAAATAGACCCGAATATCAGCGGCACGTTCGAAACTTTTAATAAATGCAAAACATTTGCTGTTATTCATTAAATTAGCATAAAACAATTTCAGTTCATTAAAATTGCGTACATGAACCGAGTAAAATTATTTTCCCCGAAAATCTTTTTGTCAAGATTGACAGTGTCGTCGTTAGTGTCTGAAATTGTTTAAAAATGAAGAAAAACAAAAACTCGTTCATCGTACTTGATGTTACAGCTCTTTTTTTGCGACAAACAATTAGAATCAATTTTTATATGCCGACGATATTTACATTCAATGATTGCGGACAATTGAATTTGATTTATTTAATGGTTTTTCGTCAAACTATATCGATTGAGCTGTTTATTATTCTAACCCATTATCTCATCGATTCGACTAAACGCTGAACATTATTTGACGTTATTCTAATTATCACATTGTGTGAAAGGTCGTCGACATGATGTTGATTTTTGACAGGCTTCCCACAAGCTTTAAATTTGGAGATATACTGGAAATGATACGTCCGGCATACCCCCAATTTTCTAGTCAAATAATAATCAGGATAATCAGAAGAAGGTCCATACTTTTTAACAACAACAGTGTTGTTGAACAACCCATACGTAAAGACCAATTTATTGTTCACTACACATCATCTTTCTTCTGCTTCGTATCTTTGCACACGATAATGACTTGATACGCCAAAGAGACACTGACTATACTAATACATTTTCCATCAGTTTCGTTTACAAACGGCTATCCATCACTTATTGATTAAATGTGTTACTTCATAGTATGACCTAGGGTTGAACACAAAATCTATTACTTCATTCGCTTGAACATGCATTTCAAAGGTCACGTTACCCACACTTGTCGTCATTTAATTTTGTCCTGCCTGTCGATAACCCATTATTAGTCTTTTCTGAAAGGTTAAACAAGATCTGAATTCGATAATTTTCGTTGGTGAAAAAAAAACTTTAAAACTGCTAGGAAAACAGATTCTGCAGTGAGGTAAAGACACAGTAGGAAATACTGGAACCAGAGAAAAGGAAATTGTAGGAAATGTTTTTTATTTACCATCATGCAATGACCCTGATGAAGACTCACTTTAAAAAATGATTCTGCCGTTTGAGTCGACGAAACCATGTAAACATTAGCCAATCACATTAAAACCAATAATTCAACGTAATATTGATGGAAAGTGGAAAGCTTTGGACGGATAAATAACATGACTTAAAATGGGGTTTTCATTATATAAAAACCCGACGCGATCTATTTTCGTTAATGTTGTAAATAATTCGTTGAGCAAATATTATTTCGTGTCAAAACCGTAGTATATAGAGACAGAAATGCAAAACGAAAAAAACGGCTCAAATTATGGCATTTTTATGTTAATGTTTTTTTCCACGTATACTCATGCTCGTTGCGTATAATTATAATTTTATTTATTAGTCATTGATCTATTAAATTCCATGAGTGTAATAAAAACACGATTTATCGATAACTCTAGCATGTGATATAGGCATATCGAAACAGAATTATCGCCTCGAAATGATTTTATTTATAAAATTTTCTAATTTCAGGTTTTGACAGCCTTGCTAAAATTAAAACAGCTCGGTTTAATACATGCAGATTTGAAGCCCGAAAATATTATGCTGGTTGATCCGAGTCGTCAACCGTACAGGTATTTATGCTATTTATGTTTTATTCTGTTTTTGTTAACATTTACACAAGAAACACAAAAACAAAACAAAAATTGTTCGGATTGTATGTTATAATGTGTATACTAAATGCTGCAATATACATACTTCAGTTGGCAATAAACATCATAAATAACAAAGTTGCATCAAACATTCAAACACAATAATGTTTCCACTTGCAATTTATTTTATTTCAATTCGTATAAATAAAATTCTGCTATATGCAATGTTGCTTCATCGTTGAACTGCTATAATAGTATGGAACAGAAAAAAATCTCATATTTTTTCGATTTATACTGCCACGTACTACAGTGTAATGAATTGATATAAGGTTATCGAATCAAAATCAATATCTAATCCAATTAATCTTTCATAAAAGATGTAAAGCTTTTTCAATTTCGAACCAAAAAAAAAATGGTGTTTAACTCACCCAATTTCTGTGTTGTATTTAACATCGAATGTAAAATATATACTGGTCTATAGGTGGGACGTTAAGGTTAAACGGATTCATTAGAAATTTTCTTTCTGTGGAGTAGTAACATTTACATTTGGGTCATAAATTGTAAAAAAAAAAGTAATCTACAGAAAAACATCATTTGAATGACATTATACAGACTGAATACAGAATCATTTCTGGTTCACGTGTTAAATAACGCGTATGATTTTAAATCAGAACATTATTTCTGTAATGGTTGTATTTGTATAAATATTCGCCTTTTCAGTCGGTTTAGCCATGGCCACTATGCTATATCCAGTACGACTTTCGTGTTACTGCGAGAATTCATCATTCATAGAAACCATTCCCTCCAACAATAACAATTTCCTTGAGAGTCACGATGATACACGAGTCTTCTAGTCGCTTACCAATTGTTATAATTTGTAAACTCTTTGCGTCTTCCAGAGTAACGGCTGTAAAGCCGTCAACAGTAACGAAGTCTTGAAAGCTAATTAAAATTAATGGGGAATAGAACCCGTGAAAATGTTACATCACTTTCTTATTACAATGGTGCGTAATTACAACTCCAGAGGGAATCGAAAATCCGAATCTCTTTATTTAGATGGCTCAGACTGTATGATTATTCCGACTCGGTTAAGGTCACATTTCAGTGACTCCGAACCACGGCTCAAAGTATGCAACCACTAAATGTGGGCTAGACATATGAACACAAATTCATGGTATTTGGGTTACGTCATACGAGTCATTCAGTGTGTACATTGTTGCAGTAACCAAACACACTGCAATTACCAAAATTATGAAGCTTCAGTGAAGTTCACCTATGCGATATAAACGCTAGAAAGATACAGTGCGGAATTCTCTCGGTTTTCGTCGAAGGCTAGCCACTGAGCTATCCGGTCATTTAATGGATCAATGATCTTAAACGTGACTACTTTTTTCTAACTCTTTTTCTTAAATCATTTTGCTAGAAGCGTCGGAACTCATCATTAATTTAAACCAATCAAAGCACGAAAAAGTGTTGTTACTAGGCAGGAGAAACACGTTAATCCCCCCGATTCCGGGATTTAAATTCAACAGTCGCTCATTTATAATAAAGAAGTTTATTAACCCATTGAAACCAAATGTTCAATTTGACTGATAACAGTATGATATTCAAACAATCTCATAATTCATCTGTTTCCAGGGTAAAAGTGATCGATTTTGGAAGTGCTTCTCATGTTAGCAAAACAGTTTGCAACACCTACTTACAATCACGGTACTATCGGGCCCCAGAAATTATTCTTGGACTACCGTTCTGTGAAGCGATCGATATGTGGTCGTTGGGTTGCGTTGTCGCTGAACTGTTTCTCGGTTGGCCTTTGTATCCGGGATCATCTGAATATGATCAAATACGGTTAGTGTGACACAGATGCATCTAAATACTCATTCACTAATTGAATCGCATCGAAACAGGTACATATCGCAGACACAGGGACTACCAACCGAGCATATGCTCAACAGTGCTAGCAAAACGGCCAAGTTCTTTTACCGAGACGTCGATTCAACATATCCGTTTTGGCGTCTTAAAACGCCCGAAGAGCATGAGGCCGAAACGAACACGAAAAGCAAAGAGGCTCGTAAATATATTTTTAATTGTTTAGACGATATTGGACAGGTGAATGTTCCTACGGATCTGGAGGGTGGACAACTGCTGGCAGAAAAAACAGATAGACGGGAATTTATCGATTTATTGAAACGAATGCTGACCATCGATCAAGAGCGACGAATAACACCAGCGGAAGCATTGAACCATGCCTTTACAACGCTGACGCATTTGGTAGATTATGCACATTGTAACAATGTGAAAGCGTCCGTTCAGATGATGGAAGTGTGCCGTCGCAGCGATTTCCATACGTAAGTCGAATTTACTTCACGCTGAATTGGAGCACCCATCCTCAATCAATTTATTTTGAATTATTTTCAGTGTACAACCAACCTCAACTTTGGTTACAAATTTCGTACCAAATACCACAGAGAACATGACTTTTACGATCAACAACCAACTGTCCAATCAAGTTCAACGTTTAGTTCGTGATCGTCCCACAACGTATGATAATCTATACCAAATATACGGTGGTCGAAATGTCGGTCGACAGTATGCGAATGCCCGTAGCGATCATGCATTCCAGCATCAATTGGTATCGAGCATCCTTTGTCAACCCGGCTATCAGGCGATGCCAAGTCCAACGAAACATGTGGTCGTTGGTGGAACAGCAATGCAGCCGCCACTTCAAGTAAATAATCTTTAATTCTGAGTGTTTATCGATGTTCATTCTAAATAAATTGTAATATTTTTGGAGGTTCCTCCCCAACAGTATGTTAATGTGCCTGTTCCAGTCTCTATGGTGGAACCATCGTCTGGTCAGCGAATGCTTTTAACGAACAGGGTTCAAACGAATGTTGCCTGGCCACAAAGTGGCCGTCAGGTTGCATTAGTGCCGTCGTGGCCACAACAATCAGCTCCTCATTCGCTGATTGTTGACTCAACACCGTTCCTTAGTATGGACGACATCTATACTAAACATCATCTGAGCATACCACGTCATGAACCCAAGAAAGAATCACCAATTCATCACTTAGTGTATGTGTTGACCAGCCTTGCACCGGGACAAGATCGTAATATTAAATTTCTCAATTTTAGTGTGCCGCGTCACGACAAGAAAGAAAACAATCAACTGTCACCGGTCAAAAAACGAGTCAAAGAAAGCTCTCCACCTCATCAGCGTTACAACCGAAGCTATGTATCTCCAAAGTATCACCAGAGTTCAAACCACAATTCATCTCATGGCAACTATTACAATAATTCAAATCATTCGAATTCGAATCAAATGCAACAACACAGTCAAATGCCGACCAACCATCAAAACGATTCGTCAACCAATCATCATCATCACCACAGTAACAATAATAGTAACAACACACACTCAGGCAGCACCCAAACCAATTTGTACTCATCGTCCAACAACAATAATTGCACATCGAACGCAAATCCGTTAAGCCACTCTAGCAGCCACAATAGTATCAAACAGCAACAAACGATCACCATACATGATACACCATCACCAACTGCTGTTATTACAATTTCGGATAGCGAAGATGAATCACCCGATGTTCCTCAGCAAAGTTCTAAAAATTCATCGAACAATAAGGCGCAACGAAACTACGATTCGTCGAATTCGTCATGTCGATCGAATGGATCTAAAAATGGCCACAACCATCAAATTAGTCAAAATCATTTGGTTCATTCAGCATCAACTGGTTCTGTGCAACAGTCGCAACATAATCAACATCAGCAGACGCAGCAGCAACAACAGCAACATCAACAGCAGTCACAGCAACAAGTGAATTACCACAAAAATGAAATGGTGCGCTTTTGTCTTCCTGTTGCCTTTGTTATTGTCTTTACACATTCCATCAATCTTACAGGTGCATCAACAACAGCCACATCATTCCTCACAGCACCACTCCAGCAGCAGCAATGTGTCGAACAGTAACCGACAACGAAAGAACGTCATTTCCTGTGTAACGGTGAATGACAGTGACAATGAGGACCGACGATGTAACAGCCCGAAGCACCACACTCACATCAAATATGAGCCACATGCTGGACAATCGCAAAAGAAGCGCCTTCTAGCTATGGCTCAAAACGAATGTCTACTGGCAACATCTAATCAATTGCACGTGCCGAAACAAGAACCGGCCGAATTGCAATACGACTATCCCCCAGTGGACAAACGTTCATCGTGGGCACTACCCACACATCATAACCATCATAAACGTGATTCGGTACCGTATGTAACGTCGCAACAAGCTCCACCACCAATTGCGCATTCGAAAAACGTCGGTGCCGGTTCATGGGGCACACCGATCTATCGGCAATACCAATCAAATACTCCACTGGGTGGATCGCCCGGAGGTGTATTACAACAAGACATCTATTCCCAACCAGAAGTCATGTATCGGCGTCCGCCGGTTTTCATTTCTCAGGGACCATATCAGAGTTACAATCGTGTTGTGCCACCGCCAGCACATAATGGATCGAGCAGACAGGTTTGTTGACTTTGTCATGCTCAGAACGGTGTGATTGACATTTTTTACATTTTATGTGTGAATTTGTATGCTTTGCAGGTTCTGCCAGCTCATCATCCGTTACCTGCGCATATACAATTTCCAGCGCAATATAGTCAATTTGCACCATTAAGTCCTGGTCAAGTTGCTAGTAAGCATGGTCATTACCCCACTGCAAATTTATGGTTTGGAGGAGAATAGGGGTAAGTTTGCCGACTTCTTTGATAACATTTTACATTTTCTTCCGATGGAAATTGTACCAATGGAACAACTAGATTTTACCTTTCATGTTTCAAAAACGCCAAGCGTCAATCTTGTTCAAGGAGTTGCTCAATATTTGAAGGAAAATCTTTTACTTCGTTTCATTTAACACTAATTTTGCTGTAAAGCTTTATGACGACTAACAGTTTGTAAAAGGTTAAATAAATGGTCGAAACCTAAGCTACACCAGGTCCCGAACGAAATCGTAGTTTCAGAGTAGATGCCTTGATAAACCAAAATTAGAAATAGAGTTGTGTTACCTCTGTCCTAGATCTCATCGGTATTATGAATTTAGTGTACTACGAGCATATAAGTCACCACTTAACAATTCTCATCAAACAAAGAGCGGCGCTTTGCCAGAAGGGAGGGCCGTAATTTTACTCTAGTTGGAATTTCCTATTTCTCCCAGAGGTGAATGCAACGTTTCTCATATGTGCGAGGTGTTATTTGCCGTTTTTCTCCTCGTAAACATCAATTCACCATACCATTTTTGAAAACATAAACAAAGAGGCAGTTCAAGTGATAAAAGACTACACATACCGTCAACGGGCTTTTCGCCTAACTGACTGAATGACATTACCAACGTACAATTACATGTCAGAGAAAGAGACGTTATCGGTACTAAATCCAAGACGCAACCTAATAACCGATTCAATCATATGTCGTTATTGTGAACATCAATCTAGTGAAGTTTGTTGATCCGAGGCGAGGCAGAGGTCAACAATCACACGAAAACGTGACTTTCGGTGTTGTTGGGAACTTTTTATTTTGCCAAGTGTGGGGTTTGCAGGTCGAGCTGAGGACCGAGAATGCAACCACACAAGGTAAATACGAAGTTCCAAACAATTACGTAAGTTATTTTACTCACTAAGCCCCAGGAAAATGAGTTTTTACGCATGTGTTAAGGAAGAAGTGACGCATTTTCCCGATGGCCTAGTGAGTAATAGTACATTACTATGCAAGGGAAGTAAAGTGATATCTCGTATCCAGATGAGAAAAAGTATCCGAGGGCGGCAGCCCGAGGTACTTTTACTCATCGTGATACGAGATATCACTTTATTTTCCGTGTGTAGTACGACGTTTTACTATGCGAGTGATGTAAAGGTTATTGCCTATACATGTAATAGCCTTATTACATGCTCCAGCATAGTAAAATCCATTTCCTTAAAAAGTCCATTAGCTATTTCACTTTACTAAGCAAATCATATGTTGACGTCAAAGAATGCCCTTTTTATCTCACTATGGCGTTAAGTAGACTCTTTCAACCATTAAAATTAACCAGAGTTTTCCATTTCTTATTTTTCACAGTTAATAATACATGCCTTTGACATCAATGGCTAAAAAAGAGCCGACAATGCAGTGATATTGGCATTGCCGCTCGATATAGTTGTCATTTTGGTAAATCAAAAGCATAAGTGACGATAATTAAAGTATCAGCATCATCATCATCATCAGAATAAGATGAAGCAGTTTAAATAATATTTTACTTTTGTTAATCTTCTCTTATCTTTTTTTTTTTTAAACTACTATGGGAAATTTAATAGAAATAGAAAAAAGTTAGTGGATTTAGGGGATTAAAAGTTTCGTTATATTGGAATATTTTATATCAAACCTATATATGAAAAAAAAACGAACTAACTGGAAAATATTGGCCTAAAAAACAAACAGAGAGAAACATTTATTAATTCATGTTTGTATGGTGTTACACTCTCTGCTCGTGTGTAACATTTTAATGATTTTGTTTGTTTTTTTCCGAAAAAAACGGAAGCGAACATTTTCTTTTGAACACACAGAAACGAAACGTATAAATTGGCTTAAAAATGACGAACTTCGATTTTTCGAACGGATTAATCTAACCACAGAACAATTTGTACACAGAAAGTTTGAGGAGCAGGAACATTTATACGTTTCGAACGCAGATCGTGAAACAAAAAAAATGAACGTAATTTGATTTATATATTTTCTTCCAAAAATTTTGATTCATTCGCCAAATGGTAGTATGACCACTGGCTACCGGAACAAGAAATAAAAATTTTTCCCCGATTTTTTAATCATAAATTTGATTGAATTTTAAGTAAAAGTTGGACGACTTTTCGTGTTCATAATTTTTCTTTTTAAAATGATTCTAATTAACTTTCGTTGATGAACGATCTAGTTTTACCCGCTTGGTTATTTTGTGAAAATCGAACGCATGTTTTTTGATATAATAAAAAGTATTTCCCTCCATACTCACACTTCATGGTGACGATGGAGGGTTCATAAGAATTGAATAAATTTAATATTTTATTGTTTAATATTTTATGCAAAATGTTTCGATTGAGTGGTTTAATTAGGCACGGACAGACAAATTTAGTAGTCGTGTCACAGTTTTTTTTATATTAGTTTTTTTTGCTTAACAATTAAGGGAATGTTACAAAATTTTATGGGGAATTATATAGACTAAGTTACCTTACGTACGTACGTCAAATAAGTGATTTTGTATATAAAATAAAAATAATAAATTTAGAATCTAACGATTTATAGATGTTTGCACCGCCACTCAATAATATAAAATTAACAGAAAATAAATTTAAAAAAAAACCGAAGAAAAACAAAATGAAATTTTTATATATATATTGCCTTATCAATTGCATTAAAGTGAGATATGAAAGATAAATAACAAAAATGTTTTTTTTTCGTTTTTTTCTTTTCTTTGATAAATAAAAGAGTGATCAACCAGAGATTTTTCATTTATAATTTTTTTGTTTTCTACTTATCAGGAATTTGTACATATGATTTCAATTTTTCTTTTTGTATAGAATTAATGGTTTTTTTAAAAAGCATATATGGAAATTCTAATGAAAATTAAAAATTAAGAAAAATTATTATTCTGATTAGATGTTTAGATTTAGTGATATAAAAAACAAAAAAACAAATTTAACGAAATTATTATTATTATTATTGGTGGACCGGATCACATTCTTGTAATTTGTAAAATATTATTCTATGTGAATGAATGAAAAGAACGAAATTATTTTCTTTTCAGGAATTATTCGACAAGATGCACATGATCATGATCATTTATCTAATGCATCTTTGGTCAGGTTAGTTGTATTGCCAATTGGGTACAAGATTTCTGTTATCAAAAATTCTCTTAATTACCCAATTAACTACGTATACCAATTCCTATATTAATTGTTTGCTCTTATGTTAACTCCAGAGCCTATTTTTGGGGATTTAATGCTTAAAAATACCTAAATTTCTGAATTAAGCATTTTTTAAAGAATTTTATGGAAATTTGAGGAATTAAATTCGTAAAAATAGGCCCTGATTAACTCAATTCCCGAGAGTACTGATAAATGTAACAGATGTCAGGTAATTTTATTCGGGTAAATTGATACGCCCAGATAATATTTTTTGTAAGGGTAAAGGCTCAGGGCTGTTAAATTTATGTCATTTTTGACTGGAATCGAGGTATTGACAATTTATATTACGCTACTCATACTCATGGACGGTTCACAAGTTTTATCGTGACAAAAAAAGTCACATGCTAAACGGGCCATAAATTAAGGTCACATGGTAGGACAAAGTACCTAGGATTATATAGAAGACCTTTCATGTTTATCCCAGTGGCGTGACATATACAGCTTCTCTTTAACTGTTGGCAAATAACACACCTTCGGTGGTGGCATCGGTATTTTATTTATGTTTTCTACAAAAAAATTTCTCAACTCTTAAATTCATAAATTGAAAAATTTAGAAATTTTTAGGAATTAAAGAAAAGTACTTTTGAATTTTAGTGATGATTGTCCTATAAATAGGTCTTGTTTTGATGTCATTGAACTCCGCAATTCTTTCTGAATTCCTTTAAATTTCTCAAATTATATATTCGAGAGAGTTACCGATGTTAAAAATGAATTTAAGAAGTACACCGAGTGCACTTTTGGTTTACCACAGTGTTGTCTATGGAAATTTCACAAAGAGCCTATTTTGGACATAAACTCAGGTTGTTAGTAGTATATCGTCTAGAAAAAAGAACAAAATTTACAGATTCACAAGAATGTCCCGACCGCTGGTTTATTATATTGTAGGGACCTTACTCACATCTAACTAAACATTTTAATCGCATTGTTGTCAAAAGAAAAATGAGAATAACTGAAAGAAATATGATAAAATTAAACAGAAATGAAACAAAAAATAAAAATCCTAATTATTATATGATAAATAATAGCGAGTGGTTATTACTTAGATAATGTTTTTTTTTTCGATTATTTTATTTAAACTATTATACTTATTAATATACAAAAAGTGAAAAAGAAAATGAATTCAACACAATTGTGAAATGTAAATAAAAATTAAATTTAAACAACAACACAAATATGAAAAATTATATATATAACAGAAGGGAGAAATGATGGAAAATATAAAAAATTAGAAATTAATGTAAATTAATTAGAAATAAAAATTTAAAAGAAAATACAAATTAAACTAAAAAATGACACACAAGAAGAAAAACAAGATTATATATTGACAAAATATTTTTGCATATTTTTTATACTTTAACATAAATATATAAATAAACAATTTTAGTGGGGATATAAATACCTATAGAGTGCAGCAAAATTTAAAAAAAAACTGAAAATAAATGAAAAATAATAGAAAATTTAAACGAAAGAATTTTGTTCAATGAAAATTTATTGTGGGTGTAGAGGAGACGCGACGGGGAAAAGATTTTAAAAATGGAAATATGTTTTGTGAAAATTAGATATTTTTGTATACAAAAAAAATCATCAATCTATAGATATGGTTTCGGGCTAGAAATTACAGAAAGTTCGGACTTTGTCATTTTTTCTTTTTACATCAATTCGGTTTTCAAACGAAATCAACTTAATTTAACAGCTCAGAGCTGAGGACTGGCTCTTTATCGGGCTTTACTTACAAATTTTACAAATTTTATCAAAAAACAAATTCGAAACCAGAATTTCATATGATTTGAGTTGACATCTCAGATCCGACATTGTTCATCTTAAAATGAGCAGCAATATCGTTCATCCCAAAATAGAAGAGCTCGCAAAATCTTTATTGTAGGACTTATAATTCCTGGTATTGAAAAGAAGAATCTGATACATACGTTGTAAATTCGGCTTTTGTTAATCAGTTGTATTTGTAAGTAATTGTCGAAAATACTTTAGGGAAAACAATTTGACGTCATAATTCATTCCACACACTTTCTGTGCGTACCATTCAACGTATGAGTGCGAAGAAACAGATATTACCAAAGTATGGGTATGTCGTTTCTTCACAGTCATAAGTTGAGTGCGAGTGTAGCTTCTTCTGTGAATTATTTGATAGGGTCCTGTTGTTCTCTCATATTTACGTTATTTTCGGGGACATATTTTTAGTTTTAGTAGTAGTCGCTTTTCTCTGCTCGTACTGCATCATTTCCACCTCGTGTTTTAAATTCCTTCTTTCTTACTCACTATTTCCATCTGCAACTTTTGACTTAGATTCTATGGTTACACCAAAAGAGTTAGTGTGAAGCTAATTCAAAATACTTAGCTCATTCGAACATAGAATCCTAATTAAACGAACGGACTGGCTAGTTTTTAGTGTGCTAATTTCTATTTCAAAAGCAAAGACTGAACAAACAAAAAAACAAATATTCTGTATCTTGTAAGGTTTCGTATTCTTTTGTCAACAATGTGCGTGTGAGTGTATATTATGCGCAATTTCAATTGAAACCGAATCATAAATTGTCCATTTAATTACGATTTACACATTTCGGAATGGAAATGACATAATTAATTAAATTGTTGAATATAGGAAACGAGAGTCTCTCGTCGAGAGGGGGGAGATAGAACATTTAATTTAGCTATTTAGTTTTGGGTATATTACCATTTTGTTCAGCTCTACATAATTTAGTCAATAGAGTGGGTTCCAAACTATTGTTTAGTATATTGGGATGTTGGAAGCTCTAGGAAATCAATAACTTCAACGATACTTACACTTTACATTGATTCCTTATATCAATGATTTTTTACACGATCCGAACGCAGGTCCACACTTTCCTATTTTGTACTATGTGATCATGTTTAGGTATTAGAGAACAGAAAGAAAAACAAAAATGATTATTTCAACATTAGTGACGCCTTGCATAATTGTGTTAATTCTTTTTCGCATAATTCAGCAGCAGAGTTTTTCACCGATGTTTTCAAGTATACAAACAACAGTTTTCTCACCACTACTGAGTCAGTAGTACTTACAGTTCAAACGAAAAACCATTCTATCATTTGACAGTCATGGACCAGTGCTGCCGTGTTATCAATTTATTATTTTTATTAGTCCCCTTTGCTACACACATCCATAGGTATTTCACAAGTTGCAAAATATAAATGATTGGACTAATGAATATCAGATTGATAACACGATGGCATGTTTCAGTGATCATAACTGTAACCTTAACAAAACTAAATAAAATTTAAAATGATAAAGTCCAAACACCAACGGCAACAATTATAATTTCAATAGGGGAAAAAAATTCAAAAAAAAAAAAATTGGTCTTTCAATGTTGCATCTTAAGCGCTTTTTACTGTAAACAAAATGAAAATTTAAGCATAATTTGTGGGTGGGTGTAGACTTATTAAAATTAACGAATATATAAACAAATAAAAAAAAAATATTTATTAAACGACTAACACTACAACAAGATATAAAAAAAATGATAAAAACTAAATAGAGACTGTACTTTAAAAAAGGATAAAGAAAATAAATAAGAAGACGAAGATGATGGAGAAGAAAATTAATAAGGTTTAATCAAATTAATTGTATAGTTATGATATATTTACTTTGTTAACGTCAGTAATGTCTGTAGCCTTTAGACGATATTTGTGTGTATTTTACAACATAAAAAACAATTTTTTCTTTTTCTTTTTTCATCGTTAATATTATTTGCTTAACTTAAACAACTTATGAAAATCAAAACTACATAAAATAATTGAAACATAAAAACGAGCATAGCAATTTATCAATAACGAGAGATGCATAACGCACGATAATACAATATAATAAATTGAATAAATTGTTGGCATTATTGATTTTTTATTCTTTATTTTTACATGATAATTTTACCTAATACAAATATAATCTATAATTAAAATAATCAATTTTTTGGTTTAAGATTTTATTTTTGATTAATTGGATCGTTTATTTAAACTTATACTTAATACTACTATGTTGTTCGTGCACTATAAAAATATTGTTTATAAAAGAAACACATAATCATTACTCTTTCTCAATATTTTTAGCCTTCATTTGATAGTCTTACATAAATGGATAGAATTTCACTATCAATTTTGATATGAATGAACAGTTTGTAGAGCTCGGAACGGGAACAAGGTCCTGAAATTACCTTAATCTGGATATATGATCAATTCTCACCTGTCGCTTGACTATTGGCTATTCTATAATAATCAGAACATGTTTGTTTTAAAAAATTGTTCGGAAATTAGGTGTATAGCGGTAAACTGACCTGACAGAATTGAATGACCTTCAGGTCTAACTGATTGTTGACCGTAGTTGATCTCGGTCGACCTAATACCTAGCTTTTAACACTTATAGTCTTGCGTAAGGCAATATCAAAAAAATGTTCCGTAACGATTTCGTTTTCCAATCCATTTTCTCTTTTAACGATATAAAATATTCTAGATTGCAGATAGTCTCGTCAGCTATTTAATTTCTCCAGCATCGGTTACGTCAAGCATCATTGTTTCGCTTCCATATTTCAGGTTATTTAACGATTCATTCGGAATTTCCGAATTGTAAAATAGATTGAAACAATTTAATCAAACTCGTAAGCATTAAAGCAAGGTTTCCATATTTTAATAACGATCAATCAATGTCCATGTACTGCAGAACTTTAGCAAGGGTGCTTGGACATACGATTTCTTTTTCTTGTGGTTTGGGAAAATAGAATTTAAAAAAAAATTAATAATTGATTGTTGGGAAACACTTTCCTCACCAAACTCAAAATGAACATAACAAAAATCGTTTCTAAAAAAATTTTGTTTTTTGTTTTTATTATAAACTGAATGGAGGGATAAAGTTTTAGGTTATAAAAATTAAAAACACAGAAAAAACTATATTTAAAAATATTTTTATAAATTAGTCAACAAGGAAACAAAAAACAAAATGAAAATTATAAAGAAATTAAACTTAAAAAAGGGTACGTTATTAATATTAATCAACAAATTAATTTAAATTAAAAAAGAAGAAGAAAACCACGTGAATTAACAATATAATATAATTAAAAGAATGAAAAATATTATTTAGATGAAACAAAATATGGATTTTATGTAAATTTTATAAAGTGAAAAAAAAAACCAACAAAAAGCTATTATTCAGCGCTAAAAATTATATTAATAAACAAAAAATAATTAGAAAATGTAAATAATGACTTTAAAAACTAAAAAAAGGGGGAAAGATAGAAATAAAGAACTAAAAGTTATGATGATAACAAAAAAAAGTAGACAAGAATAATTAGGAAACCTACGAAAAAAAGGAAATTATGAGAAATCTTGAAATATATTTTTTCAATTATTAAAGGCAAGTTGATCACAAAACATTTTTTAATTTAGAATCAAAATCTGTTTTTCTTCTCTCTCTTATTTTTCATCTAATTATTTTGTCAAATAATTCTTTCCTTTTTAATTAACAATATATTAAATATTATATAAATATTACGTATATAATTTACACATAAATAAAATTAATGAAAAAAAAAGAATTATCTAACAAATGAAAATTATATATTTATGTAAACTCTTACTACTATTATTATTGGTGAATGATTTATTTGTAACCACAAATTTGACTATAATTTTCCTTCTCTTTGAGTTAAAAAAGATTGTCAATATATAAAAATTAAAAAATAAAATAAAACAAAAACAAAACTTATAGTGTGAAATGCGACGAGACATGCAATTTAAAATGATTTTGTTTTGTTCTCAAGTGACGAAAAGTAAAATTTTTGTTTTCTTTATATTAAGAGGAAGCGTTGTATGTAAATCGGTGATAAATTCGTTTTTATATGGAAATTATGGGTAAATTCATTTACTGAAATTTACCGAAATTCACTTAAAATTTAGAGAAATTTAGTAATTTTGGTAGATTCCAATAAATCCGATAAACTAATTTACCAATAATATTCTCTGTGTTGTTAAAGGCACACGATATATATTGTCACGTGCCAATTACAAATCGTAATGCCTAAAGATACATTTATCACTCGTTTGTAATAACTATTCTATTCGTACACAAAAAACTCTGATAAATATTTAGAAAAATATTAAAATATGATTTTATTATCGGGTCTGATGTAATTGTTTTTTTTTTTACCTTATCCATGCTCACATTATAAAAATAAACGAAGAAAAAAAGTCCAATATTGTAAATTTAACAACAACAACAAAAAATACCACTGATTAAAAATAATAACAAAAAATGAAAGGAAGAAAGAGTAAAGTGAATACAAAAAAAAATTATAATCAACATTTATACACATAAAAATAAATTTAAAAACAAAAGAAGTAAAATTATTAAACAACAACAAAAAAATATTAAAATGAATAAACAAAAAACTTAAAATTATATATATAAAAGAAATTAACATAAACAATATCTTTGTACCTTTTCTGGTGTTTTTAGGATTTTAAATAATAATACAAACATAATGGCTGTTTTATATCATATATATTATTACTAAAAAAAATAGCAAATAAATAAAAATGCTGTGTCCAACAGATAAGCAATTTAATTCAATTGTTTTTTTTCTTCAACCCCGTCGATGACGTTAAGTCTGCGACAATCGCATAAATTGAGACAGGAGATCAATCTATTAGAAACTGTAAGCGGAACCCAACAAAATCTTTATATCGGTTAATTCGTCTGTGTAAAATTTGCACATGTCGATTGCTTATTTTTATCATGTATGTCGACAACATAGCTGTTTTTGATTAAAGGAAAGGCTAAAATTAGTTGACCGCACATTTCACCAATGATTGACTACACTATGATCCACCTATTACTGAAACTTACCGAAATTTACCAAAACCTTACTGAATTTATCAAAATTCTACTGAATTTACCGATACAATTTACCGAAAAACTGTATCGTTAAATTTCGGAAATTTGCAGTAATTTCAGTAAATCCACCACATATCGCACCTTTTTGATATTGTTTACCGGATCCGTCGGATTATATCTGATATTGGAAACCTCGGATGGCCTTTAGAGGCGCTACAACGTTTTCCAGTACTTCATTCTTTTCTGGTGATACAACTTCATTCTGATAAGATATCCATGAAATGTCATAGCAGTGAAGTTGGTTAACAAAAATTAGAGCGCTGAAATTAGTAATTTTATAACGAATTGTAAATACTAGAAATGTAATAGAATTACACAATGCATTACATTTGAACTTTAGTTTCCAAGCATCATTTCCCTATGTTTTAAAGCAAAAAAGTTAAAGTAGAGCGAGACTCTGATTTACGGCTGAAGGTAGTTGCTACTCATCAGTATAGCGTTCATGTCTACTTTACGCTCTATTTTCTAACTTCACTCTGGTAAATATCCTTTCAATGTCAAAGTAGTGAAGTTGGTTCACAAAAAATAGAGTGCTGAAATTAGCAATTTTATGACGAAATATACATACTAGAAATGTAATAGTATTATACGAAAATCTATTACATTTGAGCTCTACCGCATTTTGTCTATAGCATATTCAAATTGATTTCATACTTCTAGAGAAACGCCACGCTTTTTACATAAGTATATTTTATGTCGAAGTGTCTGGGGGGTGAGAAACGCTATATGTGAGACACGAACTAACAACCTTCAACTTGCCGGGCTGATGCACTAACCAATTAATATCTTATTGTTTAGTGATGCATAACTATACTTATGTCTGAGTGAGTACGAAGCCGAAATTGGTAATAATTTCCAAGGTTCTGAAAGAACCAGGTTAAGACACCCACGAAGGCGGGTGACACCGAAATCGATAAACGCACTCAGTATAGATTGTGTGTGAAACCAACTTAACACATTGAAATTAATTGCGGCTTTCCAACTTTCGGCACCCTAAACTTTACTTGAATAGTCGAGGAATGCCTCCAAATAAATTTCTAAAAATCCAAAACTGAATTCTAGATTTTTAGCAATTTATTTGGAGGCATTCTACGACTATTTAAGTAAAGTCCAGGGTGCCGAAAGTTGGTAAGCCGCAATTAATTTCAATGTGAAGAATAGTACATTTCGTACCTAGGACTAAAAGTCTTTTTTAGCGTGTGAGAAGTTTCCAGACAGAACCGAAGGCGAGGTCTGGAATCGAATACGCTAAAAAAGACTTTTAGTCCGTGGTACGAATAGTATTTTTCATATTGGACGGAGCAAAAGTGGAACACCGCCATTATTTAAGAAAAAGTGAACCTACACATTTGTTTAATGCCATTTTTTTCGGCAGCGCTGATGCTGTGTCATTATCTATTTATTAAGTTCTGTCATCGGTGGCATTCATATTGGTTACGTCTGTGTAACATTTGAGTGTTTATAATCAGCGTTTTGTCGAAAGTATATCCACCGAGGAGTGTTTTTGCGAGTAACGTTTTGTTTAAACGTGTGGACGATGTCTCCACTACCACTAGAGGGTTTGCAAGGTCCAGCCGGTTATTTGCCGTCTGGACAGGAAGGCCCCAGAGGTGGTTCTATATCACTGTCGATGCTCATAGACTTCATCATACAACGAACGTATCACGACTTAACCGTGTTGGCCGAATTGTACGAATTTTTTTATGAAAAACAAACTCCCCGGTTCTACTAACATTTGACATGTTTTCCCTTCATCCGATAGACTTCCACGAAAAACAGACATGGAACGCAAAATTGAAATCTACAATTTCTCTGCGCGGACGAGACAGCTTTTCATCAGACTTTTGGCATTAGTTAAATGGGCAAATTCGGCGTCCAAAGTGGATAAATCTGCTGTAAATTTGAAACCAAATGTCTGCAATGTACGTCTATTCAATTCGATGATTATCGTTTCAGCATATCATGAACTTTTTGGACAAACAATCAATGTTGTTTGTTGACACCGCCGACATGTTGGCACGAATGGCTCGAGAAACTTTAGTTCACGCTCGGCTACCTAATTTTCACATTCCGGCTGCTATTGAAATATTAACAACCGGAACTTATTCGCGATTACCAGCCTGCATTCGGTACGAGAAATCTGATTAACTTTCCGACCCGGATTTTTTCACATTTTTCTTGATTTTTTTTCCAGCGAGAAGATCGTTCCACCTGATCCGATAACACCAAGTGAGAAAAAGCAGACTCTTCTTCGGTTGAATCAGGTCATTCAACATCGTTTAGTAACTGGAAACCTAATGCCACAAATGAGAAAGTTCAAGGTATTCATTGTCATTTCCGTCACGATCGGCTTTTTCTGACTCATTTTCATCATTCCAGATTGATTGCGGTCGAGTCACTTTTCATGTGGAACACGAATTCGAGGTGTCTTTAACGGTTATGGGCGATGGACCAAATGTACCGTGGCGTCTGCTTGAAATAGAAATTCTTGTAGAAGATAAAGAAACTGGAGGTAGGCATACACTTTGACCACCATGGAAATTCACTTGCTTATTTCGCACATGATTATTTTAGACGGAAAAGCATTGGTGCACACCCAACAAGTTCTTTACATTCATCAAGTCATTCAGGCTCGAATTGTAGACAACCAAAATGCATTGGCCGAAGTCTACAACTGTCTGCATCACTTCTGTCAATCGCTTCAACTGGAAGTCCTGTATACTCAAACGCTTCGCTTGATCAACGATCGACTCGATGAAAACATTCACGTCGACGAAT
The DNA here is from genome assembly GCF_014529535.1 of Bradysia coprophila. NCBI lineage: Eukaryota > Metazoa > Arthropoda > Insecta > Diptera > Sciaridae > Bradysia > Bradysia coprophila. The sequence continues at coordinate 511,805 of NW_023503608.1, read as the reverse complement.
ATAAACCGGGGGCAAAGTTAACCGTTTCGTACTGGAGAGAATTGACGAGCAAAGATCCAAAATCCGAACTTGGATACAAATTAACCGTTCAGACCGATCCAAATGATAAGGCTCGACCGTTAGCTGTTCTCCATTTACCTTCAATTGGAAACAAGGAATCTTCGGAGGTAGCTGATAGAGCCGTACGGTCCGATTTGTTGTCAATGGAACGGCTTCTTGTTCACACAGTTTATATTCGATCATTGTCACGTCTCAATGACATCAAAGTAGAATTTCAAACGTTCTTGAAAGATGTTGAATGTACGTGTCCTAAGCTGATGCTATGCTGAATTTACCACCGATTTTCATACATTTTAGATCATCTACAAGGAACACCGGCTATCTTAACCGTTCCCGTGTTGAATCCATGTCTACGAGCCGAACAGATTCATATTACCGTCGACACACATACGGGAATGTTACGGTGTCATGTCCCGAAGCATTTGGAATGTCCCATCACACCGGAACTGCAGACAGCTTTGAATGGGGATCTAACGAAATTGCCACATCTGGTGTCGGAGCTTAGGTATTGGGTGACGCAAAGACGTTGCGAAAAAACTCTTCAACATCTACCTGCAACACCGCATGAGCGCCTACCGCTTTTGCACACTGTCGACCATCCAATGACGAAAATTGGTCGCCATAAAATTTTCGTTAAACTTCATCGTCATCCAACTGTTATTTTGGTACGGTGTGCTAAAGCGATGCTAAAGACGACTTTCGGATACATTTATCTCCCCTTTTGCAGATTGTGGAAATAAAGGAACGACCGACCAATGTTTGCGAAATGGATTACACATTTTATCTGGCTTTGGTCAAACCTTCATCGATCGACGACAATCCCAACGATGATGCAATCGAGTCCGATATTCCGAAAATGTACTTTAGAGTACAAAATCTTATCGAGTTTGATACGTTCGCTGTTACTCATGGCCCGGGCACATATGTTGATGGTATGTGATCACAAGTTTCGGCAGTGAGTAAGGACCTGCAATTATCTATCCATTTCTTTGCAGAATGCCCATTGAACAAACGAAAATCTTCTGGTTTGGATACTGGTCCGTCAGCTAAACAGCAGAAAACGATATACCCAGCGTATTTCATACCCGAACTAGCTCACGTCGTTGCAATGTGTGACGAAAAACTACCGTTTGTCTGCCTGGCCCAAGAGCTTTGTCGCCAAAATATTCCACATTCTGGTTTGCAAGTTGAGGCTAATGCGACGTCATTGGTGTTAAAATTGTTGTCACTTCCTCAACCCGATCAATCGTCAACCGATTCGAGCAAGGTAAATTTCCGTACCATCTTAAGTCTAAACATTCTGTTCACTTTCTCCTATTTAAAGATGAGCTCCAGTCCGGTCATCGGTAAGGCTGTGTGGAATGCTTTAATGAAACGGTTGCTATCGGTGGCTATTCGCTCGCAAATCAACAAAAACAATCATTCGAGACTATGGACCATCGAGTTGGTGTTTTTCGGCACGCCGCTACAGAGTACCCATCATCGTGAGCAAGGATTGCGCCGGACTGTCTATTATCAATACGATTTGGTGTCGTCGGATATGGTGAACAAGACAATCAATTCGCTGCTGAGTGACTGGTCGAAAATTGTTTACTTGTACAGCATTGTCCATGAGTTTGCTGAACAGTACAAAAATGGTAGATTTTTAAATGATCGATATGCGATTCAAAGTGACCGGACACTCAGCTTGTGTTTCTTTTGCAGAAAAATACAATCTACAGAATCTGGTGACGGTCAAGTCGTACAATTACAATAATTTGTTGTTAGGTTATGGGCCCAATAAGGAAGTGACTGTGAACATATTTTGGTGTACAGAGGCTATGGAATTCAAAATGGTATAAATTAGACCTTTACCTTATCAGCTATTTGTGTTATACGAGCGCTAACTTTTATTTTACCTTGACAGGTCTTCACCGGTGGTAATTCGGCTATAAACGCACATTCAATGATGCGTGAACAGCTTCAATCTCATTTGAATCGACACTACAGTTTGTCACAGATTGTGCACATTTTGCACGAAACGTATCAACCGTTAAGCTCGATAGCAAAACTGCCAATCATACCGCAACTCGGAATTCCCGTAAGTTATCTAATGACTCAAAGAATTTTTGACTTTGACATCAACTTCTTACTAAACTTTCTTACAGAGACCTCAAGTACCGGTCATGTCATTTTGCATTATACCACAATCGCCAACTCTCCTACGAATTGCCTACCAAGCAATGTATTGCCTAGAAATTCGACTACGAGGCGGAGGATTGGTTTCGATTCGTGATGGAGCCTACAGTCGCTTTGATCGCAGCAATGTTGTTGATGAATTCTATCCCACCCAAGGACTCAAAGGATTTTTATCGAAATACGTTGACGAGTCTGCTGTTTATCGTCGTCGTTCACAGTCGGAAGATGATAATCCACCATCACCCATTGCCATGGAAGAGACACAAGGTGGTCCAGCTTCTGTCGGTGGTTCATCGCCATTCTTAGGCGGTAGTTTACGTGCACCGCAAAGTCCTCGCGATGGAGGATTGCGTTTTGCACCGCCAATTACTCCACCAACGAGCTCAAATCCACACACACCAGCAAGCCCACACCCAATAAATCAAGTAATGTGACTGCATAGAGTAAACGACTTGTTCCTCGAATGATTTCCATTTTTCGCTTCAGAACCATCCAAACTTTGGAATGACATCACCACCGGCTTCGCATATGCCGCATCCATCACCAAGTGCTGGGATAATGCCGTCGTCTCCGCTAAATCCTAGTCCAATGGCACATTCACCAGGACCAAATATGCAGTACATGCCCCACACGGAAAATAACAGCCCGTTCGGTGCATTATCACCAGCAGCTGCTGCGTCAAATTGGCCAGGATCTCCAAGTATGCCAAGACCATCACCACGTCCAGGGCAAAGTCCTGATCATAAATCTCAGTCGCAACGTAATATTGAAACGTTCATTGAAAAACGGAGACATTTTTCAAATTGTTCTTCATTCACAGCTATAACACCGCACGTCTCAAGAGTGTTGCCGGCACGATCGTGGGCAGGAGCGGTTCCGACTTTATTGACACACGAAGCACTCGATTCTCTTTGTCGTCCTACACCAAATCCACAAGCAGAAATTCCAGGTCCAGAGCAGTGTCCATTGGAAAGATTCTTGGGTTGTGTGTACATGCGACGCCAATTACAACGCTTCATTTCGTCGGAGGAATACGTAAGTAACAATCATATTCAATCGTATCGTGCTCACAAATACTTCGTTCGTCTCAATAGTTACAAGCGATTCCGGCAACTGAACCGGGCGTCGTACTTTTTAAAGTCGATTGTCTTCAGTGTCAAGTGTTCTTGGATCCCACGCACATGCAATCTCTACACTTAAAAGTCACCCAAGTTCCACCGAATGTTCCTGAAGGTAAACCACCATACCAATGGAGCATGGATGACTTGCAGATAATCGAAAAATTCTTTGAGTCCCGTGTATCGGCGCCACCCTACAGACCGAACGCATTGTGTGGATTTGCCAGAATGTTAAATGTTCCGTCGCAAGTGTTGAAAGACTTCATTCAGGTGAGTGTGCGCATGCACGACTAATCGCGAAACGTTGTACAACCTGAATATTTCCAGATAATTCGTGTCGAATTGATGCCGGATATTTTACAAGGTTTGAAGTGGCACGTTATGTTCTGTCTGCGAGTTCCACCGTCAGCTGCTCCCATTGTACCTGTTGGTAATCCAGCGATTCACATTGTCCGCTTGAAAATCTTATTTTTCGTGAGCAATTTAATTATTTCACCGGAGGTCCTTCATCTAATCAAATACCATTTTTACAGCTACAAATCACTCGAATTCCATATCTACCGGGAATGGATTGGAAAGATTCAGTGTCGCTGGTGTTACCCATGGTATATGATGTCAGTTCGAATATAACACAAATTGCTGAACGCCGAGATCCCGTTCAGTCGATAGCCACAAGTGCGGCCAGTCACCAGTTACGACGCTTTGCCGAATATCCATCTCATCATGGCGAATGTTCATTGTTTCCGGCCGTACGTGACCTAATTGTAAACCTAACTTTGCCGAATGAACAACAACCGAATCCCAATCAAGTAAGACTGTTGCCGATGGGTTTTCTTATCCAATTGCAATTTCTCGTTGGCCACGTTCTTCAATTCACTTTTCATTTTCAGATAATACCTTCACCAGCTGGTGCTGTTGGCACTTGTCCGAGTCCAATGATGCATTCACCAATGCAAGGTGTTCAGGGCGCACCGCAAGGCTACGGTATGGGAGCCAATCAGGGTCCGAATTAGGCGTTAGGAATCAGAATAGGATATGTCAATAATCTTAAGGTTTCATAATAAATCAAATTTATTCGATTAATATGGTCGCATCAATCAATCAAAAGGGACAATTTTCTAAGAGTGACGGAAGAGTCTAAAAAGTTTTTCCAATTGAATAAACGATTTGCGTATAGAACAAAAAAAATATTTTTGTGGTCATCGAATACTTCAGTGCTTCAGTCGCTACGATTTTATTCGATTAAGAAAAGTTTCCACGAAAGAAATCGAAATTGCAGTTCGAAATTGGTCCAACTGAAGGACGGGGATCTTTTGCATATTTTTTTTGACTAAAAAATGTTTATTTTTGCATACAATTTCTGACATTACATATGGAAGTACGGATACAGAAGGTACCTAAGGTAAGATGGTGTCTCTAAATTTTTGGTAAAATGGTTTGACTATTGTCGGGACTCGGGAACTAATCACCGACATGTAACAGTAACCGAAACACCTATTGTTCTTTCTTCGTTTTTATATTTTTATCGAATGAAAAACAATAGGTGTAGTGCATGTTCGGTGACTGGTGCCGCCATACTATTTTATCAAAATATTTTTAACACATTTGTCGATAAAATTATAATTTTCAGAAGAATTAAACTTCGAAGTACTAGACTTGACATTTACGTACACCAACACACCTATTTCGCACCGAATTGTTTCGCTAGCACTTCGAAAGACTTACTTAAATTCATTGATACCTACACTTGTCTCTGACACACTTGGTATACAGATTCTACCTTAATTCTACCTACGAAAATATTAGCACTGTCACTTGCTTAAGTTTGAATGAACTTGAACTTGAATTTCTCTATCGTTCGATAACTTGAGAACATAATGAGAGCGGGACATTAGAGCTCTTTAAATATATTTCTTCTTTTATATCCCTCAAAATTTGAATGTCGTTAACTCGCGCCGAAATGCTTTAATTAAATTATTGAACAGTATCCCGTTGCGTCAATATGTTTGACAAGTGTTGGAGTTATGACTAAGAAGGATATTGTCATCTCTGTGTGTTGACCTGTGTGCTCAACCTGTTGCTCATATTTCCTTGAATGTATAGATTAGCTTGCTGGAGGGTACAATAAATTAAAGACTCGAAAAATGGGTTTTGAAGTGACGCGCTTCATTTGTGAAATAGACGATGAATTTCTGTGTACAATCTGTACGATGGTTTTAGAAGAGGCAATGCAATCACCGTGTGAGCACGTATTTTGCAAAGAATGTATCATGGCATGGCTAGCATCTGACAATAGCTGCCCAGTTGATCGTGGTGCTTTACAGGTCGTTGATCTAAAACCAGCCCCTCGTTTTTTCCGAAATTTGTTGGCAAAGTTCATGATAAAATGTGATTTTGGTAAGCGATTCGAGTGGAAAATTCATAGCTCATCCATCAGTCTTTATTGAAGGAAATATATGTTTCAGCGCAAAAAGGATGCGACAATGTGGTCCAATTGGAACATCTACAAACTCATGTAATCAGCTGCGCACTAAATCCGAATGCAGAGGTTATCTGCGATAAGGGTTGTAATATGACAATGTGCCGTCACGAATATGAAACGGGCAACTGTTTAACACATCTTTCAAGCAGATTGATTCAAAAAGACTTAGAGATCACCAGACTCAATGCATTGACAAGTTGTCTAGAAGAAGAAAATAGACAAATGAAAGATGAGGTGAAACGACAACGAGAGGAGAATAGACAAATTAATGATGAAAAGCATCGTCTACGGTTGCAGATAAGCACTTTTCTATTGAAATGGCACCGATCTGAAAATGCCAAATTTTCGGGTGAGTCATCCGATATCTTGGAAGTCGACAACAAAAGTCGCACAGTTTTCGCTCAGTTATTCTATTCGTTGGAGTCGAACTTTTTCTTTGGGGTACAAATCTTAGACTGGAACATAGACAGTTGGATGGTGATTGGCCTAACTCGTAAACATTATCCAAGTTATGATCCTCCCGGATGGTCGGCTGAATCAATTGGTTACAGTAGCTATGGTAATATTCAAATTAATAGCACTTCAGAGAAAGTGGGAGTAAGTTGGCAAGATGGGGACACCATTCACTGTGGAATCAAATTTTGTGAAAATACCACCAATGAGACCGGAAACTTTAAAGTCATGTTTTTACGAAATGGTAAACGGGCCATAGAAAAGTATATGGAAATGCCTCGTGATGGACTCTATCCCACAATTTGCATGTGGAATACGAAAGTTAAATATTTGACCCAATGAAATTTAGATTTTTAATTAAATTTTTTACAGAATGAATTATTGAGAAGCATTTTCTGTCAATCCATAATTTTCATTTTAGTTTGACATTATTTTTGCTTAAGGCTTGATTTTCACCTACCAAAAAAGTACTTTGTGTGAGATAGAATTTTTTCAATTTTTGCTTTGTTTACTTGCTCTCTCACGGAATCCTTTTGATTGAATGGAAACCAAACTCAAACGACTTCAACCTTCCTTGAAACCGGAATCTCTGTGGTCTTCACTCGACCAGCCTCTATTTTGGTACGATAAAAAGCTTCATCAGCCGATGAATAAATCCTGAAATTGTTTGCTGGGTCGTTTGTTCTTCAGCAGCTCGCTCTTCTTCCACTTTCGGTACCGCTTCCTTTCTTTCGCTTTCATCCATAGCAGTAAACTCATCCGATGTCAAAATCTGTTTATAAATCAGATCAGGCTTTTCGTTCACCAAGTTTTTTACCATTGTGTCCTTGATGCTCTTGAGGTTTAGGTAGATTGCGTCAATTTGATTCTCTCTCAGTTGAGATAATAAATTGTAATTGTTGTGCCAAAGGGACCACAGTGTTTTTGTTTGGAAGTGCTTTAAAATAACATCAAACATTTCCAGAAATAGTACGCTCAGCGTGCCATTCCAATAATCATCGGGTTTTTGAAGACGTTGGTGAAGTAAAATCGTCTTGATGTAATAGCTTTTCAGGTTCTCTAATTTAACTTTGTCGCGGATTTTCTTGAAAATTCTGATCAATGGCTTCAATCTATTCCGACCGTTTAGAAGGTCTCTTTCAATTTCTGCGTACGAACATATCCAATCTCTGTTTTTGTGCAGTCGCAACTTATTCGGCTTTGGTATAGTGTTCCAAAACCTGCAATCCTTAACTATCGATTTCGCCTGCTTGTCGGCTACCCATTTAGAATGCACTTGAAATTGTAAGGCAGGCACAAGGTCTATGGAAAAATCTCCGATGCCTCCATGCGTAGAACTTCGCACATTTACGTCGAGTGTAATTGCTGGGCCATGGTTCGTTTGTGAAATGTAGTACTCTGCACCATTGACGCGAAGGATGCTTTCTTGTTCCCCCAATATGTCTCTTACCAAAACTCTCAGCCAATCTAAAACCCCATCCTGTATCACAAAACCGTCAGTGTCAACTAATCTGCGATACTTTCCTTCGTTTCCGTCCACCCATGTCCGCCACTTATTAATACCATCACTTATGTTGATGGTAACAAAACCAGGGACACTGCTAACTGGATTCGGTTTAGGAAATTTCAATATAATTAACGTATCGAATTCGTTCGGTGCTGTAACTTTGATTTCATCTGCATAGCTCCCGGCTAATTTAACTTCTTGGAAAAGCTCCTTAAAAACGTTGTCTCTCTCTTTCATACTTTGAATCATGTAATCGGATATGTTGTTGTAATGCTGACGAAATGCAGTTTTTACGTCTTTGTTGATGGAAATGAATCTACTCGAAATTCGTTTCAAATGATCTTCCAATGGTTTCGGATCTATAGTGGCCATTTTCACGTTCGAAGTATTTAATTCGCAAGACAATGATTTGATAACAAGTTTTTTTTTCGATATTTCTTCTAGAATAATATTTCGACAATTTGTCGCTGTAATTTACCACACTAACTTAAGTGAATGACTTCAATACAATATCGAAAACAAGACTAAAGGTGTAAATGTTGAACGCTATACCTGTTTCTTTGTACGATAAAATTGATCGATCGATTCAGCAAAGCACACACCTACATACCAACACTCAGTGTCTGTGTAAGACGAATGTTGGTATAACGATTCAAAAGGCACAATTGTATCTGAGGTGAAAGAAAGCAAAGAAGAGAAAACTTTTGTCTCCACCACTTTATTAATTTTCCAGATTGTTTGTACATTTTTGTCAATGGTGTGTGCGAGGTGACTTTTCCTTGTTTAATCACCAACCAACCGGCCGGTAATCTTTCAAAAATTTTCCATATATTGGATTTTCCGGTCCATCATTTACGGTTTGCATAATAGGATCCAATACGCGGGCTGCTCCGTCTATCGAATCTAATGGCGGTTTAACTCCATCGCTTAGTTTACTTTTAAAACCCACCGGATGTTCGTCGGTAACCCATCCTGTATCGACAGCATTCATTAAAATTCCTTGCTTTTTGTATGTATATGCTGCAGTTCGGACAAGCATATTTAAAGCAGCTTTTGCAGCATTGGTGTGAGGATGGTTTCCAGTTTTAAAGCAATCTGAAAACTTCCCTTCCATTGCTGAAACGAGGATCACAAATGCATAATCGGATCTGAAAGAACATTTTTTATGAGGACAACGACACGACGAATTGATGTTAAGTGATAATTTGTGTACGTACTTCGAATTTCGGCCATCTTCCATGAGTGGTTTTAACTTTTTCAGAATAATGAACGGTGCCATATAATTTGCTAGTGTAACTTCTACCATCTCCTGAGTTTCGACTCGCTCCAACACTGTAGTCCAGGTATTTTGCGGTCTCAAATCTAATTGATCTCCATCGTCATCCCTCTTATTCAATGGAAAATGAAGTTGTGACAGCTGTGCATCGCACGAATATTTAAAGTCTTCTGGGTGAATTAAAAGTTGCGACGTTTCGGATGAGGAGAACAGGCCCATACTGTTATTCATCGGTATTTGCATGACCGATTCTTCATGTTGTGGTTTCATAGTCTTTCTAATATTGTTTGCAGGAAGTGATGATGTCAGATCTCTCTCCCCCTCTATAAGACTTTTGTAATACACCGTTGGTCGTCGAATAGTTTGCGCCGCATTCTGAATTAGAATATCCAACTGGCGAAATTGGGTTGTGAAATATTCACAAAATTTGTCCACTTGAGGAATAAATCTTAGATCTAGTCCGTAGATATGCAGCCGGTCAGACCAACTAAAATAATCGTTTTGATGTTCATATCGTTTGCGTGCGTCATTTGGGAATCGGGTTGTTATAGTCACTGTAGCTCCACACCGCAACAATTTCAGAGCGATTTCGAAGCCAATTTTTATTCTTCCTCCAGTCACCAGTGCTATTTTACCCTTCAAATCGGCCATTTGATTTCTCTTACTGTAATTGAAATCGCCACACTGAACACACATCCATGGATAGAATGCATGCCTAGAATTATCAGTCGTGCAATTCTTTTTACAAATATAACAGAGGGAAAATAAACTCCTTCCAGTTGTGGCGTCTTCACATCGCTGAACAGCCAACGATGTGCCTCTTACGGTTGTCTTTATCACTTTTGAATCAGTCGCTTCGATATTCGTTTCAGACAGTTTACGCTTTCTAGTCCTCTTAAACCGATTGTGATCCTTAGGAATAAATTTTTTGCATTTTAAAAAATCAATTGATGAAATGCGGAGTCGTTGTATTTGGCTTTGTAGAAGACATTCATTTGAACTTTTATCAACAACTTCGATGGAACATAGGCCAGACGATGGTAATTTCAACTGGACAAGAATGTCGGTGACTTTTTCGAATAATTCAACCGCCTTTTCAAGATCACTAAGTGTAATATTAGTCTTGGATATAAGTTCTAACACTGCAGTCAATTCATCGGAACTTAATTTGTAACTGTTCACACCACACATTTCACAATTTTTTCTTTATTAAAACTTGTGCATAGAAGTATATTAGTCTCTTCACGTAAAAAGTTCGCGGACGACTATTTATATGTGGTGGGATATTATTATGATTCATTGAAAAATACGTCGGAATGGGGATACGTGTGTTTATTTACGCGATTACACGAAAAAATTGCATCATACGATGAAACCTGTATGTGTAGTAGACTGCTAATAATAACAGAGAATGTAATCGAGAATTAACTTTGTTATTGTTTGCGCCGGCCAATTTCGAAAGAAGTGGATGGCACAGTCAATAAAGAAAGATACGCACGTACATGAATGAAAAATTTAAGGCAACTACTCTCATCTGTTCAACAAACAAGTCAACAATTTGAAAAGTTGATATTGTTTGACTTTCTTCTCAATGACTTGAAATAGGCCAAATTCGGAACGCTTCCTTCATTCTCGCTCTTGTGAGTTCGGATTATCGTCGTTTTGCTCGCACTTAATGCAATTCGAAGGGATTAGGCTTTGAACATAACTATGTAGCGCGCATAGGCAACAAAATCATTTTTCATGCTAGCGATAGGAAAATCCTTATTTTGCCCACTATGAAGCGTAGTGAAATAGTTTATGACATCGAGTGAGAAGTATTTTATTAGGCTCTAGATCAGTCATTTGAGCCGGCTTTTATTTTAAAGTCGGCTAAAGCCTCGGCTTCTGGTGTAGATAACGTCGAAGAGCGTCAGTGTTGTTTGAGAAAATGATGAATTACTCACCTAAAATGGCTGAATACCAAAACACGCAATTTATTTAAGGATCCTTGAGCGAATTTTCACTCTTAGTGAAATTTCCTATTTTCTCCTCTTGGTTAACAAATTACTATTGATTATGTTGACTTTGGTGCAGGTAGGAAAAGATTGTCAGCCTAATTCAAAAATTATTTCCTCTCTTCCGTGACTACACTACAATGATATGTAGGTCGTTTTTCACAATTAATTTGTCTATGTAATTCTTCTGATTTTTCCCAAATTCTCTTTCTTTCTTACCTTTACAAAGAGAAGAGGCAAAGAAAAAAGTATTCTGTGAACATTGCAAGCAACGCACTGTCTGCTAGACAGTGCGTTGTTGCAAGTAATCAATTGCAGTACGATGGATATTTATGCTTTTCTATGTTTTTTCTTTATGTATTTTGTCCTTTGTAGTATTTGTGTTAAGCTGCGATGAATTAAGTCAATTCCATTGATAAATTTTATCTGAAATAGTCACGCTTTTCGTCATACTGTGTTGATAAGATTTTGGGGCTTACGATTAAGATTTACGTGGAAAGAAATGTCTTGATGTTAAGTGTAAAGCTACTTTTATATTTATGTAACATCGCCTTTACGAACATCATTATGAAGTTCATAATATGGACAAAATTCAATTTAAAAAAATTAAAATTCCCGTTATTCCGTCCACAACTACCCTACTTTGGTCGTTTTGTCTAAATATTATCTTCCAATTGATGGCCCTAACAACGGACAACAGAGAAATTTGGGAAGCCGACAAAACTAGCTGTGAAACATTCATCTCTGATTCTCTTCTCTGTTTCTTCAATCCATAAACATTGTCCACATAAATTGTGGTGCCCTTAAAATTCCTCGCTCTGTATAAGATCTAAATGGATATAAACATAGTTGAACGCTTTTAACGTAAAAGCGTAAGATATACTGAAGAGTGATCTTCCAAACGCTAATTAAGTGGGCTTGAGAGTATCTGGAAGCATCACGAACATCATACACAATACATTTGATTCGACCGATTCAGCTGCTAAAAAGTTTTCCATGCATTCAGTGCGATGTCGGCTTATGTCAAATTATGCTGAAACATAGGACGTTATCAGGTTATCTATGCATGTATGTATGTATTGTCTGCTTGCTTAGTATAGATAATACATACGTACATACATGCATCGTGTCTAATAAGTGTTTAAGAAGAGAAATTCAGATTAACAAAATTATAGGTATTGTTCATCAGCTGTCAAAATCAGCTGAGTAACTTTCATTGTTTTATTTTGACAATTGATCTCGAGTTTTTTTTATTCGTGTTTGTAGACTTCGATCGTCCTTAACACTCTGACATAATTTAGATAGATTTTATTGTGTTTGAATAAATACGAGAAACAGTAGTTCAAGTCATGATTTTCAATTGGATACGACCGAGTCACATCCCATATCCAAATGTTTGGTTCAGATTTCAAGCCAAAGATTTAGATTGCGACAATTTGGTCGAATATATAGTCGAGGATTTACCAGAGGATCGTTTCGATGACGCTATAGCTTTTATGACCACCGAATTCCTTGCTAATGCACCGATGGCGAAGCTAAGAAATGGAGCAAATAATTCGACGTATGTTCAAGACATTGGTCGCATTTGGAAGAATATTTTACAGCAACGCATGACGCATGTGTGCTTCAAAGACGGATCATCGGTCATTGTTGGATTAAATTTTAATTATGTAGCAAGTAGGAACGATCCACCTTTGTTGAGCGATGTAAATTTCATGAACTGGTTATAATCGTTGCAAGCAAATATTCTACGGAATTGTTTTTTATTTTGCAGATTAAAAGTGAAACTTTCATGCAAAACATGAGAGTGTTGTCCATTTTGAGTGATTACGGGAATTTCGATGTGTTCGATAAATACGGAGTGGAGCAATATCTATCATCGTTCGGTATGTGTGTAGCCAAAGAGTATGCTGGACGTAAAATCGGAGAGAATCTATTGAAGGCTAGGTATTAATCAAAATAGCTCACTCGTTTTGTGGGATTAACTATTCTTGGATCCACTTTCTGACTTCAATATATTCCTCAGTAAATATCTGGCTAAGCCTTGCGACTTGAAACTGCGTCACGCATATTTTACATCGAATAGTTCCAACAAAATTGCGGAAAATTTGGGATATTTAACTGATGTTGAATTGAGGTATAATTCACTTGATCAGATCACTCGTTTTCAGTCAAATAAAACCAATTCCAATCACTTTTCCAGTTTCAAGGAAATCCAACGAATTGATCCAAGCCTAAAGTTAGACGATATTGAAAGCAGCAAAGCAACAATAAGGACGTGGATATTTGAGGATTAGTGCAATTGCGATTAGCATTAAGCGGTGAAGGGTCAATCGCTCTTGGAATTAAATGGGAAATGATGACCGGAAATCATTCAATTCATTTGAGAAATTTGATAAAAATAAAGGGAAATTTGGTAATTTGGGAGCTTGGACTACGTTTTTAAATTAATATTCGTTTGTCCTACACTCTCGCGAAAAGTTCAAACCCAATTACACAATAAAAATAACGGTCAATAGGTTCTGCAAGTCGGTCTATTCTCCTCGAGTCTAAGGCCCAGTAAATCTTTAACTTCCTATGAAAGGGCTTACCTTGCTTCGCAATTGACACTGTTTTTCAGTTGAGCTGTTTCTTGGTGGAGAAATCATTTTCAATTTTGAGGCTTTGTCAATCCAACGTGGACTCAAGTCGGAAGTTTTTTTCGTTAGCAAGGGTTCGCACGTGAAATCAGTCAAAATAGACGGCGAGAAAACGTTATTCTGTCTAGTCTATAATGTGCTATCAAAACTCAAACATACAATCAACACTATGTTTTATATGACGGAAGATATTCGAAGCAAATTAATTATTTCCAATTGCGTTCAAAAAACTGGTAATCGTATCCAAGTCCCTTGCCAGCCAGGCAGCATTCAATCGTATCGACTCAACCGATTGCGATACGGTTCGTTCAGTTCCCGGAAGCTCATTCTCTTTGAAGAAGTTTTCGATTTCGATTGCCTTCGCTTCAGTGGCAAAATTTTCGGTTAGATATTTGATCAGTCGAGCCAAGAGGAAACCGCCCTGTAACGAAAACATTCGGATTAAAATCCAGTTTTTGCCCAGCGAAGAGTTATGTCGAAGTTACCTGATAACGTTCCAACAGAATTTTCCAGTTCGATTTGAAAAATTCCCAAGTCAAATCGCGTCCCTTCGGATTCATGGACACTGAAGCAATCACAAAAACTGAGTCCTGGGAGCGCACTTCTTCCTGCATTTATATTATAACAGTGTTAGATGTCATGTTTCCCATTCTCATTGTAATTCATTCAACTTACCGACATCGCAAATTCGATTACTTTCTTCAAAATGCTTTTGTCACCAATGGCTCCGAGTGATCTGGAAATTCGGTCGCGTTCCTCGTGTAAATCGGTGGCTCGGTACAATTGCAACATATCTTCAAAAGTCTTTTCGTCTGCCACTTGTAGCACAGCTTTGTAACATGCATTCCGAATGTCGGCTGGCAATATGGCTTTACCCGAAACGTGTAAATCGAAACGATTTCGGGATTCCTTCAACACATCTGAGCAACTGCACGATACCAGTCGATTCAATACTAAACTTCTCAGTAACGTATTCAGATGGCTCTCGCCCGCCTTGGCATCCCAGGTAAGAGCGTCGGCAACCGGTTTGTACAAATTTATGCTGAACCGATTGAAATGCTCTGACAAATCGGTGTGCGACAGAAGAATCTGAAGTTTAAACAACGATTGCGTTATCGATGACCACACAGTGTAGTTAGTTTCGGAGCGATACGATTCAATCAGCTTTAGAAATTCAGCGGTTGATGCACGGCCAGCTTGCACCAACGCGAATAGGTCGTCTAACAGACCCAGACGATCCAGCGGTGGAAGTGTTTGGTTTCGAACGGCCGGTATTAGTTGGTCGAGCATTTCGGGACTATAGCGCGTTCGGAAATATCCAACAGTGCCCGGATTTATTTTCACCCATTCCGCTTCGGCGACGTCGTCCAATACAATTTCCATTGACTTTTTGTCGAGCATTGTCGTAAGTTTAATTTCTGACGGATTCTTTGCTGTTGATATGGTGATGGGAATCATCCAGAAATAATTTTCGGCAGAAGCTGTACCGTCAGCAGTGAACTTTTCTTGCGTCAATGTCAACACTCGCTTGTTACCATTTTGCACAGACGAAACAGAAACCACAGGAAATCCCATTTGTTTTATCCAACTAGTCATCACAGCACCAACTGGCTTGCTACTCGCCTCTTCTAAAGCAGCCCACAAATCTTCAGTGACCGTGTTTTTGTATTGATGTCGCGTCAAGTAGATGTTCATGCCTCGTCTGAAATCCTCGTCGCCAATATAATGATGCAGCATGCGAATGACACAAGCTCCTTTGTTGTAACTGATTTCATCGAAAATCTCGTCAATTTCTGATGGATGACCGACTTCCACTTCAATTGGATGGGAGTTCTTCAGAGCGTCCAATTCTAACGCTTGAGTGTACATGTCAGTAACGAACTGCGTCCAAATGTCGTATTCGGGGAACAATCGATTGACGCACAAGAATTCAACGAATGACGCGTAGCCCTCGTTCAGCCAGAGATGAGTCCTGTGAAGTTAGAATACTAACATTGTCACTCCGCAGTCTCGATAGTAAATTGCACTTACCACCACTCCATCGTCACCAGATTGCCGAACCATTGATGAGCGATTTCATGACCAACCGTTAAAGCAATTGTTTGCTTTCGAATGACGGATGTATTCTCAGGGTCCACTAGAAGCATTGTCTCTCTGTACGTAACAATTCCCCAATTTTCCATAGCACCAGCCGAGAAATCCGCTATGGCAATCAAATCCATTTTCGGCAGTGGATATGCGATGTTGAAATATTCCTTATAATATGGCAGCACCTTGGTAGCAACGTCCAGTGCGAATAGACCTTGGTCCTTTTTACCAAGCGGGGTATAGACGCGCACCAGCACACCATCGGTTGATTTATCTTCCACGTAATCGTATTCACCAACTACAACAGCAACCAGATACGTTGACATGATGGGGGTTGTGTCGAATCGAACCGTTCTCAATCCGTTCTCGTTCACATCGGATACGATGGGCATGTTTGACAAAGCTACACGGTCGGCAGGAACTTTGAGGGTTATATCAAATGTTGCCTTAGTGGCAGGTTCGTCCCAGCCTTTAGTTTCGAATAAAACGAAATTGAAATCTCTGGAAATGCATAAATTAACTCAAAGTACTCTGTACTCACATGGGAAGCAACGTCTCGCATCGGTAGCCTCAAATTGTGTAACTCCAGCGTAGCGTACTTCACCGGTTGGAGCGAAATATTTGCTGCGATAAAAGCCCTTCATTTTATCATTCAATTCACCGTTGAATTCGATGTTGAGTGTAGCATCGCCGCTGAATTGTTGATTGAATTTTAGGATGGCGGTTTCTTGTTCCGCATTCAGAGTAACCGATTCCGTTGCGTATGATTGACCATTTTGAATTATTTCGGATTTGTTGATGGCTAATTCCATGGCATTTAAGACGATCTGATCAACTGGAGACAGAATCTGCAATTGTTTTTCGATAAGGACAAATGTTTGACTAAATTGACTTCGGGACTGTGGGCAAGACGTAAAGGTAGAGTTTCATTTTGAAAAGGTCAGTATAGAAATCATGTCCAATCTTTAAATCACATTTTAAAATCTCCCTTCCACCATCCTATTCTCGAATAAATTAATAAAATTTCCATCGAATCTTCGGTGTTCATTGTGTACTTATCAAGCACTCATCAACGACAATTTTATAATGAAATTCCTCACATCACATCATACATAAAGAAATGCATTCTAACCTCAATAATGCATGACTCTCAATTTATATATTCAGTACGTCAAGAGCGCATCATACATATTCATCACTCCGTTCCATTAGATAAACACACATCCATTTCGATACGAATTTCTTTAATCTTTACCTGAATTTGAATTGAAACATTTCCAGCGAATGTGAATCCAATTAAATCGGGCTTCAATTCCAGATTGTAATGCTTCGGCACAACAGTCGCTGGTAACCGTTGAAATGCAATTTTGGTCATATTGTCCGAAAATGCTGCACTATTTACGGTCGAAAAAGTTTTTCCAATAAAATCCCTGACAACGTTGGCAAATTGTGACAATATTCGCGACTTTTTCCGTGACTTATCAGCAGCTGAACTCGAAATAACAAAAGATCGTTTCGGCACAATAACTAAAACACTCCGGTCGGCAATACGTTTGCGCAAGAAATTACTCTGATAAAATGCGATAGTCGAAGTGTTCCTGGATGGGTTACTTGTCAGCCAATTGCATGATACTTTCTGAACAAACGCTCTACGTGCATTCGATTCACAGCAAATGTATGTTTGACATAACTGTATTTGTCGTGCTATCTTTGTTGCATTTATGGTGGTTAAATTCATTCTATTGGAGAAAGAATGGATTTTACGTTAGACAGCACATACACATTCAACGAGAAATAATATTAAATGATGAATGACACAGTGACACGTATTTTATGCTGATTTGTGTACAGGGTTCAAGATAAAATTGAATTCTTCAGTACGTTTGAAGAAGTTGATTGATCTCTGGAACTGCAATCAGTCCGACAGAATTAAGTAACAAGACAATCTCAACGCACACAATATCTGCTGCATTCAATGAGGATATTATCCTAAATGCAATCGAAACTGCATATGATCACGTCCACCCTGTGATTGTTTTTGTATTTTTAAGAAAAACGGTAATTCGGTTCATATCATTGATGTGTGGGTGCATTGAATAGTAAGATTATATTCTGAATGGCCACAAACTGTGAACTGGTTTTATTGTCTCATCATCAGAATGTAGTCGTCTCTGTCTTGTCGAATGAATACAATCTTTTTTTATATTGAGTTAGCCGGTGTAACTTTAGTACTAGCAACACTGAGAGAATTTTAGTTTCACGAACGAACTGCAGAAAATTGTAATTCTGATTTTCATTAAGAAATGTGATCCAAAGAAACGAAGGGAAACGACTTGACGAAATGATTGGACAAACATTTTGCGTGAACATTATTTGTATATCTCCCAGGAGATGAGGAGTTTAGAAATTAGTATTCAGCCAGGCTCTCCAATAACTAGTCCAGACGCTTGTGTAACGAAAAGTGGCTCTGTGGATTCGAGGTTTTAAGTTTTTTTTTTGTGAATGGATTCTGATAGAGTATCAAGAGTTGTAGAACTAAATTTTTTTCTTGAGGTCGATGAACCGGTATTACCGGTAAATTTACCGTTTTCGTGTAAAACTAAGAATCGCTAATAGAAGTGACTTGGTTCGGATTCCTTTTTTTTGTTAAAAAGGTACATTAATTACCTAACTTTTATGGAAGAACTTTTTTTTGGAAAAACAAAATGGCGGAAATATGGTCATTTTCCGTAGACACTACACAAAAAACTGCTAACTTTGAAGCCATTTTTCATTTTTGGCCGGTGTCTTACGACCGGATTTCGTGTAAGTAGGCTCATTCGACAGGTACAGGTCTCAACAACAACCAAAAAAGTTCCGAAAGTGATAAAAAAAAATTTGCCCGAGATATTTCTGCAAAAAGTGAGGTTAATACACAGTCGGATTTTTCTTGCACCAAATTACACTGTTTCCTTTCGATTTTCGAGACATTTAAATTCGAAATGAGCCGGAAAATGGCAGAAAATTGTAGTACTAACGTTAATACATTCATAACAATGCATACAAATATTTCTACATGGAAAAATGTCAAAAATGTTAAAAATTGGTGAAAACTTACGAAATTTGAACTATTTTTACCGTTTTCTCAATTTTAGCGAAAAAAAATTAATTAAACGGAGAACTTCAGGGAACATTTTATATCGTATTAGAGACATCAACAGCAGCAATTTAAAAATATATTTATCTGGAGACTCAATTTCGATAAAAAAATGCAGAAATTTTCAAAGAAATCGTAATTTTTTCATTTACAAATGGAGTATGGAGGCAAAATACTATTGAATAGATACAAAATTCGTTTAGCAACAGCAGGTAGATCGTTAGACCAACTTTGGAATCTAACCTCAGAAAATTCCATTCTCCTCCAAACATTTTTTTAAAATCTATTAAGGAAAATGTAAAAAAAAAATGTAAAATGTAAATTACTGATAATTTCTAGTTTTTTGACGGATAGGTTGCGTGAAGAAATTTGAAGTGCCGGAATATTAATATAAGTGCAAGAGTGTCGTCAATGACGAATCCAAGGCTGTAAACTTTGGGGAGGTCAGGCAGATACAGATACGCAGGTGACACACGTTTGTGATAACATGGCGGATTTCATACAAAAATTCACTCACCATGATGATTGTCATCGTTTTGAAATTTTGTTTGTATATAAAATCATCAGAAGTGGTGTGTTCCCGCGTATCTAATAAAATGGCGGTCTGCGTGACCTCCCCAAAGTTTACAGCCTTGGTCAAATGATTCCTATGACAACATAGGATTAATGAAATGTCTTTTCTATTTGCTCTTTGAATCAACTGAACATCAGTACCAGGCTGACCAGGCTCATCTCTCGATTTCTATAAGTGGCTTTTATTCCAAATTTATACGTCGACGCTTTAATTCCAAATGACACGAGTATTCAATTAAGGTTCTGAAAGAACAGGTTAAGCAGGTTAAGACACTTTCGAGTTGATCACGAATGTGGTGTGATCAAAATTTTCTTGTAGCGCCAACTAGATTTGGAAAATTTTATATGACGATTTCAACTTAACAAAAAAAAAATGTTTTCAAGTTGAATTTTCAAACGTCTGAAGTGTCAAGATTTGTTTTTCTCCCGCCTTCGTAAGTGTCTTAACCTGTTTTTTCAGAACCTTGTATTCAATCACATCCCTGTGAATTCAAGGTTCTGAAAGAACAGGTTAAGACAACTCTGAGTTGATCACGAAGGCGGTGACACACAATTGCGTCAACGGCTGCGAAGTTTATATGTAAAATGGAACTTAACAAAAACAAAATTCTGAATTTTCGAGAAAAATATTTTCTTTAAGTTGATTTCTCACACTATCTGTTTATAAAATTTGGTGTCAACCGCCTTCGTGGTTGTCACCTGTTATTTCAGAACTTTGTGTGAATTACCTCTCGTTAAAACGAAATAAAAAGTGAGCCATACCTGTCATGCCAGAAAAATGCACACACTCTCACACATGTTATGCCAAATGTCAACTGTCAACAGCAAACATTCGTAAACATCAGTTAGATGTGGAGAACTTTTTAGTTTGTTTATTCTGTTCGCATAAAACGAAAACTTAAATAATGTCGGCAACATTCAAACTTGCTAAGCAGAAACAAAATGACTTGAGACGTCTGATGAACGAGCAGAAATCCAAGCAGCAGGTTACAATTCCGACCAAGAAGATTGATTCGCCTCTGGCCAAGTACAATGAATCTGGCCAGTTGATGTGCGTTCTTTGCAAATCGATTGTACGTTCGGAGGACGTTTGGAAAGTTCATGTAAACGCTAAGCTACACAAGCAGAACATTGAAGAGGCAAAGAAGCTCAAAGATAAATTACAAGTAGCGACGACTCCTGCAATGAAACGACCAGCCACACCACCTGTAGCCGAAGTGCCGCAAAAGAAACTGAAAGGAATACTGAAAAATGCAAACACTACAACCGCACCTTCAACTGTACCAACCGCAACCAATTCGATTCCATCAGATTTCTTCGATTCCAAACCAGCGGTTCAGACTAGCAGTTACTTTGAAGCGACTCTGCAAAAAACGTCGATCCGCAAAGATCTTGTGAATTTTAATCGTGAGGAACGAAATGTGGAGGCAAACGGAGCGAATTCAGACGTTGTTAAAATGGAAACTGATGAGGTTCTACCTGAAGGGTTCTTCGACGATCCAGTTAAGGATGCTAAAGCTCGCAATCTTGAATACAAGGATCCGGTAGAAGAAGAATGGGAACGATTTCAAAAGGAAATAAAGGCTGCGGCTAGTTTGTCTAACGCCATCATCGCTGACGATCAGGAGGAAGCGACAACAGAACGGCAAATCGATGAAATAGACGAACAAATCCGGAACTGGTCAAGGTAATGACTGCGTACCATGCACTTTGAGCTTATTTCCTATCTTTTTTCGTCCTTGTCGATGACTAGCATTACAGATCACTAATGGTTACGGTCTTTTTTTCAGGGTCGTGAGTTTAGAGAAGAAGAAGGAAACAGTGAAGGAAAAAGACGTCAACATCTCGTCTAGAGCAGTAAATTCCAGTATCAAAACAAATAGTGATGATGATGAAGACGACGATGACGACAATTTTGATGAATATATCGACTGGCGTGCTAAAAAATCATACAAGAAAAAGAATAAATTGATTTGATGGAACACACTGCATTTCAATCGACGAGCAACATTTACAGCGTTTACCTAATTGAAGGAAGTTTCTACAGCGATGTTTTCAAAATGTTGTTCAAGTCTATCAATACTTTGTGACCCTACAAAAAAGTCAAACGAATTTAAAGCCGAATTTAAATCTCCCAACTTTTGTTATAGCCGTGTTGTTAAGACAATGGTTTTTCAGACTTATTCAAGTCTTTTGGTAGGCTCCATAAATTCGGATATTCAAACATCCGAATAAAGGAAAATTCGAAGATGCAGAGAAGATCTTGTAGAGTTCGTAGTTTCTTTTTAAACAACTGTTAAACTCCGATTTTTTTTTAAACTACCGCCATAAAAAACATAGGAAAAGTGCTAATAAACACATTTTTGTTTCTCTTGTTATGCTTGATTTACTCTTACGCCGTTTACGCTCCGTTTACTCTTTAAACAATTAAAAAGAGGCGTGGTTTAGCTAAACGGAGCGTAAACGGCGTAAGAGTAAATCAAGCATTAAACAAACGCGAAATTTTGTTTTATTGAGTCTGTCAGATAGTTTCTATTAAAAAAAATAGCTGGGCACAGAAGTCAGCAGTATTTTTCTTATGGTACAGGTACAAATTTTAAAATTTTTCTACGAAATAGTTATTTTTTATGTCTTGGGCATAAATTACGGAATTTTTCTGGTAAGTTAGACCCTCAACATGAAAAGTTGTATACGCATCTGTTGTGAACGGTTTATTTTAGGCATTTTCGCTTGTCGCCCTCACTTCGTTCGGGCTACAATCTGTGAAATTGCCTAAAATCTAGGTTTGTTCCAAGTAACTGTAAACACGAACTTTGACAACCCGAACAACGACAATTTCATCCATAGCAACGTCGCTTACGTGATATTTCATACAAATCGAGCAACGTCGCCTACGCGATTTACACAGAGATATTATTGAGGTTATGGTTCTATGGATGAAATTTGACAATTCATATGGCCTTGGAACAAACCTACACACACGGAATTTTGGAAACCGACACATTTTCTGTTTCTGTGTTTTACTTGAGTTTTCGATTTCTCCATATAAAAATACATGCAAAATTCACAAAAAAACTAGTAAACCACAAAACAGAAAATGTGTCGGTTTTCAAAATTCCGTGTGTGTATACCGTAACCATTTACTTAGATGTTTTGTTTGAGAGATTAAGAGTCAATTTGCCAAAACTTGGAACAACTTAAAAACAAGCCATCGGCGATTTTTGGAGGGTATACAGTAATTGAATCAGGGGACCCTCCCTCCTGAGTCATTTGCAACAAAAAAATCCTCGAAGTAATTATTCAACAATACGTGATGAAATTATGGTGGTTGGCAGAGGTGTTGAGGGCGCACATGATCGCCTTTAAAATTTTTTGAAATTTTTCGTGTATGTGGTGCAGTAGCTATTTTAGGGGAAAAAATTCAAACTTTCGGAGGGTGTTTAAAAATAACTACAATGATAGACTTGGAAGATATGGGTCTCGTTGGATAGGTAGTGACGACTTTCGTTGAGTTTCAATTTTGATTGAAGTGTACTAACACAAAAATTCTGTAGAATAGGTTTGTTCCAAGGCCATATGAATTGTCAAATTTCATCCATATAACCATAACCTCAATAATACCTCTGTGTAAATCGCGTAGGCGACGTTGGTCGATTTGTATGAAATATCACGTAAGCGACGTTGCTATGGATGAAATTGTCGTTTTTCGGGTTGTCAAAGTTCGTGTTTACAGTTACTTGGAACAAACCTATTCCAATATTCTTAGCGTCTAGTTTAATTTTTCTGATGAATTAGACATTTTTAAGGCAGGGTTGGAGTTACTGCCAACTTCCGCTTCGGGAAATTTCGTTTAGTGCCTAAAAAATTTGAAAAAAGTCAACTAATTCAATTTTGTCGTATAAAAATTAATCTGTACTTCGGGTGTCGAGTATGGCGAGTGCGGCACTGTATCAAGTGTTTACTAGCATATTATGATCATATTTTGTACACGTTGACCACTTACCGGAAGGATTTGAAACACGACAGAGTAAAGTTAACCAGGCAGGAGCGCTTGTTTGACTAGGGACCTGAATAATCTAGTAGCCCTTGATATTTTGCGAATAAAATTTTTCAATTTATGTCAGTGTTCATTTGAGTTCATTTTCATCCCGTGTATTAGGTCCCTTATTTGACGTTTCGAAAATGAACCGCTCCTGCCTGGTTTATTTTACTCTGCCGTGATAGATCAGAACACTATATTTATACAAGGTTCTAAATCTACTACGTTGATATTTATGTCATTTGCCATTTACCATCGAAAACCAACATTCTTAACTTTGCGGCTTGAACTTGGGCTTGACTTTGTTCCAGATTATTTCGCAAGCAAATAAAATAGCACTTGCAAACCAACCACACCAGACAACAGTCGGTACCGTAAATTCAGCACTGTTTGATTCGTAACTATATAGTTGACGGTTGCGATTCATTTTCCACAATTTTTCGATATAAAATTGAGCAGCGTCTTTGAACCATTTATCCATCAATCCGGCACAATGCAAACGATGTCGTAAGTCATTTATTGGCTCGATAAAGGGATAATCTACTGCAACTTGGAATCCGACTAAAGATTTCTCTAGACTTTCAGTCAACAAATGATACGCATTCAAACTCAATCGTTTCTGTACCTCCAAATACCACTGAGCCTGCGTACCGTCTGGGAAACCAAATGCTACGGAATTATTGAATTTATCTACTTCTTCCTGTATTAGCTCAAGACTTGTCGTGCATACTTTGTCATTCCATCCACCATGTTGTGATACGTCTTCTAACATTTTAACTGCTACATTTTCCCAGTAGAGTTTATGAGCCAAAAATGGAACTGTTGATTCAAATAGGTCTTCGATTGTATTGATTTGGCGCTCGTAAATCGGCACAGTGAGGTAACTCTGGAAGACTGACAAAATACCATTCACCGCAATTAACCCAGTGAAAGTCAACGGGACAATGACAAAAGCGTCTGTACGATGTAGCCGTCCATATCTGATGGCAGTGTTGTCATTCATTAAGAGGTTGATGACGTCAATGACACATCGAAAAAATAAAAATTTCTCTGTTCGCAAATAGCTAAACACGGTTAGAGAAAGAGATGCGATAGTAATTGTCAGTAAAGTGTAAGCAAAGAGACGTTTCCACGTCGCGTTTTGTAAATAAGCCACAAAGTTCGAATATGGTCGGGAATGAGGAACCATCACTAATGTCGAAGTCATTCGATTTGGATAGACGCATATATTTTCTGGAAGCGTCAGCTTCATTTCATGTAGAAGTATATCTGATTCCGATGTTATATAGACTGCATCCTCATAACTTGCATTAACAGTCGTCTCCGATGCATTGAAAACATCAGCAACAGTGTGCCAAAATTGAAGCTCTACGTCATCAAGGCGTATTTCATTCAATTTGACAAACCGAAGAGGATGCTGGCGATAATTTGGTATTTTGTCCGGAAAATAGTTCTGAATCGACTCACTTTCCGTCACATTTATCAGTTCAAACTTCACGAACGGGTCGAAGCGAAAAACGTTGAACGATGACGCTGTATCTTCAGCATTTAAGTAGAATGCACAAAAAATGTTCCAAATTCCTACGCTCCAACTCCATCGAAATAATTTTTCTACGATGTGAGTTAAAGTGACTGTTCTTCCAACAAATACGCCAATCTTCACATCCCAACTAACCTTCGCATTTCTAATTCTTCTGACTTCAGTCAATATGTTCCAACCGTTTTCAGAATTTAAGTTCTCAATCGCAACAATTACAAACGTTTCCTTACTGGTTATATTCTTCACGTAGGTATTATTGTCTTCCGAACCGTTCTCGAAAATGTAGACACTCTGTGGTATCAATTTGCCATAATCGGATGCAGATGGCGGAGTGCCTACATAGCGGTCAAGGTCCAGTGTACGGTCTAGCAAAAAGATCATATGATCAAATACGAAATAATCGTTCAGTCGAGTGATTAGATTTACTTCATGATACTGTTGCTGCTGGCACCGAGCACTTGCCAACAGCAACTTTATAAATGCTGTAATAATGACGAACTTCATGACACCGTTGATGTACCGCACTAATTGAATATTTTTCGACCACTCAAATCGGTATATAGTGATGTCGAGTTGAATATCTAACACAAATGGTATATGAGTGAGTACTCATACGCAGCTTCTAATGAATACAACGTATATTGAGGTATACAACGGGTTACCTTGCGATGTGCCAACAAATCGACGTTCAACAAAAATTCAATCTTCATGAAACTAATTGAATGCTTAAACGACCGTGCTCATTATACAAAACTGAGCTCTGACCAAAACAAAACACAAAATGCGATAACAATCATCTCCTGGGCATAATAATTACGTATTTCTTCCTTAAACAGAGGTATGTTTCGTATCAACCAACAACTGTAAACTGTATGTTTGTTGTAGAGTAAAAAGGATGCATTCGGAAAAACTCTCAACAGAATTTGATGAACTCCAGCAGAAAAAAAAAGGTTTTCGCAACAAGTGAGGAAAAGTAGGACATTCCGTTGCCTTTATTGCGAAAAACGTTGTATACACTCGATGATAAATGCTTTTTTAGGCACAGGATGTGCATTGTCATACTCGGCCTACGGCACATCTACACATCTAGTGCCTAAAAAAGCCTTTATCACTCGGTTGTATAAATAAATATTTCTTGTATTATTCTAAAACGATATAAGGGTGGTGAAAAGGTGCCGAAGTGCGATGTGATATCGGGGACAGATTATTTCATTTTTAGACCAAGTGTCATAATCCGCTTCTAATTACAGCGCCGTCAATAATGTACATAAATCAACAATAAAACAATAAAATTTGATCAATTATTTAGATAGAGATATTCCGTTCCGATTATCCTCATTTAGTCTAGCAATGATTCTACAAATGCCAAGATTTTATCGAGTTGTACTTTGTTAAGTTTACTTTGACCAACGCACTTCAAGCAAAAGTGGTACTCTAAAGAGGATACTGAAACTTGACAGTGCTCCATACAAAATTTTACACTGTAAAAAGAGTGAGGATAAAATTTCATACAAAAGAGTACTCTATTTGGCAGCTGTCATTAATAGCACTTTTGCTTGAAGTGCGTTGCTTTGACCCTAAATTTTTCGTAAATATTCCTTCAGCGATCGAATTCACCACCTTTCCCAGAATTCTTCCCACTAAACAACCTCCATACACTTCGGCCAACACTCCCCGTTGGGTGTTGGCCGAAGTGTATGGAGGCTGTTTACTCCCCACCAATTAGACAAATTAGATAAATATTTACTGAATATTGGAATGGTTGCTCTATGGTATAACGTTATGATTTCAAAAAATAGCAAATAACACTTTGTCTAATGATAAAAATAGTCTTATTCTATTTGAATAAATTCCAGTTGACATACCTTGAAGTCGGAATAATTATAAAACTAAATAATTGCAAAGTGATATGAACATGTTAATGGTTATTGTATGTAGCATCAAGTTCATTAAAATTACAGTGAGTTTTGCTCGTCCCGAATACCGACATACAGAACTGGGACAAAATTTCATTCTTCGTTCGAAAAACAATTTACTCAGGGAGATGCGTTTTACTTTCTATTTGGAACAAGGAGTTGGCTTCGTTGACAACTAGATTTGTTTTCAAGTATTTGAAACTATGAAGGTCTAATAGTTGGTTCGAACACAACTAATTAAATTAAATTTTACTGTTATTGATGAAAGAGGGAAATTTGGCTCGTTCCTCATTTCTTTCCCAACCGACTCAGACTCATCGTACTCGTACACAGTAAAGTGTTTCAGGTGTCTCATGTAAAAGTTGTCGAAAATGCTACCGTCTACTGGCGAATACCCGAAGGAAAGTTGATGTCCAATTAGTGAGATTCAGATCAACTTTCCTTCCCTATCAATAGATTATTGAAACAAATATTTTGTTGCCTTTGAGTTTGTTGTTTATTTTGATTTATGCACTCGGAAGTTGTAGCGTCGTAGAATTGTCGCATTTGCGTGTGACAACTTCAATACCCGTTCATTAATTACGAATTTTAGCTATCTGGAATTTGATAAAGTACGCGTATTTAAATAACAGCAAGCAACAGCTTACAGTCAGTTGTACAACATTTTCCGCTTTATTTTCGTCAGTAGAATGAAGTTTACGTGTGCGATCATATTGTTTGTAATCGTGGGATGTGTAAGAATTTCAGGTGAGGCAGAGAAAAGACTCAGCATTTGATTTGTAAATGTGAAGATTCATTGTGACTCGAACAAGATGCTAATCAATTGTGCTCAACTCAGTGACAAAACAATTTTCGATTTCGGACTCAGGCCGAACGTGACCCTAATCTGAACTTCTACGGTCGGGTTTGACCTGACCTTAACCGGAATTTTTCAGGTTAGAACAGGTCAAGTTCGGTAGCCCAAAATTTCTCGTGTAAAAATTTCAGGTTGAAAAACATTGTAAGAAACTCGTTGATTTAAATATGCATTTAGATGCAGCGAAATGCGAACATGGACCAAACTACTGGAATGGTTGTAACTATTGTATGTGTATTCCTATGGTGGGATATGCATGCACTAAGATGACATGTTTCGATAATAACACTTCACCAGCACCCCCAGATGGCGATTCAAATACGATATTGGAGTAATCAGGAAGAAGGAATCACATCAAACGTAGCTGTGTAGTTTCGGAAACATTTTCTTTAAATAAATGTAATGGGAGTAGACCATAAAGAAGCTTTGTTTTGTCAATTTTTATTTAAAGTAGACAGGTTGATTTGGATGCTGCGAAAGTAATTCCACAAGCTTCGGTAAGTGTCTTTTGTAACTGAATACCCTGTATCGCCTTCAGCTCGGATCATCGAAGGTCAGATTAATGCTATTTGAATAGATTTATCTGATGATTGTGTTGTTGTTTGACTGAAGGTGAATGAGTTTTGACAGTTGAATGAATTTTCTCTTCGTTGGGCTACGCTTTTTGGGTAAATTTTCATAGTGGCTCTCCGCTAAGCTTCGAATTTTCCATCAGAAGATGGCAAAACGTTTATTGTAAATTTTCAAAAAACTTGTTCAATTAGAAAATTTACGTCTGTCTCGTGTAACGGACCAGTGGAAACGACTGAAGATGGTTAGACCACGCTAACCTCTGACCGCCACTGGATCCGGAGGTCGAAACAGGATTTTTGTCTTTTTATTCGCTTCACGCGAGCCATGGGAAAGGGAAGAGTATTTTTGCTCTGTTTGTTTTGCATCACTTGATCAAGAGAAGTAATTTTGCATATTAGATGGCGCCACCACTGGAATAAGTATATTTTCCAGGTAAAATAAAGTTTTGTACCTTTGGCATGTTATAGGTTTGTTCCAAGGCCATATGAATTGTCAAATTTCATCCATATAACCATAACCTCAATAATATCTCTGTGTAAATCGCGTAGGCGACGTTGCTCGATTTGTATGAAATATCACGTAAGCGACGTTGCTGTGGATGAAATTGTCGTTGTTCGGGTTGTCAAAGTTCGTGTTTACAGTTACTTGGAACAAACAAAAGTAAATTGAATCCAAGTTGAATCCAAGCCTTTTTTACGTTACGGTTATTGCAACGGGCTGTAAACACATACGTAAAGCTCGGGACGAGGACAACTACTAACTGTAATGCCTAGCAAAAATTCTAAAAGCGAAAGAAAAATTATAAAAAATTTTCAACGAACAGAGCTTGGCTCTTCCCTTTCCCAGGGTGTGCGTAAAGCATATCTTAGGGTAGATAAGTAATGTCAAAGCAACTTTATGCGGAAAGATCACATGGATGTATGTGTAACGTAACTTACGTTTTGAGAAAA
Organism: Bradysia coprophila; assembly: GCF_014529535.1. Classification (NCBI taxonomy): domain Eukaryota; kingdom Metazoa; phylum Arthropoda; class Insecta; order Diptera; family Sciaridae; genus Bradysia; species Bradysia coprophila. Next base: position 482,424 of record NW_023503608.1, on the reverse strand, counting down.
CGCGCGAAATAATGTCATACAAATATTTGAAAATAATTGAAACTCTGCATTTCTCAATTTCCTTTTTCTCTTCGTTTTGTGTTGTGATTCGTATTTTTTGCACTTATATGTGTGCTATATTTCCGAAATTTCGTTCTTCGTGTCTCATTATCTACAGTATATATTATATCGATGGCTCGGATATACAAACTCTGCGCCAAGGCAGCTCTCTAGAATACAAAGAAATAAGATGTGAATTTGACACAGAGAGCTGAGAGTTTGTTTGCTAGAGAGATTATTGATTATATCCGTTAGTAATATGGCAGGCAGTAAATATTTTTCCTACGGTTACATCCAATACAAATTTATCGACTTAGTAAGTATGCTAAAACTAATGACTGCCAATTAATATACTTCGATCATTACATGTGTAATATGCCATCTGTGAAATATTAGACAAGCGACTTTAATTAACCTATTGAAAGGTGCATTCGATACATATCGTGCATTTTTTTACTTTCGCTCTGGGAACCGAAAATTACAATTTTCGTAGATCGTGTGATGAAAAAGTATAAGAGTCGTAAAACATCCTCAGTAATAGCCGTTGAATGACACATGACTGCAAAAAGAATGTAGCTTCAAACGCTAAAATAATTACAATTTCAGATGTTCAGATTCGAATTATTGGTTCAATTTTATTAATTTCACTTTTCGGTTTTTGTCACAGTTTTTATCAAATACAAAATTACAGCGTGATTTTATTGTCAATACATGTTTCCTTTGTTCAACTATTTTAACAATTTCCAAAAAGTATTCTTCGCTCAAATAATAAACAATCTCTGACTCTGACCAATCAAATTGACATTCAATCTCTTCCAAATTTATCAGATGTCTTATTATGTTGAGAAGGTTATCACGGTCAACGAAATAAGGTAAACACACTTTCCTCAATTGTGTTAATATTTCCCATGGAATCCAATTGAGGACACAACTTGACAAATATAATTCACGCAAATTACGCAATTTTGATAGAATATCAAAAATTTGTCGGGACACTACGGCATTGCTTATACACCAAATTTTAATCGTTTGTACCGACTGTAACGCCTGTAAAAGTTGCATGTACGGACAGTACTTTTCAAATCCTAAATTAAGGTCCAACGTCTTTAATTTTGCCACAATTCCCAGAGTGGTAAAGTCGAACCAAAGCTTAGAACTCATCAAGTATCCTATAGATAATTCCACCAATTCCTTGCAACTACTGTCGATCACATGGAAAAGCCCGATACTGCTAACTGAATAATCAGAGACGGCAATACCTTTTAGGTTTCCATGGCGTCTGATAAACTTATACAAAACGTCACAATTGTTGTTGCTGTCACTGGTGTACATATAGGACCGTGACCACGTGAATCGTTCCAAGTTTGGGAAAGTGTGTTTCAGCAATGTAACGCAACCACTTGAACTGTCGATTTTTAATTCGATCAGTGAATCGAAATTTAAGTCTGGGGATGAAACATCCTTCAGCAGTTCACAATCCTTTAGAGTAAGTCTTCCCAGACTGGGGAGCCAATGAAATATCCAATTCATATGGATGCAGACACCATCAATTTCAAATTTGAGACACTTTAACGTTGAGTTCCCACAATGTTCTGCAACCCATCTCACAACATCCAGCTGGTCGTGTATTTTTAGTTCCGAAAGATGTGCTCCAAAATTCTTTACAATTCGTTCGATCTCTTGTAAAGTATATAGGTGCTGATAGTTTTTCGATTTGAATTCGTATTTTTGTGGCAGATTACGCCATTTTTTTGGTGGCAACCACCATTTTATGGCAAATTCCTTTGGACAAACGCGTTGGGTTATTTGTTTGAAACGTGTACACGTCTCTGCTATCGAACACAGGTCCATCAGTGTCAATGATTTGCACGAAAATATTTCTAGAAGACAATACTCATTCAAATGATCAAGATATGTCACAGTAGTATTCGTCAATTGAATAGGCATAATTGGCAGCACAGTCACATTGTTGTCCAAAGAACTTATATACTGATTATATACTAATAATTCCATTTTGTTTCTTCTGTTTCTTTCGTTTCGTCAGGCTAAAACACGAAATTGATTTTACTTTTAGTATATTTGTTAGAATGGAGTCAAAAGAATTTTTCCGACCTGATTCTTTTTTATCCAGACAAATAACAGATCATCCCAGACGAAGTTCAAAGATTGCACGATATTTTCAACTTCTCGTAGAATTAGAAAATGAAAAAAAAAAATTTACGGGGAGAAAATGGCTAAGTGTTTGCCTTCCAGTTGTTCACAAGCAAATGGACGATTACGAGCACAACGATCAGTATATCTGTCTCGCAGAGCACAAATCTTGATTGTCAATCGATATAGAAATTAGATGAATAAGGTTGTGATAATAGTCGTCCTACATAATATAGTGCAGGACTGTATTCAGGATTTTTTTTTGATTTTGTCTCCGTTCATACTGACGTATAACATCAGTGATCAGTAATTAAAATGATTCTTTTCTCTCCTAGCTTTATTTTTAAATATTGTGTAGTTTTTAGAGTATATAAATGCCTTGAGAAAAAAACTAGTTTTACGAAACGCAGTCCAAGCAAAAAGGATCATACTGGTTTTCAGGGTCTCTAAATTCAATAGTATTTTACATGACTAGGCATAAAAAGATGAAAAGTACAGTTTTCGTGTGAATTTTGTTGATCCGAGGCGAAGTCGAGGTCAATAAACACACGAAAACGAGACTTTTCATTGTTATCCCGAGTTATGTAAGGGATTTTACATGCTAAGGGCGTCTAAAGACAACATCAAAATTCGGAACTTGATCTTTAAATCAAATTGATTTTGTAGATCCACAGAAGAGTAAAATAAACCAGGCAGTAGTGGTTCATTTTTGAAACGTCAAATAAGGGACCTAATACACTGAGGGATTCTTTTGAAAATCCACCTATCAAAATCGGACCCATTTCGTCTGGGATGGATATATACATGGCTTGAAAGGTCTTTGCCAGTAGACCTCAAAACAGGCCTCACACAGTCTCGAGCCACACCTGGTTGCTGGTGGAAGATCTACGAGGTTGGAAAAATAGCGTTTTTTATCCGAATTTTTTGGCCGTTATAAATGATCGTTCCGGGTGAGAGTGGGCTCGTTGGAAAGCTGAGCTGAAGTACTTTCGGGTCATGCCTAGTTTGATTAGATTCATTGATATATATTTGCAAAAATTTGCAAGAAATTTTTTTCAAAATCTGTGTGAACTTTAGACAGGTCTGGGCTGGTACTGATGACGCTTAATGTGAACCTAACATGCTAGTCGTAACATACATTGTCTAAGCTTTCCGTTGATACCTCATTTGCAGTGCTGGTGATTGCCGACATAACAAAATTTTATGTTAGTACAACCGCTACTCGTAAAACTCGCCAGCAATCACCAGCACTGCAAATGAGGTATACATGGAAAGCTTAGACAATGTATGTTACGACTAGCATGTTAGGTACACATTAAGCGTCATCAGTACCAGCCCCGACCTGTCTAAAGTTCACACAGATTTTGAAAAAACGCCATATCAATACCTAAACTCATGATAGCCTATAAAATTTGGTAGAAATTTCGTTTAATTCTTGTATTTGTATTCGTACTGACTGTTACTACTGCCTGGTAGATGACGATGTGACTATAGTCGACATCTGCCAAATAGAGTACTATTTTGTATGACATAATTTTTGTACAGTGTTTTATAGTTGTGTGCCCCACTGTCAAGTTTCAGTACCCTATTTAGAGTTCCACTCATGCTTGAAGTGCCTTGTTGTTTTTCGTAATTTCTTTTGTTTCGAAATCGAAGTGAGAACATAATTGAAGTAGATGGTGTACATCACCTAAGTGCACAAGTTGATTTTGTTGACTTGGTGCAGTACAATGCAAAATATACTTTTCTGCAACGGCGCTGCGAAAAGTGAACTTTCTCATTCCTAATTTGGGTGACGTATGCATGGCCTTTTTTTCGCTGGTTTACTGGTGGCTTTACTTTTCATGACAAGTGATTATGAAAACCACCCCATTTCGCAACTAGTTGCATAAATTACTTTTTTCGACCTCTGGTCGTTTTACCTCATTGGCAATTTGTTCACATTATACGGCAAACAATAGGGTGCTCCAAATTTGTAAGTTTTTTTTTATTTGCTCATTCTCCTGGCAATTTTGCATGACCTCTCAAAATAAGAGCCGAAGATCGACATATAAAAATTCGGGGATACGACGCTTGTTGTTCGAATAGCTCCAAATTTATAAAACTTTTTTTTTGGTGTCTTAGATTCTAGGAATTTTTTCTGAATTCGGCTAACTAATAGAGAGAGAGATAAAGTTCCATGAACGATTTTATGGGACAATTCATGGAATTCGCCAACGCACTATTCTGGTGCCTTTATGGTGCGTTCAATTCGCATTACAGTGTGTTTTTGCTTTGTTTATAAAAACCCACTTTCGTTTCAAATTCCTTTTTATTCTTTTTTACAAACAACAGACGCCATCCAATCAACAAATATTTTACAATCTCTTTCATAAACGTTTTTCGATGGAGCCATTAAGCTATAAACAAGCCAAACGTGGCCCATATTATCTCCTTTCAATGTTGTTAAATTACATTGATGGGTCTCTAAGTTGACCTTAAAGGCATCAATGCTTGTCCTAAATAATTCCTTTTCTCCATACGCAAGAAATATTGGACAGGTACCACTGAAATTCCCATACAATGGTGATATCAGTGGATTGCGTATCATCGAATCCCTGGATGCTTCGTCCAAATTTTTGTAGTTCGGAATGTAGTATGGCACATATTTGGCAATTTGTGTTCGACTCAAAATATCGTTTCGATATGTGGCAAAGCTGGGCTGATTTATTGTAAGATCAATCCATGGTGATAGTAGAACAGCGGCCGCTGGCTGTGAAAGATGTTCTCGACTTTTTATTGTTAATAACATTGTAGCTACCAAGTTTCCTCCCGCACTGTCGCCCGCAAAAATGATTTTCGATGATGGAATACCGATAGTATCAGTCAAATACTGATACGATTCGATCGCTTCGTCACGTGCCTTTGGCCAAACATGTTCTGGACTGAGGCTGTATTCTAATGACAAGATACTCGCTCGAATATTATGTTCGCTTCGCAAATGGTTTATAATTAACTGGAAAGTTTCCATATACATTTTAGCATGACCCATACAGTATCCACCTCCTGTAAATAATTTTGGGGTTTAATCAAAGGGTTTACTGTACATTATAAATAAATAGAAATATGGGCCTAGATTTAAACCTTTTGAAGATTAACAGTACGCGACTGGAATTTCATTACATTTCGATCTTTAATCCCTAACCGTTCCTAACAAATCGACAGTAATCCCACACGGACCTAAAATTTTATTTCCAAGTTCTAATCTGTACAGTCTTTATTTATGGAAGTCTTGTCCTCGAGCACCCTAGAACCTTTTTGACGAATTCTAAAAAAATATATTCTGCTACCTGAACGGCTTTCCCTTAGGAACACCTAACATGAGCTCTAGTTGAAGACTTCAATATCCGAGAATGTGTACAGCTGATGATACTAACGATTTCGAAACTAAGTTTGGAAATATGGTATTATTCCCTTGACTGAAAGTCAGGGTCTTACACCAGAAAATACCGAAATATGTGCACGGAAAAAAAAGATTTGGAAAGAATTGTTTGCTAGAAATATATTTATAGTTGTGACAAATATATTTATATTTGTCACAAAATTTCAGGTAATTTGCTTGTCACAATTATATTTAATTATTTGTGACAAATTATTTCAAAATATATTCGTTACAAATATATAAATATTTGTAGCAAATATGTAAATATTTGTTACAAATATATTTAATTATTTATGACGAATTATTAAAAAAATATTTGTGGCGAATAATTAAATATATTTCGGACAAATATTTATATATTTGTAACGAATATAGTTAATTATTTGCTACAAATGTTTATCTAATATATTCGCCACAAATATTTATATATTCGATACCAATTTTTTACATTAAATTGGTATTGAATATTTCTTTTTTTTTCCGTGTGGGTAACAAAAAAGTTCACTCTGATTGAAATGTATGAAATGGTATGAAAAACGTTAAATGTGGGTAACAAAAAATCGTTGAGGGCACGATAACTTGAGTAATTTTTAACCAATTTGGATGATTCTTTTTTTTTAAATTTGTGGAAGTAAAATACCGAGGCTAAGTTCGAAGATGGGCTATGTGGGACGAAGGATCTGGAAGCTATCCCAGAAAAACAGGATTTTACACTGTTGATTATAGCCTCAATCGCAAAAGATTACTTTGATGAAATTTGATTTTGTTGCGTAATGTGTGTAAATCGTAAATTTGATAGCTGACTATCAAATTTGATAGTTGACTATCAAATTTGATAGTTGACTAACAACTTGATAGTTGACAATCAAATTTGATAGTTGACTATCAAATTTGATAGTTGACTATCAAACTTGATAGTTGACTAACAACTTGATAGTTGAGTATCAAATTTGATAGTTGACTTTGATAGTCGACTAACAACTTGATAGTTGACTATCAAATTTGATAGTTGACTAACAACTTGATAGTTGACAATCAAATTTGATAGTTGACTATCAAATTTGATAGTTGACTATCAAACTTGATAGTTGACTAACAACTTGATAGTTGAGTATCAAATTTGATAGTTGACTTTGATAGTCGACTAACAACTTGATAGTTGACTATCAAATTTGATAGTTGACTAACAACTTGATAGTTGACTATCAAATTTGATAGTTGACTAACAACTTGATAGTTGACTATCAAATTTGATAGTTGACTAACAACTTGATAGTTGACTATCAAATTTGATAGTTGACTAACAACTTGATAGTTGACTAACAACTTGATAGTTGACTATCAAATTTGATAGTTGACTAACAACTTGATAGTTGACTATCAAATTTGATAGTTGACTAACAACTTGATAGTTGACTATCAAATTTGATACTTGACTAACAACTTGATAGTTGACTATCAAATTTGATAGTTGACTAACAACTTGATAGTTGACTATCAAATTTGATATTTGACTATCAAATTTGATATTTGACTATCAAATTTGATAGTTGACTATCAAATTGTTTGTCATTTATCAAGTAAGTAGTTTTTTACTCCCTTTACAACTACATGTTACGGATCTTACGCCAGTGAAATGCCTGTTATCAAATTAGCACACTTTGATTAAAAAATTTTGCAGGCAAATAAGATGAACTATCTCAATTAATTTCTGAAGATTTTTTTTAAATACATGGAATTAAATGAATCAAAGAGAATATTGTAAAAATTTTATGAGTGTGAAGTTTGCGGCCAGAGCGAAGCGAGTGAATTACGACACGAGTCGTGACATTTTATTCACGATTGAAGGTTTTGTGAATGGGAAATCGAGGGATTATTTTTTCTCGGTCTACCAATAAATTTCTCCTTTTACAAATATTTGTAATCCCTTTACCATTATAGAGTGGTACCAATTTACCGAAAATATTGGTAAGCCGAGTTATTGTTAACGATGAATCAAAAACTAATTAAGTTCATTTATTACCATGTCACCATGTGAAGGTATATTAAGTACCGGGGAACTTCCTTTTTTTACGAAAAAGTGTAAGAGAAGAACTTCTATCGCACTTTTTTATTTTGTGAAAAAGTCCTCGCTCCACATTCACAAAACAAGCTTCGCATCTGCTCTGATGTAACAAAAAGGCAATCAAACAGAATAATAGACAGCTCATACGAGTGGGAAGTACACGAGTCATATTTTATTTATGATTTGAGGTTGATTGAAAATCTTGAAAATTGAAAATTTTTAAGAAAATTGAGAGCTCAAAAATTATTCCACCTTACCCTCGATGGTTTCCCAGAAAAAAAAATTGTCAAATTTTACTGTCATTTGCGTGGAGTCGTTAATATAGTAAATATATTATGTATTAAATGTGACGAGTTTTCATGAATACGTCAAAAATACATTTAGGAAAGTGTCAGTCAAGGGACCTGACCCGCCCAAAAGGTGGGACCTAGTATATAAGGACCGGAATTTACTGACGACACCTTCATATACAAATATGTGTCTTAGTGTCTCAACACGCAGAATTTTATATGAAAATTTATTTCGAACCAATTGAAAATGTTCAAAAATTGTGTCTAGTGTGTTTAACCAGGTGTATTGCCAGAGATTTAAAAAAAGCCATATCATACACGATTCATACACGTATACTCAGTCTCTCAATGCTCCATTTCAACAGAAAATATTTAAAAATAAAAACTAAATTCATTCATCATAATTACCATGAGCATACAAGATAACCAGATCGCTGTTCAATGCTGCATCTTCTGCCTCTTTCAATGAATTTCGATTGGGCACAATCCAAACGCCTTTCCATGCCGTCTGTTTAATTTTATGCGTCCATTTTCGTTCCTCACCGATCGGACTAGTTGCAAAGTTTAACACAAATCTGGCAAACCAAAGCGGCACAAGTGTAGAACGTTTTACAATCGATCGATGCACATCGATTGGTATGTTATGAAACGCATTTCGCAGATAGAGTAATACTAAATGATAAAAAAAACAACAATTCTCGTTCATACTGTCTGCATCGAATAATGCTAGAAAATCATACCTGAGACGATGAATGATGTTCCCAGTATATTGACTAATATAGCCATAAAAACGGATTTTAAAGTCTTCAGCATGATTGCTTTTTAAGGAATAAATTTTCACGAGTAACAACTAAGTTTCAATGTTTTGACGGGCTTTAATAATAAATGACGGGCTGCAATAGAACGACACGAAACTGATAAGCGATATCAAAAATTCAGTGGTCAAAGTTCACATTTAGAAAGTACTTTGCACTTTAGAATCACTGGTGTGGTTATGCCCGATATTTCTTTTTTCGGTAGTGTACGTATGCCAGGTGCTGAAGCAATCGATTCAAACTAAACAAACGAACAATGTGTAATTCAAGTTCCTGAGGTATAGTAATCACTGTACTATACTCTCACAATTAAATGACTCTCATACCCATGTTGTACAACTTAATATCGTTCGTTATACACGTTTAAACCAACAGCTTTTCTATATATCTACTCTTCAATGCGTCTGCTCTGCATCGATGTCTGTCTAATTAATCGTCGATTATAAGCAAAAGTTGCATTACGATTAATCGTAGGTCATTACAGTAAAGTAAATCACTTGGACAGTTTTATTTTTTTATCTTCGTCAAGGTCATCAAGTCTTCTACAATGTAGAATCTACATTCACACAAAAACGCCTTCATTGAACATTGAATGCAATTGAATGCAGATTATTGATTAAAAAACGTTTTTTTTTTAGCTTCGAGAGTTCATTCGCCTTGTTTTGAAGCTTTTCGTAGTGGGGATGATTTTTGTGTTCATCAGTATAAAGCCATTTTAAAGTTAGACATTATAGTGATGCAAGTAGTGTGCAATGTATTTATGGTGTAACTGAAACGGGAATGACGATGAAAACAATCCTATTTCGATTTCATTCAATTATGTATTCCATTAAAACAAAAATATTTTTATGAACGAGTTTCTTGAATCCGCAGTGCGGCCTTTATTTTCAAGAACATACATCGGTCGAATCCTTCGGAAAGAACTGTATCCCAACAAAAATCTCTTCGAGAAAAGTGTGACACAGTCTTTGAAGTACAATTTCTAAAATGAATGATATAGCTGGAGTTGACGCTTTCAGCTTCGTTACGCAAAAATTAAATTTTACACCCAATTTTAGTTCAAACAAGCTGGCTTAGTTTTTCTCATCATCTGCCAAATAATTTTTACCAACATTTGCCACTTTGCGACGCAGATTTTTTTGGTAAAATTTTGGTTGTTTCCAGTCAAATTTTTTTTGGTAAAAATTATTTGGCAGATGATGAGAAAAACTAAGCCAGCTTGTTTGAACTAGGTGTAAAATTTAATTTTTGCGTAACGAAGCTGAAAGCGTCAACTCTAGCGATATCATTCATTTTAGAAATTGTACTTCAAAGACTGCGTCACAATTTTCTCGAAGAGATTTTTGTTGGGATATCAGTCGTTTTAGAAGTTTTAGAACACTGCTTTTTATAACAGTTTATAACAGAAATTCGGAAATTTGGCAAAATTTGAAAATTTGACGAAAATCGAAAATTTTACGAAATTCGAAAACTTGACGAAATTCGAAAATTTGACGAAAATCGAAAATTTGACGAAATTCGAAAATTTGACGAAATTTAACGAAAATCGAAAATTTGACGAAATTCGAAAATTTGACGAAGAAAGTAATTCTATATCTGCCACTATTCAAGAAGTATCTCCAAAACCCCAATTGACCCACCCATTTCCAACTTTCGACATTTTTCGCAAATGCCCTTCTTTTCTACTCGTAAAACTCTGAGACTTTGCCGAAGAAAGTAACTCTCTATCTGCCACCATTCAAGAAATACCTCTAAAAACATAATTGACCCACCCATTTCCAACTTTCGACATTTTTCACATATGCCCCTCTGCTCTACTCGTAAAACTCTGAGACTTTGCCGAAAAAAGTAACTCTCTATCTTTCATAACCCAAAAAAATATTAGTCCTTTCATCCTACGCTCGAGTAGCTCAAAATTTGGTCACTCTAATCACTCTAGCTCTAACGAATCTGACCCGATTTTTTAAATTATTTTTTTGTTCGAATCGTGTTACGAATACCTTTCATTTGATACGTCGCACGCCTCTGTAGGTTTCAATACAGCTAAACTACAGCCGACTCAGAAACCACTTCGAGGCCAATAAAACAAAATTCTGGTGTTTCCTGGGGTAATGGCATATCACAATTTCATTTTTATGCCCACCCTGAGGTTCCTGCAAAATTTCATGGAGATTGGCTGACTAGTTTCTGAGATCGTCCGTCGATAGATAGATAGATAGATAGATAGATAGATAGATAGATAGATAGATAGATAGATAGATAGATTAAGACAGAGTAAGTTGAAAGATTTTGATTGTTTACGAAAAGTCAATTTGGTGTATTTTCTATGAAAAGTGCCAATTTCAAAACGATGTATCTCCGGTAATTTTAAAGCTACATAGTCGAGTGATAGCTCGTTTTGCTCGTATTTGAAGCGCGAATAAGATAGAATAGGATTTGTGGTGATACAGGTCAAAGGAAAGAAACTTAAATTCTTGCGTCTCAAAAAATTTTCTTCGTTCTTTTTTTGGAAGTTAGACTGCGTCAAGTCCTCCGCTAACGCTCCGGACATGATCTCAAGTTCGAATTGAGAATTGTTCTGTAGTTGTGAAAGTTGAGAAAATAATGACCGCGAAAACAGTCTCGTATTCGCTCAAATTTTTCTTTTTATTTGAAATCACCTTACCACTACAAAGCCGAAATCGGCACCACTTTGATGAAAATATTGGAAAAAGAAATAGAAATAACGGTCAACCAGACAAACCCATCAATCGTTTATTACCATTCTTTAAAAATGTCTTTGAGTTTGCTGAACACAAAACTTCACTCAAGTTGTCAGTACATTTTTATTAAAAGACAGAACTGGAGCTATTGCTACTGCACATACACTACACTGGCATGGATAAATTGATCTTAATTTGCAACTTTAGACGAACCAGTTATAATAGACGCCATCCAATCGATAAATATTTTACAATCCCTTTGAAAAGATTCTTTAGTTAAAGCGACCAAACTATAAACCAGCCATATATGCAGCTCGTCCTTGCCTTTCAATGTGGTCACACTCACTCCGTCCTTCTCCAAGTTCAACAAGAAATTTTCAATACTTGTCCTGAGCAACTCTTTTTCCCCATACGCAATGAGCATGGGACAAGTACGGGTAAAATCACCATACAATGGGGATATTAGTGGATTATGTATCATTGAAAGTCTAGACGTTTCGTCCAAATTTTTAAAATTCGGTATATAGGATCCAACGTATGTTTCTGTTTGTTCTGGATTCAAGTAATCATTCGACTTCAGAGCAAAACTGGGCTGGTTTATTGTAAGATCAACCCACGGAGAAAATAGTGCCGCTCCAGCTGGTTGTGTTCGGTGCTTTTCACTTTTAAGTGTCAATAAGGTGACTGCCATCAAATTCCCTCCTGCACTGTCACCCGCAAAAATGATTTTGGATGATGGAATGCCGATAGTATCAGTCAAGTACTGATACGCTTCCATTGCTTCGTCACGTGCCTTTGGCCAAACATGTTCAGGACTGAGGCTGTATTCTAATGACAAAATACTCGCTCGAATATTGTGTTCGAGTCGCAGATGGTTTATAATTAACTGGAAAGTTTCCATGTACATTCTTGAGTTTCCTTTACAGTAACCGCCACCTAGGAATATTTCAGTATTTTAATTTCGTTGCCTAATATGGTCATATCAAGGGTGAGCGGAGATTTTCACATTTTTTGAAAAATATCAAAATATCTTCGATGCGAGAGGTTTTAATAGTGCTTCATGTTGGGTAACCACAAAGGAGTAAGCACCAGTTGAGTCTGGCACAGAACCGTAAAAAGGTATCGAATCGCATAAAATATTCCTTATTTAAGGAATCTACACAGACTCATACTATAACACTGCTGGCCCTTTCAAAAAAATTTTCTTTCTATCAAATTATTGATTTTCCGGTAAAATTTGAGCCAAGCGTTAAAGATAAAGTCAAAACAGGCAGTTCTTCTGAAAAATGGAACGCTAACCTCAACAAACAATTCATAATTACCATGAGCGTAAAACACAACTAAATCACTGTCCACGGCCACATTTTCGGCCTGTTCCAGTGAAGTCAAGTTGGGAGCAATCCACACTCCTTTCCACGTTTTCTTTTCAATTTTGTGAATCCATTTACTTTCATCACCGATTGGCCTTGTGCCAATGTTCAAAATAAGTCTGGACAACCAGAGCGGTGAGCTTAATGTTGTTCTTACAATGAATCGTCGCACAGAGAATGGTAACAGACGTAGCAAATTTCTGAGATATCGCAATACTGAAAATAGATTGTCGAGATAATTGATGTGTGTCTAGCAAAGATAGAACGTCAGAAATACCCACTTGCAGTGTATAAGCACATTTTAATGATGTCTGGAGTAGTCTTCTATTAACAGGTCGAAGCGTATTGATGCAATTAGTGCATCTAGTTATTGTTATTTTCGACGAAATCAGTACAACTGAGTATAAAAAAAAACAAACGTGTCGTCTTGTTGGGACTGATAAACATAAAATACTGATAATAAATGTGAATATAAGAAACGCGCATGTCTTTATTTATAGAAACAAGACGTTTAAATCATTTACGAAGCAAAGTCGCTTTTATTCGTCAATATTGGTGCCATTAATCAAATGCTAGTAAGAACCAGTGAATTAAATCAATTTGTAAAAGTAATTACACTTGGTGATCTTAGAAAAAATGTTCATAACGAATGAACGATTACAATTTAATCTGAAAAATGCTTTTCTCTATTTTTCTATAGTGTAATTATGAACTGAATACGTAGTTTTTACGCCATAATAAGACTTGGATTGGGTTCAATCTGTTTCAATTCAGGTTCACCCAAACCGGATTTCAGCCCGACCCTAAACTAAGACTGAGATTTTAGGTTCGAACGAAAGTTGACCCGAACCTGAAACTTTCGATTTCGGGTTCAGCCCGAACTAATTCTTTCTGGTTTGGGTAACCCGAAACGAAATGACCGGGAGCAAAGTATTATTAATTACGCGTTGATACGTTTTTAATGTAGATATTTGATCGTAAACGGTATTGTTGCATCGAAATGCGGCTAGTGTATTATCAGTGGCTACCGTGCAATATATAGATAGAATTGCGGCGATTGTCATTTAACGCACTTAACTTATAAATTCACTTCCATCTATCGATGTAACATCAGTCGATGCAACATTGGATGCTGTGGCGACAATAGACGCCATCCAATCGATAGATATTTTACAATCCTTTTCAAAAACTTCTTTGGTTGAAGCCACCAAACTATAAACCAGCCACACATGCAGGGCGTTTGTTCCTTTCAATATGGTCACACTCACTCCATCCTCCTCCAAGTTGAACAAAAATTTTTCAATACTTGGCCTGAGAAACTCTTTTTCCCCATACGCAATGAACATGGGACAAGTACGGCTAAAATCACCATACAATGGGGATATAAGTGGATTTCGTATCATCGAAAGTCTGGACGCTTCGTCCAAATTTTTAAAGTTTGGTACATAGTATCCCACAAACTTTGCTGTTTGGCGTGAATTCAAGTAATCATTCGTGTTAGAAGCAGAACTGGCCTGGTTTATTGTAAGGTCAACCCACGGCGAAAATAGTGCCGCTCCAGCTGGTTGTGATCGATGTTTTTCGGTTTTGATTGTCAATAATGTAACTGCAACTAAATTTGCTCCTGCACTGTCACCCGCAAAAATGATTTTCGATGACGGAATGCCCATTGTATCAGTCAAGTACTGATACGCTTCCATCGCTTCATCGCGTGCCTTTGGCCAAACATGTTCGGGACTGAGGCTGTATTCTAACGACAAAATACTCGCTCGAATATTGTGTTCATTTCGCAGATGGTTTATAATTAACTGGAAAGTTTCCATGTACATCTTTGAATCTCCGTTGCAGTAGCCGCCACCTAAGAATGTTTTAGTATTGTAATTTCACAGCTTAATATAGTCACGTTCATTTGGAATATTTGGGAAAGGTTAATAGTGCTTCGTGACATATTTTTGGCCGAGACATTTTTTATATCGAATTTTTACCATGATGACTCATTTTTGTACATTTTAGATTGCGTTGTCTACTACATTTTTGTAAATTTGCACAAAAATTAGGAATCATGGCTTCATGGTAAAAATTCGATTTCTCGGCCAAAAATATGTCACTAACTTCTACGAACATTTCTATTGGAAATCATAAATCCTACGAAAGATTTGCTTGCAGCTAATGACCGTCTTTTTCTAAATCTCTTATTTCTCCAACTTCTCTCATTACTCCATACCGAATATTTAGAGAAATGAGGGAAGTAGGAGAAATAAGAAATTTAGAAGAGTTTATCACTGTACAAATTCGAAATCTTTTGGGTAAGGACTCTGCTTAGGAAACTCTAATTTTCTGCTATTAAGCTGTGGAAAGTTTTCTTGTCCTATATTTTCCATCTGATTCAAACAAATCATAATTACCATGAGCGTAAAAGACAACTAAATCACTGTTCGATGCTACATCTTCCGCCTGTTCCAATGAAGTCAAGTTTGGAACAATCCACACCCCTTTCCATGTTTTCTGTTCAATTTTTTGAATCCATTTATGTTCATCACCGATTGGCCGTGTCCCAATGTTCAAGAAAAATCTAGCCAACGAGAGCGGTAAGATTAACGTTGTTTTTACAATGAATCGTCGTACAGCGAATGGTAGTATAAATAACACGGTTCTGAAACATCTCAACACTGAAAATAAATTGTTGGAGATAAGCGATACGTGTGTAGCAAAGACTAAAAGGTTATAAATACTTAGATCATACAACCACATACTAAAAGGATGTCCGATTTTATTTCTCCATAAACTAATTGAAATGTATTGATGCCATTAATGTATCGGATGTATCGTTATTGTTATTTTCGACAAAATCAGTTCAAATTACAGAAAATAAATAAACAAACCAACGTGTCGTCTTGTCTGGACTGATAAAGATAAAGTACTGATATATGAATGTATAAGAAACGCGCAAGTCTTAATTTATAGAAGCAAAGATGTTTTAATCATTTACGAAGCACAGTCGATTTTATTCGTCATTACTGGTACTATTAATCGAATGCTGTTATTAAAGCAGTGAATTGAATCGATTTGAAAACACGCTTGGTGTTATATAATACTTCATTCAAAAATTTGCATAATCAATCAATGATAATACCTACGCAAAGTTCGATTTTGGGTCAGGCTTACGGACTGCTTCTTTCGATCAGAACCCGGGGTTTATTGAAATTTTCGAAGAATGAGCTAAAACTGAAAGCTTTCGTTCCGATATATACACTTTGGGCATTTTGCTTCCGGTAATTGCTTGTAACTGCGACAGCGTAAATAAAAAGTTAAAGCAGCGGTTAAGCTCAAAACACACGAGGCATCGAAAATGTGTTTCGATCAAAATTCTCTTCGTTAAGCATCAAAGAACATATAAAATTTTGGTCTAAATACGTTTTCGTTTGTTTTGAGCTTTCAAAATGGTCGGGAAAAGGCTCCCGTTCCGTTGCCAATATAAACAAAATTTTAGATTTTGTAATTTTGTAGATCTTTTTTGGGAAATAAATTTCCAGAATTTGCTGAAGTTTTGAAAAATGTTCCAATTTTTTAAAGCAAATCCCGGAAAAACTTAGCAAATTTTTGGATATTTATTTCCCAAAAATATATTTTGTGGAAATGTAAACGACCGTAAAGGCGCCCACCATTGAATTCTTTAAAGTAATTCTTTAAAGTATTTTTTGCGATTTCATAAAGGTAAATTCCTTTTCCAATTGCCACTCTTGTAGATTTTCCCTATTTTTTTTAGGTATAATTACTGTAATAATGGTACTTTAAAAACGTGTTGTTCTTTCTCCATTGATTTGTTGAATTTTATTTAATAAGCGTGTAATTATGAACTGAATGTGTATATCACATCACCCGACATATGTACTATTCACAAGAGGTTTGATTTGTCCTCAATTTAAACGTTTTGCATGGAAACATATTGCAAGTGGAGAGGTCGAAAATGTGCATTTCTATTTGTGGATAACTAAAAATGAAATATTGTTTGTGATTGCAGAAATTTGTTATTTTAATAAAAGAGACCTGGTACCTAAAAGCCTTTAGCCTGTCACATACTGCTATTCATCTTTTATCGATAAGAACGACAAAAATAATGACAAACTCTGCATAATATGGGCACAGTAAAATGCATGTTAAAAAATTGAAGTACAAGATTTGATAGGGCTGATTAAAAATACTTTACGTGTTACGTCATGTTTCATTTTCATTTACATTGCCTAATCCCCTTCGGGTCGGGCTGTAACACCCCACTTATCAAATACACAACTTGGAACCTCGGAAGTAATATACTATTAATATATGGAAGTAATAGACCCGATAGTAATACTGGTCATATGCTTGCCGTCTGTAACAGGTTAATAAAAACCGTACTGAGTCATGAAAGTAATAATGAATGGGGTCAGATCGATTGTTGCAGGTTCTGTACTACACATATTTATATATTTGTTTAAATCAGGCAGCTTTTTAATTTTTTCAAAACTTTACAAATTGATAACCATCTGGCATTTATTGCTTTTAACATTTAAAGTGAAAGTGCAACAACACAGAAGAAGATTAATCAGTTTTATCGCCCGCTTCTTAGCTTAGATTCTTCAGAAGAGTATAAAACGAAAATGAAGCTTGAACAATCTGAAACATGATCCAATGTAAGTGAAATACAAAACGGTTCATACATTACTCGTCTTACTGCAATAATTTTGGTGTAATCTAAAATGAAAAACTTGCCACCGGTAAGTTTTATCGGCAGTACATTGTTCGCCAGGATTATAGACAGGTCTCGTCGAAATCGACCACCACACAAATGCCAAGAGCAACGTAACGCGGCGTCACCAACACGAATGCTCTAAGAAATAAGAATTAAAGCTTAATGTTGATGCAATAACAAATAACCCGATACGAAACTGATAGTCTAGTAGGGCCTACTTTCAGAACTATTCCTAAATTTTCCGTATTGGAAAATAAATTCTGAAAAGTATTTCTGGCTCTGTGGTCTAGTACAGTCCCAGTCCGTTAAACAAACAAATTTCGTTGATGGACACTGTTTATTATTTTTTATTTAATAGGCACTCAGATGCCATCAAACCTGTTCCTTTATCCAATTTCCAGCATATCCAAAAATCATAATATCGAAGAGCGTCAAAAACAAGTACTCCAGGTAGTTGATATTCTGCAAAAACGATGAGGTTGTCTGCATGTAACAAACAAGAACTTTTAATCAAACGAAACTTTCGACTGAAATTATAGTCCTTACTGTTGTCGAGACATAAGCTAAATTACAAATTTGTAGAGTGACCTGCAAGGACTTCACCAAGACGATTGGATTGTAAAACCATTCCAACATACCACAGACTTTTACAAGGTTCTGGTGGTGGATAATGCATTCACGCAATGCCACGGATAATTCATTTTGATACTCTGTTAAGAATGTATCCGTAGCTCTGTTGTCGCTAAAACGAGTTCCCTTCAATCTCGCTTCCATTTCCTTAAAATCCAACGACGTGCTTTCATCATCATCTAAGTCTTCTCTCTGCTCATAGCTGTAATAATATTGGTTCCTTTCCTCATCGTCCATAAGTATTTGGTTCTGAAAAGCTCTGGAGAAAACTCAACTAAGAAATTCGGAACGGAAAGTAATATCAGGTGATTCCGAAGCTTTACTTCAACTCAACTCGATTCTTTTCCAATCCATTTAACATTATCGCCGTGTACTGAACATTTTTGAGGCTGCAAAATAAGATGTCGTACTGTCCCACGATGAGTAGAACTAAGCAGACAATAATAATGTCAGAGTTTGCAAAAGCCAGAGCTACCTGAATTTGACCGAAACACTGAGAAATGTAGACTAATACAAAGATGACGCTTGACTGTGTAATACCATTTTGATTGATTATTATTGCTTGGCAATGCCATGTTATGTAATATGATCTGATCATGACTCACCCGGTAATCAAACGGATACCAGCAGGATAGAGGGAGTTCCCAAACTTGTAAGTAAATTGGCAGCAAAATAAAATGCAAAACACCGGCAATGCATAGCAAGGTATAATATAAGCTAAAGGATTTTGCAATTGTGTAACACGGTTCTGTTGTAACATATGTCAATCCTAGTCGATTTTGTAGTGAAAGAAAAATTTGAGTCTAGTCCAAATTGTCCTATGCATGGAATCGAATTCCCGTTCAAAAAATTTTATGGAAAAAAACCCTCACTACAAGCTAATCGATTCCACACAACGGACGTTCGATACAACCCCAATGAACACAAATAGTAACAAACCTCTAGCCGAACGCATTTTGAAATTTTCAAGCATAAAATTTACGATTTTAGCCAGGTGCTTGTGATACCATTGGAAGTGAATAGTAGCATAAAAAGCAAATCCATAAATGACCGACTGAATGAAAAGCGATGTGATTTCCGGTATCGTGGCATCATCGCTTCTCATTTTGATGACCAGTTTAATTGCGAATAAAATCGCGATGTGCAAGGCCACAAATGACCAAAAGGAAAAATATAAAAGTGTTACTGGTCTCGATAGAAATGACAAAAAGTTCGGCAGATAATTCTTAAAATTGATTGGCCATTGACCGTCAATTTTCATCAGAGACACTTGAAATGCCATCAGATTTTCGACTCGGAAATCCTTTTGCCACTTCCATGTTGAGTGCTTAAAAATCATTTTTTTTAAATTGCGCCGTGAACGTGAGACACCTCCAACAGTTATAATTGAATACTAGTCGAATCCGTCGATCTATCGAGTCAATTTATATGAAAAAGTTTGGACTGCTTCTTATCAACCATAAACGCCCACACATTTCAACAATATTTACTTATAAATTGGAAACGTGATCGTTAATAATGTGGTTGGGGAGTAAATGTACATACACCCTTCAATTACAGACTTACTTAAATGATAAACAACACCAAAAGATTGAAACTTTTAACTTTTTTGTTTAAATACTTAATTCATAACGAAATAGTTATTTATGCAACAAGTTGAACATCAGTCCGGTGCTTTATTAATTTATATCGTAGAACGCTTGCTTCATACGCAAGAGGTCTGGGGTTCAAATCTCGTTTCAATTTGATTTGAGTGTTTTGTTTATGTCCGCGAGGAATTCGCGCACTGAATTGCATAAAACTCAGGATGAAACGTTGTATGCAGGCCCGGACTGGCCATATGGTGAATTCGGGGAATTCCCGATGGGCCTTTTGGATTTTTGTATGAGAATTTTTAATTTGTGGGCCTTTTTAAATTGAGTTGCATGGAGCCCCCGATGGGCTTTTTCGAGCCAGTCCGGTACTGGTTGTATGAAACACGAATCATAAATAACTGAAGCCGTCTCATAAATGCGGCATATACAAATTTTAAAGAAATGGAAAAGCCTTCATGTTCATGTTCATGATGTTATCGACAATGACCACAAGAAAGAGCTCGCTGACGATGTCTTATTTAGATCAAATCAAGTAATGAAGAGGGATTCTTTTGAAAAACAGAATCCAAAAATCGGACCGATTTTTTTATAAAGCTTTTTTGACCTGTTTCGATGAAGTTCGATCACCTGAAATGAAATCCGGTGTCAGAATATTTTTATCACACTTTGTAAGCTGATGTGAGGTCTACCAATTTCGTAAAATAGTGCTTTTCTTACAAAAATTGCGCCCAAACGGAAAAGCTGCCATGGGCAAGTAGGGTATCGTTGGAAAGCTTATGTCATGTATTAATGGGAAAAGAGGGAATAAATTCATTTTTGGTCTCATATATACAAAAAAATTCTAATTGGATTTTCGACAAATATCGGTGAACTTTGAAGGGTGTTTGGGCGCTTCAAAGGAAACTGAAGAGCAGAAATAATGATTGCCTATAATCTACACTCTCATACCTTCCTAATGGTACCCAACATGCATTGGTTGAATTGACAAAAGTATGCTTTCGATGCATGAATGTGGTACATATACACTCTACTCAAAAATTTCAATACTAAAAACCTTTGTTTTTTGATGCAAACGCAAGAGGTATAAAAACATTTTTTGGCCACAAGTAATGTGTTTGTGTCCTATGGATGCCGCAACTATGAGCTTTAGAATGTACACATTGATTTTCAGACTTTCGGATACTATGTGCTGTAAATGATTTAGCTAAATCGGTATCATTTCCACGTTACAGCACACGGAAAATCCAGTTGTGATGCAGCTGCAGGTATTTGCAAACACAACGGCCGGCAAGCAAGCATCTATTCTTTCACACAAGTGCTGAAATTGGCTTTTTCGCAACAAGTGACGAAAAGAAGAACTTTCCGTTGCTTTTATTGTGAAAAATGTTGTATACAACTCGATGATAAATGCTTTTTTAAAAAGGCATTTATCACTCAGGTGCATAAATAACTATTAAAATTCTGCGTCTGTATTGCGCCGAAAAATCATCCTACAAACTTTCTCGTCAAAAGCGACATCATAACATGGATTGTGAGGGCATTCATTGCAATACTTTTTCTGTTGACATTTTCTATTGTGATTTTTGATAAACTGGTCACTCTATAACGTGTTTCCGTTGTGTTAGCACATATTCTGAATAAGTTTCTCAATATGGCACGCATCACAGAGGTTCAAATAACAAATTTCGATAACATTGAAAAGACAGCTGTTTTCAAAGAATTTGTTCAACAAAACATTTTGGCTGGACTGTTCGTAACGGGTAAGTTTTTTTTAAAGATAAATTTGAAGAGATTTCTGAAATAAATTTGGATAAGGTAAGCGAGGTAGTAGCTGACCGGCTAAGCAATTTTTCAACTTTGGTCATCAGTATCTCAGGATAATTTCGGTGAAGCTAAGTTTTTCCTTCGTCAGAATTTAATTTGATCTGTTCCCATTCCGTAGAATATCAGAAATATTGACAATTAATTCATTTTTATTGTAAAAAACTGATTTTACTGAAGCACTATTTTTGATGCAGTAGCTGACCACTAAAAAACGGATGTTTTTATACCTGACCAGTCTTGTTGCAGTAGTTGACCGCTACAAAATTAAGACATTTTTCACATTTTTCGCTAACCAATTTCAATGATAAAAACTCATAAAAACACAAAATATCAACGAATTTTAATCACATCATTTTGTACACAACAATGCACATGAAGGTGAATTTGTCACATGAAGAAAAATGTACGGAATTTGGTGCGGTCAACTACACAAACATGGCATATTTTTGATGCAATGTTTTGACCACCATGTAATTAATCAAATATTAACTTTTAGACGCTAGTTATGTTAATAATATTAATTGTCGAACTATTTACTACCTAAAAACACCAAAACTTTGTCCATTAATAATTCTTTTGTCAATAAAAACCTTAAATTAGACCACACCGATCTTACGATTTTCTTAAGAAATGTGCAACTTTGTACTGAGATGGTGCAATGGTTTCATTTTATGGTTTTATCAAATAAGTAAACATAGTAATCGAATTATTTTCATGAAAAAATTAATCTTTAGGCTCTAAAGATTAATTAGAACGTTAATTTGCGTATTTTCATTTGTAATTATTTTCCAAAACTGATAAATAATGTAGCTGGTCAGGTACACCTGCACGGTCAGCTATACCCTCGCTTACCTTATAACGTGACCAAAATCGATCACCGAACAAGAAAACAAAGTAAATTCATCAATGAGCCACTGCCGTCGATATAGGAAATTGTTCTTTTACTAAGCAACGTGTTTTGTTCTGTTATTTCAGCGAAGAAAAGTGTCGCTAAAGCAATCTTCTTTGGACTAGGCGCTACGACTGAACAACTTTCAGTTACTCATTATGAGGATCTCAAACATACTTCTGCCTATACTACGTATGTAGTGCTCACATTGAAATACAATGAGAAGGATTACATCTTTGAACGAAAGCTATTGAACCAAAACGAACAATACTTTGTGTACAATACTATGTCCGTTGACGAAGAAGCATATCAGGCCAAGTTAAAAATGCTTGACTTTGATATGGGTAAGCAGATGCTGTTCTGCGACAGTTCAAACGGCCTTTGCAATATGCTAGCGTCACGACCACTCGGTAAGCGTTGCTACTTATAGACTTATGAATGAACAGGTTCAAGAAAGAGTGCTTTTCACCGACAGATTTGATGAGTACTATCACCGGTTTGAAAAAACAAACTAATGCTGCGGTTAAGCACTTTCGTGCAATCAACGGATTGAAGAAGAATGTGGATACTTGCAAAAAGTATGCCAGTCGATTGATCAATGGCACAAACAATCTGAATGAGGCATTACCAGAATTTCAAGAGTCACACGTAAGCTCTGCGATTAATTATGTGCGAACGAATTTTCTGTTAACAAAGCATCATTCTAGGCTGCCGAATTTGCTGCGTACACAATGTCAAACTTGAAACGTGAAGAAGCAGAAAGAGTAGCAAGGAAAACCGAATTGGCGACAGTGCAAGATCAGTTAGATGCATTGAGCGGTGTCATTCATAACTTCAAGGCGACCATTGAACGAGAAAGCGAACTTCGCAATCGAAAAGTCAGAGATAATCAGGCTATGCTTGAGGTGAGTGTAACATTGCATTGTCTTATGGCAAAGAATTTTAATATTCCATCAGTGTTTCGTGAACTAAACGTTCAAGTTCTATAAACCTTTTTCAACCGGCAAGGGTATCGCAATATATTATTTTACGTCTGCTACTCTTCTTATGTGTTTGATGCAGAATCTTTTACTTCATTAGTCTTGACAGAAATTTCAACTTAGCAACGTCCATTTTCGACGTTGTTTCCGATGACAGATCGATAGCTAGCCGTTAAGTCGCATTCATTTTTAGTAGGGACGTTTACTCGTCAAAGTCTTAGTCCGCCCATTCTGGCAGATACGATTGCACCTTTCCCTTTTTGATTAACTTTTCTTATTAGGGCGCCTTTCTATAGACAGTTAGTCCCTGCCTTGAGCTCATTCTATTACTACTTGCAACCAAACCAATCTGTACCGTTTTTAATTTAACAGCAACTTGAGCAATCACAAGTCGCGCCTCAGGACGTAAAAGATAATAAATTGATACTGAGCATACGTAAGATGATTCTTGAACGTTCGTTGGTGCAAGGACAGGAGCGTTTCAAAATGGCTAACAGGCTATTAACAGAGCTCGAGGTAAAAACCAGAAATTCTTTTGATTGAAATGAAAAAAAATCTGTTCTTTTGGCAGCGACTTAAAAGCGAATCCGAATCGAATATAACATTCATGAAGGGTGCATCTGGAACATACTGGAAAAGTAGAATGATACCAAGAGCGGGTTTGCTTAAACTCTATCCCATGTTCCACGGCAGCGAGGAATTGGATATGGACAAAATTGAACTACAATTAATACTGAAAAAGGGAGAGTTGACAAAGATGAAGAACGAGCACGAAATTTTTAATTTTTTCGAACAAGTTTTACCGCAGCGCAAAATGAAGGAAATGGCAGAACCGAAAAGCATTGAAGAAATACTTGCCAAGTGCAATGCGGCGGTAAGAAACATTTTTCATCCGAAGGCGTACATGCCATCGAACGACGAACTGAAGTTGAAGAAGCTACGTTCGTTGATTCCTCAAAACAAAGGTTTCTTGTTAAATGGAACATTACGTGCGATTGATGAACAGCACCAGGCTTTCATCGATACAATTTTGGAGGATTATTCGTCTGTGATCGTATTGTTCAAAGACACGACTGTATCCATGGATGATACTTTAAAAAAGGAGTACGCGGAATGGTATCCGAATGTGACATTTTTGGTGCTCAGTGAGTTACCAGAACCGAAAAGCAGAGTAGGGTATGTGGCACCACAGGACCATTGGTTGAACTACTGTACATTCACTCACAAACATATCGATGATAACAACCGTCGCAAGCTGATGTTTTACTTGGGTAAACAGCTTGAGATCTACAGCGTCGAATCCGGTCACGAAGTCAAGGAAGCATTCCGACATGGAACAAAGAAATATGTAAGTCTCATACTCACCTGTTAGCCGAGTTAATAGTGGACACATTTCATTAAATTCGCACGACCTGAGCATGTAAAGTTTAATGGCGAAAAGAGTGAAACAGTCTCTGCCAAAACGCGAAAGCTTGACGTTTCCACTTTTCCTCGTAAGTAAAAAAATAATTAAATTCCTTATCGTTGCTAAAGGTTGCTTCATTGGATGGTCGGTACATGTACGCTCGTAACAGCTTTGGAATTGACATAATAAGATATATCAAACCTGGAAAGACACCGAAACGCATGGAATTCGGTGAGTCATGTCAACGCCTGGAAGATTCAATCCGTAAGCTCAGCGAATTTACGTTCACATTTATGGAAACAGATGTGAGTTAGAAGCTTAACCACCGATGAATAAGCAAAATACAAAATAATCGCAAATTGTAGAATGTACCACGTCAGCCACCAGTGTCCAACACCACCGCTCTCGAAGCAGAAGTGGATAAGCTCGAACAAGAGTTTGCTGAAAAACAGCAACACAAGAACGATCGAATGAAAGCTCTGCACCTTCTAATAAATGCACCGTACGAGGCACCGGACGTGCAAAATTATGCTGATGCTCTGGTAGCCGAACAACGCAGACTGGACCATATCAATGGACAAATAACTACAGGTATTCAAAGGTGAACATTTTGTGTTGTTTAAATTGTTCATTTTCCTTGTTAGCCCAAGATGAAATTACGCGGCTCACAACAGAAGCTACGTCTTTGTTAGCGAAAATAGATGGACTGAGAAAATACATCGAAGTGAAAGGAAAAATTGCTGTGAATGAACAGGATATTGGTAAACACAACAAAACGATCAAAGAGGTATGTAAGAATGAAATGACACGATAGGTAACTCGAAAAAAAAAACTTGAGTGTTTGTGTGAGGGTTATGCTGCGTTAGCAATGTCAACCAATTGTGAAAGTATCTGAAATTGAAAAAGTATTCCAAAGACACGCGAAAAAGCTGCCGAAGTTTTATCTATTATCTGGTTAACTGTTAAGAAAAGCAGCAGCACTTACTTGACCGAATGACTGTTCTATTTCGATTAGTTGATGAATTTGATTTAATCTTTCCTGTACCTCAAATCGATTTCTTATCTGTCCTAACTGACTCATAAAATCTTTGAAAAAAAAATTTGCAGAGCGAACAGCAAATGATACAGCTAAACATGAGAGTTGCGCAACTTCAATTGAAACATGAGAATTTGCTACAAACAGTAAAGTCACTCAAATACAAGACTATAAAAACGGTCCTACAAGCCCATCAGGCAAACATAGATTGGACTACTGTCGATTGCATCACGGAGCCACGGACACTTTGGCAAGACATACAAAATGGGATCTACATAGACCCGTAAGTCACTCTCAATGGTTCACATGGAATTTTATTTTCAAATTTTCTTCCGCTGAAATAGACTGGTGATGCAGATCAACTTCAGTGACATGAACGACACTTTCGATCCAGACGTTTTTTATGCGACAAGCGGATGGTATGCGGTAAGTACTACCAGCACTAAAGAATTTCTGTGTTTTTCACCATTTTCCATGTTTTACTTCTACAAAGGTACGAGATCTATGTCAAGAAAAGGCAACGGAAATGAATGTGATATATAGTGCCACTAAAGCAAAATTAGAAAATTCGGAAAGACGGTACAAGAACCTGCGATGCATCATCCTCAACAAATGCAAGCATGCTAGCATGCTAATCAACACAATATTGAATGATATTGGTAAAGAAATCCATCCGAACGACGACATTGTTTACGAGCTCAGTTTTGATTTTGACTTGGTTAACAATCACAATTCCGCGACATTTAAAATAAAAATCGACGGGGACTCCATTGCTTTCAAAGCGTTGAGTAAGGCGGATCGCTTACGAACATCTTGGCTGCTTTTCGCCGCTTTAAATGAGTATTCAAAGGCTCCATTGGCATTCATTGACTTGGAACAAATGGACGACGAGGCTGCAACATTGATTTATCCGATCATCCGTCGAATGTCAGAGAAATGTCAACTATTTATAGATGTGTCTTCAGCGCGTTACTGTCCCCTAGCAAACGTGCTTTACGGGTTCAACCCGAATGTGAGTTGTTGCGAAATCGTCTGATGGATTTCACATTCATTAAATTTCTTTCATAATTTTAGTATACAAATGATCGTCAACGATTTATGAAAGTTATACGACACGACAGCATTGAATGCGGAAATTCTGTGCGTGATGATGGACAGGTGCCGAAGTGGTTGAAGGAAAGGACGTCCAGTGTGATGGACACGTCAACAAAATTGAAGGGACCGTTGATGAACGTGATGAAAACGTCGCCAAACGTGATGGAAACGTCAACAAACGTGTTGGAACCGTTGGTCAACGTGATAAAAACGTCACCCAACGTAATGGAAACGTCGACGAACGCTAATTAATACATAAAGAATCGATAATTCGATTAACTTAAACTTGAAAACCTTTCTAAACTTTTTGTACGTACGACGTCGTAAGCTTTTAAATCTTAAGCGTAAATAAATGTTCTTTGTATAAACTTTAGGTGCAAGCAGTTCATTCACTTCAACTATAGAACCCACGCTACATGTCCGAATTAAGCTGCTTCTATTAAGTATCTAAGAAATTTAGGACCTTTGGCAGTCATTCTACCTCCACCCAAGTACAGATTATGCATGGGTTGCATTTTAGTTTATTATAGCAATTAATGCATTTCCCTCTCTTCACACACTTTTCTCAAGAAAATTCAATCAATTATTTTGTACGGCATAACGTTATTTTAGACGACTATACCGTATTACAATACAGGTCACTTTTAAGTATAAGTGATGTATAAATGTAGGCCACTTCACCACTGCTATAGGGTGAACGTACCAATCCTCGGACAAGAATGAGTCGTCGGACATATATTGGTCTTTCATTCATTAAAAAAAAGTTTATGAATAAACGAACAATAGGTGTCCAAGTTGCTCTTTCTTGTCCGAGGAATGGTACGATTACCCTTTACAGCGATAATAAAAAAACATTGACAACGAATTACGATCTGCTTGGTCACTGCTATGACCTGGCCGAATGTCAAACTTTGTATGGAGCGGAGGACATAGCGATTTCTAGGCATGTTCACTGAAAAATCGATGATAAAATTTCCAAATAATCGATACAATATCAATCGAATGTTTTATCGATAATCGGTAAATATCGACTGATAATCAATAAATATCGACTGATAATCGATAAGTCAGTCGATATTTACCGATTATCAGCCGATATTTATCGATTATCGATAAAACATTCGATTGATATTGATTTTTTGAAAAAATCGATAATCGATTCTAAGGAAATAATCGATATTTTATCAATCGAATGATTTATCGAACATGCCTAGCGATTTCATATAAACAAACTCAAACTCACCTTCATGGGTTTGTATGAACAGACCATACCTGATCTATGGTCTATACTTTCATTGCTGTCCTCAGGATTCGAAATTTTTTGATTTGATTTGGAAAAAATTGATCATCAACATTTGATGATTGATCCAAATTATGGGCGTGATGATCAACGCCAATTTCTTGATTTTCATTTGTTTTGTATTTTCTTGTTCATTTAAGCCGAGCCGAGTTCGAATATCAATTTAAAAAAAATCGAAAAAAAGTTCGAAATCATGATGATCACTCTAAAAAATCAAATTGATTTGATCATCACGCTTTTTTCTTTGATCATCAAATTGATTTGATTTCAGAAAATTTGATTTGATTTTTATTTTTGAACCTGGCTGTCCTTCACCTTAAGAATGTGGTTCCTTTTACGAGATTAATTTTTTCATTGTAATGAAAAGGAATCGACAATTACGTCGACCACTTTTAAAGATTGTTTGCGTTTTAAAAGTTTTCCAGATGACCATCGTTCTGACGTCAACTTTTTAACATCAAAAACTTATTGGGCGGCGTCATCGAGCCTTTTAGGTCATTTTTAATATGCATTTTCCCCAACATTTCATATAGGACAAGTGTATAATTCGGGAATCTATTACCTCATCGTTTTTGGTTGTCGTCGCTGTCGTTAACAGATGATTTAATGGTCTGTAAGATTGTAACATTTGAATCCAGAGTGCTAAAGTAATTTCTGCTTCCCACTCAACAGATGGCTGTTAAAGTGTCATCGCTGTCAAAAAGCAAGTGTTTCGGTTGTTTGGTTATGTTTACATTTTCTCTGAAACAGTTCAGAAACATAAACTATGAGCAAGTCGAATAGAAATTCCGGCTCGAAAAACCATCGAAAGAAGCAGAATCGAAGCAGACCTCATCGACACAATGAGCACAAAAGTTTAGCTGAAAGGGCATCGGATCTGGCCATATCATCGTCCGGATCTGATTCTTCATCACAGTCTGACGATGATGAACAAAGTGAAGGATCGCCACCACAATTCAAAATTGCAATGTGGGGTGAGAATAGAGCTAATTACTGGCTGTTTACATTCCAAATTAGCGCTCTGGTCATCTTCATTTTCGTTGAACAGATTTGAATCAATGCGATCCAAAGAAATGTTCCGGCAGAAAACTGGCACGATATGGACTGATAGACAATTTACGCTTGGGGCAACGTTTCCCTGGTCTGGTACTATCTCCAGTCGGTACGCATTGTGTCAGTCCAGCTGATCGGGACATCATTGAATCATTCGGTTTGGCTGTAGTGGATTGTTCATGGGCGAAATTGGATGAAACTCCTTTCGATCGAATGCGAAGTAATCATCCGAGGTAAGACACAGACTAAACAGCCAAACGTCAATCCGGAAATTCGTTTAACGGCAGATTTTCCAATTTTCAGATTGCTTCCGTTCTTAGTTGCAGCTAATCCGATAAATTATGGTCGACCTTGTAAGCTGAGTTGTGTGGAGGCTTTAGCTGCGGCAATGTACATCATTGGTGAGTGCATGACTAGTACAAGCATAAATTATGAGAAGTGAGATGCGAGTGATTGAGCGATCCAGCTATTAGTTGCTCCTTTAGTTTCGTACTGCTGGTAGCCTCGGGCGCAATCGTTCTTAACAATCTTAACAATTTTCATCGTCGGCTAATTTTTGAGGTTTTTCTACCCTAAAGTTTCAACAAGTTGCGCTCAATTACAATTCTAGAAAGAAATCTGGAAAATCACCTATTCACGTACACACACAGTCTCTCTTCTCTCTACTCTATTCAAATGGTTTTAATTTCCATCCCTTTTTTCTTGAAGGTTTGAAAGACGAGGCCAGATGGTACCTGAGCAAATTCTCTTGGGGACATTCGTTCATCGATCTAAACCAAGTGTTATTGGACAAATACGCTGCGTGCAAGGACAGTAAAGAAATACTGCAAGCTCAGGACGAATACATCAAAACCGAAGAGGAGGAGCGAATCAAACGACGAAACGAATCTTACTATCCCGAATCCAGTAGTTCATCGGATGAAAGTGAAGAGCCGACAGAGGACGATAATGGAGGTGCGTCGGCAGCGGTGTCGCAAAAAACGTAGTCCACAGTTTTTGGTTTTTGTACGGATTTTTATTGTAAAGTAAATTGGTTAAAGATGAAAATAAAATATTCCCCCGAAACGATTAATCCCAATTCGCACAAAAGTTTTAGTTTTTTCAAGTTTCTTTTTCATTTTTAGATCAAATTAGATTTTATAGCCGAAGCATATTGCTTCGTCGCTCTAATGAATATTATTCGTGAAAGCTGTAAATTGTTAGAAAATGTAGACGAGACACAATAAATTGGAACGAAATTTTTGTCTTTAATTCGTTCTGCGTCTCCGACTAATTGCCCTTAAAGGAGCGTCCTGGTAGCCCAGTCGAAAATAAAACGGTGTTTCGTTTCTTCTTTTTCGTTTTACCATCGCCAGATTGGAACATTTGTTTCTCCAATGCAACAGCTATAGCTGTACCGAAATCGGATCGAAATTCTGGCGGTGCAGCCATATCGTCATCATCGTCAATGTTATCATCGGACGCATTGTACGACGATCGCGTGGAAATTGTTTGCTTTCTGATAGCACCATCCGACGGTCCAGCTGAATTCCAAGATGGACTCGGTGTTGGATTGAGGGACGGCCACAATTCGATTTTTTTCGGTTGAGAAAGCATCTGAGTGGAAGATAAAGTTTTCTGTGAGAAAATGGAGGGCGAATCGAAGGGATCGATTGGTTAACCTTTGCAAATGATGTGCCAGATGTAGATGGCGATACTGACAAATCGCTGCTGCTAGATAATAGCTGCAACGGCGGATCGTCTCGGTCATTGAACAGTGGTGGATTGCCACCACAGGATGGAAATTGCCGATCAGAATTGACATCAATGTTGGCGGATCGAGATAAAATCTTTCCGATTTGACGTTCGTTGACTTCGTTGATTTTTACTTCGCGACGATTTTCGTCACGGGCACGGCGTTGACGCAATTTTTGCCGTTTTACAATTTCGTCTGTTAAAGGAATTCAAATTAGAAAAAAATCCTTTTCCGCAAGCACTTGACCGTCTGCTACTAACCTTTGAATACGCCCAGAACTTCTTCAGACACCAATTCACTTCCAAGCGATAATTCGGCTACTTCGAATTGGCTGGTCACAGGAAGATGTTGCAAGTATTTTAGACGTTTTCTCAGCTCTTCGGTCATTGAACAAACTTCCTTTTGCACAATTTTCCCGCCAATGACATGCGGAGCTCGATCCAAACTTCCGTACATCATTTGAAGCATTCGGACGTTGATTGAATGCAAATACAATGGTTGGCCGTCGCGCGATTGATAAAAGTAAAAGTAATTCGAATCGTTGAACACGGGAGTGATATCGAGGTCTTGTACGATCATGTTCGCCTCGTCTTCCGTAGTGCTATCAACTAGCTTATCAGCTGGTTCAACAATGGTTTCCTGAGTCGATTTGCAGTTGGCAGTGATAGGAACGAATGGGTCCGCATCGACGCTTAATTTCTCAAGTTTTGTATGAATATCGTCAGCTATGGCTGGTTCTTTCTGGATGACAATCTTCATCATGGCGACGGTGTTGGCTTCTCGCTCTTTCAATAATTCCAGTGCTTGTTGAACGAAAATGGATTCTGGACACTCCGGTCCATCGGTTTCGAGTTGGAAATTCAGCTCGTTTCGTTCACGTTCAATTATTCCCATGATCTGAAAGTGACACAAAGTTTGAATTTCTAAAATTGACTCAAAATGATCTGAACTCAACGGACAGAACATCATTGAAAAAGTAAAAAAAATCTCTTCGCCCATCACTCACTTCCTTTGGATCGGCCAACACCAATTTTGAGTGTAATATTTCATCGGCATCGCCAGAAATGTGAGGAAATCCGTCCGGTTTGACTTTGCCCACTTTGTTCACTTTGAGCGAACATTTTTCACGGCACATCAATTGCATGCTGACAAAATCGCCAACTTTAAAGTTCCGATATGGTTTTGATGTTGAACTGAAAAGACAATAAATTAGAAAATTCAAAGCTGCCAAACTGAAAATTCTGGAATCAAAACGTTCCACATCCTGTGTTTTCACCGTGAATTTGTACTACAACCCAAATAGACAAACTTTGATAATAACGATTAGCCCTCAATATCAAATTCGCTTACCGAAGTAACGGTTCTTACGTCCACACTGGGGTTTCTAGATTCCTCAAGAACGATTTCCCTTTAACAGGAACCGAGACGCTCGGTATCAAAAAAGCTCCTCGAAATAATGAATATTAAACTACCCGACTCCTGAGACAGATGTTTGGACACCAGTTAACCTAACACAGAGACTATATGACTCAGGCCATACACGTACATACCACTAAAGCCAAGGATTTTTCGTATGGATTCAGAAGTGACTCGAAGCCATAATTCATGGTTACCAGAACCTTGGAAGCTTCCAAGGAGAAAATAACGACCAGATGCCATCATTGGACACATTTTTCATCGACACGAATTCAACATTTTCACTTTCAATTCAGCCGTATAGCACACCAAGGTAATATTTATGGATAGAGTGTCTGTTATCAGTTGTAGTGTGTTAGGCAACGTATTTCAACAAAGAGAAATATTCTGTCCGTCATGCGGCATGATGTGTAGCGTCATATAGTAGCTAATAGAGTGCCACGGTAGAGTGTAGTTGTTCGTATGCAACACGAATTTAAAAACACGAAATTTTATGGGCACCACTCGGCTATCGAATAGAAATGTTTCCTGAGATATGTGTGAGTAACAGACGTTGCTGTTACTGACGTCAGATATTTGTTTTAAATGGAAAAGCAATTTTAAAATAAAAATTGACTTGTAACGCAATCAATCAATCCTACTTTGAAGTAGACCATACCATTAACTGCAGCCCATAATATCTACTTTACGTAAGACCCCTTTATAGTTGTAAGGGAAATGCTTACCTCTTCAAATCAGCTGCATGAATGGCTTCGTAGCAGATCGGACATTTCCTCCAAGTTTTATCGGATAGAGCCAAATAATGCAAAACGCATGGCCAGCAGTAGATATGCCTGAAACATCCATCGAATTAACATCTCGGTACGAACACCGATAAATCATCATCATTCCTTACCCACAACGAGTCATTTTGCCAGCGACCGGATGGAACAAACAAATTGGACATTGCGGCTCTTCGGAACTTTGAACATTCACCTGTTCGACGAATGACCAGTCAATCAAATGATCCGGACTGATCGAATGCGGCAGCAGGGCTGATTTGTCAATGTCCGAGCGGATGATGAATTGACAATTGGCCTGCAAAAATTGCTCCTTGTTATACTTGATGCGACGTCCCGGTTGGCGATGATAGCCGGTCCGTTGGAACACCGAATTCGATGCCGTTTCTCGTGGTGTATAATTGAAGTTTAGCAAATGGTTCAGATTTTGTTTTTTGCTTCCAGGCAAATACACAGAATTTAATTCCGCTTCGATGGGATCATCGGCGTCTAGTCGGGTGCTCGGCGTAAGTGCTGACGAACCAGCACTTCTCTGATATCCATTACCACGGCCGTTGGATGCACGTTTGTCGAAATTGTTTTTCGGTTGAGGTTTATGATTGTTGTTGCGAGGAGAATCACTACTAGATTGAGCAGTTGATTTTGGATCACGGCGACGACTATTACGCGGCCACTGTTTTCCAATAGATACATCTGAGAGAAAGAACAAAAAAAAAAAAATTCGGGACTTAGATAGGCGGTGCAACGAATTTAGGTCGAATCGATTCGAAATTACCTTGACCTTTCCTCTCAGTTAGCGAACCCTTTGCAGAGTTCTGATTCAAACGAATATTGTTTTTCTTGTCCATTATGGATGAATTGAATAAAATTAATTAAAATTGCTGATGTGATGGCACCAATTGGTGCACTATTTTGTTTATTGAAATGTTGTTGCGCTTGGTTCAAAACTCCTAATGGAGTAGCGGATTTCGAATTGAGTTTAGACATTTTATTTAGTTAGCCATGATTATACAATGCAATTAAGACAGAAGAATATTCAGATATTCTTCTCAATGTGACACAATTGGTTGTGTTTGACGTAAAAAAATGTCGAAAATATTTTTCGAGACGAGAAAAAAAGATGGTTCGCGATCGCTACGTTTCACGCTTTTGATTCGATTTTTTTTTCTTTTCTTTTGTTCGGTCTTTCCGGACGCACAAACCGCGATTCGTATTTTGGAGAATCGGATGGACAAATAAACTTTCGAAATGAAAAGAAAAGTTTTCGATGGCAAAACTTAAAAACGCTGAGTGCAGCGATAATCAAATTACGAACATTCACCAACAAGATTTGGAAAAAAAGTGACAAGAAACTACGAAAAAATTTACACTATACTCTATTTTTGTGGGACACTTACTGAGCTTTTGTTACGTTGGTGAACCTGACACTGATGGTATATTGAGCAGAGACATAAAAAACAAAATTATTGGGTGCTAGACTCATCGATTTTTTTTGTAATTTTATACAGTAGTATTATATACAGCCTTGGTTAAAAGAGAGTTCTCATTTTGACATATCACCCATGGAGCTCAGTTAAATAACTGGTTTTTTCCTCTATTTTTACGCTTTTTTAACACTATATTGACGAAAAAGAAGTTCGATGAGGCAATGAGAACTTTCCCAAGAACCAGGTACATTGAAGAATAAAAAAAATCGAGATGTAGGCTCTGCTTAAATGTCTATACAGTGTTAAAAGTGCGTAAAAGAGAGAAAAATGACCAGTTGCCTAACTGGTTTCGATGGGCGATACGTCAAAAATTGTATGTAAAAGTCCAGTTAACTTTGAACAAATCAGTTAATTTAACTGAGCTCGATGGGTGAACACTCTTTTTGACATTCTCTTTTAACACTATATAGACTGTTATGATGATAGAGAATTTATATGAAAATATGCAACAATGATAAATACCCCAAGGCAAGTTATAATAAACTGATTTTCGTGCCTCTCACTCGCATCGTGAGATGTTGAAAGAGAAGCAAATACTTTGACAAGTACCCCAAGGAAAGTTATACAGTGTTAAAAGAGCGTATAAGAGAGAAAAATGACCAGTTGCTTAACTGGTTTCGATGGGTGATTCGTCAAAAATCGACAGCGCCACCATTGGGTGATACGTAAAAAATCGACAGCGCCACCATGCCACCTCTCGAGTTTAACTCTATGAACAAACCAGTTAATGTAACTGAGCTCGATAGGTGAACTGAACACTCTTTTTGACATTCTCTTTTAACACTATATAATTAACCAGTCTTCGGTTTTCTCGCTCTGATTATAATTGTTGATTTGGACGTGTGGCCCGAGATCAGTTAAATTCAACTGATCAAAAAGTGTTTAAAAAAAAAATGTTGTTGTCAATATCACTGTCACATCTCTGCCAAGAGAACTCGTTAGATGTCGGTACCTTACTTTCCTCTTTCATAGCAAAATGTCAAATATTTTTCATAATCTACATCAACACACTATTTTGAAATCCAAACTTGTAAATTCTTAAAAATGTCTGTGAAAGCTGAAGTTTTAGAAAGATCGGAGGAGCAAACTACAGCTCCAACCGAAGAATATGTAAATGAAAATAAATGGACGGTATGTCATTCTCTGTTTTTCTTGTAAATCAACAAAAACCACAAAGGTGGTGATTTAACTTTTCTAATATGAATTGTAATTAGTCTCAGAACTTTTTATCCTTCCAAACGACAGGGCGATGGGCCTGATTTTTTACCTATCGTCTTTGAAAAGATGCACAGGGTTTTTAAAGGGTAATGTGGGTAATAGATTAGTTTTGATTTCGCTTCCAGTCAAATTTTATTCAAACGACAAGTGTGTATTAGGGTGGGTCAGAAGTCTCAGAAATCGATAATTTTAAAGCGGTTTCTAAGACTTTTGACCCCCGCTAGTGTGTATCTCTTACTCGGAGAACAAATCCCTGAAATCTTCATCGCTTATGTAGGCTTAGGCTATATTTGCATTATAACATAACTGATGAATAGCCAGCCGTTTCTAAAAGAATAACAAAAGACGATCTTTGAAAGCTGTTTCCTTTAAATGTATCGCATCATTTATCTCTCCGCATTGTACTTATCATCATGTTGTTATGTTTCCAGATACGACCTTGTTTTTTGTACAAAGAGGAATACAATGACTGTAAAAGCATCAAAGGTCGATTCCATCAATATTTCATTCATGGAGAGGCCATAGATTGTCTGCAATGGAAACGCGACTACGACAATTGCAGTCGCTATGAGGAAAAGAAAGATCTAAAAGCGGCACAGGCAGTGATCCATAGTGAAGAGGATCGACGACGAACAAGACTAAAAGGTAGAGTATGCACTCTGTGGTTATCACAGATATTGTTGGTATTATTATCAAAATTTCTTCAACATCTAGCGCATTTTAACAATGATATTTGGCCGAAACGCAAGGCACCTCCACCGAATTGGGAAAGGGAGCTACCGGAATGGCTACAAAAACGGAATGAAAACACTTTATTGGATGTGAAGTCGCGTCAGGAGAAAGGTGAAGACATTCAGCTGATTGGTGAACGGTATCTGTGTACGATAATGTGACCGATAAAAGTTAAGACAGAGTGAAACTAGTAAAATTTAGATTTTTGAAAGCGAATGTCGGTTTTTCATTAATTTCAATGTAAGAGGCACTTCTCCAGAACCACCCAAAACTTTATAAATTCCAACTCTGATGACTAAAGTGGGTACGAATAGAATGCAAGACCCGAGACATTGAGTAGAAAATCTAGGTTTCAAGATGACATTGAGGACAAGCAGGAAAACGAAACGTGCACAGGAACTAATATTTGAAACGCCAAAGAATGTTAAGCTGGTTCTTGATCACTTTACCATTATCTAAGATGGTAATAAGAGGTAAAAACTATATAACTCGAATCTTATGTTTTATTGAATTATTATGGTGGACTTACAAATGGAAACAAAGGTGAACGTCGAGATACTAATCGGTTGCACTCAATTCAATCAAAGCAAAGGAACGACGACCAGCCGCAGTTCAACAACGAACGGCACAATTTGAATTGAATCATCTTTGAGGATATCAACTTCGCGAAACTGTCGTTCCGATTCTATACCAAAAGTGATGGCACCACGCTCACTTAACTCGAGCTCAAGACATCCGCGTCCTCCGCCTCGTAACTTGAGAACCAAATGAATCGTCGAATCCATTTGAACGCCGTAGTCACGTAAAGTGCTGCCGTGTTCATGTTCGAGCTGCATCCCGGCGAGTATTAATAATAACCTGACCTGACCTTAGGCAAGTTTTTAGGTTACCTAAATTTTTATATTTTCCATTTATATTTCGAATTAAAATTTATCTCAAGTCTAGTCAGGTCAATGGTAAATCTGGTCGAGTTAAGGAATCTTTTCAGGTCAACTGTTTCAGGTTCCGGTCAGATCAAAATCGACCCGTTCCGAGTCTAAGTCAGACGGTAAAATGGGATTAGGGAAGGGAAACCGGTAAATACATTACCGGTAATACCGGGATCCCGAATACCGGTTTTACTAGTTTGAATACCGGTTTCTACAGAAATAGAAAAAGGTGTCGAAATTAATGCAACTTTCTTTAAAAAAATATCAATAAACTAGATAGACAGATGAAAGCGAATAACTTTACCTTTCAAACTTGCTAGAAGTATAACATTATTTCAACCCTTTGCTTCTTTCAAATTAAGACACACAAAATCTTGGGATGTCTAAGAATTTGCGTTCTGATCATGTAGATTTCAACCTAAAATACTTCGTCTTATAAATTCTAGACTGAAAGGAAGTGATCCCTAGATATTTGTTAATGATGTAATTGATTCTCATGATAAACGGTCTAAGAGACATACTTTTATCGTGCCGTCATTTACAAAATGTAAATCTATTTCTCACTTTCACTAAAATTTCCCTGCTTGTTATTTGCACTATTTCCAGTTCACAGTTTCTATCACCCCTTGACAAAACTTTACGAAGCATTTCAGAACAAATGTAGACGAATTATAGTATATTACTTCCGAGGTTCCAAGTTGTGTATTTGATAAGTGGGGCTAACAACTTGGAACCTCGTAAGTATAATGCTTTACGTGATTAGGCAATGAAAATGAAACATGCCGTAACACGTAAAATACAGAAAATAAAAATCTTGTTCCGGAGTGGCAAACATAAAAAGAATGTATCGGCTAGTGAGTAATGTCTGGTTTTCTATACATGATCACATCGAAGCCAGAAGAAATTCCGGTGGAAGATTGAAACAGTTCTGGGTATAGGGAAAGACCGATCGGTTCTTTTTATCCACAAGTATTAAAGCATACTAAGAATTTTGTCCCGCATATGGAATGTTTGTAAGCAATAATGGAGTCTTTCGGAAAAGTCAACACTATTGATTTTATACCAAGCGTCTATCAAGCAGTGATACAAAATGGAACTATGTCTGATACAGGTCTTTTTTCATTGAAAATTACATGAGATATTCTCTCGTTTATTTTTTGTAAGAAGAAAATGAGGACCTAGACCCAACAGAAGATATTATATAGAGGGATTCTTTTGAAAAACAGCCTACCGAAATCGGACGCATTTTCCAGTGGACTTTTTTATATGTACCTAGAAAGGACTTCGACCCTAGAACCCAAAACCACTTTCAAAAAAATTCTTCGAAGCTTTTGTGGCTAGTGCGAGGTGAACAAAAAACGCACTTTTCTTACCAATATTTCTCCAGTTACACGAGCCGTACATGGTGGTGTGGGGTATCATTTGAAAGGTAATTTTATGTGCTTTTGGGCCAAATAGGGTCTTATGGGGGTTTGAAAGCATCTACGATGAAATATGAGAAGTTGAAATGTTTAAGTGCCCATATTTCATCGCATATGCATCCAAACCCCATAAGACCCTATTTGGCCCAAAAGCACATAAAATTACCTTTCAAATGATACCCCACACCACCATGTACGGCTCGTGTAACTAGAGAAATATTGGTAGGAAAAGTGCAAGTTTTCTTTTGAAAACTTCAACTGCACATATTTCAGTGTGGATTAATTTTAGAACCAATGAGTCTCTATTCGGCTCAATAGTACATGTGATTACCTTAGTAAAGACACCCCACACGACCATGTACGGCTCGTGTACCCGGAGAAATTTTGGTAAGAAAAGTGCAAGTTTTCGGTTTTTGATCACCTTCCACCAGTCACAAAAGCTTCGAAGAATTTTTTTGAAAGTGGTTTTGGGTTCTAAGGTTGCGAAGTCCTTTCTAGGCACATATAAAAAAGTCCACTGGAAAATGCGTCCGATTTCGGTAGGCTGTTTTTCAAAAGAATCCCTCATAATGAATTTATTCCCTCTCTGTATTTATAGAAAGTGTCCTAATGAAGTAATGAAATCCATTTTCAAACTAAACGAAGTATTCAAAATAGTAATCTGCATGAATAGTTATTTACGTCACAAGGACCTTTCACTTTCGCATGACGTATGAAGTTTTTCATGCTTGTTATGAGAGCCGAAAGTAAAAAAATGTCAATTTGAATTTCGGTTCCCATAACAAGCATGAAAAACTGTTTCAAATGATTCTACACATTAATTTCTTCGATTATTTTTGGCATTTAACGAGAAATAAAAATTCGATGAAATACCGGTAATACCGGTATTACAGGGTCCGGTATCACCAAAAACCGAAAGACTTCCGGTTTCCTTTCCCTAAATGGGATACGATCAGTAGATTTCGATAGGATTTTTTTAAAGAGAAAATCTTGGAGCTCGTATGGAAGTAAAGAAACGAAGGCAAATTTGGTATATGTACAAAGATACATTTATTTTCTTAAGTTTTTTTTTGTTCGTCGATAAATTTTTCTTAATATTTTATTTACAAATGTAATTTCCATCTTCTTTTTTTACAATATTTAAATAGAAAACAAAATTTAACATTTTCTTCCGACTTTTTCGTCAAATATTTTGCAAACGCGCCAGTAACTTTTTAATTTTTCTTATTTTGTTCAATCCTTTCTTCATTCGTTCAATTGAAATCTATTTTCGTTCCAAAATAGTCTGAGCCTGATTTACTAAATCAAAATAAAATTCATTTCTTGTCTATAGATAAATACCGTCTCATCCATTTACTGAAGAATTCCAATTTCGATATAATGTATTTAGTGTTCGAGTGTAAGACAGTCAGGAATATTATATTTATTACATCGAAAGATTCCTACTTTGTTTCAAAGTGAATACAATCTATACGTTCGTATATTTTGCTAGACTGTTGATATTATCACAGAATATCTCCATCGCTGTTGATGGTAGAATAAAAATAGTATTGGGCCCCAATCTTGAATCTTAAAACCGAGAGAGAAACTGACCGAAATCAATGAATTCATATGGAAAGTGTATAGAGGGGGAATTCCTTTAAAGTGAATTTATACTCACTAATAGCCCCAAAAAATACGAATAGGTTCGACTCAAAGTTTCCAAACGGACATGCATTATGTAGATTCATATCCGTGACTTTGATCTTTGAGCTGAGGCTATTTTTCGGAATACGACGCAGGATATGTAGCGAGTGAAAGTATAGTTGGCTAAATTTAGTGGCATAGTTTTGTATGCATGCAGATAGGTATGTGTAGAAGAGCTGGTTCCAAAAAATAAATATTGGCATGGAGAGCAAATTTTTTGTGTTGTTTAGGTTTGTTTGTTAATTTATATATCGTTGGTTGTGCAAAAAATGTTTCCTTGTTAAATTCTTAAAGACTATGGACGAATTTTCAATTTACATTTTCGGGACGTGCTGTGTGCAAATTCGTAAATCAATTTTTTATTTGCTTTTTAGGATTTTGTTTTTCTTTTTCGTTCTGCTTCACATTTAGTGTATATTATAGATTGTAAAATGATAAAAGCTTTGCGGTTGGTTAGTTTCCATCTTCTTCTTACTTCTTTTTCCTTCATTTTTTTTGGACAGACAAGTGAGTACTTTGAATAAATTTAAGTAAAATTTGATTTTTTTCTATTTTAATTACAGTAAATTCTACTAGTCATTATAGAGGGAAAAACAAAGAAAATTATTTATTGAGGCAACGCTAAGTTTTTCTTTATGTTTCCAAGAGAGTTTTCTTATTTCCTTTTGATTTACACTACAAATAGTTCAATTTTCTATGGATCCAAATTCAGGAAATGAATTTCATTTCTGAACATCTTCGCCGCATTCACTAAATACAATTTTGACTTTTCTACTTTTCTATTTAAATTTTTGTTTTGTTTAAACTTTCGACTGGTTGGGATAATTTAATTATTTGGATTTTTTTTCGTTTAAATTCTAACATCTCTAATTCGGTGAGAACCGCATTGTTAATGGTGTTTTGTTAATTCAGCGCTTTGTAAATTATAAAAACTAAAAAGCT
Organism: Bradysia coprophila; assembly: GCF_014529535.1. Taxonomy (NCBI): domain Eukaryota; kingdom Metazoa; phylum Arthropoda; class Insecta; order Diptera; family Sciaridae; genus Bradysia; species Bradysia coprophila. Next base: position 440,690 of record NW_023503608.1, on the reverse strand, counting down.
AACGAAAAAAATCAATAAATAAAAAAAAACTGAAACGAAGACTGATAAGGAATGTTGGTACAGACAGGTTCGTTCTCTTCCAGTGTGTTTCCCTTATACAAAGAAATCATTGTGAATGCTTTCTCATACCACTATAATAGTCTTAGAAGTGTATTCTTCCAATGCCAGCTTTAGACTCAGAGTCCAACGTATTTCGTCTTTATTCCAGCTTTAATTCCTTCCACTAAGAGTTGAAAAAGTCGTTACATCGATTTTTGTAAAGGTCACATGTTCCTGATCCACACTATTGAACCCATGATTTGTTGGGAAGCAAACGCACTTTTTCTTGCCCAGTTCTGTTTTGGGTCCAAATACGGTCAATTTCAGTTCTAAATGTGACAAGAGACGTAGGATTCTAGTAGAGTAAATCTCTCGTAACATGCAACCAGAAAATCTGATTTTTTAAACATTTTTTTTTCTAACGTTTCACGCGATGTAAAGGAAGCTATTGAACCATTGAGATAAGGGTGACATTATTAGTGAATGATGATTGTGGTACTGATGTGCTGCAATCACGTTGATAAGGTTCTATCACATTCTTATGTCCCATCACGTTATATCGGAAATATTTGTTAAAAATAATGAAGTAGAAGCTTGTCGTTGTAAAAGAATACCGACTAAAAAAATGGAAATAATAATAAAAAAAACAACAAAAATCTGTTGTCTCTGATTAAATTGGTTTATTGAACGTAAGAGAAAGGAAGAAGGAGGTTTCTTAAATAAATAAAAATGTAAACAAAACAGCGCTCGGTTTTTTGTATTTAAATTTTATTTATAGAGACACGACGAATTTTCCAAACATTTTTTTTGTTTTTGCGTTTTCATGAAGAAATTCGTTTCGCCATGAAAATATGTTGCATTTTGGAAACTAATAAAGTGGAAACTAAAACGTAAAACGTTCTACATTTTTTGTTATTATTTTTGATTTCTATAATAAAATTTTCTTCTCTTCTTTGTTTTACTTAAATTTGTGTTTTTCTTTTTTCACTGAAAATCGATTTTTTTTTTCATTTTAAATATCACATTATTTTATGTTTAAAGTGCTTGCTACAAAGTTTTTTTTTTAATTTTTCTTTAAATTTTCTTTTCTTTTTCAACTTTTAATTTAGGTGAATAAAATTTGTTTTTATTTTTTGTTAATTTAATGTTTTTTATTGCATTTAATCGATAAAAGATTTTTTCCTTTGTTTTTAGATTAATTCAAAACTTTTAAGCGCCGAAAAGGATGTGGCATTTTGTTTCATACGATTAAGAATTAAAACTGGCAAATCTGACGAAGACAAAAATAAAAATTTTTAATTAAAAATTCGAGTGAATGTGAAGAAAACAAAAAGAAGAAGAAGCAACTCAAAATATTAAAAAAAAAAAATCTTGGTGAATTCTGCTTATTTTTTAAATTTCTACTACATTTTTAAGAGTTGCGAATTAAAAGATTATATTTTGATACGGATCTTAAACAGAGTTCGGTGTACAATTTAATTAGAATTGTAACGGGAAAGTTGATTTTGATTTAATATTTGGTAATCAATTTCTCTTTCTGTTAACCAATGGTTCAATGATTTTACCTTCGATTAATGGTGCAAACGATATATTTTGTGATTTACTGGAGCTTATCAATCAATCAAAAATGGAATGCGATATCAATCCCTTCTCTACGATACCATCGGTACTGATTATCGTATGTTCTTTAGCAATAGTTCGAATAAGAAGTTTTCGATAGCGAAAGCCTGAAAACTGGAACTTGGCATTGTCACCTAACACCGGTATATTGCATTCCTTAATCAATTGATTAATGATTTTACAATCCAATCTTCCAGCAAACTAAAACAGAGTGGCGAAATTATCGATTGCATTTATCGAGATTTCGTTTCCACATTTAACGACGATTTTACGGAATCTTAATTCTATAAAAAACAATTTGCTACTTTTAAGAGTTCGATCAATCCCTGAGGAAAGAGATTTTTTTTGTTTGTTTAACGTTAAATGGTGTGTTTTGTTACTTATACAAATGTTTATCGTTTTTAAGTATTTTGGCTTTCTTTTGTTGAGTGGTACGTTTCTTTTAATGTTAAATGCTCGTAGAGAATTGCGGGTGGTAGAAAAATACAGTTAATGATGTCGGTTGCGTAAATGATGAAATGACGAATTTTACCGAGAAAGATGTGTCCGTACGATTGAATCGGAAAGGATTAAGTTGTATTAGAAAATCGCAATGTCATATCGACGATATTATTAAGCAATTTCGATGTTTTGTTTATTTTAAATTCTATTTTCTTTTCCTTATTTGTTTTTTACGCTACGAATTTGTTACGATCTATACTTAAGTTGATTGTTTTCTTCGGAATATTTTTTTAAATTTTATTTCTATTTTTTGTATTGCATTTTAACGCTTTAACGATTGAATGTCGAATGATCGGAGATAGACAATGTCTATTAGACATCCCCGCAAATGGTATGGATAAATTTTTATGAATACACAAAAATTTTCGTTTATCGGCTGAATAAGCATGAGTCCGACAGAAATGATAAAAAACCAACATAATGAGGCGTAACGAAAAAACGGAAAAATCAACCAAAAATTCACAGATTTTGTTTTCTTGTTTGTATTTTGATTTTACTAATAAGAACGTCACTGGTAATTTTGAACGGCCCATTAATTTAAGTTCGTCAAAGTCACAGTAGATCAGAGTGCTTAATGGTTAAAGAAATTCTGCGCTCTTCGCATTTTATGAATAACCAGGATAACCAGAATCATAACTTGAATTAATCGCAAATTCGATCACATCAAGGTTATCGCCACTTTCTCATGTCTCATCTAATTCTTAAATAGAGTTTAAATTTCTGTATAAATAAGTAGCGATAAGACTAATGTTGAGATCATTCGTTGCTCAGACAGCATACAGTAACTATCATACGGAGCGGCTAGTTAGTCAACAATCGGAGCATTCAATGAATTACAACGTTGAACACAAAATTCTACTTGTGCATCATTTAGTAAAGGTCTCTGCCGTGTACAAGTTCAATACTTATAACTTCATGAGTCGCAGAGTTCCCAGTTAGTTGGTCCGATAAAATCGGTAAAAGTGGAACAAATCAAGTAGTGTGGCGGTTCTGGTCGTTAACCTTGTGTGGCGAAGAAGTTCGAGAAGCGACAATGTTGACTGAGTGGACTGAGTTGACAGAATTTCCAACAATTTATATTTAGAATTTAATTCGAATATAAATTTTTACTGGTCCTAAGTCGAGGTCGTTGCAGTACGAGTCACACAACAAAAATGGATACATTGACAAGTCTCAGTAGAAATTTATTTATTTTTTCGGGAAATGTCTGATGAATTTATTGATTTATTGACCGGGATGTTTAACTTTCCGTTCTGTTTGTTAGTCTAACATGTGTACCTTTAATTTTATATCGTCACAAACTCAGTAATAGGCCTTGTTTCTAGCATGCCGAATCAAAAAAATGTTCACTACGACTAATTAAATTTTCATTAATTTCTTTTCTTTTTTTTTTAATTATTTCTTATTTTTCATGGCACTTTTATAGTTTTTATTTTTCTCTCTTCATCTTCTTCTTCTTTTTCAATTTAAATTTTATTTTTTGAGTTGATTTTATATTTTCGCGATTTAATCTGTTTTCTTGTCCACCCATCGAATATACATCAATATAAAAGTTTTCTTCTTCATCTGTTTTAAATTATTTTAATTCAATAAAACAATTTTTTATAAAAATCTTTTTTTTTCTTAATTTTTTCTGTTTTTACTCTTCGTCGTGAAATCACTTTTTAATAATTTTTTTTGTTTTTATTTTAAATTTAAATTTATTTTTCTGTTTTTTTGATTACGTCTACTAATTTAACTTTTCTCCTTTTATGTTATCATTTTTTTCTTTTATATAAATGAGCAATAATATAATTATAATTTACTCTCTCTCTCTATCTCTCTCTTCCTCTGTCTCTCGATTTAATTAATTTACTTTTTCAATCGATTTTAATGTTTTACTTTCTTGCGTCGTATTTTTCCTTCTTTCTCTATAAATCCTTTTCACTAGTCATCATATTACTATCAAATTACTCCATTTAAAAAAAAAATATTAAAATTAATTTAAAAAAATGAATCTAAGTTTGAATTACACGAGCAAAAAAATTCAATAAAAAAATGTATTTCTTTTGACAATTTTTATAATTAAAATTTTTTTTAAAACAAACAAAACAAAAAAAAATAATGAACCAGGGATTTACATACACAAAATTGTGTAACCATGGGTTTTAGTGTTCAGTGGATGGCAAATATTTCTTGAAAATTTTGCTAATAATTTTTAGTTTTAGTTTTCATTTCTTAGATTTTTAAAATATTTTTTTCTTTTACTTTTTCGTAGTTAACAATAATAACGAACTCCATCCAAAGACAAACCTTGCTTTAATTTTCATTTGCTCGGGCGATTCGGTTCTGGGTACAAGTACACACCTTCTACTGTGAATATTGATGTTTCTGGAAGGTAAAACAAAAAAAAAAGAAATTGGTTTAATGCACTGGCAAGCCACAAACGACAATCGATTATAATGGGATATGAAAGCCTCGGTGAATGCACAAGAAAAATGGTGAGCTTAAAATTGGTATGCTACCTGACCGACTAATCTGCAATACAATATTGAGAGAAAACGGAGCACAGCTCTTAATCCGGAACATCCTTACATATTCGGCCACTTTTAAAGTCAGAGCCGTATACAGCAAGCCAAGGAGTCAAAGAAAAAATTAATTTACGAATTCTGAGGATGGACGTGTTCGATGTAAAACGCGTAATGTGATTTTTTGTTTCGTAAAGGGAATTTTAATTGAAATATCTCTTGATCTTACCCCGGACCTATGATAATTCGATCTTTTTGTGGCTTCTTGACTCTTCAACGAAAATGTCAATGAACATGTTGGAAATACAACTTTGACAAGAATGCCCCGAAACTTTCAATACATCACATTTGAAAAGACATCTTTGACAAAGAAGGTTCGCTTTCATCTTCTCCATAAGTTTACTTTATAAGTAGGACAAACGAATCTCGTTTGCTAAATGATCGTTTTAGTTCATCCAATAAAAGGTTTCTGGCTTTCCTAACTTGTGCTAATCCAAGAAAAATCTTGAGCTGGCTCATACATTTTCTTAAGTTGCATACAGATGGTATGAGGAATGAAAATTTATAGTATATTACTTCCGAGGTTCCAAGTTGTTTATTTGATAAGTGGGGTGTTACAGCCCGACCCGAAGGGGAGGGCTGTATTCCCCACTTGTCAAATGACAACTTGGAACCTCGTAAGTACAATGCTTTACGTGATTAGGCAATGTAAATGAAAATGAAACATGCCGTAACACGTAAAATTATAAAAAAGTTTTCCCACTTACCGTCTGGTAGTTCATATAATTTGCGCGGTAATGGAGCAAAGTACGGATGATTTAATGCTTCTTCAGCACCCATTCGGTCTTCGGGATTTAATTGCAGGAATAAACTAGCTATTGCCTCACCTTCGACAATATCATACAGCCGAGGAAAACTATGGCCTAATTTTCGTGGACGATAAAACCCTGAAAAAAGTTGGGAAACAAATTGGGTTAAAAAAGAATATTGATAAATGAACACAATGTCAATGGCCCTCTGCCCACCTAATTTGTTTGGCTTATAGCCTGGTAAGTGCGATACACCTTGCCATGTATCTTCTGTCGGCGTACCCAATAGCTTAAAAATCTTATCTAATTGATCATACGTATCCCGTATGCCGGGAAAAGTTGGCATTCCTGTAATCATTTCCACAAATATACAACCGACACCCCACATGTCGAGAGACGTCGAATAATCGGTGCTGCCCAGAAGGACATCTGCAAATGAATACAAACACATTAACGGATCGATCAAACACCATGCAATGTAATAATTTGGTTCTGTCCTTACCTGGTGGCCGATACCACAATGTGACAACCTCATGAGAGTATGTATGACTTGGAACACTTTTGGCTCTTGCCAAACCAAAATCGGCAAGTTTCAATTCACCTAATTCACTAATAAGCAAATTCTGGGGCTTCACATCACGGTGCAGCACCCGTCTCTTATGGCAATACGACAGACCTCGTAGTAATTGAAATAAAAATAAGCGAACGTTACGATGCTCTAATCCACCACCATGCCTTTCCATGTACTGTGACAAGTCTGTGTTCTGTGGAAATTAAACGGCAAAACGTTGACATATTAAAAACTGTTGAGTTCGATTGACGAGTGTTTGAGTCTTTAGCTTACCACATATTCGAAAACAAACGTTAAAGTTTCACGGGTGTGCACAATATCATGCAATGTAACTATATTCGAGTGTTTCAGTTCCTTTAGTAGCGAGGCCTCACGAATTGCGGTGAATGGAGCACCCTCCTCTTCTTGCAGTCTAATCTCTTTTAGTGCAACAACTTGATTTGTTAAACTAAAAATTGAAATTCAAATTATTATTTTACAATTTAATTCGCCACAAATGATAATAATAGACCGAAGTGGATGATGTAAAGAATGTCTTTCTATCGGAAATTGAGATTAACTACCCCACAAATTATCTTGTTTTTTTTCTTCTAAGTAAAAACTTTTAATTTTCCATGTCCCATCCAAGCCACGTAATATCACCAATATGTTCTATCTCTATCTACAACTTAGATTCATCTACAAGGTCGTAGGTGTAGAAGCAATAACAAAGTCTCAGACTCAGACATTTTTACATTTTCATAAAAATTAATTTCACCAATAGAGCCGGAAGGATGAATTCAAAATTCCAGTGTTACAGACAACATAACAAACCCAACCGTACACCACACTTTGTGTGGGTTAAAAAATTCTTCCCTGTCCTGTTCCTCTTCTCTGCAGCATTAATTAATATTAAATGCAAAATGAAAAATCAACATTCATTATGAGGCAAATTGTGGGTTTTAATAACCCGACCACGAAGTGCTTTCGGGTTTAATTGGGGTTTGCTTGTAATGCTGATTAAAGATTATATACACACATACACCGAACGAGAGCGCTGGATGTTCGAGATAAGAAAGTAACGGCTCATAACGTAAAGATATTTTCTTAGTTCAAATATGCTTTTCTGCCAGATAGCACAAGCTAATGCTTTGACCCAATTTCGTACAAAATTGATAATTTTTACGAAAATCTGACAGAATTAACTTATAGAAGAGATAGCCTTGGTGTCACATAGGAATTTATGGTTGAAAATAGTCTCAACCAGATTCTAATTGTGAAATTTTCGTGGAATTTGTTGTGTCGAACAGTTTACGAAGTACAACATAAAATAGGAGTGCTTAACATACACTCCCCCTTCCATATCCTCAATACCACTAACGTTCAACAGTTTCCGCGGTCTTAGAACATAATTGAAACAATATGGATCGGAGTTGATGGGTTTAATTAAAATGGCAAACAAGGACCTAGTCAAAATAATTTTAATCATCTTTCATCTTTTAAGCCTCTGATATTATTTTTGTAATTCTTCCTTTCTTCATCCCTCCCATCTACGAATACTTTCAAATGGAATACCATTACTGTGGGGAGTGATAGAAATTGACACCCTTTTTTGTGTGGAAAGAATGCAATAAATTCAATTCTATCTCCCCACAATTTGACAGTGGTTTTCGCTGGTAATGTTACCAACCAATAATTTCTGTAAAATGAATATAAAATTTTTACATTTCACGAATGTCCTATCATTCTAACAAAATAAAAAAAGAGAATTTATTCGGTTCTCATCCACGCCAACGAAAACGGAAAAGAACCAGTCGCAGTGACAGCAAATTATTATAGACATTCAGTGTAGTATTTGCTGTATTTCATTTTCTTCATAGAAAATTTCATAATAGAAAACGACGACGAATTACCCACTTTTGTGTGTGTATATATATTCTCGTGTTTATATGATAAAACCATATAACATAAATATAAAAAAAATCCCTCCATACTTCGTAATATATTTTATGTTCACAAAGAAGTGGTCCATGCTGATAGTCAGAGGCTTTTGCGTAAAGTTTTCATCTACTTTTTAAAATGTTGAAAATAAAGTTCAAACGAATTTGCATAGTTCCGTAAAACAATTTCCAAAATCTTTAGGATAGAATTACAATGAAATGCTGTTCATGCTCTGACACAAGACAATCGATAAGCAAAAAACATTATTTTCGACACAATCCAATCTAATTGTCCTTCGTTGTAGACGTTCGTACTTTTCGTACGAAAAAGTATCACAATCACTGATCTATTAATGCCCCTGTGTGCCGACATCGCATTATCGACATCTGCTTTCCTCCTTTGCTACCCGACTAAAAACGTAACAGAAGAAAAATTTAAATTTGTTATCCCACAATAACCTACTTCTGTAGCGAGATGACGGTTTGCTTTTTGGGTTGCATAACCCAATTTAATTTTCGGTCATATATTTTTCACCGAATCCACTGTACATTTTCCCCAATTTATTTCATCCCCCATCCATCTACTACAATATATACGTCTCGTAAGTGGGTAGATAAAAAAATAAAAATTTTCAGAGTCAGTTTATTACACCGCTCGAACATTTTGTGAATGAGTGTGCGAAATTATTTTGGTTAGGAAATAACATTTTGTAACAAAATTGACTATACTCACTTGCTATATCCTCTGTATACTGTTGCATAAGAACCTTCACCAAGTTGTTCTAGCTTAATGTAGGCATCTGACTTTCCGAATGGTGAATCTCCCTGTAAAGAAAAATTTATTTTGAATCGGAACCATTATTGAATTGGAACGACTTGTAAAGTACAAAGTAATCATTGAGTAAATACTGATAATCACTTCGCCATTCAATAACATATAAGCAAAATCAACTTCTGAAACCCCTCCAAGTAATAACTTCAAAAAAGGGCCCTCAAAAGAAAGAAATCAGAAAACACTTTCAATCTGCAAGATTTACGATATTTTACTTTCACGTTGTTTTTTGTGTGCTTGTTGTCATTCCTTTTCTGAGAAGTTCAGGGTGTCTTTTCGGATGGAACAAAACCAGGAACACACTTGGTTGGTGTTAAGGGAATAGTAGAAACAAAAAAGTTTTTCTTGTCCCTTTGTAATTTCGTTTAAATCAAAGAGGCTTTTATCGATGACAAAACACACCCCATTATTTGTGGATTTGTTTTCATATTTGCTTAGATTTAGGATTAATGGATTTACGATCTGCGAAGAGATGATGATGGTGTGGGTACTGCTGGCGCGTAACCAAGGTTTCGTTTAGTATTTCGAATTTATTTGTTGTTTCTTAAGGATGTTTTACGAGTACAATTATGGGATAATGGACACATAGTTTGAGATATGGGACAAAGGAAAAACATTACCATACAGAGAGGACGAAGTAATAGGGAAAAAAATTTCAAGTGTCCCAAATCGATAATTTTGAGAAATGAATATTGAAATGAATGTTGTGTTGGTGATATACATTCGTCCTTCGATAGTAAATAGATGCAGAGTGATACTGTACAGAGATACTAAGATCCTCTTCGTTTATAGATTGTGTCATTAGTTATATGTTAGTCCTTTTTAAGCAATGAACGCATGGGATCCGAAAACTCCACTGATTCTATGTTGATTTGAATATTTGGCTACGAAAGTAGGTGGATGTCACCACATGCGAAATGAGCACACTAGTTCATAAAGACATGAGTCATTTCACAGTATGAATTAATAATGAATTACTCAGTGACGTACGAGCCTAATTAATTTACAATTTGCTTGCAGTAATCAACCGAAATCGGTAGTTTGTAGAGTAAGCTTCATTTAATTAGATAATACGCTAGTTACTGATACGTACGAAAAACTCATTCCAAACGATCAAGTACATTACACACACTGACACTACACAGTAAACCGTCTGAACATTATCTTCATTGCACATCACCGACTTAAAGATTTCCCTTTGCCAACTTTACCATAAAGCATTTAAAACAGCAATCATACGCAGCTTCATTGTTCGATTCTCCATTCTTATTTTGTTAGTTAAAACGCTAAAAGCTATTTCATAGATATAGTCAATCGTAAGCATGGAACATTCAGTGTATGTATGGATGTATATAGTACGAAATAGCAGACGTGCTTTCATCCTCGTACAATGTGGAATTATATGTACATTTCAATTCGGGGAACAAAAGCCCAAACAGAACAATAAAACTCGGATAGTCAAGCCAAAACCCTTGGTCGATATAAAACAGCCATGAACTGTATGGAAAGATTCACATTACGTAATTGTAACGTATCAAAATGAGTATATAGAGATGAATATGTGAATTAGAAACTTAGGATATTGTGATCGAAATTCGTTCCTTGAACACAGCCAAACTTACACGTATATACAACAATGTGTACACAGCAAGGGAACACATTGTAATGTACGAGCTTGGGTTACGGGGGTAATTAACAATTAGACAATAGATAAAGAATGAATGAACTGCTGAATTGGTTTAGATAGAGGTTTGGTGATTTTGGGTTTTACCTCGAAGCTATGGTGGCCTTCAATTAATCCACTGAGAAAATGGGGTTTTTCGGTTAAATATCTGCTACTGGAATGGGTGACACAACAACGCAGAAATGCTGTGACAAACTTTCAACTATGTTAAGTGTTGCTGTGTCGGTTTTCAGATAAGTAAGAAATATTCAATTAAAATTAGCCACTTTGGCCCGTCATAATGAAGATAGCAATACGAAAAGCGGAAAATAGTTTCGACGTAATTGCATGTAATTAATGAGAGAATGTGAATGAGAAAACCAACAACATCCTCTTATCAATGGAACGAAAATTGAATTTTTATGTAAAATTTTGGCGTAAATGACAACAATCGAACAATAGGTCTAGTCAAGTGTGTAGCAGAATTTAAATGCGTCGTCATTTAAATGCTGAAGAAAATTCTATTCATTAAATCGGAAAATTAATTGAAAACAATAAACTTGGGCGTTGTTTTGTGATAGAGTTATGTATAACGCTATATATGGCGGATTCATAATAATTAAAGGAAAAGTGTGAAATCGACTACGTTAGACATTTTAATTGTGTTAGCATACGACTGATGTTAAGAGTTAATTCTTGTTGGCTTTCAGTTCAAATGAATTTGATTTTACTATGCATCAGTAGTAGTCGTCTTGTACTGCAAACTTTGCTTTCATATAAGTATAAGCTTATCGTATAAAAAAAGAAATATTTCACCTCTTAGATAGAGCCATATGTTATAGACATCGACGCCACAAATGAGCGATGAGCTCAGGCTAATATTCTCTTATATAACAAGATCTATGTTATAATAAATGAAGTAAAAGATTTCATGTCAAACACTAGACGATACTTTAAACAAGAGATGTAACAGATTTAATGATGAAATCTTCACACGCTTGCCATAAAATGATTAGTAAATTCGTTAAATTTTTTTACTGTCGGCCCGTTTTGCGGATCAATTCTTTCTGGAGAGAAAAAAGAGTAGAAGTTCAGGTGCTGAACTAAATTCGCAAAGCACATCTAGAATTTATCACGAAACAACGTTCTTTCCATAATACATATTGTGACATAAAACGATTAGGTTTGGGTGACGAAACATAAAAACTGTACCCGCAATTGTCAATCTAAATTAAAAATGTTTTTTAAGGGCATTCTGGGTAACATTAACGGAAACATAACAAATGAAAAAAAGATTTTAGGTCTACCCAAATTATCGTGAAGTAGAGAAAAATGCACACACAAACGGTGGTATGTTAACATTTCGAAGTGGGAGTAATGCCGAACAAAAAAAGTGATTTGGGTTGATTTCGGTCAGATGAAAAATGTAAATGAATAAAGCCGGGAGTCAGCTTATGTACTTGTTGTTATGTTTCCTTAAATGTAATCATTTTGCGAATTTTTTATTATAATTTTAGAAATGATGAAGATAAATGTGATTTACGGTAGGAAAAATTCAGATAATTTTTGTGTGCTGAACTACAAGTTTCCTGTTAACGTTCTCATTTTTCTGACCAAGTAAACAAAGGAAGAAAAAGTATTTGCTCCTTGCAAACTAAGATTCGAAATTCTTTTTTCAATTAATTTCCATTTGAGGAAAGAAAATTGAATTCCACAACATCAAAGAATTATTTTTAATTGAGTTCGTGCAGGCAACCACATCTCAGTCAAAAGAAATTAAATTCAAAAGAAATTCGCTGTAGGTACTGGTATACACAGGTATTATTTACCAACTACAAAAATGCGCCACAATCGATGTTTGGATATAAAATCTTAATTTGATCACTATCTAGTGGGGCGTAGCAAATATTGCGTCTTTTTGAGGGTGTGCGATAGTTTGTATACTGAAAATGGACATGGACATCATCGATAGCTGTATCAGTTGAAATGTCTGCTGGGACTTCAATGTCTGACTGGAGGACACAGCCACATGAATGAAAAAAAAACCATATACATCGACACTGTTTTCAACGGCCTACATTTTCTACCACATAAGCTTTTACTCAAAATTCGATACGCCCATTGATAGTAATTCTAAATACCCTTAGATGGTTCAAAGTATAAAATGTCGGCTACTGATCAACTATCTATTAACTTATCCCTGAACAATTCTTTGTCAACAAACCAATAAAGTCAGGAAATTCTCATACATCAAATGTCTGTTTAAACGAAAATGGCATTAGTTTTCCGAATGAAATAACAGCCACACAGTCATACTGTTGTATGTGACCATTCGAATTTTTCTTTCAACCGAACAAGAATTTCCCAAACACTGCACAGTGCACACAAAGCTTTTAATATACTCAACTGATATAATACGTCCCATATATTCGTGGCAAACATAGCATAAAATCCTAGATGTGTTATCATCATTTCTTCAATAAATAACATACCGAAGAGATTGTTGTATTCAGCATTTGAATCACGTAATTCATGAAATTCACATTTCAACTGAATGAGCTTTCTAATTTAACTTTAAAAAAAAGAAAAATTGTAATTCGAAAATGCTCTAATGATATTAAAATGTTTATGCTTTTTGTGTGGCCGGAAAAATTGAGAGATATAAAAATTCACAAGAGCTTATCAGCTACACAACAAATGAGAAGAATATTTACTGCTTACTCACCCATTACGACTACTTGCAATAAAACGTAAGTCTCGTCATTTTTTTAAGTTTATTTTTTACTTCAACTTCCTAAATCCACCCAGCGAACAACACACAAAACATAGGAAGAAAAGCGGAAAGGAGGATGAAAAAAAACTAAAATGGATTCATTTGAAGTACTTAAAAATGAACGCGCAATTATACCGTTTGAATAATGGGAATTAAACGTGACCTTAATGTGAATAATATAAATCACAAACGCTAAAAGATGAAGGGATGATGCCGGGGGATGAGAGAGAGATATATAAAAAAAAGTGTTCGGTTGAAAGTTTTGTAGCGCAGCGTTTGTAAGTTTTCGATTTATTTTCATGTACAAATTTTTTTCACTTCCAATCTTTGCAACAGCCAGCAGCAATTACACACTATACAACAAAGCTTATTTTTATGCCAGGCCCCAAGGGATTCGTGTGGAAATCGTTTCGTAACACATAAAATCTACAGGCATTGTTGAACTTAAAGTTACTGATGTTAAAGCGATCGTACAGCATATCTACCAAAGAACTGGGTAACGATAACAGACTGAAGCTCCGTAACGTTGACAAACATTTCGTGATGTAATTTTATAGACGGCATATATCATGCAGGGTGATACGATTCTATGTATATTTGAATAATCAGTCATAAGGTTGAATTTTGTTCGAGCGAAACTTCAATTCGGTTTGAAGTTATGGATGTCTTGGAAATTGTTTTCTATAAATATCTTTGTCGCAAATTGTATTTGATGCTTTACCTTAACAATATGCCAAACAAAAAATTGATTAATTTGAATTTGAACGAAAAACTTTTCGCAGAGTTGAGATTTCTGTTCGTACCTAGACCTAGTAAAGGTAAATTGATAGGATCCACAAATGAACTTATTCGTGAAGAGAGATTATGAGAGATTTTCTAAATGACTCATGACTTCAAGTCAATCCACAACATCAATGAAACATTCGCTAGCTTTAAGTCGATTTAAAAATTCATAAGATTTCAAATGAGATCCGTCAAATCATCATATTTTAGCCTTCTCTATCAAGTTACGCCATGTCACTTTACTCATAATAACCTCATTTAACGTTATACTCTACACGACAAAAATTGTAGGGATGAAGCAAAGCGAAAGAGACAATTCTCTCGATGATGTCAACGCATCAAGACACCAAAATAAGAACATAACAAAACATAAGCATCAATTTACTCACCCCAAAAGCACTAAATCGTTTCCGTCTTGGATGCAGGTCTTGTTTGTTCAAAAATACTTCGGACTTTGGTCTAGGCGGTTTTTTCGGACGCATAATTACCCGGGCTTCTTCTCTTATATCGTCGTCCAGTAATTTACTGTCAGATGACACCGATAACTGTCGCTGAACTCGTTCATGGTCATTTGCACCGGACCAATCTGGAAATGTAGAAACGGAAACATTACCAAACAAACAATGAAAATATAAATCCAATTAAGTGTTGGGAGATATAGCGAGAAAACGATGACACAAATATTGAAGGGAAAACGAAAATGGTTTTTATGTGAAAATAAAATAAAATGTTGATGATAATTGGGATGAAAATGATGCTGGTTTGTGATATATATAGAGACATATAACATAAGTATGTGCGTGTAATGTGATTGGACGTAGATAGAATATTTCTTTGGTAAATTCAAATGGAACGCATGTTTTATTAATTAAGTAAACGTGCAATCAACACTCATAATTAACGCTAGGTTCATATGATTCTCTGCCTCTCTCCACAAATTATTTTTTTTTACGAAAAACACGAGACCATAAATTCATCGACACATAAAGAAACCTTTAAGGTAATTAAATATCACTCCCCATGGGTTAGCGAATCACAATTCCAGGTCCGTCGGCAGGAAATATTCTCCGCTATAAGTAAGTACCAAGAAGTTTATTATATAAAAGAATGGATTGGTTTCATGCCTATAGCTATTAACAGAAAGGATTGTGATTAGGACTATCATATTGCTTGATTGAAGATCTCAGCAACCTATAATATATACCTCGTCCTCATCTCCCTTGATACCAACCTGCTGCGAACTCTGTTCAAAATCTAGCACCTAAATCATTAAGGAACAATTCACACTTTCATTGAATTTAGAACAAATCTTGTTAAGAATACGATCAGATGCAATTTGCTTATGAAAACGGAATAGTCTAAAAGACGTGACGATTCATCAATAGAAATTGTAGGAATGCATGTACTAACAATCTCCCCGAAGTAGGAGGAAAATAGATGTACCTAAGATCACATTAATTACGTTTATTTCGAAAATGAACAACATTTATACGTAAACAAGGCGAGAAATGTCTTATCAACATGGGATAAACTAACATTTCTTAGAACATTATTCGACATTTCGTAAACATTTCCTTTCATTAAAAGGCCATAAAATATTCGTCATAAATTCTATCCGCAATTAAAACGAACCTTGTAACATAAGCTCTCAACCACACTTTCAGTTTAATAAACATCGAATTCATGGGTGATTTTATACTCCATCACCTCGGTAATCCTAACATCAAACAATAACCCCTCAAGCCCATTCATTTTTGTTATTTTCCAGTTAAATTATATCCCAAAACTTAATCTATAAACAATCTTTTGATTTAATATTATACGCCGACAGTTGAACATTTATAGGTTCGTTTTACTCGAACTGGACCAAGTAACAAGAAAAAGCCTATTGAACGCTACATTGATTAACCACAGGTACCATTTTTTTTCGGCTGTAATGCGATTTACGAATACAGGTCGTAAATACACACATCGACGTCTTATTTATTATACTCTTTGAATGATAAATGTTGATTGTTACGCCAGTATAACAAAAAAAAAGTTCGTGATATTTAGCAATAACATTAAGTAAGGGTTGTTACGGTAATGCCAAAAGGATTGTAAATTTATTTTCTTTTGCGTATGTTCTAACTGGACGGTGTGCAGTCTAAATAAGTCACGTAGAAGGATGTGTTACGATTCGCAATACATTGTGAGAGCAAGTGTAACGCGTTCAAACGAAACAAAACAACAATTTCTGTTTGAAAAAGGGCCTGAACTTATTAATTTCGTCACAAAACTTATTGCCACAACAAATCGCTGAGCCTTTGTTGAGTAACAACTTCATTAAGTGCACTTTGTGCCACTCAACTCTCTTTTTAGTCTGTCATTTTTCTATTAAGCGGAGAAAAAGCACTTCATTACGAACACAAAAATAAGTTCAGAACTTGAAGTTCCTTCAAAAATATTATGGAAACAACGCAGTGAACTTTCAATTGGCAAATATCCGTTGTTGTAGGAGTGGAAATATACTGTCATATAGCGAACGACAAATTACTTTATGATTGTGACTTTTCATCGATTGAACCACATGGAAAGTCTCAGTCACATGTAGCTCGTTCTCTCCACCTGGATAAGAACTTTCACAATGTAATGTAGTGCTGGACTGGATAAAGCACTGTTTATAGTCTTACACAAAAGACTTCATTTGGGTATAAGCGTTAAAGGATCCTTTTTTGAAGAATCTAAAAAACTAAAAAATTGCGATTTCGTAATTCGATATGGCTTCACACAATTATAAGCCACAGTTGAACCAAAATTGTGACTTTATATTTTACCATTACGCCTGATATTTCGTAAAGGGCATCTATGTTTCACATCGAGGGCATATGTGTATATGACACATGACACAACATAGAATCTCTTAGGATACAGATAACATTTTTCACCAGCAAATTGATTGGTAGTCAAATCAAATTGGAAATATGTGTAGTGAATTACGTAGAAAATGTCTGTTTGTTAATGCTGGAGTCGAGGAGCCCATTAATATAAAATTTACACACCATCCTAAACAGTAACCACACTATGTGACACATCACCAATTTTCCTCGTTTCGAATTTATTTATTGATGTGTACAGGTACATTAGAAAATGGAGCAATGAAAGACCAAATTGCTCAGTATAATTTGCATAGCAACCAGTGGTCATGTGGGTGTAATTTGATGTCGAAGAATACAAATAGCATAAATAAAAGAAAATATTGAATATTGCTCTAGGATGACAAAAATTTTGAGTTTAACTTCCGTTGGCTCCTAAGAGTTAGTTAATTTAAAGGACATTGGGAATTAATTCATAAAAGAGAACAAAAATTACCTCAAATCCTCTGAAACAAATTCTTCAAACTTTGAAAAATTACAAAATCCTAAAGGGTTAAACATAGAAAGGCTCAAAACCGACGCTGCTAACTAATTAAGAAAGTCGAACACATTTCCAGAGTTAAACTCATTGTCACAATAATTTACGAACAAAATTTGGCACCTCAAACGTGATCAATTAGTCAAACAGTTTCAATTCTGGTTTGTACTAGATCGTAGCTTCAGTTGTGTACGAGAGAATATAACGTCCCACCGTACCTGTTGTTGTACAAAAAAAAATAATCGAAATCTAATTAAACTAATGGCAGCCGAAATACCATTTCCTTCTATGCCATACATGATATCACATTTTATGTAATTTTTACTGCTTCTCCCGTCGAGCGCTTACATGTATGAATACAACCCATAGAAATAAAAAGAAAAAAAATTCAAGTTCATGATAATGAAAGAAATAAACAAATTTATTACATAATGTGGGTCACATTTCTGTGAAGGTGAATCATCAAAACATCATAAATGAAATTGCAAATGTGTGTGCCCTTATTTTGCATGTCAAACAATAATTAAAATTTCATGATGCTGAGCTCATTTCCTGCACACAAAAAGGAATCCACTTTTAACCAGTTCTCTTTAAAAAAAAAATTATGAAAAAAAGAAGAAAATCCAATTGACTGCAGGGATGGGGGTATATGGGTTAATTAACGAAATCATTTTTCTTCTTTTTAATTCCTTCAATACAACGTGGGTGTCCGTGTCCGTAGAGCCTAACTATATGTCTTTATAATCGTTAAAGTAAATAAAGATAAACAATTCTGTATGAGGGAAAAAATAGATTTTTCCGGTCTAATGTTAAATAAAGTGGGACAGGGGAGAAAGTGTCTGATAGAAAATTAGGGTTAAGATAAGGAGATTAAACAGATGCGATAATTCACAAATTCTTTGCTTTGGTAAACAAAGTAGCAATGAGAGGATAAAAGGATATCGAAGGTACAGATAACGGTTTAAATTTATGTAAAGAAAGTCTCGGCCGAGGTTATTGAAATTTGCTAATGTTCAAGCTCTCAGAAGCGGTAAAAGCCTTTACCACTTTGTTAGTTAAACAAGTGCACGCACATATATACGTATAAGAATTCGCTACTCAGCAAAGCGATTTTTTATCGATTGATGTGTCACAAACAGTTAGCTTCCTACAGCTATAAAAAAAACTACATCTCACATGTCAACGTTTTTCACGAACATAAAACAACCAAACAAACTTTGCACGGAAGCAAAGCTTAAGGAATAGGCGGCTAATGACTTGTTATACATACATTTAGAATGATTGTGCACTGTCTGAAGAATAAACAGTAATTTCAATTCATTCCGATGTATCTCGAGTATATAATAATGAGAATGAAACAATTGAAAGTATATTCCGTTAGCACTGTAAATGTCGATACGTTGTCTAGACACTTTATATATAAAGCTGATGAATATGCTTTCAAGGTACGTATACAATTTGTCGTAATATCATTCAATGAAATGAAAGTGAATTAAAAGAAAAGAAAAACTTTCTGCGAAGAGTCTCTCAAGAGCTGACAAATATTTGTGCAATTGATAAAGTAAGGCCGAACTTTTCCTAGTAAATATAAAATGGTAAACGATTGGAACACAATTCGGAATCGTACATTTTCTATATTAAATTCAAAATCGGTATATGGCGGTACATTTATATTCTGTCGCATGTCACTATTTTCCGAATTTTTATGGAATATTTTATTGAATTGAAGAGAAAAAGGGGCAAATTTGGTTACACTCATGGGAATATCAAAAAAAAAAAAAATTGAGGGGAGCAAGTAGTGTACTTTTCATAAAAAAGAAAATGAAAAGAAAAGCGAAAAAGAAATTGGTCTCGATTTAAACCCTTCTGTCGAAATAATAGAATTGAGTTAAATGAAAAATTAAAAGTTTTTAAATTCAATTTGCTATGCTAATCCAATACAAAAATCTGAATTTAAAATTTTAAAATTTAGACAATTTAAATGGAGGAATTTCATCCCCCCTGTAACGCAAAACTTTTCATACGCAATATACTAGGTGGAAATGCGATAAATTAAAGAACACATTTATTATGCTACGTGCATTAATTGAACGCAACAAGACAAATTATTGTTGTATAATTAACTAAGTTGTCAGCAATTTGTAAATTTGTTTGGAATTTCGTTCACATTATAATTGATATCCGACTATTCTCCCGGAATATAATTTCCACCACCAGCCATATAAATAATGTAAACCCAATTCCAATGTGAAACGCCAAACACATAAATTGATACCGTGTAATTTGCATTATTTAATTACCATTGTTTGACGATTATTGTAATGTTGAAAAAACGCTCATTTCATATCAATGAGACAAATTATGAAAATGATGGAAATAATCACAGAAGAAGTCATTTCCATGTGTTGATATTGTTCGTTATTGAAATGTTCGTTTATTTCATTTAAGGACAGGGTTACGAAATCAAGTGCATTCCGAAACGGCTATAATCATCTGCTATCGGCAACGACAACAAAAATGAACGATGAGTTCTGGCTAGCGTTCACTTATAATCGAAAACTTTAGTTCAAACAAATGAAGTAAAAGATTTTGGAGTTTGCATCAGATACTAACACATACAAAACGAGTGATACATTATACCAAAAGCACAACTTTAAAGGCAAGAATAGATAGATACATTAGAAACGATGAGCTTTGGGTGCTGTTTTCTTATAAACAATTAAAAATATTGCAACAAAAACAAGAAATAGATTTATGCACATGTTTGCTGCTTCTAAAAGATGAAAGTATGAAACAAGAGAATCAGAAATTAAGATGTCAGAAATGGTCAGAAATGTGAACCTGCATCTTTTTACATAGAAACATAACAAAAGCCAGTTGTGTAATCAGTTAACAAAAGTTTCATTTTTAAATGTCTTTAGTTTCCACTTACTGATCTCATGTGACTAAAGTTACGCTTTCTGTAGAGTTTCGCATCAACAAAAACAATTAATTCAAAAATGAAACAAAATGTTCTGCTTTCTGTCCAAAACTAGGGCAAGGAATTAAATGAAATTCCGAATTTATATAGTGGAAATTTTCATTCCATCCAGAATGTTGAGCTTTTGTTTGTGTTTAAAAAGTTTCCCCAGAGTGAATGAATGCTACATGGTACACTAAAATATATATTTTTTTTGAACAGAAGTCTAGTCAGCATTTCACATTATCAATACAATTCGCATTTGTACTTTGTTCGAGACACAAATGATGGTGTAGTACATGTACGGCATCGAGTTGAATACTTTTTAATTGCATCCACCAAAGTTATAATTAATTTTATTTCAACTTCTATAACAGTAAACAAGTTGTCTGTATAGAAACAACACTAAGCTCCACAATATTGCGAAAACAACGACAAAAACAGTTTTTTTTGTCAGTTCCATATTTTCAGAGCGATAACACCACAGCTTCCAGCAATTAAAATTTATCCGGGCACATCTGCTGTTTACGTTTACTGAGAAAAAGGTAAATTTTATTTGTCGTCAGCAAAAATCTGTTCTTCATGCGACGCATGTTTGATTTACTTGAATTTCGTATTAGGCGAGAAACCGTCTCTCAAAGCCAATTGGAAGGTAAGGTAGAGTGCGAAC
Source organism: Bradysia coprophila (assembly GCF_014529535.1). Lineage (NCBI taxonomy): Eukaryota > Metazoa > Arthropoda > Insecta > Diptera > Sciaridae > Bradysia > Bradysia coprophila. Next base: position 419,651 of record NW_023503608.1, on the reverse strand, counting down.
GTCCCAGCCGAAAGACACATTAAAAATTAATCTATCGCAAAAAGCACTTAAAATAGGTTACTTCCGGAATTACTGGCAAACACGTTTTAGCTTCCCATTCATCATTTATTTATTTTCATCTGAATATTTCAATAAAATCTCTCTATGAGACACATTGGCGCCTAACTTTGACCTCACTGCAGCAAAGTGTATTGATCGTGCCGTATTCTATATCTTATTTTATGTTTTTACCATTTTTGCTGCCATTTATGTATACAATAAGAGAAAGAGAACCAGATCCGGAACTATACTACGTTCACATCGTTTGTGTTGTAGGTGGTATATGGGTGAAGTTATACGTGTATACAACACATATCTCTGTTACTGAACATAAAACGATGCAGAGTTTATGAACGTAAAATAGTTGCTATTCGTGCATCTTTTACCTACAAACACAAAAATGTACATGGTCTATGACTTTGTGTGCCATAGAAAACGGAAAGGTACACCAGCGCTTAAGATGAGTATTAGTGAAATGGAAATGCAACGTTCATGATACGAAATGGTACACGGGTAAATGCACATACAGTCGGAACCGGATGAAATTTGGCGAGTGTATATCCTGATGCGATGTGCAACCATATATCAACTATGCCACTACAGTGCAAATGTGGTAAAAGCATGGTGAAATGTTGTTTGCTATATGTGTGTAATGGTATAACGTTAAGTTGTTCAGCCATTAGTTGCCGGGTGTTAAAATTAAAGCCAAACATGGGTTGCGTTACAAAATGGTTCAACTGTTTCTAACAAAATTGCTAAAACTATCTTTTTAATCGGATTTTTGTTCTGGTCCTAAAACAGGAAAAACCAATTTGGAAGAATTCCAGTCGAATAGGGATTTTCATGTTGTAAATCCATTGATCCGTGTGACTTAATCATTTGAACATTTTATTTGGTTTGAAAATAGGCAAATTGCTGGGAAAAAATCCACTTTACGAGAGAAATCGAAACGGAGTGTTAGTGCATTTCGCTCCAGAGGACAGGAAGCCTCTTTAAAAATATAATATTCGTTTTACAATGGCGTGCAATAAGACTTACGACAGCATTGATCAGGAAAAACGTTATGCGACTTACCTGAAAATAAAGAGAAAAACGAAATTAATTTAAAGGGAAATGAGGATATCTTGCAACTGAAACCCAATCAATATCATCAGGCCAATTCAAAATTTTATTACGAAGTCACTAAAACGAATCTAAGACGTGACCGAAACTAAATAGTAAATGACTATGACTGCATCACAACCATAAAGAAAAGAACGTTCGACGATGGAATTATTTGTGTATGCTTCGTTTTGCAAAATCTCGGTTAAACATACCCAAATGTGTATCGATATCATCACGTTTCCCAGAAGACGAAAAACACACATAGACGTATAAGCAAGCCGTATTTAGTGTGAAGAGGAATTCGTCACGTAAAAACGGATAGACATGGAGTTTAGCTTAAACTGATTCGGATGAAAATATCAAACCAACCGAACTTTTCAATCATACCATCAACTGAACAAATTGTAAATATATATTAGGCCAAGCATACAGTCAGAGGTATTGAAATTTCAGCATGAATTTGATGCAGCTATTTTTCAGCTGATTCGCACATACAATCAAAACTTTTTATACTTGTTCATACGGTTGAAGCTGCTGCACGCATGCGCGAGGTAGATCAATCATAACCAGAGACTTTTTTGAGAAAAATTTTTCCGATGCGATATTGTCTTAGGTTTTCCTAAATTTTTCAAATTTTTGTCCTGAAAAAATGGAAAAAAAATCTGTAAAAATATAGGAAGAAGTTGTGCCGAAAGTAGTCCCTGGTCAGGTCATAAGATAAAACTGTGACTTTTGATAAACTTTGTTTAATTAAAAACATGCAAAATTAAGTGTGAACATTGGACAACTTCTATTTTTAGATCGTATCTTATGTTGACTCTATTAACTTTCGAGGATAATCATCAATCATTCTTTCACTTTTGCATGTGTGTATATAAATGTCGTGACCATACTCCCAAGGTTGACTCTAATTACGATGACTGTTATCCACATTTTCGTAATGGACTTGAATTTTAAAGTAATTCTGTGTTAATGTCGTTGATAATATAGGGAAAAAAACCATTGGATTTAAAAAAACATGCAATAAACCGTCTGCTCGGTAAATTATATGATTCACTAAACGAATTTGCTTTACATTTTTTTTTGCGTTGATGGAAAGAGTTCATGCATGACCCGAAAAATCCATTTAAAATTCACCTCGTATCAACAGATTAATGAAATGTGAAAAAAACAATAAAAAAGAAAGAGAAAATCAACAAACTTCATTTTAGTCGCGTGTTTGACTTTGGGAAAGAAAATCTCACCTTTCCAACACACCATAAACAAACATGAATTCTCCACAACACCGAAACGGGGAACTTTTTAAAAGCTATTAAAAGTGCAGAAAGTCGTTATACAGACTTTAAAATAACAGGGGTTCAATTACCTATCTAATAACTTATTCTACACATGTTTCTAAGACTGAATATTTACCTAAGAGAATAACGCAATAGATATAATGTTCTCCCAGCAACAAATGTTTTACACTCCAGGAATGATCAACATCGCCCCCATCGACACACATTTTTGATATAATTTTCTTTATGCTTTAGGTTATGTGTGTATTATGTTACAGCAAATTTTAGATATACACAAATCTAATTAATCATTTAAGTTATTTTTAAGTCGGTCGGATGGCTGAATGGAAGGGAAAGATGGAGCGAGAAAGAGATAGAGCTTTGCATAATTTAAATTTCTCAGGCACTTTATGAATCGTGTCGAAATTTGGGTGCGAAAACATTTTCGCCGTGGATCTGTGTTGTGTATAAAGGAGATAAAGACTAACATGAAACCAATGTAATGTACCAAAAATTTTATGCAGAAAACATGATGATTAATTGACCTTGTTTTAGGGCTTACACATGAATTTGCATTTTAAACCGAATATATTAGAAAATCGTTGCTTTTATATGATTTATATTTAAACCATTTTATCACCACATTTAAATGCCAGAAATTAGATAAATAATGGCTCTCAATACACAACGTTCGTACGTATCGTTGTTGTTTCATTTCAAATATATTTATTTTCCGTAAAATAAATATATTCATTGAATAAAACTGAACACACGGGACAAAGTGACCGAATGAAAACAAATTATGTAAACAGAAATTGAATAAATTTCGAAAAGTTACAATTCGGATATTTGTTTTGCAATTTATTTGAATGTATCACGTGAATTTTTGAAGTATTTGGCTTAAAGCTATTATTGGCACAAGCCGGTGTCTGTATGCGGAACTCTGTAATGAGCGAAAACTACAAAGAGATTATTCAGTTGAAAAATGTGTCAAGTGTCTGGATTAGAAACTTCGTAATAGACGGAATGTTTTGTTAACCAAGATTCAAGGAAAACAGACTAGCTAAATAATGACTTCATCTCAGTAAATAGATTCTTGGATTTTTCTAACTATGAAAGTTATCCAATCAACTAAACTACCTGAAATGCACTTTTTCACACTTTTTTGCTCTCAAAATACTTATCTAGAGGTCCAAACCATGAAACTGAGAGGAGTGAACGTAAATCAGAAAATGTAACGGCACCCTAATTTCGAGTGAATTCAAGTACATCGCCTCTGGCGTCCTGAGGACATACTTTACTTCCAGCCAGGTTCTATTTTTGGGAATTTTAATTATGAAAATTCATAAAAATTTTTAAATAAGCCCTGCTTCCAGCTATCACACTATATTTCAGTAAATATTTTGAATCTTAAATGAAATTTATGTGATCCATAATACGTTTACATTACCTTCAGCATTTATGTACTTATGAACAGCTAGCAAATGTTTTTACAAAATTTTGTATTAATTCACAGATTTCTATCGATCGATTTTTCTTACAACCTTTTGATATGTTACTTCGCTTGTCTGTCATTCGGATAAAATCTGCCAGGTCAAAATGAAATAGTAAGTGAATGCAAAAAAACTGATAACCTCATTGTCTTCATCGCTTAAATTAATTTCATTCCTAATGACCCTTGAGACAGTTGAACAAACCAACAATACGATGCACCTGACAATTATTTAATTTTATCATTCTCTGCCGGTCATTCCACCAAATCGAGGTTGAAAAGTCTACTTCAACACGCTTCATTTTACACAGTCACTGAACGACCTTTTGGGAAAGTGATGCGCATAGAGTGGCACGTGTTCGATACGTTTAAGTAAATAAAATTGAGAAACGTAATAAGATTGTTGTAAAATTTGTCCAACTGTTTTTTTTTATGTAACTAATTAGCGTAAACGATGAAATAAAAATATGTTGACGGTGTGTGTCGTATTTGCACGCTTCTGACGTCAAATTAATAACCAATAAAATACCGAAATTAAAATTGGCTTGCTGTATATCGAATAATTGAATTCGAATTGATGGCGCATGTTATGTAAAATTTACATTCTTAACTGCCTCATTTTCGTGTAAATATTTATCTAATAGTCGAGACTGTCTACTCCTACTCCTATTGGCAATTTTATTTAACAATTTACCCATACCATACATATCTTCTTTAAAGGGCAAAGGTCGAATATCTGTAGATTTGATAAGAGTCTTGGGTGTATAATAATCCCTTTTATTGAAATACTTCATACACTTGACTCAATTCATCGTAAAAATCGCAACATTCTTTGAATATTTAGTAACATTCCAAAGAATTTATAATGAATCCGAAATTATTGAATCCGTTTTTACGTGGCAACCATTTATGTGCTAATGAAGATGAATCGTTCCCTTTAAGTCTTGTCCCTTATCTGTTCCATTTGAACATTAAATTAAAGCAACAAAGGAAGGTATGAGCTGATGAAATTTATGCAAATAAATACCGAATGTGAATTCCTCCCGTATATAAAGCCGAATCGTTTTACTATCAAAAATAACATTGTTTCAAACATCACACAATCGGCAATCAACATTTTCATTGCAAATGAATAAACCCATTACAATCAAGTACGCATCAAACCTACATGCATATTTTAGCTAATCACATTATATTTCATTTATTTTGCTACAATTGTATCGTCTCATCGCCCATCAAGTATTACATTTCGATGGTAAATAGATTCATCCACCGAGAGATACATAAAACATAACAAATGAAACTCGGAGAATATCATTCACAGTTGTTTTCAATCATACGAACCATATATCCATTCCATCCGAATATAATGTTATATGTGCTGTACAACACAGCCACGAGAAACATCCTCGATTTTATGAATATATACCCGAAACACAACGGTAACACATCCATCGGTACACTTTTATTTGAGGTTTTATTTATTATGAATTTCCCTTTCCGATTTCTGTTTAACATTCATTTGTACAAATATATTCATTCAACATTCGCGCTGAGTCTGTGACGGCTCGAATCAAATCAAATGCCTAGGCAAAGCTGTATAAAAGTCGATATGGTGGCACACAACCATGAGCGAACACCGTCGATCTGTATGTCTTCAATATTAATTTAGGGCACATGAATAGTATGTATACGCAGACATTGAGCACAAAACGAGAAGCCCTTTTGCTACTGTATAATGCCACATGTTATGAGTTCAATTACGGTAAATAACATTTGATTAATTAATGAATGTATGACAGAAATGACACAGTTCTTGCGAATGTGTCTGAGGAGAAAAATGGAAATGAAAATTAGTGCGGAATGGCTGAGGCTGAGATAGGGGTACACATATATGTGTAGACACAATGTAATTTGTTATACTTATGTGGGGTTTTAGTCGACAACCTTACCAAAAATGAGTGAAAAATGAATCGAATGATCTGTTGAAACGAGCATTTTTGATTAAACAAACTGAAAACACACAACATAAAGTTGAAGTCACTGTGACGAAAATGTGGGGTTGCAGGACTGAACCCTGTCTTCGCTATCACGAACATTTTTCACTGTAGGTTTCAAAATTGATTTATTGTTGTCAAACGTAAATACCTCGCGATATTGCTTCTTCAATCAATATTGAAGAAAAGTGAGTTTAAGATTTTCTGAGTGGGAAGCTTAATTGTAATATAGTTCTTGAAATGATGCATGACATTTGGTGCTGTTCTTTAATACTACCAACCCGACTATGAATTTCAGAAAGGATACAGATAATGTGAGTGTAGTGAACCAAAGTTTGATTCCACTTTATTAGAGAGCTTTCGATTGCACTTTGGCAAATCATTTTGTTTTGACATCTCTGCTTATTGCAAGGCAGTCGTTAAATTGATGTGGTGGATGACACAGAGCAGTTTATCATTATTGAGAGCATTGGCCTGTTGATTTGATAATTTGAATTTTGTTTAGTTACGTAAGAATGAGAATACTTTTCTGTGATTTTAGGAAGATGCAACACGAAAGCTGTGAAACGTCTCGCAACAAATTTGTTTACGTTCGACATCACCGAAGAATTGAGGAAAATTCACGTCTCAATTTTAAGTTTCAAACATTTCACAGTCGAGTAAAGCGTACCGAATCTCAATACAAGTTTTAGACAACATAATTAAAACCTCAGAAAACAAGATCTGCGAAGTGATGTGTGCTAGTTTCAGAAACATAATATCTAAGCTATCCACTTGCACTTGGCACGTTTGCCCGTTTTATAAAATTTCAAAGTTTTAAAACTAATCTAATCATACCATGTATCAACAATCGACTACTACAGGTGCACATACATTATATTAAGTATACAAATCACATGCATACTTGTAAGTTCCCAAATGATAAATGTTTACACAAAATATTAGGTCAAGTAAAGTGTTGCCTCTTTGATAAAAAAAAAATCTGTTTGTTTGAATTGAAACCTCTGCCACACCGTACGAGTGTAGATATTTCGCGGTTGTTATAAATATTTTGGTATTTTGTTTACGTTTGAAGCGGTACATACTGTTTGATAATTAACTCCTCTTATTGGGTTAATTTAATTTTGTTTGTAAATTTACTCTTTGGATTTATTGAGTGCTGAATTTATCGTTTAAAATTCGCTAGAAAAGTATAGGAAGGAGATAATAATTTCTGTTATAATGTTTGTTTATCGCAATTTTATTGGAATTATAACATGTCTTCGTGGCTGTATCGAATATTGTGCCAAATTATATGCATAATATAGAATGTATCCAACCAATTAGAGTTTATTAGCTTTTTGTCCATATCCATTACCGACCGAACAGAGTGTGTTTCAGTTTGAGAGGAAATTAAATTAAAATTGGTTTTTTCAATGTGATTGTTGGACTGACCGTCGCAAATTAGCAGACATGTAGTCTACACAATAAACCTTTTTGCCTTTTACTGCACTAATAAAGAACAATGGAAAACTGTAGAAACAAAAAATTATTCGTCGGGCACATTACGTGAAATCGAAAAAGCTACAAAAATTTAGATAAATTTTGAGGATATTCAATTGAGAGAACACAATTTTCTGCAGAATCTGCATATCTACTTACTGTTAGAGCATCAAAAGAAACGACAATATTACAAGTTTATCCTGGCGACAGATCGGGAGCAGGAGTTTAGAAAATCCTAAATTTAATTGAAAATGAAAAAAAATCCTTTTGAGAAAATCAAAGTAAATCCTGACAGTGTGTTCATCGATGTTCCCATTCAATTAAGTGTTTCTCAGTCTATGATATCGTGGCGTTAAATTTGAATTCGCTAAGGGATTTTAAAATTTTGTGCCAAAATGTCATAGCCTGGAAACATTTTATTACCTGGCTACATCAGTGACTTTTAAAGCTCTAAAAAAATCTCAAATATATTCCGAACTAAAAGAAACCAACTGTAAAATTAAAGGAAAAGTCTTCAAAATTTTATCCATTCATTCCACGCGTGACATAAGAATAAAATGACGACACGAACGTCTGTATTTGTATATAGTAACGTCAATATAGCAGCATGCGAATAACATGAACTGGATTTAAATTGTTGATTTCTACAATTCTACAGCTGTAATGCAAACCACAAAGTCTAGATCTCGATAGCATCATCAAACATGAAACTAATTGACCGCTTTACCTAACCCAAACGCAACAAGTTGCTGAAATGTTGAATACAAAAAACCATTTGATGTTTTAAGGATCATCTCAGCTTATTACTCGACGCTTAGCTGCCACGAATGATATCAAATGAATAAAGAGTAAATAAATAAACAAAATGTGCTGGCAAATATAACCATCTTTATTTCACGCAACTAATTTAAAATAATTCTCTCCATTCATTTGAAAATTGAAACCTCAACATCAAATTGGCTGAAATGCAAACAAAAGGATAAAGAGTTGTGTTCGACTGTGTTCGAAAGGATGACTAAAATATCGGGTTACGACAGTGATGGACAAGTGCTATTGGTTTATTAGTTGTATACACAAACACATAGCACTAAACCTGTAGCTTACCAGATACATTTTGATTGACAATGAAAAATCGATTTAATTAACTTAATATGTTCGATCAATTCGAGGATTAAATTAGATACAAACTGCTGAATTGTATATCGAACAAAGCGGATTATCAATTCAATTAGCTGGAAATTCAATTAACAATTGCGTTAAAACAATAATTAACAGATGGCTCGAGCTGTACCATGATTTGAGCAGCGATGCATAAGAAATACGATTTCATAATTCATTCATTTACTTGAAAATAGACGTTTAATCAATAGTCTCAAACGGTATAATTGTTCTACCGTCTGATGATAATTTAAATTTGAAACTCAATCTTTATTACCTACTTCGCCTCATTTCCCTCATAATTATTTCATCGGGTCAACGTAATTTTAATACCTACGGTAAGCTTGCAATTTAATTATCCGTATCGCAAGTTTTGTCGATCATAAGAAGGTAATTGACTATCCCAGACGTACCCAAAGCACCGTGCTTCATCTGGGTGATTGATATTTAATCATGAAACACAAGCTGTTGTTAGAAATTTTAGTTTTTACGTAGAGAAAATAGTCTAATGCAAAACCCATCCGCTGTATACCGGCGATAAATCATTCGCCTACTCATATTCCACACAAACCATGCAGCTTAATACTTCGAAAGTGTTAGAAGTATACTTTCTCAGCGCCAGTGTTCTCAAGAAAATCTGCATTACGTACACGTTTTGCTCAATTGAACAAGTTAAATGTAAAAAAAAAAGTTTACGATGAACGCTAAACTTAAACGGAAAGTTTCGCTTTTAATCAATTTTAAATTGAACCGACCTGTGGTGGTTAAAAACTTATGACAAATGGGAGAATTTATCTTAAAAAAGTGAAAGAAAAAAGAATGTTAAACGAAACACTACGAGAGAGGACAATTTATCACGTCGAATCGCAAGAATAAGAACACACCACACCGAAAATTGTTTCCGGAAAATATATTCGAGTTCCATTTAAAAAGGTGTATACATCAGGTTGTAGCAGTAAAATAGAAGGAGTTAATTTCGACCGAAAATAAAAACGATACCACATGGTGCTAGGGTATTATTTCGCCTATCCCATTTTAAGCATAGCAATTTAACAAGCTATGACAACAATGACTATGTGAGGATAGTGTGCTATACGCTGTGGCAACATCCGAACTACGGAAAATGTAGAACAAGTTAATATGCAACATTTTGCAGAATTAGGTAATTTGGGTTACAATGGGTTTTTAGGTCAGCAGTGAGTGTGCGCGCATAATATTTATACATACATCTAGATAGATATTTTCCAGCGGAGTTGTACGACGACGGTAGAAAGGTAATAAATTTTCCCTTTTTCCCAGGGATGTGTTCAAATTCATGTATGCATTAATATTAATGCCATTCGCTAAATTATATGGTCATTATTTTTGTTTATTTAAGTGGAGGATTATAATGCATACTAGGCGGCATTGTTTTAATAATACTTTGGCGGTGATGAGTCGGTAGTTTATCATAATAATAACAATAATATTGTGTTGAACAAATAAGCGTATAGTCATGATGATTTGATGGTTGACAAACACTGCTGCCCGGATCAGTGTTTGCTGTAGAGCGAAAGGGTAATGGTAATGCAGCTGGGGGGATGCATAAATCCATTGGGAAACCACAATAGTTCAAATATAAATATTTTTTTTATTCGACATCTGTGTGTTTTCCTATCCATTTGGCTACCCGAGTAAAAATGAAAGTCTCAAAGGTTCGAAGAGAGACGTCTCACGTCTCACAATACAAAGAATTTGAAACCGTGAGACGTCTCTTTTCGAACCTTTGAGACTTTCATTTTTACTCGGGTATTACCGTTTTGGAAACAGTGAGCGCATTACGATGGTTATAATACATGAATCTATTACTTCTATTAATTAACGTATTAACATTATTTTCTTACATGTAGTGAATTCGACATGTTTTCTAATATGAAAGTTGTTGAACTGATAAAAATCTAGATTTTGGTTAGGAATGCGTTCGCAAGAGCAATAACATAAAAAATCAAGATTTTTATTTGTTAAACAAATTTTGTGTCATAAAGCAGAAAACATGGCTAATTTCACCTGTACCAAAATGTGTCCTAGTGTAATGGATCATTTTCGCAGGGGGTATACAGCCGTGTAATAGTCAATTTTCGCATGGGGCAGGCAATAAATTCTTTTACTTCACTTGTTTTTAACATTAATGTAACCAAATAGACCCATAGCTATTCCTCATTGCGCAATATTGTGTTTGTTGTCGACAACAGATGTTTAGTAAATGTGTAGAGAAATGAATAGTTGGAATCTGCCTAATTAGTTTCTAAAGATTCTTACTTCTTTGGTCACATGAGTGAGTATATCTTGCTTTCCAAATTTCCATAGCCATATGTGAAGCCATCTTTTAATTTATGGATAAAAGCAACTCGCACGTTCAGAGTTTGTTTGGTCCACAATTTTTTTAATCTTTTTTCTTCAATTGTAAACAATCGAAAGTTCTTCTTTGTATAAACTTAACCAGTTAAACGAGCGGTTAAATTACTTTATCGAAGCACTTATCTCTTAATACTTTAAGTATGTAAATAAGAAAATGTTTGTCGTCATTATCCACAATATGATAAAGTCACTGAAAGTGACTCACTTTAAGAAAAATACGAAGAAAAAAAAGAAGAGCATCTTGAGAGGAGAGCGATCAAACAAACTCAGACCCAGAAGTTTTACTACTCAACTGAAATTGGCGTTCAAAAGGAAAGTTTTTCGTTTGAAGTTTTCTTTTCTGTCATAAATGACTCAATTCACTGCAAAACAGAACCCATTTCCAAAACAAACCAGTACTTGATGTATAATGAAGTATCACACATTTAAACTGAATAAAGGCGAACACTGCGACAAAAAAGAAATGGCAAGAAAACTAAACAACTTTCGATTAGAATTTGTTGAAGTGCACTTCAAATCACAGTGCATTAAAAGAACAGAAGCAGAACAATGTTTCAAAGGACTTGTTCTGTAAAGTTTCATTTTATCCTCTCGCCTCCACTGTATATTGTATAACAAAAAGAAACTAGTACTCCACTACGGCAGTGAATAACTTATCGGTACAATGCACAACGACCAACAATATGAAAATTTATTCCCTTTTTATACACTACACTACACACATTTCCATACAAACAAATGACTTTTTCTTTTAAGTTTTTCTTTATTTTACCGTAATTTCCATAAAAACACATTAATTTTACTTAGCGTTTTTTTCCCGACGAGGAAACCGTATAACCGAGATTTTGTTCCACGTTTCGTTGCGTTGCGTTCTATGTGTATATATTTATGCCGTTGGCAAACTAAACTGGATAAAAGGTTGCGAAAAGTAAAATAAATTTCATTTTTGACTGTTTCTTCGATGCAAACACCGTTAATATCATCTAAGACTAAACAAAACTCATAATCCAGTCGGCAAACTAGGCAGTGTGGATAAATATGCACAAAAATAAAATGTGAAGAAAACAAATTTTTTCCCTTTCATTCTATCTTCAAGAATAATATGGAGAGTTGTAGAATCAACATACGGAACGAAGAAAACAAATAAATTTATTCTTTGATTAGCTTCTTATCTTGGGTGGATAACTAATGGACTGGTTGGGCCGTTATCATTTTTAATATGATTTTGTAAATAAGGGAGATGTTTACATAAGATTTTGTAATTTAAAAGATAATGATTATGGGTTATGTGCGCTCGGTGGTGATATGCTCGCTTGTTTATATACAATATGTATATGTGGGTAATTGAGAGAATCTATGATTTTGTGGTTATTTACTTTAATGGAATTGAGAGAAAATGAGAAAATGAAGAATCCGTGATAATGATAACGATAATTGGTCTGACGAATACTCGCCTTGTGAGTACTTTGGTTTGTGCTGATATTAGTACAATTTTCATAGGACTGGAAGGAAGAATGGATTAAGAGGATGAAAATTTCATTACTGGAAAGGATGTACTTAATACACCACAATGTCTCCGGTAGAAATTTACAACGTTGCAGAATTAATTGGTTCTCTATGGCAATGTGGTAAGTGAAGCTGAGTGGGGCTGATTCAAAAACCTAGAGTTTTATGTTTATTCTTGATTAGATGTTTCTTGAAATTGACTTCGACTTCTTATCGCTGCAGTTACAATAAGTTTTGACATATCTTGAACCCATAAATAAATCTCCGATAGATAAAACGTTAATTCAATACAAAGGATTGTGATAAGAATGTGGTATACGAGCAATAATATGGCATGGATAGAATGAAACATGCCACATCAAAATACAAAGATAAATTCCCTCAAGATGTTCCATTCATCTTTTGATGGTTCACCATCAGCAGAAGAAAGAAACTTCCAGCGAAAATACAAAGATTGATTGGCGAAAAAATATTATGAAAGATATGGCGAAATAAAAAATCGTAAAAATATCGCACATTCTATCTATCATATCCTTCATAATGAAATTGTTGTAACCGCTATGGTGACTATGGCGCGTTATGTACCCGCAGGGTATATATCAGAGCCCGTTATGATTATTTTTATCCGAATAGTAAAAAAGTAGGAAAGGAATTACATTCTTTCCCACATTAAACGAAAATCAATAAAATGATAAATGGCAGTTGAGAAATTTTCTATAAAAGAAAATGATAACGAGATGAGATTTGATGATATCGTTTATTGTTGGTGGATACAGTATTTTAGGATAGTTATTGTATTGAATTGGTTTCGAAAGCGATAGTGTAGACGTTTATAAATGTAAGTACTTACGTTTGCTATATCCTAGATCTGATTTATTGACTGGAATATTACCATTTGGTTCTAATCGATCTAAGTATTCTTCGGAGTTATAGCCGTTAAACGGAACTTTGCTGTTATGGTTATTGCCATGGCCACGATGATGATTATGATGGTTGGAGTCTTCGCCGTCTTCTCGTGATATCGCTGTAATTAGAAATACGTTTTATATTAAAAATGATTCTCGGAATTGGAATTCAATTGATCCAACTATGTTTGAGTTAGGATAAATGCAAATTTTCCCATTTTTACGACTATCATTACATATAGCTTCATAATATTAATGAGCTTTTCCATAAGTACTTTCATGTCGTATCGGTTTAACAGAGAGATAACATTTAATCTATACTTATCACTAGTCACTAGTAGGTATCATATAAAGAACATTAATGTCGATCTGGATATATCACAGTCAAGTTAATAGTAAATATCCTTCTTGTCATGTCGAATTTACAACAAAACTTAAATTAAAACTAAAATTTCGACCTAACCACCTGTTATAGACAGCAATGACAAATATAAACGACTGACCTCCGGTTAACGTGGTATTATATAGAGAAGTGTATTTATGTTCAAACGAATGAAGGAACAGACTTTGTGTGGAATAATGAACAAAAGAAGTAATAGATGTATAAGGGGATGTATAAATCGTCAAAGGAATACATACCGATTTTGATGTTTACGGTGTCATCCTATCCATTAAACGTAGTTGTCTTTAAACTTTGAAAAGAACTGCCTTCTGTTTTAGGCTTTGTATAGACTTAAGAACTACAATACTTATGAGAGCATATTGTATGGCTTTAGTCGGGCTATCAAAACTTTAGTTCTTCGAAAATCATAAAAGTGCCTTTACACCACATAATCCAATAAAACCTTGAACAGACAATTAAATGTTAAACTGTTGGTGAACTTCTTGAAAAATTGTCATTCGCCCCTGTTACTACTACTCAAAAAAAAATCGTTAAATAAAAGTTTCAACCTCAATTGTGTTCCTCCGTATTTTTTCCCGCCATGATACAGTTAATTTATTACACAAAAACACCGTAATTAACGTCTATTGAACATGCCTGAAATCTGTAAATAATTTATTGTCTTGACTATGCTTTTGACATCATCAGTGAAAGACAAACCATTATTCCGTTCGAAAAACGTCAAATTACATAAATGGGTCGGACATCCCATAAACTGAACTCATTCATTGTGCTCCGAAAAGTGTCCGATATAAATACAATGATGTGATACTGACAAATAAATTGATGACCGCAATTTTTCTTCGCTTAAAAATGAGGGAGTGCTATCACGTCATTCGATATGAAATTAAAATTGTCTGTTCCGCAGCTGGTTCGATTTTCGTTCGATGTATGTTGTTTGTGTGCGTCTTGTGGATAGGTCGATCGAGAAAGGTATATTGAATTGGATGTTTTAGGTCGTTCTGTCGCTGAACTTTGGTAGATAAGAAATGAATGCAATTGAATAACATTATAGTGAATTGGGTTATTTTGAATTTAGGGCATCTGTGTACGGTGATTACTCAATAGAGATTTTTTGATAACGATGTTTGATTTATCAATCATTTTTGATAGAATTTGATGAATGGTTTGGCTTTTTCATGCAATTTTCAGTGGAATATTAAATGTAAAGCTACGGAGTATTCGCTGCTTTTATTCCAATATACTCCAATGCAAACCTGACTTTACAAATTCAATATTTTTAACTTTTAAAGGTGGAAACTGCTGCGAACTCAACTAAATCCCAATTACGTGCAAATCTTTTTGCTCAAAATATATTGGAAAATAATTCACATTCCATTCACTCGTCTGAATCTCTTCAGCAATCTAATATCCATCGATCATGTAAATACAAGCCGAGTGTAATATTTCTTTCAAATCAGCTCAATGACCATTAATTTACATCCAACTGATCCAATCAATGCGAATACAGAGAAATCTATTCATGTGGTTGATGAAATGTGTAGAGAAGGGTAGAAGCCAGAACGATATTTCACTAGAATTCGAAGAATTTTCCTTAAAGCAACCCATATGTGTTGGATAATAATATAACCCCTTCGTCGAGCGTCGTCCGTGTATTTTTCTTTATTTTTATTTTCGGTTTTTTGTTTATTTTTTCCAACTGTAAAATATCCGTTTTACGCTAAACTTTATTCATATGGTTCCATACGTCCACAATGGTTGTGTGCATGTAGTGTGCTGTTATTTCACTTTATTTATTTTTAAAATTGAAATACATCCACTTGAAGCCCATGAACCGCTTATTATGATATTTTCGTATTACACCGTGGTTGGTTGTGCAGATACGCAGTTCAGTGTTAGGGGGGAAAACAACCATGTTTTTATGACGTTTTTGTGTACTACTTATACTGCAGACATAAAACCAAAGCTGAAAAATCTACAATATTCTAAAGAGGTAAATTTTGAATGCGTTCCGACAACACTTTATGCTATTTGGATGTAAAATAATATGAATATATGGCCGCAAGAAAGACGATCTTAGCTAAGCATAATACCATAAAAGTGGAGCATAAAACATTTTACGATAAAAAGGATTTGAAAAAATAAAAATTTCGCGATTTTACGCCACTCGAAATGAGCATTCATTCATATATAGTTCAGTGCTATGATTCATTCATCAAAACCGTTTTTTATTTCAATAAAACTGGTGGAATATTAATTTCCATTCGCAATTTTACACCGACACAGTTGACTTTGAGCCGAGCCGTTTACGTTAAGTGCCTAAAATAAAATTCGAATTATTCTTTTCATAAACAATATTGTGAAAAATCATGGTGAACAATATTGAATCGATTACTATATTCATAAACTGATTGTATGGCGATCGGTTATACGTTTATAGGTATGGTGCACTTAAACGATCTATAACAGGAATTCAATTGCATTCACTTGTGTGATTTAGAGATATGAAAGCTCCTGTTTTAAACAAAGAAAGTGTCACGTACGTGTCTTTGTTTGATGAGTTCAGTGAACAATGAACTACTACTTCATAAGATGGATTAAAATCTCACACTTAACAAAGAGTTTAGAACAGAAATCTCACACGCACGCCAGGGAATATTAGACTACGATTCGAATACATGCACCATATAGAGACCCTGTTCTAAATTCAACATTTTGACCAAAAATTACATTATTATTAAGTTGTCAGACCACTCATTCTACCCAATAAAAAAAAGGCACACGTCCAAGTGGCTCCACAAAATAATAATGAAAATTTTGCTCATAAAATTCAATTATAAAATGCTGGATTTCGGAAAAACACGAACGAATGTACATTGTACAGTGCCGACAACAATGCAATTATGGACAAGAGCGACACAATTGAAATAACTTCATTTATTTTAACCTGAAAATAAAATTTCCACACGAATACTTCAGAATTTAAAATTTCTCTAAAATTTAAATCCACTTTTGCATCACCAATTTAATGAATGCTCCTCATGTCTGTTCGGTCTCTTCCAGTTTTTTTCCCTTTTTTTGTCATGTTCCCTTTGAAATATTTGTTTCAAGTACACACGGTTTCCCCATTATATTTCAAGTGGTGGAATGAAAGCTCGAAAGTCATTTTTGGTTTGATGCTATGTGCTGATGCACGCATATCAAACGACATTTTTTTTTTTGTTCAACTGTTCTTTCTTTCACTAATTGCTATAAGGATTAATTAACGCAAGACGAGTAAAGGAAAAGACGGGCGTTTTACTTAAAATATGAAAACGGCGTTTGACTGTTTTATGTTATTTACAAACAATTTCGCGCTCCTTAATGCTGTTTTATAACTGCAAACAAATTAGAGAAATAGCTTTTGCCATTTTTTTCTATGGTTACAACTACGAAAGCTCATTTAATTAGTTGGTACATATGGTGCAAAGCGATGAATTGTTTACCACATTAAGTGTATAAGAGACTAAGGTGTTATAATCTTATGCCATGCTTCCAATGCCTACGTTCACACCTTGGCTTTCATTTCGTTTTGGTAACATGACTATAAAAAGAATGAATTTGAATATAATTCAAGTGTCATCGTAATAATGTAGACATTGGCTTTTGAACTGCAAACCATTGTTCCATACGAGTACAAAGAACGTTGATAGGTATTTTCTCTTGTCGCATCTTTCACTACAATTACGATTGTGTGGCTCAATATCCCGGGAGACTTTAGCCAACAACTCCCCTAAGTAGTAAACTTAAGTCTCTGACGGCAATTATCTATGCATGATGAAGAGATACAAATTTATGTGAACCCAAACAAATTTGGTGAAAATATTTTAATTAAAAAAAAAAAGTTTCTTCATATTCAGTTTCATGTGAAGTATCGCATAATGCCATTAAATAAATGAAATTTCCGAAGAATTAATTAACCCAGCAAAAGGCATGTTGTTAAATTTCATCCTGTTATAGAGCTTGCAAACCATGTCATAACTCATTTCCACAATAATACATATTCACGCTAAAGTGTAAGCATACAATTTTTTTTTCTACCGTGATTATGGGAGCCTTGGGGAACAGCATGAACCCTCCTAAATGTAATTATTGCTTTAATTTAAAAGACCCCACATTTGGAAGCACATTCGCATGCACATAGTACATACATATACCGAGTGGTTCGTTAGGTTGTGCATAATATAAACGGTTATCACTCTTTATGTTTATTCAAATAAAAAATTTCCTTTAATTTTGGTGTAATCATAAAAAAATATTTAGTGAATTAAAGTATGGAACGTGGGAGCGTCTTCATCTATCGATCTACTTAACATTCATCAATGCAATATGGTCGTTTAAACAATTCATCCCCTGCTTTGGTTAACATGATTTTCAATTTAAATTCGAATATGAATTTTAAATGGGGTGGGCCCAAACATAGAAAGACCATCTAGTCGCACAATTCATTGATGTCGTCCCGCAATGTTAACATAATAATTCCATTGATTCACGTGTTTACGTTCTGTATATTCAATCATGAAACGATACTTCGAAATTCGAATTAACATCAACTAAATGCTTCAAGTATCGACTGTCTGATGGAATTACTATGATTTTGTGTTTATTGGGTATACATTTTAAAAAGACAATAACATCCCTTCTCGTTGTGGTTGTTTTACCCGATGCGCACGTATTTAATGATAAATATTGAGTCTTTACATTGAAAGTCATGACTATGACTTTTCTGTATAAATTTTCATAATTTGCATAGAAATGC
Organism: Bradysia coprophila; assembly: GCF_014529535.1. Lineage (NCBI taxonomy): Eukaryota > Metazoa > Arthropoda > Insecta > Diptera > Sciaridae > Bradysia > Bradysia coprophila. Next base: position 401,093 of record NW_023503608.1, on the reverse strand, counting down.
GATGCTGAGATTTTCTCGTCTATGGTTTCTGTATTTAATAAAATATCTCCGAAAACGTAAAGCGTATACATGTTCCGTATATATTCATATAAACAAAATATGCCATCATCATAAACCATAAGCAAACACAAACACACAGTCGTGTTATAAAACCATGGAATGTTTCCTGAACCCAAAAAAGGATTTATGACTTAAAAGCAAATACTGACGGATAAATGTTAGCCATTTAGATAAAATTGAAATAAATTCTTAAAACGAGACGAATGTGTTTGTTTGTGCAGAACTCCAGTGGTAATTCATAAAAGGTGACAGAGAATCCTGCAACCAGCAAGGACTTTATACTAAATCGTACGATTTCAAAGGATTTCATTGTTGGACGAATAGAAATTAGACTACTTGTACTCTTATACAAAATATACGTTAGCTTTAAACAGAATAGTTCCGGCCAAATTGATTTGTTCATGTGTGGGGGATTATTTGCAATTTACTGGATAAATAGAGGAAATGGATATTCAAAGCACAAAGTATAAAATCTTGTCTGACAAATGACTGTCATTCGTTTATTCATTTGCTCATTTTACGGTCTCTTTGATAGTTCCGACTTTAGGTTAAGTTTTCTGATATCTGAATGTTCATGTTGAAGACATCGAATTAAATACATTTTTCACATAGAATACGATTTGTTTGATAAGACGTTAACTGAAGTCATGATCCTCCTTTTTAACTAAGTAAATAATTGCTTTGCGAGCGGTTCTTAAAACCATTTCTCGTGTTCAGTTAACAAAAGATTTTATTTTTTTCCATATTTTTAGTTTTTATGAAAATGCATTTTGTTTTTAAAAGAAAAAACTTTCCTTCTACGAGAAATAGTCGACGTTCATTTTTCTTTTGTGGCATTTCCGTGAAAATGTTTTATATCGTCTGGTTATATCTACCGAAACGACGGTGCATTGGATACAAAAAAAAAATCCTTTTATTCTCTCATATTTCCAACACGCAAAGTTATAGTCTTTGGAAAATCCTTTAACACATTGTTGAAAATAAAGATAGAGAGAGGAAAAATTCTGATTACAAAGTTTCATGAAGCGTCGTCTTCCGATCATGATTATAATAAAGATATAAATTTATGTCGTTGTAGGTTTACAGTTTTGAAACAGTATCAAGTTCTCTGGATTGGATTGAATTTTTTTATTTTTAAATTTAAATGAAATGAAAAATGGTTGTCGTTTAGTTAGATATCTCATAGTAAACATCTCCAATGGAAACGATATTACAACAGAAATCAATGTCGGTAATTCGTACTTTGGACCGGAAATTTATGGTTCGATGACAATTTCTTGGTAATGGGGGTAGAAGTTCTCACAACTTACTTTAAATCGAAGTACAGTGAAATTTAGTTATTAGAACTTTGCTTCAGACAAATTTTCAGCAAAAAATCGTTCGATGTGTCTTCAAAAACGCACAAGCTCAAATTGTACTGAATGCTGTTCTGAGCTCTTAAAAGGTCCCTGAATCGATACCCGTTCTTAGTTTTTGGGTGCATTTCGTAAAAACTTCTTTTTTGTTGAGAAGGGGTGTGAACGAGGCATTGAAAACGTGTTTTGGTCCTATTTTTCATGACGAAATTTTCGAAACTGTCAAATGAAGTTAGAACTTTTTCTATTCAAAATCGCGATTGCTGCATCTGTCAATGAAAACTAGGACCACAACACGTTTTCAATGCCTCTTTTGTTTTGAGCATTAGAAATTTAATTGAAACAATTTATTTTACCCGAAACGGATCGCCGCTAAATATTTTATTGACACCAAGTCAGTGCTGATTAGTCGGATATGCAATTCTTAAATTGTATTTAATTTTGAAAAACTCTTAAAAATTCTGAAATTTCTGAAATCTGAGAATTTTACGAAATTTTTGAGTTTTTCAAGAAACCCTGGGCCAAATGTATTATCAGGAAACATCTAGAGCCTCTCAAAAGTTGTTTTTCATATATCGAAATAAAAATTTATTGCGTTTTCGCTCCTGATTTTATATCTCATTCATCATATTACAGAAACACCAGCTTTGTTTTGAGCCATATTCCCATGTTATCACTACATAACTCATTTCATCTTTCAAGAATTTTTAAAGATAAATCTAAACTGAAGACTAAAGTTACAGCGAGCGTTTCTGTTCCCTTCAAATTTTTAACAATTTCCCTGAGAAATGCAACTATTCCAATTATACTAAAGATAACTAGTCTCTTATATCTCATTCGCTGCTGATGATCCAAACAAAGTTGTAACCTCAAAAGGAGGCACATCTTAAGCAGCTAAAGCTGCTTAACCATCATCCTAGGTTTTCTTCATGAGTTAGATAAATCGTTTGTGAGAAACTTTAATGCAGACACTCTTGCATTACTGACCCAGTGCAGAAACTACAGTTTGCATAATCTGTTTAAATTAATCCTTCAATACTTATAATCTACTTTTGGGTAGGACCTTTGGCGATTTTACATAAAAATAAAATTCAATCCATCATCACGGCGACGCTAATCATCTGGGTAGGTAAATTATTTGTATTGAAATCAGCAATAATTATCATTAGATCTAGTGTGTCACCCACCCGCGTTTCTTTCTTTGGATAACCGCTCCATAATTTAGAGTCCTAACCATTAACGACGTTTTACATAGTGACTCCGTTGAAGATTGAAAATGAAAGAGAAAATGGACACACGAAGGCCATGATTCTTTCTTCTTTCTTTCAAAAAATTGACTGAAAATTCTTAATCTTCGGAAAATTGGTTCAAGAAGTTTTACACTAATAGCCGATGCGATTCCTTCGCCATGTAACGGGGTAACGTGGCCATTTATTTAAGATCCGTTCGAACGTCGCAAAAGATTATTTAAAATTTAGATCAATCCACGAAACCATCTATTTGTTCCAAATTTTTAACGGAGTGACTATTCGACACCAGTGTCGAATAGCCACACAACACAGTGCATGCTATTTGACACCGGTGTCGAATAGCCATACAACACAGGGCATGCTATTTGACACCGGTGTCGAATAGCCACACAACACAGTGTATGCTATTTGACACCGGTGTCGAATAGCCCAACAACACAGTACATGCTAATTGACACCAGACGCACTCATTTGTTTGGTTTTAAATATACGCAATGGTTAAAATTACTATTAAATGTGAAATTCAAATATTGATGTCAATAGGTTGTGGTTTCCGCAATGTTGGTATTTCGTGTAAGAAGGTCAAGAGGGGTCGATATTAGTAACGATGATAAATTGACATATTAGCTAAAAATTGTTGGTGCTCTGAACGTTGGAGATCCGTTGTTGTTGTTCTCTTTTCAAATAATTACATTCTGAATTTCTAATTGGAGTTTCCGACAATTGTAAAAAATATTCTCAGTGTATAGAGAAAACTGAAAATTAAAAATCAAAGAATAAAACAATTTTGCACTCAAGAAATAGCGAAATCATATTGGTTCCCCGTCTGATGATTGTTCTAAACCTGGATCGAAATATAGCGAAATTATAATTTTGACTAATGGTTAGTTAAAGTAACTAGAACTGGTACAATAATTATCAGAAATCGTAAACCGTATTGGAATGAAATTAAATTTGAAAAGAAAAATTTGGTTCACGGGTGGGGACCGAACCCACAACCTTCAACTTGCCGGGAGACAGTAAATGTTCGTATGTACGGAAAGCGACAGCGTTACATGTTGAGTATGTGTGTGTTGTAGAAAAGTTCGACAATTGATCAGCTTGTGTGCAACACACGATATGAGCTGTGACGTAGCATTTGAAAGAACGGTTCAAAATTAGAGTTGAAAAGAAGATGTCCACGGTGGCCCAATGGATAGAGCATCAGCCCGGCAAGTTGAAGGTTGTGGGTTCGGTCCCCACCCGTGAACCAAATTTTTCTTTTCAAATTTAATTTCATTCCAATACGGTTTACGATTTCCGAAATTATAAATTCACAACCAGATCCAAATCATCAGTGAAATAATGAAACATACCAAAACATCTTCAATGCCAGGCTCAACCCGTAATTCCCAACATTTATTATTTTCAATGCATATCAGTCTTACAGTTCCAACAAAATAACGAATTCTAAGAATTTAAAATTTTTTTCGCAATTCCGGTCCATAATCATCACCTTTCCATGCATCCATTTAATGTCGTTTTGAAGGTACTTATTTCACTGTATTCCCGGACACAGTGCAATATGAACTTTTTTTTCGCACGCAGTGCGATACCAACTTTTTTTCGCACGCTAAAGAATCTATTACCTTCAACGAAGGCTAAATTTTTATAAACGGCTATAGAGTCAAGGCTGTATACTTTGGGGAGGTCACGCAGATGCAGATACGCGGGTTACACACCACGTTTTATACAAAAAATTCACTACGCCATACAAATTTAATTTTGGTGAATTTGTTTGTATGGAAAAGGTGTGTTCCCGCATATCTAATAAAATGGCGGTCTGCGTGACCTCCCCAAAGTATACAGCCTTGTATAGAGTCACACAATTATACCGAACGTATTGTTGAAGCGTATATACTAAGCATTGACTACTCGATTTCATTCAACGCGTTACATCACATTGCAATGTGTATTATAATGCAGCCTTCTTGATCGTTCATGACCCAAAATCACATAAATTCTTGTCAGGTTTAAATTTTTATTCCTTAAAAGTATGTGGTCTAAAACTAGGATCCCATATGCTTGTGTTTCTGATCTTATATTAAAAATAATTTAATGAGTAAAGTCTGTTAAAATTAGAAGCTATACTGTATCTGTTCTTAATGATTAGGTCTCTCCTATAAAGTTACGCTAGAAATGTTAAAATTTGACGCCAATGTGATTTAGATATCTTTTTATCACAATTTCAAAAATGCAATGCGAAGATATGCATCTGAAAAAGTGAGAGAAATCAAAAATGGTGGTTTGATGAACTTTGCGAAGTGTTAAAAAAACTCAAATACTTTATCTACAGCTAGGGAAAAGCACTTATTAAACAAATAAAGTTTTCGTTTCTAGTTAACCTGTGATTTTTTTAGAAAACAAAATATATAGTCTAGATTAGCCAGACAACACAGCTGATGCTATTCGACACCCACCTTTGGGAGCCAGAAATAAATTTCGCGCGCGCGAAATTTATTTCTGGCTCCCAAAGGTGGGTGTCGAATAGCATCAGCTGTGTTGTCTGGCTAATCGACACTAGTGTCAATTAGCATCTACTGTGTTGTGTGGCTAATCGACACCGGATGCAAATAGCACGCACTGTGTTGTCTGGCTATTCGACACCGGTGTCAAATAGCATGCACTGTGTTGATTGGCTATTCGCATCCGGTGTCAAATAGCCACACAACACAGTGCATGCTATTTGACACCGGTGCCGAATAGCATCGGCCAATTTTTAAAGGCAAAACTGTTTTCCTATAACAATTCGTAAAAGGATGAATTCAGTTGAACCAAAGCAAATATTTCACTTTAGAAATATTGAAGTGTAGTAAAATAGATGGTGTCAAACAATTTGCAATCGTCATAGCGATCCCATGTAATCGATGTACAGCAAAGTACCGTAACCGTGGATTTACATAGCAACGTAAAAGTGACAGATGCAATGTTTTTTAAATACTGCAACCCGAAATTTCATTCATAAAATTAAAATTATGAATGAAATTTCGAGTTGCCGTATGAGAAAATTTTTGCATCTGTCACTTTTACGTTGCTATGTAAATCCACAGTAAAAATTTGATGTTTTTTACATTAGATTTAAAAATTAGAAATTTTAATTTTGTGTACGTCAACTTAAACGTATTGAATGGCAAAACAGTAAAGCAATCAATCAGTATCCCGTTGCATGTGAACTTATGAACTTTTTCGAATTTTAGCGCTCACAAAAAACAAACGATTTGTTACACCTTTTGATCTAGTACGTTCAGTACTGCCATTTTGACGTATTGAGAAAGCGAAATGAAAAACATTGTTGATGTTTACAAAATGGTTCGTTGTATTAATGGAATTCTGTCAGTAAGAGTTGGAATCAAAACTCAAATATTTTAATATAAAATATTTAGTGTTTGATGACGAAATGTTGTGGAATTGATAGGCCTTATCTTTAAGCAGGTAATTTAATTCATAAACATGCATCGAAAGATGCACTGATTGAAATTTTCGAATTCTTTTAGGAAAATGATCCAGCATCAACTGTTTACATTAGATTAGATCAGATTATTGACGGTCCAAACTTTGGGAAATAGATTTTTGTTTTAGAATCGATGCGTTATGATGATATTTATTGTTGTATAAAAAATCCAAGTGACATAAAAATCTCTACTGTAAAATGAAATTTTGGTGCCGCACATTGAGACTCTTGGAACATCGAGTGACTTAAAATCTCAAATCGGTCTACTGACCTCGGCCATCAAAAATTTGTTCTGGGACCCCCCTCAACTTTCTTGTGTGAACCTTTTCTCCGAAGAAACCAAAACTCTACGACGCCATCTTGTCGCCGTACCAACGTCGAAGTTGTTGCTATGTTTTGGCACATTTTTCGACATTTCTCAAAAACGCTTCCGACGATTTTTTTGATATGCACATCAATCGATAGGTATTTCCAGTGGCTATCGATTGATGTACATATCAAAAAAATCCATCGACAAATTTTGGAGAAAATCGAGAAAAACTGTCAGAAAAAGCAGTCTTTTGCTATTTGCGGCAGCTCACAGGCTTCTGGCGGCTCTCAAATGTGTTCTATTGGAAGCGCCGACCTCAAAAACCCTTTAGACGCAACTATCACGCCAATCCATTGATTTTACGCGAAATGACAGCTATTTTAACTTTCAAAAATTCCGACTTTGAAGCCACCTAGCGGCCAAGCGACGCATAAAAAAAAACTTTGACCCACATTTCCTGAATCAGCATCAAAAGCACTACCGAAACCAATGATAAGATCATTAGGTCCGAGGTACGGCCTCAGTCCTAACCTAGGTCCGAACTCGACTTTTTCCCATCTCACCAACCTAAAAAACACTCCAACCTACTTTTTAGATTTTTAAAAAGGACGATGCCCTTCGGGCATTGTTTTTTAGATTGTTGGAAAGTCATGTATTAAGAGCGCAGCGCTTCGCGCTGCGCGCTCAATAAAGAACTTTCAACAACTTTGTATAACTGGTCGTATAACAATTCGCTCTGTTTCTAGTACAACAATGAGGAACGTATACCATAGCATAACATTGCGAATGAACAAACTTGGAACAAACTTACCAAATGGACCCAGTACCTGTATTTTCTTACAACTTTTCGGTTTAACTTACCTGAAAGAAAAGGAAAAATTATGTTAATTCAATGTTTTCAAGTGGATGGTACATTTTGTATTTTCTTAATGTAAAAGCGTTCAACCTCTAAAATTGATTATATGAATTAGAGCACTCAAAGTGAAATGTAAGTCTATCAATAACGTATGTAACTCAAGAAATGTGTGATCTTGATGCCACCCCTCAACAGATAGATAATAAACATCAATTGAAATCTGAGTGTCTTTGACCTTTTGTCTGCTATCTACAAACATTTTCTCGGTTTTAATGGCATTGTGGAGATTATTCGGGTTGTATTTGTACAGGAATTCATTCGTATTATACGACGAGTTAACTAAAAATCAAATGTCTCGATATTATTTTTATGGTCCGTGACCTGTTACAACGTTCCCCTCTCATTTCACAACCCTCTAACTAATGTTACTTGTACGGAAAATATCTTCTGTAATTGTTTTCCATTGTTTGTCTTTACATTGAGACTTAAACCAATATGGCATTATTGATTTGTTTGTGCAGATAAAACATTCCACTTACTTCGGCGATTCTAGCGCAGAGATCACATCAATGTTATTGTCTCAATTGTTTGTTATAGTCAGCAAATGACGAAATGAAAATCTTCCAATCGGTGTAATTGTACACAGAACAACAAATATATATATCGATTGACTATTTGGTTGTCGTTCGATTCGAAGCTATATTTAAACACACGCAACGTTTCAATAGCCTCCTGCCACAACTGTATAACTATATACCACGTATGTACGGCACAGTAATCAAACTTTTCAACCCCATAAATTTCAATAAGGAAAATGATTTTTATTCAACGTGGATCTCACATGTTAATATGTCGAAAATTGTCCCCTCTTTTTTTACATGGTTGTAAATAAATCGCTATGCCCATGCCACTCAACACATTATTCTTATATTAGGAAACCATCAGCTGTCCCCATTCTCACAGCTCAACGACAAATAGTATCTACTCCATGTCACTTAGTGGAACGCAGCTCATATTCAAACGTAAAAAGTGGATGTAAGGTGTGCTGTGTGTTGTGTTCTATACAATTTTCTTCCTTACGGTGGAGAATATATATTATGACTTTTCTGTTATACATGTCGTGCATGGAACAATGGAATTTTTGTCCTTCCCTGATAAATTTTCTTTTCCATGTTAACAGTTTATGGTGTAACATCAGTCAAGTTTGGTGATGCGAATAAGGGAAGAGTGTTGGAAACATGAATATCTACTTTGAGAACAAATTTGTTTTACTTTGCCAAGCAATTTGAATAAATATTTTTTTTTTGTTATATGCAGTCCCGTCCATTCCATGTCATTTGTCTTGAGCATATATGATTGGTGATACGTTTTGAATAAGAGCGTATTGTTTTAGGAATAGAAATGGCTTAGCATCAAAACAGAAACTTGTTTTTCGTTTCGTAAAAATAACATAGCCATGGTCGTAGCAATGGTCTTAGGGGTAGAAAATTAAATAAGAATTTTGCATTTACCCTAAAAGACTTTCAGGACTGCATGAATAATGCATGTCGTATCGCAGGTACTTAAATAGAATTGAAAGGTCCACCATGTTAAGCTCTTACAGTGTAAGGATTCAAATACTATACAAATTACTGCGAACAACGATGACTACGTCGTACATTGTATTATACGCAGAAAACATGAAACTGATTGCAGTATTCATCCAAAGTCTTGCTAAACTTCAACCGATATTTATTGCCTATCGATAAATCTCTGCGAAAAGCGTTTATAAATGCAAAGCAAAGCAAAAAAAAAAACGAAAGGAAACATAAGGAATACCCAGTAACAAATAAAGGGCCAATTTGTAACAAACATTAATTTAGCGGAATTAAATTCCATTCCCCTTCCCTCCAGCACATCGTTTTGCTTGATATTTGTATTTTATTTGAACAAAATAAATAAGCGAGAAAGATATTCGCCGCAATACATATGTACGTGTATGTGTGACAAACAATGAATGTCTTAGCTTTATATCCTGTATCCCGGCAAAACTATATTCCGGATTATAAATCTCTTTTTCTCTTCAACACTCTTCCCTCGGACGCAATTTTCTTTTGTGTATGATGTCACTTCATTTCATTATTATTGGTCCATTGATTTGGTTGGAAAAAATGCCTTCATTCGGTTTTATTGCCCTCTTATAACAGTTGGATTTTCATGAATACAATATAAACTCGGTCGCTGGGACTGTGCGTATATATGCGAGACGATGAATCTCAAATAAAAATACATCCCCGACGAAAAAAAACAACCGTAATAATAAAACAGTTTAATTCAGATCGCGTGAAGACGATGTATTTGGATGGATGTTCTTTGTACATAAGTTATACAGAGTTTTTGCGGTGAATTAAGGCTTATATTTGCAGTAAGACGAAGAAATTGCCTTGTCAAAATTAATACATTTGATTTCTGGGGCTATAATAAAGTTGAGGTTGTTATTCGAATATTTCGGTGAGCTTATCATTGGATTATCGGAACAAATTCATTTAATAAATTGCCAATGTGTATGACAAATTTATTTTCTTATAGTTTTTGTTTGAACTTTGCGGCATACGGAAAGTATTATTGAACATCGAAGCGGTTTGTTTTCCTTTTATTATTTGGATAAGAATGAGTATATTGTGTGTTTGCATTATGTGGCTATAAATATTTATACAGAATTATAGCCGAAAGTTGTAAATGAAGAAAGAAAAACCAACACAGAAAAGCCAAATGAAAACGTCTCACTCAAAGAAAAACAATTCGTTAAATTAATCAATCGAAATGATTATGGGGAGAATGTAGATTGCATATTGTAAATCAAGACATACCGATGAGCTTCTTGGTTTTCTCGGATAATGTTAATGTGCCTAACAAGTCGCAATGTAACTGAAATTTATTTATTGTGAATATGTTTATGCGCGTGCGATGTCTTAGGGTGTTAAAATATGCATTAAACGTAGCTTACGACTATTTCCGTTTATGAATTTTCCTCGGCTTAATACGACCGTAGTAAAACTTTTTTTGTTTGGTTTTTGGAATTATTTATAAAACACTCAAGGGAAATTCGAAAGGTTTCGAAAGAAAATGTATATCCACACTGGAAGTCATCAAGCGGCAATATAAAATAATCAACAGCTTTGGTTGTTGTAATGCCACAGGTCACAGGTGTGTGTAATTGATGATTAACCAAAAAAAGTACATTTATTCTATTGATCGATGGCAGCGATATCACGAAGGTTTTATTGGACAATTGTTATTTTTAGTTCGACGTCAATGGTTAGTGTTTTGTTACACACTTAATGCTGTTTGACGTTCACACAATTAAACAGAGAAAGCAATTCTAAACTGTAGAGCTGCCGTAATCGTGCACTTGATTGATTTGATCACAATGTTTCTCTTTCGAATGCGTACATCGTTATTGGACATGGTCAAACCCCATAAAGTCATGGTAAAATTTCAGGTGTTGAATGGAAGGTAGTAGGAACCAAGACGTGATGGTAAACGCCCAGATGGTGTAACCAGTTACCCATGGAGTCGCGGTAAGCCATTGATTTGGGACGTGACTGTTGTGAATACCATTGCGGTTTCCTACCTAAACTCTACGTCTTTGGTCAGTGGAGCAGCGGCAGACCAGGCTGAGCGTCTCAAACATAACAATTACATCGACTTAAAAGCCAATTACAATTTTACGCCGCTTGCATTCGAAACCTTCGGTGCAATCGGACCTGAGACTGCCATTTTCGCGAAAAAGTTGGGCAAGCTGATGAAGGAAAACACTGGTGAACCTCGTTCACTAGATTACCTGCTGCAACGGGTGTCCATCGCGATTCAGAGGGGTAATTCAATTTGCATTAGAGACACCTTCAATGACGCGAATGATTTCAATGTTTTTATGTGATTATATTCTATGTGATATTTTTATACTTTTTGTAATTTTTAATATGGGCAATAAAAAAAAAAAAAAAAAAAAAAAAAAAAAAAAAAAAAAAAAAAAAAAAAGGAACCGAAAAAGTTAGGATATTGTATTTTACAATAGATTGAAATCGTATGGAAAGATAAAACCGGTAAAATGTCCTTTTGTTGCAATTTGTTCATTTATTAGCTTTATATGTTAAGTATAATTGGGCTTGGGGAGAACTATAAAAAGTGTGAAAAAAATATTGCGGAAGGATAGTCACCTGTTATCTATAACAACGACAAAAATAAGTGATATTCTGTTGCTAGTATTTCCTAATATAGCCAAATTTGTGGTAAAATAAATGAAGTAAAAGATTTTGTAAAACTCAAAGCCACATTTAAACAAATGAAGTAACAGATTTCATTATTTCATTTCATTTCATTAAGCTTCGAAGCGAATCGTTGTCGAATCAATTTTTATTTCTCTTAAAACCAATTCCAATTTCTATGTAAACCTCTTCCACATACATCGTCCATTTTTATCTTATTGTTCAGTAATATCATATTCATTAAATTCGTTTTATTTGCTCATAAAAATAAACTCGACATTTTTAAGTGAATTTTATATAACACTCAGCCAGCAGAAAATGTACACAACATTGCAAAAATGCACAACTTTCTATTTGCTGTCGTATCAACAAAAACCAAAATACAAAACGAATGAGGAATAAACTTTTCGGAAAAGCTCCATAGTGTGTATATAAATAGCGCACAAGCATCGAATCAATGAACTTGTATTATACAACAGGCACTTGACCTAAATTCTGAATCTGACGCGGTAAAGTTTCTCAGATTATGGAACTTAGATATTTATTGCTCCGTAAAAGTTCACGAACAAGAGCAAGAATGAAACGACAAATATTATAGCAAATATCGAAAGATAATGGCTTTATAAACTCAGACGATTACAGTTTCATCAAAACAATTTTCCGATTTTTATTTTGAATTCAATAGTTGTGTTGTATCTGTTTGCTGGACCAAAAGAAGTGGTGTTTTTTGTTCGAACTGATAGCAGCAAAATAAAAATTGGAATCGAAACTAAATGTTCGATAAATTGTAAAAATAAATTTCCGGTGTTATACAAGTGGAAATGGGACATTCATAAATCAACTTTGCCTTCAACTTTGGCTTTTAAATTGGTTGCTGTCGCCAGTATCCAGCGGAATTATTTGTAGCTTCCTCCATGTAAGCCATTTTTTGTTTAAGACGAATGCAGAAATGACAACAATTCAGATGTTAGGTATCCAACGTAGAAGCAGACTCCATGGCAGTAATTAGACAGGAGAAACAATGAGATTGACATAAAATTGAATTCCTCTAGTACTTATGACAGCAACCAATTTCTGTTTTGATTCTTGGGTCTTGATTGAGTAATTACTTCTTTTCTCAAGAACTTACGTGCATCCACGATTTAAAAAGTTCAGAAGTTCAATCAATCAGAAGAAACAACTGAAGAATACTGCTTAGTCGATCTAATCACAAGGATGCTCGAGCATGCTCTACAAATTTAAATGGAAGGAAAGAGCATTACACAATTGTTTTGTTAAAATTTAAATGAGTTTCCTGACTGAAAGTTTTCTTTTTTTTCTGCTGATCCGTACTGTAAAACGCTTCCTCTAACAATCCCCCCTACCTGTAACGGTTAATATCATGCAGTTTTCACGCCTTGTAATCTTTACGCCATTCCTAAAATTATTCAAACATCAGCGCACAAAACTAAATCAAATCTAAAAGCTATCCAGCTGTGTTTGAAGCATATCATTACAAAGCATTTGGTACACAAAAACCCTGTCCAAGTTTATAATATTTTAAGTCGTATCATGCATTGATAAATTGAGTTTTCCTACATTTGATTCACTTATATATACTGCCATGACGCAAGTTAACGGTGTTGTTAAAAAGAAATGCTCAGTCATTGCTCACACTTCAGAAAAGAGAATTCCATTCAACCACAAAACCGGTACAGTATTTTCATTTCCCAACTATTTCTGATTTTTTTTTTCATAATTTTTCAATAAATATTTTCTGACATACATATACACCTCATTCCTGTCAGACTAATAGTCTACAAAATTTAATTCATTCATCATGTTTTCCCCCATTTATTTTTGGTTCTTACCATCCTACAATAAGACACACATTTGAAATGACGTAGTAAATAAATTTTAAAGAATATTTAAGAGGTGATAATGTCTTCTACATCTGATGTTGTTGTTTTTTTTTTTAAACAATATCAACTCCACTGTCATATACTTAACAGACATTCTAATCATTAAACGCAGACATACAGTAATCTTATGCATCTCGACACAGTCACAGATGTTCCCAAATTTCATAAAGACTCAAATTTACGACACCAAATTATGTTCCGAGCATTTGCAAAAATAAAACAACTTAACTTTTGTCGGTTCAAGCTTTTTTTTATCTTCTTTGTTTATTTTTGTTTTGGCTTAACATTATATTCACCGAAAATTGCCTAATTTAATCTTGGCCACATTAATTTACGATAAAAGAAAAAATTTGTTTTCGGAAAATAATAAATAAATTACCGAAGACACACTTCATGGATTTTCGGATTTCGGATTTTTTCTTTACTTTTCTTTGGTGTTACCAAGAGTGTTTCCAAATGACGTAATAAAAATTGGAAAACAAATTTTCTTTTCAAAAACAATATGTCGGTTCATCTATAACCAGGCATAATTATAGCAGATGTTTCGCGTTTAGGTGTCGTTACATGTTTTCCATTGACAACTTACAAATTCAATAAATACTGTCGAAAGAGAAAAAAAAGTTTTTATGCTTACTTTGTGAAGGGTAAAGACAGATTTAGCGAATTTTAGTAATCACGTCGGGGTTAATAAGTTGAATGATTAAGGAAAACTTTCTGAATTTCTATGGATTTTTTTTTTTCGTGTTTGAACGATGGTAGTTATTTGAGAGCTCAGACTATATTGGAAATTTAATACAATTTTTAAAGTTCTTGCTCTTTTATGCTATGTACTTATTATGAAACAGAGTTCATATACGCGTTTCGAACACAAACAATGTAGTTATTTATAATATAAAACGGAATACCATCTCTCTTTGTTAAATCCAGTGTTACCAAATAAAATCAAAATGAATGAAGATAGTAATCATTAGGTGATAGAACTTTATTAAAGATTTTAATTTTCCTCAAAGTTGGAGTTTAATTAAAATTCGAATTCAGATGCTTCAATAAATTGATAGATATTGCCCGTTTGTCATCTGTTATCGACATTGACGACTAAACTAAGAGATGAGAATCCACTTGTGTGGTCTTATATTGAAATATTTCTGCAAAAACCAAGGAAGTACAAGATTTTGAATCAAAAACACTTAGAAATAGTTTTAACTACTGAAGTAACAGATTTATACTGTGTTATGCTTCGCTGTGTTATTCAACCGTCCCACACATTCTATTGCTGTTTAAATATCGGACATTTTCACAATGTCGAGTCAAATTAATCACCGACTACGGTCGTTGCAGCCTAATTAATCATTGGACGCCAAATTATCATCAAATAATTTTTTATGATATCCAAAAATAGCAATCATTACTATATATCGAATGAAATTGTTAATAAAACCGAACAGTAGAAAAGGTCTAACATTATATTGTTAGACTCACGTAGGCTAGATTAGACTTTCGTTTTCAATCGTTATCGTTCCGTACTCTTGCTTAAGTATGTCATTAATTCCGTCATTATACGAATGTATCTCATGCATGTTGATGGTATACAATTTTTTTTCCGCTTCTTCCTGTTCTTTTACTTTACATAATGGTATACCTTCTCATCATACAGCAATTTCATTTCAAGACATTCACATGAAATGAAACGAGAATTTTTTTTTTACAATATACACTACCGAAACGACCTTGTTTAGGTCGTCGTATGCCCATCAGCATCAATAAAAGTTTGTTTTATGAATGTGAATCATTTCCATGATCATTCTACCATAAAAGTATACCATGATTGGTGTGGTTATAAAAGTGAAGTGATTTTGTTTTAGAAATGATTGTAATTAAAAAGTTAGGGCTAGGGCTGTCCACAGTGTGAGATCCGTCGAAGCTTTGTTTCTCAAGATTCAAATGTTACTCATACCCCCTAAGTACGTTCTGTGGTCAAAATAGGTATTGGAATGAGATGCAGAAACTTTAAAGAAGTAATGTCGGACAATCGCATTATGAAAACCACTATCCACACTATTCGAAGCAATAAAAAAGACCGACAAAATCCAATCTTGGTGGTGATTTAAATAAATACATTCCGTTCCACATTATGCAAATGGTTGGCTGTGAAATATGTATATAATGGGATATGTGTGAACAATCTTTTCACTATCTTGCAAGCACCACGAATCCCCTAAAGAAGATTATTGACTACGAAATTATTCTCTGAATACTCTCTCTGTGCAACACGAGCAACGAAGCCCTACAACCATGATCTTTATTATCTACGAAATATACGATTTGTGACTTCATCATCACAATTTTGTCTCGCCTATCTTATTACATTGCCTGTCGCATAGTCGCAATGCAATATAATTTTCTTCCATAAAGACGAGTTATTTGATCACGTATTTACATTAAAATTTTCTCATAGCTAAATGCAAATTATACGATTAGTTAGATTTTATAATGATGAGAAGTATACAACGTGTATATAATAAAAAGAGCTTTCATCTATGCGTAGTCAACTTCATTTCATTGTACAATGTACATACTTTCGATGACAATACATTTATAATTATCAAAAGTTAAGACAATGCAAATTAATTAATTTTCTTTAGCGTTAATTATGGCTTGTCTTCTAGGTTTAAAATTGATGAATAAGATTGATAATTTGATCATAGAAACGAGAGAGAAAACTTTTTTAATTTGCATTTTGGTGAGTCAAAATTTAACAAAGTCATTGCTAACATTCTGTAATTAAAAACAATAATTTTATTAACACAGTTCAGTGCTTTTCGTAAGCATCCGGTTCTGAGCTGATTCAATTTTATTCTATAACAACGCGAACTTAAGAGGGGCATAGTTTTACACTACAGAAATTGAAAAGAATCTCATATTCTTCGACGAGAAACATAAGATGGCTAACAAGATGAAAAGAAACCGGATGCAATTGTGCATCGAAAGTTAATCATATAATGTTGCTTTGATAAGATTTAGCTCGGAAAAAGTCCTTCACATCAGGATTGTTTTATGGTAATATTTTGCAAGCTCATTTCGAATTTTATTATGAATTGAGAGCAATTCAAAAATTTTGTGGCTCTTTTTCTTTTTATGGATGATGCGAATTGTTTGTAATATATATTCAGGACAACGTTGTCTTTGTGCCGTCTGTATCAAACATGTAAATCGAACATAATCCACAAACTGTATAAAGAGAACATAAACCGCACATTTCCAGATTTCTCTAATGTTATTTTTTGTGGCAAATAAACAGAATTGTCGGAAAACGAATTGAATATGCTGACAAAAAAAGTAAATTTATACAAAATGACTGAAGCTTTTGCATTATACTCGAATGGTAATCAATAGAAAGTAATATTTAAATTGAAGCAAAGTTTGCGGATTTTTTTTTGGCAATGATTTATTACACGTAGAAAGTGAAATATGATCGAAATGAGTTTGGAACATTGAAGTACTAGATGAATGTAGCTAAACATAAACAGTTTTGCATGATTTGTAAATACATTTAATGTCTCATTAGGTAGTTCTCCAAATTATAATTGTATATTGAAATTAAAAACGAATATTTCAATATTTTGCTTCCATTTCCACACTTTGTTCGAACAATAATAACCTTCTTGGGTAAAATTGACTCAGTTCCATGCTGGTTCTCAACAGTATTCCTATTCATCCTATCCAACCACATTTAACAATTCGACAAAGTTTAAAATAATTTTAATGTTATCCAACTTCAATATTATACATCATCGCATGACTAAATAAATATTGAAACAAAACATTACGACGGAATTTAGGCAAAGTTTATTCAACAATTTTGTGATAAGAAACGAATATAACTGGGTGTTTGTACATTTAAATACCGAAACACTCTGCGTTTTACTCTGTAATACTTCTTATTTCTTCCATGCCGAAAGAGCCAAAGATACACCTAACAATTTCCATATTAAATTTTAGTGCACATTAGAAAACTTCGTCTTGCTGGGTTTCAGTTTGTAATATGCATACACAAACACTTTGCAAACCATAAAATGGAATTGAAATACGACGAGAGGAAAATGTTTCACATTTTAATTCTCTATTATCCTGATTTAAATTGGAAAAACTGCGAATGAAAATAGCGTTAAGGGACTGGTGCAACAGAAACTGGAGCAACGCAACCATGCGAAATATTTTTAATTAAAATGAAATCGATAAACATTCTAATTATAACAAAATTTCCTAGAAAAATTGCATTTTAATGCGGATGGATTGGTTCTCAACTTGAATGCCTTCATAGGATATCTATAACTTAGCCAGTAGAGAAAGAAGGAGGGTTTTAGGAAATGTTGTAAACATTTAATTCCGTAAACCTGTTTACTAAGCAGGTATGACTCGTAAGAACTTAAGTTTCAAGTCACTTTTGGGTTCGTGTTTTGGATCACTAAGAGTCGTTAATTATGCAATAAATTAAAATATTAGTGAGTGCAACCACGAATCCCATGTTAGCATTGCATATTATATGTACACAACCAGTCGACAAATATCACTTTATTATCCGAAGCAAGTCCATCAAGTTTGAATTATTTTTTCAGCGCAAAATTTTTTTTCACACGAATGCATTTTCCACATTCAGTAAACAATATAAATTTGCATTTACGCTGATGCGATGTGACTATGAATAATAATAAAGAAAAGAAAAACAAAATTAAAAAATTTGCATATGACACAGTACACACAGTGAAATCTTTATTTTTATTTATTTTTTGAAAAAAAAAAATGAATGTGCAATTGCAATGTTCATGCATACACACATTGTCTCGGGGAAAGGAGAAGAAGCCCTGACAAATTATATATTAAGATTGAATATTTTATTGTTTCGAAAATGTTAGTTTTTCATGATGTTTCTTTTCTTTTACCATGAAACAATCACTCAGAAATTTCCAATTATAAAATGCAAATCGCGTTCAAAACTAATATAGAAAGCATTTTTGCCAATGAAGCAACGCACAGTAAAATTATGAACTAAAATAAATCTAAACTTTATCTATTAAAACGATTTCCCAGAGTACTTTTTGAGACGACAAGTTAAGCAGCAGTCTGGCTATATTTACAGTGTCTCTGAAATAATGCGACTTGACTTATTGTGTTTCTGTCAGAAAAATACAATTTATGTGGCAAAAGCATTGTAAAGGCGTAAAATGTTAGGATAATGCAATGGGCCGCGTTGTGAAGAAGAATGGTACAAAAGCGACTAGAAAGATATTATATATCTCGTTGTTGCCACACTGCTGGAAACAGCTAAAAAAAATCAAAATTTACACTTTTCAATTTTTGAAAGAACTTTAGCCAAACATATAAAACCAAACCGAATAATATTTTGTTATTATTCCTATCGAAGCATCTGCTATTACAAAAATAAGCGATGAGTTTATTGTTGGTGGTCTAATACATAGCGAAATGCATAATAAAAATACTGAAGTAATAGATTTTGTATTTTACATTTGGTAAACTTTACATGCACTAGTGAAGTACAAGATTTAACGACTTTACAATGCACATCTGGTGTCTAAAATAATATTTTTCGTACCAAGACAGGAAATGACGATTTTTTCAGTACCAGTCCTAAGTAGGAAAATTAGGACGTGTGCTGAAAAAATCCATTTCCCGTCGAGGTACGAACAACGTTTTGTGCACCGGACAACTGAAATAGACAAAATACTGTTAGCAGAGCAGGAATTGACTGCGACTAACGGATATCAACTAATATCCGGACTACAAATAAAATTCCGTGTTTCCCTTTCGGGTGTTTATTTGTAAGTGACTTGAGACAACTCTTTTCTTAACTAAGCTTACTCGATCTTACAATTCATTCGGCTCACTACATTCAATCACAGAACACAACACAGTTATTATCAAGTGAACTCCAACACTTCCCCTCAATTGATAATAACTTTGTACTATGTTTGACCAAAAATGGTCCTAGTTCGTCTTCCCCTCAATCGATTCAACCTGACCAAACCATATCTTGATACGTCTTCCCCTCAAATTAGCATTCAATTTGTACCAAGATACTGTTGCAATCGACCAACATATTGATCATCGACCATTGTACCGCATCGACCATTGTATCGCATCGATCATTTCGCCATATTCGTTGAACCGCTGAGCTATGGACCATGACTTGACCGTCATGTCCGTTCTTCCACCACTGTTGCCTCGAAATGATATTTTTGTTGATTGGACCATCGACCACATTGCCAATTGACTTAACCGTCATGTCCGATTCTCCACCACATTGTATGGCTTCCCAAAGAAAATCAGCCAGTGCTCAAATATTTTGCCTATTGCCTCTAGCCTCTTGCTCAATTCTTTTGCACGATGATTTTGCACCAGTATGACATCTCGCAGAATATCCGCCATTGCTCAAATGTTTTGCCTCTCGCGAAACCTCTTGCTTTTCTCTAGCCTCTTGCCTCGCCTCTTGCTCAATTCTATTGCACAATTCTGTCCACTGGATTAATTTGTTTCCAAAAACTATTTCTACACAAAGCCAATTCCAAACTTTTCAGCTCTTCAGCAAATACCGGAACTTCGATCAATTTCCGCAAATGATATTGACTAGCCTGGGCCCATAACCTGTTAGCAGAGCAGGAATTGACTGCGACTAACGGATATCAACTAATATCCGGACTACAAATAAAATTCCGTGTTTCCCTTTCGGGTGTTTATTTGTAAGTGACTTGAGACAACTCTTTTCTTAACTAAGCTTACTCGATCTTACAATTCATTCGGCTCACTACGTTCAATCACAGAACACAACACAGTTATTATCAAGTGAACTCCAACAAATACTTCCGTTTACTTTACTATGATTCCGTTATTATCATCCCTTGACTTGAAAGCATACACGCTTCACATTTACCATATTAAATTTGTTCAATCAAACAGACATGGAAAAATTCATTCAAAACCGTTCTCACACGATAAATCGTAAAGAAATGAAATTGAAACCTGACATTTCATAAGAAAAATCATGGCAAAATATGTCGTATTTCAGTTGTGCTGTGCACAAAAGCATTCATCACTGAGATGTACAGAACAAAGCCTAAGAAAATTTTACTTTTCGTCATTGGGAACTGAGTTGAGAAAATATAATTTCTTACTTTGAAAATCATGATGAATTTAAGGTCTGATTAATTGCTATTGGGAGTTTCAAGCTAAGAAAAATTACTTATCATTCCACTCTTCCAATTTCATATTTTGCCTTGTTCTTTGTTTCAATTCTCATTCACTGGTTGGGTATTGGTAAACCAGTCGTATTTAAAGAAACATCTCTGAATATTTTTTATCACGGAACTCATGTCTGAATCTAGTTTCACAGTCAGTTCGAAATGAGGACGACATTAGAATAATAAAAAAGTGCACAAAGAAAACAAAGACTTCGTTGGATTTACGTTCTTTTTTCCATTCGATTTTAATTTCAATGTTTCAAAAGATATTTTCGTGATCGGAATCAAAATCAACAGTTAATTTTGACCGAGAACAAGTTTGTGTTTTTGTCAGTGCCTTCAAGATTTCTTATTCACTATACTCATCTTCAATTACCAATTCGAACTTCGAACACTTTAAGATTCAACACATTTTTCACTCAGAGAAAAAAAAACCTCAATTACACCATCGCTAGACTTTAGACAAATAATTACAGGCTACGTGTTTTTGTAGTCGCTACAGATGATGCATCATGTACCATAATAACATCAATAAATAAAATCGAATCATCTTATGACATACAAATTTGTATGTTATTGCCTTGAGCGGTGTTCTCGTGATTAGTTTTCATTAAAGAAACAACCTTACTTCATATCAATTATTATTATTATTAAAAGTTATGCGATTAGTGCTTCTGATTTGCAATCGCAGTTAATGTTGTTTCGCTACCGTATGTAGATTATTTACAGCAGAGAACGTAGTCAAATAAGGGGTTATTGGCAAATAAAGGATTATTAATCATGCAGTTTTCAGAAAGATATACGAGGGGAGTTTAAAACATCTTCATTAAATCAGGAAAAATATGGTAAACAGCAGGAAACGTTATGGAGTAGTGCGGTTAATTGTTTGTATAACTTGTTTGCAAATTGTTTAAGCACGTTTCTCTCGTGACTTATACTAAAATCGTTAAAATTTTCAAAATTATGTCGCTCAAAAAGCTTTTTTGTTTAACTTGGCGACAATATTTTCTCTAAATCCTACACAGTCCTTGATAAGCATATTAACATTATTCATGAATCCTTTTTATTTGGCTTTAAATGCTTGTAACGCCATAAAACGTATGCACCCATCCCCACAATTTCGGAGACTGAATAATGGCAAATGAAAAAAAGGGAATTGCATTCGATAATCTAACATTTTCGAATTTAAAATAGGATATCTTCTAATGGATAACCGACATTAATTACATTTCACAAACCGTACCATTGTGCAGGGAATTGTTTACATAAGCGATTAACTTCCTCCTCTACGTAAATATAAATTATGCACTGCGTGTATATTAAACACACAAATGCGAACTCTAAATACTGACAAAATCTACACTTTGGTGTGGCTCTCAATCCATGTACTGGTTTTTGAGTATATAAGGGTTCGAGACTGATATTGCAATTGCTGCCGGCAATGTGAACCTCGACGAACATTCTGATTGAAAATGCTTTATTGACGAATTAATTTTTTTTGTTGCTGCATAATGCTTTACGCCCCCTCGATTTGATAGTTTTGTTTACAAATCATTTTATCATTTAATGGATAATTTTGAATGGAAACCTTTTGTCGAAATATTGGCGTGTTTTGCATAAATGAATATGCAGCCGGCACATGAATAGGAATTCTTCCCTTTGTTCCTGTTCCAAAGGTAAGGAAAGACATCTTGTTGTAAATGCTAAAGGTTAGGAGCAGAGACTATTTTCGGGAAAATGTTTTCTATATTGAATGTTCCCACACTTTCCTAAATTTTCGTACATTTTTCCAAATTTTCTCATTTTTGTTTTTAGAAAATTATGGTAAATTCTAGGAAAATGTAGAAAAATTCAGAAAATGTAGGAAAATGCAAGAAAACATGGAAAAGTTCAAGAATTTATCGGAAAATATTTTAACAAAAATACTCCCTGGTTAGTAGTGCTCAATAATTTAGATTACAGCCTCACCCTGCAGAAATTTTTATTTAAAGTTTTTAGAGATTAGATGTACTAATTCAGTGATTTTTAACACAGATTTTTACCCTTTGTATCCTTATTTTCCTGTTCATGTTACAATGTGCGATTGTTGTTAAAATCCTATTTGATCAAGAATTTTGTACCAAACACATTCCTTTTTCAGTAAACATATTACTCGTGTAACAAATAAGTATAAGCCTGACATAATCACTTCAATATACGATTGAAAGGGTCACATTTTCACTAAGGACGGAAAACTTTTTTCTTAGAAACATACTGCTAGCAAAGGCAATACGTTAATCGCTAAAGCATTCCATTCAAACTTTATTTCTTGTGCGTGTTGAACTATAACGCCCACAAAGCGAAGGTCTAGTCTACGTGTTAACAAACGCCTTTTGGAAACTTAGATTAGATTAGATTAAATATCTGGTAGAGTAAACATGATGTAGAGACATGTACTGAACCTTTATAATTCGAAACTTTTCACATGGAAATGATTTGACGTATGCACAGATAATGTGAGATGTGCTCTAGCAATTTTTGACAGTACAATCAAAAAATATTTTCTACTTCATTTAACACATACGATCCTGAATTTGAATTTAAAGAGGCAACATCTGTCCGATCCCATGAAAGTATGTTACATACATACACTCAAGGAACTAACTAATAATGTACAATGGCAACGACTCAACATAAATTATTCAAAGAAACCATTTGTTCGGCCTCAAACAGACATACTGAAACTGACAGACTCAAACTAACCAAATGGTACATACACTTTGTGTATACCCCGTACCGTATTTTATATCTGCAAAATCATAATAGGAAAGGATTTGTTGCTGGTTTATTTATTTTTTTGCTTTTTTTTATTTTTAGAAAAACTCGTCACGTTTTATTTGGGGTCACTATAATGTACAATAAAATCCATTGATGTTCTTGGGTATCCCTCGAAAAGTTGAGAGAGAGAGAGAAAATCTTTAAAGCCGTATAAACGTTACACGTGTAAATTCAATAATGAAACAAATCAAATTCTAAAGAAATTCTTTTCTTTTTATCACATACACACCATATAACATATCCATTGACGAAAAACTTGACGACTAATTCCTTTGAACGGATCAAAGTCATATAAAAAGAAAAGAAAGACATGAAAACTGAGTTTGTGGCAGTCATTTTGTTTGGATTTGCTATTGAAAACAAATTTGGTGTGTGTGAGGAGATAATCAAAACTAATATATAAAGTCGTTAAAGTCAGAAGCGTGTTATTAGTTCCATCACACACTCGGTTGTTTATTTTGAGGAAAATCTTTCTTCTCGTCACTAATCCGTCTGATGGGTTAAATTGGAATTTCATGCATTTCATACGTATACATTCGACAACATGCCTCTCTCCTATCTATACACATATAATATCACTCGATCGCAATTTTCTTATGCCTCCAAACATTCAACCATAAAATAAATTATGCGTTCATGTTCCATGTACATTTACATTAAATGGTAATATTTACAAGAACATAAAGTATATTGAAATCAATGATGCTTGAAAAAGAGGGGGCTTCAAAATTTGAATTTCCTGCCTTAAATTGAAAATTGCGATGAATAATTAAACATTCCATCCACCTTTTAGGATGCCAAAAAGTATGGGTACACTTCGATAGTACCCAATGATTATTTCTGTCAAATTTTCGATAAACTTTACCTATCCTAAACACCTACCCAAATACTACTTCTTAATTCCCCCTAAATCTTTATTTTAATATTATTCACGTTGCTATGACCGAGTATTAAAATGCCCTTTATTGGGTTATGGATTTTAATTAATGTCTGTGAAATTAATTTCTGATTTCAAGGTTCCATGTTGAGGCATTCAATGAAATTCCATATCTAAAATTCCAGCAAATATGTTGACTTGAAATATTTCGAATGAATTAGTTGTACATAGTATATACACAGACAGTTGTTCATAACAAAATAATACAACAGGTAGGTAGGGTATGTAGTAAAATTTTCATGATTTTAGCATTAAACTAAGTACACTCGAAACATTGTTGAAAATTCACCTAATCTAATAGCTGGAACAAATATGTTACAATTGAGATTATTACTGAAATACCGTCATTAACCCTTCAACTGATTTTGTATATTATACTCCATTCTATGTTCTTTGTGTAATTATAATCATAAAAAGTACATTTCTCACACAGATATCGGCGGTTACTTTCAGTTTTAATGTCAGTTTTCATCCAGCTTTGGATACGCTCTGAGCTGCTAGCAGAGAAATGGCTACGATAAAAATATACAGACAACAATGTGGATGTAATTACAGTGGTCCCACGACATGGAATGCTTTGTTTGTAAGTGTTCGGTTCTTCATAACCAATTGTTTTGGATATTTGATGCGTGGTTTGTCGCTAAAAGCTCGATTAATAAAGGACTTCAACTGATGAAGCGTTGAATCAATAATGCCATTAATACCACCAAAATAAAAGTTTTCAACTGAAACGATGGATCAATGCTTACTTCATTTGCTTGCGTTTTCCCTGTAAATTCAGTTTCTTGAGTTCATTTGAGACATTACTTCGGCTAAGTACATTATTTACTCCGTGTAAAAGTTTTGGACGTTTTTTTAACTGTAGAGAGAGAGTAACTGAAGAGCGGGAGCCCTGTTATTAGCTGGATGAAAATAGGTATAATGAACTTGAGTCTACATATTCCTAAACCACCCTTAGTTCTGCGACAACCGGATCAACAAACTCAAAAGAAAATTAATTATATTAAACTGAAACTGAATCAAATGATAATAAATTAGTGAATCATATCATCTGCACGTCTTCAGTACATTTAATGCCCTCCTCACCGTTGCTTCCTTAGAAACAAGCTCTATGAAAGCATGAGACAAAAAGCGGGAGAACTGATTTTATAATGAAAATGATGTATTGCATCCAGAACTGACATTAATAAACCCCTCAGAAAGCAAATTAACCGTGACTCGGTTCTAACTACTGCAAGACGCAGAGAGTTTAGTGAAGTACAAGTTCAATGATTTCAAAAACCTTTTTGAATAGACGATAATAATATTAAATTGAATAACAACAACTTGTAAGGTTTCTGACATTTATTATCGCTTAAGAATAAGTAGTAGTATTATATAGTTGCATGGCGTTGAGCTGTGTGTATATATACTCGTTGCAGTAGCATTCATTTTAATTGCAACTCATAAATTCAATTGAATTTACAAACAAACATTTTAATAGTGAAGCTGTTTGTGGTTGTTTGCATTTTCTCTTAGTAAAAACATACAATTGTGTAAATTGTTTTCATCGAGAAAGGTGTAACTGTTTGAACAAAGTGTTTGCTAGCGAAATTCATTCCACAAACAATAACGTTACATACTTGGTATTATTTGTTTTGTTGCATTTAAATACAATATGTGTAAATAGTAGAAATTGCCACTAGTGTAGTATTAAGTGTCCGTCCGATGAATTTATTTTTCCTCATGTCAATGTCAATGTATCGCCAAGTTAAACATACGCTCAATAACATTTAGTCTGGCTTATTGTATTTAAAGATGTACAATGAAATAATGAAACAAGAGGAATAAAAATAAAAATCTGAAATACTCTAGTCTCGGTTAACACCACATTTCGTTTAATTAGGTGCGAAGTTAGTAAGGTTTTCTTTTTATAATTTTATTGCTACCGATGAAAAGCCTTTAATTAATGTGAGTTTTATCAACGTATACACATTCTCGAAAGTTTTCATTTCAAGTGGAAAGCGTTATTGCATCTATCGGCTAATTAAGACGTTACACCTACCCAAATCCCATCGATGTTTTCTTAAGTAACACGATGATTGGAAAATTGTTTTTACGATGCGCTATCTTCAATAATTACCGGGTTTATTGTTCGTAGATGGATGATTTATTTCCCATCTTTCTATTGACTACCATTACCATCTATGACTTGGATAAATATTTCAGAAGAAGTGATAATATTCGAATCTACAAATATTTATGACAAAAGGAATAAAATTTTATTATTTTCAGTTATATATTATAAGAACACGTTCCGGTAACATTTGATAAAACTGCTCGGTACTTAAGTCACCAATTACCTTCGCTTGAATATTAAATTTTTTTGCTTACGGTTGTAAAAAGATTGAAATGAATTTTTCGTATAAAATGGAATCAACATTCAGATTTGCATCATTTCTTTGCATTAAAGCATTTTGTATCTCAAAGTGCATTTACTGTCATAAAAAGAATAAAATGAAGTTGTGATCAAAGGGAAAAATGAATAAACGGGATGAGGACTGAAAACGTTGAACAGGGAAGTCAGAAGGACAACATAGGCAAATAAACACGCTTCATATGACAAAAGTTAGTTAAATTATTACGTTCAATATGATTGTCTGGACTATGCTGTAAACGAGAAAAACGATCTAGGTAAATCATGAATGTTGAGATAAAAGTAAGACGAAGCTTTCCTTTAAAAGCGTTCAGACAAGTTTTTTTTGTTTCCGTGGAATTCACTACCGTAAAACATTTAGACGTTCACCGTAAACATTCAGGCGCACAAATTCCTTTACAGTCTGAAATCCATAATTATTTCCAGCCAGTCGAAAATGAACAATGTTCGAATGTTATCTCATCATTATTACTCATTCCACATGATGAAAACAAGTAGTTACATTTTACAGATCAAAAACAATTAAATATTTTTGACCGAGTCATCGAGTTTCAATCGAAAATGGGTGTAACAGACATCGATTGATACATGTTGTAGACTTTGACGAAAATCTCTGGAATTTGTTTTCTTTTACATTACAATCAATATAGAAGTATTTGCTAGTGACAAATTAAGCCAGTGAATTTCGTAGACCTTAAAAATGGAATGCGTTGTCTGTAACATGAATAAATGATCCAAAATCTCTGGCTAAGATCTGTGTCTTCTAACGTCGACAGAGAATCTAATTTAAAACGATGTCATTAAAATCCGATCTACATTGTTGATGTTACACAACCAATTTCTTAGAATTCGCGCCGGAAGAATTTACATTGAAACATCGAGAGTGCAAATATTTGTCAAGGGAACGTAGAGCTCGAGCATTTTAAACTGAGAGATTTTACCCCACGAAAATATTTTACATGACATGCCTAAACACGCAACCCATTCAAAATGACAAAAAATCAATTTCATTCAATTTTGTTATCTAAGCAAACATTTGCACCTTCGAAAACCCAAAAGACTGGCTGAAGTCTCGAATGTACGATTTATCGAGCGGAGTATAAAATGCGTATACGGGAAAACATACAAAAGAAAATCAAAACGCCGAAATATTACGTTTAGGAAAATTGTATAAATATTCAGGAAATGTGCAATTGATTTTCTGTAATCGACTGCTCTATTGCCTGTCTATACGACGTATAAATATGGTTTCCTCTTTGAGGTTTCTGTGTGTTAAGTGAAAAACCTCTGTTTTTAACTGTTGTTTTATGCACCGATTTATTTTTGTATTACACAGCGTACGTACACGTAACGTTTATTTACCCATGGAAAATAAAATAGCGAAAGTAAATGGCAAAATTATACATATCTGCTGAGTATTCAACCCGAAAAGATTTAAAATAATAAAAATCTTTTACGAACAATTTTTCTTTAAGATTGTGCCACAGTCTCATCCTTAAACCTCAATATCTCGACACAATAAACACCCATCGCACATAACAGTACATACATTACGCGATCACTCTCTTTTTTTGTGCCGCACACATTCATCGTTGGAATAGAATAGGTTTTTGTCATTATTTTTAAAATATTCGCACACTTTCCATTTAAAGTGACAATGAAACTCCAAGCTCAACTTGGGGTGTCAAAACAACAACAACAAAAAAAACGAAGAGCTTTCCATTTCTATTATATTAGTTGTCTTCTTCATCATGTATAAAAGGAGAAAATATTTTTCCGCCACCCCCCAGACATTATGTTTTGTGTATAGGGTTTCTTTTTAGAAAATTTGAATTGCTAACGTAACGAACGTTGATTTTCGGGTTGGTGGTGTTACACTCTGTTTTATTGATCATTCCAGTGCTAATACAAAATGATTGTAATTTTCCGTCTTCGCTGCCTATAATAATGTGTTTCGTTTTTCATATTTATTGAGAGAGAAATGTTTATTGTGAAAATTTTGGTAATTAGTATGTAATTAATCGGCGTGGTTGTTGTTGTTGTTGTGTTGGCGAAATACAGTTGAGTGTTCAGGCTATTGTGTTTCTCACAATATATTAGATGTTTCGTAGGGAATTCGTTGGTGTTACGGCTGTTAGATAATTACAGTAGCTGTTTAAATTCATTAATTATTTTCGAAATTGTAATTAGCGGGATGGCATCATTAGGTGTAAAACCGTTCTGGGGGAATTTATGCACACAAAGGATTTGCATTCATTTCATATTTTTGAGAACATTGTTTACAAAAGCAGCAGTTAGATTACGCTACAATTAATTAGGAAAACAAATCAAAGTTCACGGAAAATTGAATAGCAGCATGTCGTTTTAATTTGTTTGATTTAGCAATTATAAATTGAGGACATCTCTTAGAAAGCATTATTACTGTTTTCAGGTATTCGATTCATGGTGCTTTCATCTCACACAGCATCCGTTATCGACAGAAACCACAGACGTACGCGATGACATTCGATTAAACATAGTCTTTATAGTCAAAAGTGCGTTTAACCGAATGAAGTACAAGATTTCAAACTTTCTAAATGGTTAAATAAATAATGATTGACTCTAGATAGTTGTTTAGCCAACCGAATGGTACCCCAACGTCGAGCTTAAATTTAACTGTAGACAGAATATGCCGGATTTTAAACTGATGATCGTAGTCTCAGTAGACAGACCTGGTAAACGTTGGACCTGTACAGTCTTCTTTGATTTTAGAGATGATAGTTTTCAAGTTCTAGTTCGATTACACGTTTGAATTGAAGGAAAGCACAACCTTTGTAGTTCGGTGAAGAAAACTTAAAGATTGAAAAACCAAAACGAAAATCGGTTCAGCATCGAAGACTTTGATTCTGCCGCGATTAATGGATTTTTTACAGGCGAAGACACCATGCCTTGTGACGAAAATTCCTCACGGCTAAGACGACATACACCTACTATTCTCTTCTATTTAAGAATATGTCAAGAGCAACGGTCGTAGAATGTTCGGTGTATTAAAAAATAATTAAAATTTACGAATTTTGGTCGTAAATACATTTTTGAGAAGAATGTTTGCTTAATATTTCCACTTTGTCATTTTATTTCATAATTAAACAAACGATAACGAGACCGCCTTTAAACTTATATGGGCATATGAAGGCAATCTTATTTTTTTTGCGGATATATTCACGAAATATTCATAACGCATTTTAATAAAAAAAAATCTTTATTGTGAAGAGAATGCACCAATTCAATTAATGTTGAATTTAGTAAAAAATGTAATTTACAACTGAGGTTATTTTTGGAATATTGCTACAACTGGAATTGATTGAAAGAAACATTTTTCCAATTGAAATTTATGAAAAGAATCTACTAACAACTGTGTTCGTATACAATGAGCGAATGAGCAACCACAGTATAAAAAAGCATGTGCAAGTTCTACACAACAAAGGCCAAACATTATAAAAACAATTAGTCATTGCTTTTGTACAAACACGAATCGCCTCTCATATCGCAACATCTAATGCATCGGAAATGATGTATCATTTTCAGATTTCATTCATCGTTTGTATAATAAAATTTATTCTTGGAACTTAAATTGCGAAACTGGAAACAAAAATAAATAAAGACTCGCGTGTACAGACTTACTTGGACGTGTCATGGCCCCATGGTGGTAGATGGGCCGTGATGTAAGTCTTATACAAGAAATGTTTTTCGGAAAGATTGTTGCAGACTCGGAACTTTATGCACGAGGTTTTCGACTGTATTTTGTATAGTACACAAATTGTGATGAAGGTAAATTATTTGGTACGACCTAGTAGATCTGAAGAAGCGCTCACATGATTGTCTTTTCACTCTGATGCAATAAACGGTAAGAAATTATGCAAATTGATCAGTAAAATTCGTCTTTTTATATGAGAAATAACAAATTCATTAGCGGAATAGTGAACCTACACAACACATCGCTTTATTTGCTGTCGTTTTCGGCAACAGAACAACCGCCCGTAAAAGGTTAATTGTTCATAATTTAAAAAATTTGCATTGAAAAATTTAATGTGCAAAATGACTTACTTAATCTGCCAAAACTATGTGATAAGCGTTTTTTCAGCTTCTGCAGTGCACCACCTTTCTTCTCTCGCATAGTGACACCTGAAACAGAAAGAAATAAAATTTTTATTTTTATGGCTCTTTTATTGATTGTGATTATACTACTGGTGTTATGTCCGCTTCGTTCAAATAAAAATGTAAAGTTATTAACTCATTTAATTGACCGGGAATATAAAATATTTAAAAAAAAATTCTCCGATATTGTCAACTGAATGGGAAAATTGCTTCCATTAAAAATAAATATTAAAATGCAACAGCTCTATGCAAGGTTTTACTGTTTCAAATTATATATAATACGAACAAAATAGTGGACATCACAAAAAAGTTTTTCGGGGTTTCCCTGTCACGGCATCATTTGTATGCCAAAGTGATTGAAAAAATGAAAAAGCACTCGACTATGACGTATGACCAAACTAAATATACATTTTATGAATGACAAGTGTATAAAAATTCAAAAATGACCAAAAAATATATTTGGCAGGTTTCAACTTTCAACACGTAAGTATGTAAGTACTAGAAACAGTTTTTCAAGATTTAAGATATCTGAAACTCTGTTCTTATTAACAAATTATCTGTATATTTTCGGAGATAAAGCAGAACCCTTAAAGAAGCGCATCTCGGAATAATTATAAAATCTTCTATTTCGCTTGGTTAAAGTTTTGCAGATTGTTCAATACAAAATCTTTTACTTCATTAGTTTTAACAAAAACTTTGCTAGATAGGACCACAGAGATAAGCTCTTTCAAAAAATTTTGTATTCTTCACAAAACTAAAATTAAATTCAAAAGTCAGCTAACACTATACACCACCCACATAAGCTCGTCCAGGTAATAAGGTTTGTTAAATTCTTCTCCATGACTAAAACTCTACATTACCACTTTTCAGCTGTACAAGCTCTTTTAACTGCCTGGGTTCTTTCAA
The DNA here is from genome assembly GCF_014529535.1 of Bradysia coprophila. NCBI lineage: Eukaryota > Metazoa > Arthropoda > Insecta > Diptera > Sciaridae > Bradysia > Bradysia coprophila. The sequence goes on along the minus strand of NW_023503608.1, from coordinate 369,161 downwards.
CCTAGTATTTAGCGTTACTAATCAGTCAAAATGAATGATTGAACTTGATTTGGGTCCACCAACTTAAAATTTACAACACATACTCGTCCTGATACGCTCGATACTTCGTGCTGCTCTAAATGGCTGTAACATTCTCGTTAACCAATAGTTACACATAACGTCGTTAGTTTATCCACGTTTTGCGTCTTTCGTTTTGAAATATTATAGTCTTGTCGAGCGGTTATCCTTTGATGGTATCACTTCAAAGCGGAATTCAACTATTGTTACACATTTAATATAAAGAAGCGACAGAAATCGGTCACATTGGTCAAACAAAGCTTAATTCACGTCGAGAACTATTTACTTATTAAAATAAATCATTCGTTTCATCATCGTTGTTGTTTGTCTGGTGCATTAAATCTATTTATCTCGTAAAGTGACATGCACTTTTGTTCAACAAACGATCTAGAAATTTTGTCACATTTTTGACAACAGTAATCATCAATTGGTGAGTGTTTACAAATTTTGTGCCAAGTCTATTTATCACGACGTTCGTTCCGGTGCTATTATATTCATGGTGCTACAAAATTATTTATGCAAAGTTTCAAATTTTGATTGTTTTTTAGATTGTTAAATAATTTCAGAAGTCAAATGGGCCACTGAATTCAATAAATAATGAAACGAACGTGCTAGAACTACGTAATAAAATGCAAATCTATTAAGCTTTGAAAACAAAATTTATGAATTCATTCGGTGGAACCTACAGAATGCACAATGACTTGGGACTCAGGAATAATTTTTCTTAAATGCAAAATTAAACACAAAAACAATCTTACGTTTGGATGTCACTTTGTCTGGTTCAATTGATGTAATCCGTTCAATGATTACGGTTTTTATTTGTATCGAAACCGCGCTATGATAAGCCGATATTCAACAATCCAATTCTATTTATCAAACTGATGGAAATCCAATCAGTTTGTTGTATGTATGCAATCACGGGTCTCTAAGCACACAATTGCCAATGCACAAATAAATAAAACCGCACGAATATACAACGTTCAATCCATTTGCACTCTATTGTTACGATGACGATAATAATTCACAGAAAATATATATTTTGTAAGCCACACAATGTGATTGTTCAGCTTTTTTTTTAGTTATATTTAATCAAAAATCGTAACAAGCAAAAGGTAGATAGACACACACTAGACTCATGTATACATAAATTCAATGTAGAAACGTTTTTTTCCTATCGTTTTTTTTAAACAGTTTTCGAATTTTTCACAGCCTGTCACGTAGAACGGTTTTTACGCCTTATATAGAAAAAAAAAATCTTTTAATTTCGTCGGATTGTCAGTATCCGTATCAAGTTTTCATTCATGCAACGTTTTTTTCGAAACAAAAACCAAAAATTCGAGCTTAACTGGATCAGTGTTTTCGATTCGAAATATGGTGACGGCAAATAAACAACCACCGAAACATCTGGTTACTATTTGGCATCAAAAACAACAACGCATCGGTATGACGTTGATGTCTCACGTCTTTCGTCTGTTTTTTAAGCTAATTTATGTCTTTTTATGACGAAAATTCAATTATTGGCATTATTATTTAATAGGAAAATGTACAGAAACTGGGATGCTATATGACTCTCTCATATGGTAACACTAGAATTTCGGTTTTTATTAGTCAGGTTTGCTAAATATCGTGAATAACCAATACATGACGGTGTGGCGAATCATATTATACAGAAAATTTACTGCGTTTTTTTCTCATATATTTATTATTTCGAAGGTTGTGTATTCAAGACTGTATGGCAAAACGGAAAACAACTTGCACAGCTCGTGGTGGATGTAATAAATTCCAGTTACGATGAATAATATAATTTTATGACTGCATCTTTTAAGTACTTCGAACAATTTTTCAAATGAAAGGAATATTTCTCTGTAGAAGTGAAAAGAATCCGATAATTTCGTTCGAAATAGATTCGCAATTAAGAGAATTAAAAAAAAAAAAAAATAGAAACGAAAAATCATATTCGCTGAAGATAGACTCTTCAATTTAATAATCAACATGATATCCCATATTGACTAACAATGTTTAACGAGTCATAAAATCAAAGATTGATTTTTTTTTCCACGAATCGCGATAAAATTCGTAGAAATTGAAAGATTAATTCATTCATTTCACAGTCGATTTGAACGGACTATTTTCTACCCGAAATAAATTCGTGAGATCAAAATATTTCTATCGAATTTATTGTTCCAAGCGAAAAGCGTCTTACAGAAAACAACAAATTAACAACATCAACATCACAAAATCACTCACAATGAGAAAAAAATATTTGTTTGAATATAAAGCGAAAAATTAACATTAGATCATTCATCATTACTCATTTCATTTTAAAATTTGCAATTGTGTGTGAGAGTATATAATTTAGTTGTTTGCAGGTCAGTGCCCACAATCGGCGCGGCGTGAATGAATTCGTCTCTGAATCTCTGGACTGATAAATGTTTATGTTTGTAAATAATATCAACGGAAATCGAAAATTAAGACAATTTTAATCCGCTCAACAAACGAAAGATTAACGCGATGATTATTTTCAATTGAATTTTTGAATGCAATCATTGGCGATTCATAAATGAATAAAAAAAAATTCGTTTGAATTAAACAAAAAACAAAAAATAAATTGAAAACAAACCTTAAAATGCCACTGTAATGTGTGTAGGTATTAATTTTCGGCAAGATAATAGGAAACCTGACTGTATTTTATTGAGTACATTACACAATATTGAATTCACGTTAAATGAAATTTGTATTTTTTTCGTGAAAATTGGACGTAGGTATAAAATGCTTTGTCGTAAGCTGAAAAACACCTACAAAAAAAGGTATCACAGAAGTAATAAAAAACCAACAAGCGATAACGTTTGTTGTGTTGTATAGGAATTCGTTATACGAATTAAAAAGCCACAAAGTAATTGTATGAATGTAGAGCACTGAATGAAAACACAGAATCAATTTTTCCAACTTGAATTCAGTTAAAATGTTGTACTTCGCTCAATTAACATAATTTTATAATATAATTTGTGCGGTTGATGTGAAATGTTTTCACTTCCTTACTTGAAAAGTATAAATTCAATTTGAATCGCGTTACAACCCAACACTTTTAACGATGGAATAAGTCGTATCAGATTGGCTGTTATCAAGACACCACAATACAAACAATTTAAATGTTCATCACCGAAATTAATTCAACAAAAATTTTCGTTTACGAAACGTATTATTCTCAACAACACACCGTATAACATTCAGTGAACATAACCAATCATACGATTTTATAGAGCAAAGTTAAATCGACCGTACACGATAGAAGTTGTTCAGTATCAAACTGACAATATTTTAATCAGCATCAATACCACACCGACAATACAGAACTCTACGACTAGACTGGAAACACTGGACAGACTAGAGAATCCAAAATACTCTCCAACGAAAAAAAAAAAATATATAAAAACAGTCGGTTATGATGTTGCGGGAAGTATAAGCTTCTCTTGAATCAGTGGATGGATTCCAACAGACACATGCGCTGTACTTATGTAAACAAAAACTTTATACACATTCGAATAGATCGGGTACGTGCATATAATAATAAAAGAGTGAATGAATCAGCTTCACACATACAGCTGTGTCAAATATCGTGTAGCACACACACATACACTTATACAGTCAATGTGACGGCATTTTATTTCGGTGTATAACATTCATGAATTCAATAACACATTGATGAACTGAATGGTTCAAGTTAAAGCGATTCTTCAAGACCCAGTACAAATACCAACAACATCCTCACTTGATGTTGTTTCGGATAAGTACATTTGATATTTCGAGAAAATTTGAGGAAAATTCGTTGGAATAAGCTAAAATTACAGCATATCGTTTTCTCATCTTTTATATTTCCGTAGAAGCTTCAGACACCAGGAAGGCATAATGGTAATAAATAGTGTTGTTGTAACCTTTGTGCGCTAGATTCGCTTCCCAAATTGGCTTAATAATATGTCAGAACAGCATTTCGGGATTTTCATACATTCCGAATTACGTAGTTGCTTTGAGTACACATCACGGTCCGTATATGTAATTGAAAATTTGAGCAACATATTGCGAAAGTCGAGTAATATAAAATACAAATTGCATAAAAGTTTAACCAGCGCCAGCGATACAGAGTTTGAGTAAATAAAAGTTAAACTTTTTGATCGAGAAATTCGTTATCAAAAATTTACAACTTTACATCGACGTTAGGTGTATTTCACTAGTCTTCATTTACAGATGGCTTTTTCTATCATACAATTTTCGGAAATGCTGTGTAAATAGCTTTCGACATCAGTCGAAGCAGCTTACGTCAATCGTATGCATAATACAAAATTTTTAACGCATGAGTTAAATTTCATGTTTTAATGATATGCATACTATGCGGAGATGCAATAGTTTCTTAACCTTATAGAAACGTCAATCGTATCGCAACAAAATTTATTTACCATTCATTTCGCTGTATAATAGATTACTTTGAAGAGATCATCGTTCATTTTTATGGTCGATAGTAGACGACCAGCCGCTTCGACGAAAAGGGTAAGAAAATCCAGTAGTCTTACAAGTCATTTTCATTAGAAAAGAATTGTTGATGTACTTCTAAACTTACAAAATCAATGACTCAAGTCGGTCATGCACACAAAACCAAAGAATATTTCATAACAAAAACCCAGAACTGTAAAATGTTACAATTGTTGATTTAGCTTATCAATTTTTCACTTAATCATCGAAAAAAATTGATTGAAAGTTGATGGAAATAAGGTGTTTTTAAGAAAATAAAACTTTTTGCTTTGTAAATGGAACACGCCTTGAATGAAATTACAAGAGAAACAGATGCTTTGCAGGTGGTAAACGACCTACGACGTACGATGTTTGTACATAATTTTCTGGCAATTTTCTTGCATGAATCATAAATAGGCAATTTTTGGAAATCAAACGAATGTGCTCAGGTATTTTTCATAGATTACGTAACGTTTTTTCAGTTCTGTCATACAAATTAAATCTTAAATATCTCGATAAATACACGGCTTGTGAATTTGTAACTATGTTGTAACCCCCTAAATGGGAGCTAGATCATCGTTTTAACTTAAGAGAGAGCTTAGTTATAGTTATTTGAACTTAAAATTTTGATGACAGCACTGAAAAAGCGTTAATCACTGATGGAAACATAAACTAGGCTATTCCACCAATGCGGAAAATAAATTTCTAAAGTTATATGCCAAACGTAAAAAAATAGCTCCGATGCTTCGTACGAGGCAAGAAAGACGTGATAAATAAAGTAATTTTTCGAAGGGAGAGAGGACATAAGAATTAAGAGATATATGTGGATATACTTCAGCATTTTGCAAAGTAAATGCACACGATATTTGACTTTACTGCTGTTTGCAGTACTTTGGAAAACAGTTTTGTAGTTTACAGTGAACTTAATCTGAACACAAAAATTTTACTCAATTTTCTTTAAAACTAAAACTTTTGTTTCCCATATTGTGCAAGGTTTGTTTTATTGTTCACTGTACACAGTGTACACTCACTTGATTACGAAAATAAATATTAAATTCGGCAGCACAAAAATCAGTGAACAGATAAAAAGTAAAGTAAATACGACATGTCTAGTAGTTGCTGGGACATTGTCCATTAATGACATGGTCGATTATTTATGGTGTGAGCAGTGTTGAGAGTGTGACCAAAAATTACATATAAAAATACAGAGAACGTCCCCAGAGAAACGTCTGATTTCCAATATTTTCCACGTTATGCTCCAATCAAATATGTTAGTGTTATAGGAAAATAATAGTTTGAGTTACCGTTTCATAAGGAAAACCATTCCACCAAACTGTGAGCATGAATGTATAACATTCGTCTGGGGGAAAAAAATATTTGCTAAAATTATGACTTTCCTAGTGTACACTCTATAGACGTTCGTTCGTATAAAATTGAGAAAACATAACATGAACGAGTGAAAATTTCGATGCAATTTTATGAGTATATTTGTGGAAATGCCAAAAATTCCAAATGAACGGAACGATGTTATATATTGGTGCAAACATATGTCGGCATCATATTTATGGTGGCTTTATCGGCGATTTTATCGGCAAAAAAATAGTTTTCAGATGTTGGGGAAATGGTGGTTTGGATCGAATTTAGTCGGACTTTAAAAGAAAATTATGTTAAAGTTTTGATGGTGTGACCATTTAAATAATTCGATACCAAAAATACATGTCATTGCAATGTAGTAAAAAAAAAAATTGTCAATTCGGTCACGTAGACAACACGAAGGAAGGTGACTCAAAACAAATGGAAGACCGAATATTTGTTTCAGTTGACACTATGCATGCAGTGAACATAAACTTGAATATAAAATTTTTGAAACTTTATTTCCCAAAGCGTGATAGTTTTGTATACATAGCGTAAATGAATTTTAAAATTCTCTAAATTCCATTGTTACTATAATTCGGATTAAATGTTTTATCCTTTGCTGGTAAAGCTGCTAACCATTGCAATCTACTTGAATTTTCAATTTGATGGTACACTTTACTGTGTTGCAACAGTTGCAATAATTTAACGGCTAACGTTACATTTTGTTTTCATTTTGGTAGGAAGAATTAATGAATTTGGTACACTCATCTGATTCTCTGTAATTCCACTGAATTAAAGTGCAACAGAAAAGCTGGCAAAGTCTGCATCGTTGTAGAGATACCCCGGACCAAATCGTCTCAATTCGACAATCAGGAAAGTTCTCTAAAACAATGCATCAGAATTTAGAGATTTGAAAATTTACAATGTTTCAATATATTTTCCATGATTCACGGTCGCATCAGTTGTTCCGAGGGAAACTTGTAAAAGTCCAATACTGAAAACTAAGGCTTGACTTCCACTTACCAAAAAACTACTCCGTGTGAGATACAAAATTGAATATTTTCAATTATTGCTTTGTTTTCTTGTCTTTTCGCTCTCTCACGGAGTACTTTTTGTTGAGTGGAAACCATACTTAACAGTGAAATTTCAGCATGACTTTGCTTCAGCTGATCCACACATACAATAAAAACTAAACTGTTTAAACGGTTGAAGCTGCTTCACGCACGCGCATGGTAGTGGTAAGACCGTATAACGACGATTTGTGTGGATCACCTGAAAAACAGATGAAGCAAATTCATGCTGAAATTCACAGCCTTTCACTGTATTTAAATGAGTACACATCTCATTCTGGTTGACCATATCCTAAATTGATATCAAAGTTAAAGCTAATTTATTAGCTGCCGGACGAACAGCGAAATTAGAAAATGAAGCTCCCTGGTATCTTAAAGCCGAAAACACACTGTCAATTTTCAATTTCTGAAACCGCCAATGACGCTCCGTTTACTATTGTTATCCACTGGAAAATGTAGCAAAATAGTCAGTTTTAGCAATTTACATTTTAAAGTGTGTTTTCAACCTAAGCAAATTGATCCAAATTTGCCAACACTTTTTAGGATCAAAAAATCATCATCTAGCCTAGTGTTAACGAGCCAGCTATTATAAGATCAAATACATTTCCATACAGCTAGCTCCTACGTAATTTTTCGTTAATTTATCGTCATATATGGGAATTTCAAATGAAGAATTATAATTTACGCGCACATTGCCAACACGTTCTACGTAAGACAAGCAAAATGTTAGACAAATTCGAAATAAAAATTTCGGTCGGTCGTAGACAACGACTCGTAGTATATCTTCCAGTGGAATGCTTTAACGAAAATATTAATATCACTTCACATATTGTTTCATAAAGTAACTTTTTGATTAATCAAAATGTTTATTCGAAACGAAGGGTCGTTTTTCTCTATTACAACACTAACACGGTGTCTGCATATGTGAACACGTCGAGATCAAGAAACACATATAAATAAAAGAGGGTTGTATGCCATTCCAATTTTCCTTATTGTTCTACCAATTTGTAATCACAAACGTGAAAAATATACCGAAAAAAATGTGTTTCCCTCAAACGAAAAACCACCCAAATTATTATGCACTTCTTGACGGCAGCGTTATATACAACACATTTGATTCGGCATTATGTCATGTTGCTTGACATATTATCGTACATTATTGGATTGTTTGACCTCATAAAGTATGTTGTTTTGATTGATTGATGTACTTCATTTTGTATTGGGATACTGTTACTGCTCGAATGCCATTCCCTAAATACTCTATCTTCCTGTATAATGCGGTTTGTGTTGTGGGAGTTTAACGATCAAAATTTCAAATTTGATTTGTGGTCAATAGTTTTAATTAAGTGGACTCAGATGAATTGAGTGATGCGTTCAAGGATGGGCAAAATTGAAATCAAATCCAAACCAAACGCCAACGAAGCAAAATGATTGGTAAAATTAGTGTTTCAGACTGATTTATTTAATTGAAATGCGAATGGGTTATACTGTCAATGGCGGTTACTCTGCAAATTCGTACATTTGGTCCAATGTAACATTGGATAATGAAACATGTTCTGTTAATTTTCTATTTTCATGATTATTATAGATAAGTGCTTGCGTTGCACAGAAAAGGCAATGTATAGATTGTCAAAATTGAAAATGGACTGACGTCACAGAATCATCACAGATTACACCAAAATTGTATAAAAGAAACAGAAAATTTAGATAAACTCGGTGCTGACCATAAGGGTGTCCGAAGGGCCTTTTGGTAGCCATTCCGGCACTGGCCAAACGTAATGGAAGCTAAGCAAACGTAGCAACAATTAATTCAATAAACAGACGTGATCTCCGTCAAACCATTTCAATTAGTTTATACTAATTAATACCGCAGACAAGACAATCAAACGGTTAGAACAATAGCCTGAGTGTAATTACGTTAAGATGTAGCTTCTCAATCGACTTTGATCGACTAGAAAATAATTTGTTATTGGCCTTCGGAAATCAGATTTGACGCGTCACTAAACGATTCTTTAAATAAGAACGCCGAGCGTTTTTTAAATGACTGATGTAGATGTTTATCCTGCTGCTTATTACAGAGTCCGGTTAATTGTGAATTTATGTAAATGTGTCGGCATTGAACCGAATCGTTTCGACACCCTATATGCCGATAAATTTCTGTGTAGGGCCTGATAATCAATCACTGGCAACTTTACACAATGACAAGCCAGAAAATTCTGAAGCACGTAAATATGATGACTATTTTCCCTTTTGTATACAACTCAATTATCCGAAAATGTTCCATTAGAAAAGAAATGAATTGACAAAGTCTATTCTATCTCCATTGGGCTTCAATAGAGCGCAGTGCAACAAAAGCGAAGAATAAAAGTAAAAATAAAGGAAACCCAAAAAAAAGGTAAAACAAAAAGATAATAGTTTCCATCTTATATATAATACGTTACACGATGAATAGTCTTTTCCATTTAAGTTATACATAATGTACCTCTAATGTTTTTACAAGCAATTCGTGTTCTGTACAAACTAACCGTAAAAGAAAATTTGTAGCGCAATACCATCTCGGCCGTATATAATTCACATGTTTGAAGTAGACATCGAGAGGCAGAGGAAAACTATTTAAAAATTTATTATCATTGAAGAAGGGGAAGTAAATTTTACTTCATCCACTTTTGTAATCCCCGAACTCGGCAGACAATTTCTAATTCAGGGTGGAGTAGGTATACGAAAAAAAAACGATTTTTGAAATAACCCTCATACTTTTTGTCATCACCTTTATCCAACCATTATTTTGAGGCGAAAATCCAAGCTAATTTCAGATTGCTATTTTATCGACGTAGCTTACCCTAATGTTATTCGAAATTAAAAAATTAAAAATTTTCCACATTTTGAGAGTGCATCTATAAACAGAAAGGTTTAAGGTAATTACGTTTTCAAGTACAAAGACTGAATACAGTTAACAAAGCTTTGCGTGCTCTTAACATTTTCCATGTACCTAGGGCATATTATACGTGCAATGTGACGACATGCAATTGAATTAAGAAATTAAATTCACAATAACTCCTTTGAGATGTGCAGCTATTCGTCAATGTTAAATGAATTTACTTGGATGCGGCAAAGGTAGGTGTGCGCTTGACTCATCAGCACCATCAACACATCTAAAAGCGCAACGTGGTAAATTGAGGAGTTTTTTTTGTATTTTCATAGCAAGTAAACACTTTAAAATTGCAATCGGGTAAATGATATCTTGACCGAAGTGGAAATCGATATACGAAACCGTTTTTTTTTTGTCCAAAATACGAATAGAATGTCAATAACTTCTTAAAAGCAAATTCCAAGAAATATTGCTAGGCGATACGTCATTAGGCAAATTGAAAAAATATGTAAACTCAATATTTAAATGACCGGAAAAAAGCCAGGAAACCACAAAGGTAAAGAAAAGATTCGAGAAACTTTTTCCGAAGAAAAAGATTTTATTTTTCTCTTTCGAAAATAGAATTGGAATTTAATATTCCCCCTCATTCAATCTACAGCGAAAGAATAAATTAATTTCTTCCTTGTTGTGCTTCGTATCCGATTGTTTTCAATTTTCATAAAGTAGAAAAGAAAACTTTCCCCTGTGCAAAACGCTAAGATGTGTTCAACGCTAAGACCTCAATCTTTTTTTTTCTACAGTCAAATTATCATTTCTGTATTGGTATGGTTTGTATATGTAGGTATATCATCTAACCTCATGCTGATCTCTTTTATTTAGTAATTTTCAACAAGAAATTGAATAAATTTTTCCTTACGCAGAGCCATCTTTTTACATTTTAAATTTAAATCGGGAAAATTTTATGGGCCAAACTTTTCTTTGATGTTTCGACTTTTTACCACGCCTTATTTGTTTGAGGAAACCGATCGACCGCATCCAAGGTTTGTTCAATATAAACATACTAATGCAACAGAAATTTAAACTGTTCAATGGCCATGTGATTTAACAGTCAATTAAAGAGCCAATGAATGAATGGAATGTTCCGTTCATTCGATTTTATTTTTCTTTAATTGTCGTTTTGTATTAATTGTGTCATTTGGACGTGATTCAGAGATGTGTGTGGTCTACTTCATTGGGAAAAGAATTTAACTTTTATGGTTTTAATAAAGAAAATTCGCTGGGGAGAGAAAGATTTGATGGAATTGTTTTGTTGATGTATCAAGTCTAGTGTGAAACAGAAGGAGATCTTTTGCACGTAATTGTTTTTTCGTTGGATTTTGTTACTATATCAATTCAAGCACTACTCCGAACCAGTTTTTTTCTGCTTCTTTGATAAGGAAACTCCCATTCTTAAATTGCAGAAACTATAAAACAGGGACAAGACAGACGTCAGAAAGTTCTTCCATGCAATGTAAAATTTCGTATTTGCTACTGACGATAACACGACATTCATTTCATAAAAAACAAGCAATTTCGTTCCGAATCCATTTGAGCGTATTCTCTTCACTTATTGCCCACTAACGTGAAACAAAAATGACATGACGTGTTCCGAGCATTACGGTGCAAGCATTCCAGCAAACATAAAAATATTTTCTTTTTTACTAAAAAACTAAGAATTATGACATACATCACGAATTCTACAGTTTTCTTTATATTTTCTTGAGAAAAATAAGACTTTTTATGAGCATGCTATATTTTGATTTACCCCATTGAAGTAAACAAAAAAAAAGAATGTGCATTGGTACGGGGGATATATGCGATGGTATAAGATATTCTCAAGTGAATTGATAAAGGTAACAGCCTAGTTCTAGGTGTATATTTAGACAACAATAACTTGAGTAATATACTGCTTTCACATAACATATCTCTTACTTCATTCTATATAAAAACAAAGAAAATAACCGGCTTGATTTATGTGTTTTCGAGAGACTTTTACCAAGTAGTAGAAAGAGGATATTTTTATAGAATTTTTTGATATACCACCGTCTGGTTAAGACGATGTTTGAACTCAATTCAGAGAAAATAGTTTTAACCGAGTCACATTTTTCATCATCGTCATCACTTTTTTATGATGATGGAATTGCTAATTCCAGTCACGCAACAAGGATATGTTTTTTTAAAGACAAAATACTGACAAATGTGGCACATAGTTCAGATGATGAGATGCGGAAATTCCAGGAAATTCATACATCTGGACATGTGAGCTTTCGGTTTTATGATAATGTGTTTCCTTTTTTTTGGGAAAATAACGTTGTTGTGCTCAGGTAACACAAATGTATTCAATTACACTCATTACGAAAAACGAAATAATTTGCATTTTTATGGAGAGATAAATCTAAATGCAACGAGCATTGTTTCCATTGTTTCATTAATTTATATGAGAATGGTTGAATGAAGACGTCGTTGTTGTATTTGACTGTATAGTATAAAGAGTTGCCAACGAAAAACAGTTGCAAATCCGGTAGTTTCCGCAGAGCAGAAATAAGATGTAAGACGTAATGTGAGGAAGTGCACTATAAGTAAGAATCCATTCTTCATTAACTGCAAGATTTTAAATGGAACAAGGTCCAATACAAGTATGCTGACGCAAAATCCAAGTCAATTTATTAACTTTAATTTAACTTTAATGAGCTTTTCCGAGCTTTCAGCTCTTTCAAAAACTTATTTAAGACTAAAGTGAAGGACGGAAAAATAGATTTAAGTTGTGGTTGATCAACCGATGTACTCAGTAGTCCATATCCATATACATTGCCTAGAAAATCCAGCAAGTGATTTTCAAATGTTAGGTGTATGATGTGTCTGTTACCAGAGCAGATCAGCACTAATTGTCAGATTTATAACATTCGACAGCAGCTGTTTAGGCCCAATTAGTGACGTTAGGTTCAACATAGTCGGAGAATTGGCGGCGTGCACCTGAGTTTCGTATTTTTCTTGCAATAAAATCGAAAGAAAAATAAATTTTTCAACTAGCAAAAAACAGCGCCATTGTTAAGAAATTAAATTTTTCAATTTTGAAGTGATTTGCCTCGAAAGAAGTTTATGCCATGGCAATTGGCAAAAATGAGTAAAAAATTGTTCGGGAACAAATATGAGTTTAAAGTTTCCTTCGAGTTTTCATTCATAAAAACCTGAACGTGTGAAGTGAACGCAGTTGTTCCACACACACTGATGAAATACGAAAGAACTTTTGTTTTCTTTCAGAAAAATCGATCAAATTTTTATGGTAAGAAAATGTCGAACTTACCAGCAATGCAAATTCAATTCACGGAAAGGCATTCCATATTTTGTTGGATACAATATGACACTTATAACATGGCAAATATGTGTGCACACACAGACCTCTTGTGTGTTTTCTGATTATGATCTCGAGCAAAACCATTTTGGAATAAAGTTCTTGTTTTTATTATGTTCTTTTGTTGTTGTTGTTTTGTTGTGTACAATTTCTGTTCCATTTTATGTACATAATACTAAATATGAAATGATGAAATATGAGAAAGAATACGGGCGAGAATGTGTAATCATATTTAATATTGTTCGGTTTTATTGTGGTGTTCATAAAAGCGACTACGGTTCACCGAATGAAATAACACAATCAAATTACTTCGAAGTGTTCGAGTAGTATAAATTTTAATGTTGTAATGTCATTTATTTTCAAATTGCCAGCTAGCATACACGATCTTAATTTTAATGTTGCGTTTTAAACTGCCTCCCCTTTGACTTATAGCGTTGCTATGTTAATACACTTTTTCTTGTATTTATACAGTAGCTTACCGTTATTGTTTTACGACCTAATGCGATCAAATTACCAATTTCAGTGACCAAGACGTTCAGAGCATGAGTTTATGTATTAAAAGAAATTAAATCTTTTAGTCCGTAAGCATGCGAACGCATTACAATAATTATTTACCACAAAACATTCATTCTGCCTTATCGAAAGTCATTACTCTTTACTCTAAAAAACATCTCCTTTCGCTCCAATATTTATGAATCTTTAAGAAAGAAATGTTCATGTATGCGGGCTGTACGAGAAAGAAATTATCAATAAATTCAGTGTTGAAACGAATACATAAATTTAAGTACCTTGCGTGTCTAATAGAGTGAATTAAGGGCGAATAAGAGAAGATAAATCGCAAAAAAACAATATAGAAGAGCTTTGATCTACTTAAAATATTTGTATTTCTTAAGCTGTTTCATTCATTCACGCGAACACGCCAGGCTTAGAACTAAATTATTCAAGTTAGAACCTCGACGATTCCCAAATATCCATTTGGTCGACTCGTCGATTTAATCCCAAACACAGAAAAATTGGCTACAAAACGGTTCGAATTCATATCGTAGGCAATTGCGTTAAATTCTCGTTCTCCTACGTAGGATGTGTTCACCAAAACCATAGCCGTTGGAGACTAGAATTTGGAAGAGAAAATCAACTTCCGTTCGTGAAACAATTTTCTGGCATGCATTTGGTTACATTGAAAGAAAATCTAACGCAAGTTAGGTACTCGCCAGCTGGGCCACTGTATGAGAATGCTCGACTAGGAAAGCGATTGTAGTTAGTAACATTTCTGCATTCAAAGTATAGAAGATCATCACCACTCTGTCGTTTACCGATTGAACTTAGAACGTACGGCTGTGGCGTAGGGAATGCATCCGTCATGTAGAGAAAAGTGAAGCTTTTGTTATTTTCTGGTCCACCTTCCAAGACATAAGTAAATGGTAAATAATTCGTCTCGTAAATGGTTACGGTAGCTAGAACACTTTTCGTATTATTAATATGAATTTGTGCCGTAAACAGTGCCGTCTCTCAGTGTCCCGTAATAGTATTGTCTGGATGTGGAGCGATTTATGTAGCCATTGCTTTCTGTCTAGAATAATGTGGTTTGGTAAAAAAAAGAGCTAATTTCATAACAACTTCAAGAACACAACTTACGTTATTAACATTTATCTCGATGTGAGAGACTGGTTTCATGTAATTTTGATAATAACGGTAAATAATTGTGTAATTTTTCGGTGTCGTGCTATTGTACTCAATAAGTTTCGTTTCGACCAACTTGTTTCTGTCTTTTAATGGTTACATCGTCTTAAGCGTTTTTGTCGAAAATGAAATCGCAAATTGGTTTTACCATAATAACCACGTTGTCCCCATGTATGTAAGCTTGCTTCACAGACATGAAATAGATGCACTAATTCGATGACAAAAATTACGTCAAAAAATTTCATTTCCATTTCACTAGTTTCACAAAATTGTGGACACTGATTCCGTTCATGAGAAGACATTAAAACATTTTCTTGTTGTTTAACTCAGATGACCTTTTGTCGACAAGATAAAGCAGCTCGTCATTTTTCGTATGAGTCCGTCATTTTACTACAATTTATTCTCGGAATTAGTTGAAGTTCTTCGAGTCGATATTTGGGTTGAATTGAACGTCGTGCTTTGAACACTTTATTTCAATCAAGCACCGACATAGTTTGATTTGGCGTTCTAGATATTGGACCATCAAAGTTTTTTTTTCGATTTATTGACTATAATTGGGCAAAGCTCTGAAGAAAGCAAAGATGTCCGATTATTATTATCCGTTTTTCAGATTTCGTTCTTCCCGTTCCCGAGGGAATTATGTAATACTGTCACTTTTTGGGAGTAGACTAGTTTATGGTCTAAATATCTCGATTATTTCGCATACATTTAGCTGTGTGACGAGACGAGAGTTTTGTAAATAGGTTTTTAGATAGGAGATTACCAAAATGTTCTGAAAAAATCTATTTCTCTCACGCTCAGGTTAGAATCAAGAAGGTCTGTCTCATTGTTTCTTTAATTCAGCATAATTTGTAACTTGGAAACATTATAAAGTCTAGACTAATTTGGGGGACACAAACATAATTCACTACCTGTGCTACGTCTTCATTTAAAATAAAGTGTATGAAAAGGGAAAGCCCATCCCCGCACTAAAGTGCCAAATAGGCCGGTGTTTTGTGCGTTTACTTTTAATCAAAATCACTTTGAGTTCATTTAAACTTAATTTCTTTCTACTTTAGCCGCTCCATGAAAATTTATAATTAAAATCCATTTTTCCGCAAAACTTTGCCGTATTCAGATCCTTAAATCCATCGTTGCCACACGTTGGCAATGAATAAAGTTTTATCCTTTTTCATAAAGCGATTTACTTTTCAAACAAGCCAGCTGACTTTTGAATATAATGTATTCGCAAAAACGAACAAATCTATAAATCATTAACGGTGTAACAATGCGCGGTTCTTTTTACATGCAGAGGACAAATGTTTGTTTTCGGAAAATAAATAATTTCCAATGTTCAATTAAAATACAATCGATTGGATGTTCGAAAAACAAATTTAAATAATACAAAAGTCAAATTGAAATTTTTTTTTTATCATTCCGTAATTCACTAATTTTCAGTTTTGCCTGCAGTGAAATCACAATTTTCCAGTACGCCAAAACATATATTAATCAAAAAATATTTCATTATAACTCCGGTGGAAAATCGTGATTTATTCGGTGTAAATAATTAGTTTGTTGACTGCGGGCATCTCGCAAATAGAGCGTTTATTTGTGATTAAAATGTTGAAAGATAATGGGGTCTTATTGGCATTGCACCACGCATCAACCCGACAAAGGCAGCTATTATTTCAATTGATGGTTCATAAATGACACAACCAGCTTCGATGTAGAAGTAATTTATTGATTTGAAGCTCTTGTGTACTTTATGGGAATGTGAAAACTTTGTTTCAGTTTCAAGTATAATAGTAAGATAAAGTAAATATGCGACCTAGCACCGGATAAGTCATTAAGACATAAACTTCTCGATTACCAAAAAAAAATGTTAATGGCTGACAGAATCAATTAGCGAAAATTCAAGGAAATTGCTAAGTCGTCATCAAAACATCCTTCTCGGGCCTCGAGTGATAGCAGAATAAATAATCAAAGACATTTTATTTACTCCCATTTACCTTTTGGTAGCAAGGCCAAGCACATCCATTGGAAAACAGTTTCAGTTGTATACTCAAAAATCTACTTCATAAGACAGCTTAATTGGTTTCACGGAAGTTGATAAAATATTTTCGTAAAATGCCTTTGAGCTGTTTGCTTAAGTGAAAATGGTGCAAATGAAGTTTAACGTGAAATATTAAACGAATGGGTGTTGTTATGCCCAGCAACATTTAACATTACACACACTGATATGCTCACGCCTTTCGTTTCTGGATGGTGGAAACGAAAGTGAATTTTCGGAATTTTTATTTGATAACAAGGCAAAATGTTGTCATGGAATTTTTATTTTTCGTCTCACCTTAAACGTAACTCGTTACGGCTGGATATGTGTGTTATTGTATGTGCCATCACCCCCAACAATGTTCAAAAATTCAATGAATATCCTCCATTGCTATTTCTCAATACACTCTATTGCGTGTATATATCGGTACTCGTACATCCTTTACATCCTTTAGATACACTTGTATCCACATTGATGGGATATGCACGATGATATTATTATGTAAAATGAAACACCTTCACGTTGTGTAACGATAAAAATTTTAAATTAAATGTTCAGTCAATAAATCTAAACTTTGTTAAAATTTATATTACGTAGGCAAATTGAAAAATAATTGCAATTTTATTTGAAGAGTTCTTTCGCTCCCGTTCTCGGATCATTCGCATACATATTGAATTGTTAAGCCCTATAGATTTACCTGAACATATTTTCGTGCATGATATGAGGTGGAATTGATTCAAATAAATTTTGGAATTGAAATGTTCGAAATCAAAAGACGAAAATGAAAATGGGGCTGGTGGAATGAGTGGCTGGACAAATGATAAACGCTTTGTCGTCTGTAAATTTTATTAAAATTAATTCCTATGGTACGAGGTAAAGGTGCTACGTCTTTAGGGTTACGCTGATGACGATTTGACGATTGTTGAGATTTAATCGGCAACAATGGACCGTCGGAATAACTATGTACGATATATAGTACAATTGATTTGAATATGTACACCAGTTTCTTGTAAACGAATCAAGATCTTTCTATTTATTTATCTGTTTTCTAAAGGTTTGTTGATTCAATGTTGAATTATTTGCTTTCCATTTCAATATCCTGTGATTGCTTAACGCTTTTCAAACCACTGGTCAATTTCCCTTTATTATTCAAGCACAAAAAACCCATTTTTTTGCCCTTTCGATTATTTCGATTTGTTCAATCTCTAATTCCATTAACTCGGAGTATATGCACCGATGCATTTTCAAAACTAAATTTTTGGGACGTGTAATTGATTTAGTTTCCGACGAGACAAACGGGCTAGATTTCGTCATATTTATCATTAGCGTAATTGGGTTATCCGTTACGTAACAAAATATGTAGTTCACTATAAAAGTTCTATCATTGATGAACATAATGAGTCCGGATTATGTTTTGAAAATGTACATACGCGAAATGGATGAAAAGTTGGCAGAAAAAATTTTGTTTTATTTTTCATCAGTGGGATGATGTGTGCAGTGAATCACTTTCGCCATACTAAATTTTCATTTTAATGAATATCGTCGGTCGAATAGGGTGGAGGGAGCTTAACCGAAGAGAAAGGAAGTAGAATGGTGTTGGTTATATAATAAGTGGATCATCCACGTCCTACTCATTTACCAACGATTAAATTGGAAATTATTCTTTGAAATGTAAAATGTAAAAATTGAAAGAATTGAGAATCCCTGGAACGTTCTCAATCAACGAAAAAAAAACTCATACGACATTAGTTGCTGATGCTCGCTAATTTCTGTAATCTCGTTTGAAGGCTTGTTCATTAGTTCGTCAGTTTAATTTTGAAAACAAATTTAAATTGAAAAGTTTCGTCTAGTCGAAAATAGATATTCAATGCTCGCCTGATTCACCAACATATCCACAGTTCTTCGAATTGACATACCAGAATATTCCCGAAACCAAAAAGTTTTGCGAATTGGGTCGACTGTCTGACCTTAACTATCAATTTAAAAAAAAGAATGTCTAACCATTGGCCGAACACCGTTTTCCATGCATTATAACGAACTATTACTCATTCCGACATCCTATCAATTTGCCGTATACATACATGTATGATAGGAAAGCCTTTTTATTATACAAAGGAAATTGTCGTAAATCTATCAAATCGTATGTGATAAATTGTGTATGGCTATCTCTATATCCTGTGTTAAAGAACTAGCATTCCAAATAGCCTTTAACGAAAATATTCCCTTATGTTCACTACATGTCAACTTACAATGAAAATATTACTTCGACAAATTGACCGTAAAGCAATAACTCGCGCACATCGTGTGAAATAAAATTAAAATGCCATTCAGCACTTAAATATTACGTGGATTCTGAATGCGCTTTTCCGAATTGTACGGTTTCGGGTTTTTGCCACAAAATATATTTTTCAATTGTGAATGTGTGTGTAATACGGTGTATGTGTCATACATTAATATAAAACAGAAAATAAGCTGCACAAGCAGCTGTTACATTTCCAATTACATCGCTGGAACATTTTTCGCTTATTTAATGTAGGTGCATAGCATACAGAGATGGATGTTATATTTATGAAAATGTTCAAAGTTATTCAAGAAATGGAAATGTCAAAACGTGCAGATTTTGTAGTTATTGGAAAAAAGGAATGAGAAAAAAAAATATTTTCATTTTGATGTTCTCAAACTATTTGATGTTCAGCTACATCATGTTTCAATGACGGATATATGAGTTTCGACTATAACAACTTTTCATTTTACTTGACTCTCGGTTATATGCAGATTATTATAAAATATTCACTTTGCATTCGGCTCACTGGGAGCATAAATCAATTTCCAGTAGACAGACACACTCTCACACACGATATCTTAAGTACCAATTTTGTCGAACAGAACCAATTTATCGCGTGCAATTTTTCATTTTGTTGTGACGGCATTGTGTCACGGTGACAACACAGCAAAAAAAATATCGTTCCTTTCTCGAGCTAAACGTTCAATATATTGTATTGGAAGCCTGATGAAATAATGGAATATTTATATTATTTATACAATCGATTTCACCCGGGTTTGCTTGGCGAACACTTTCGCGAAACATAGTGTTGGCAATGGATAAAATTTATTCCTTCGGATTTTTAAAATTATTTTAAAATTTCTACTTTTTCATTGTTATGCAGAAAGTTTTCCGAACAAAGTTTGTTGACAGTCATAATTCTGTTTCCATTAAACTTTTTTTCTTATTTCTTTTACTTTTTGTTGCGAAGAGCTTTTTGTTGCCGTTCCAACGGAAAGATATGAGTTCTTCACTATACAGATGTTAAATTGACAAAGTGTTTAACCTATCGTCATCAAGAATTCGGTTGTGATGATAACATAAAAAGCATTTTTGAACTACGCATTTCCGAGAGGAGTTTTCAGCCCCATTCTACATCAAGTATTGTTACAAATTATACAAGCCAAACAAAATTGAAACCCATACCGTCTATGAACTCGTCTTGTCACATAAACACTTCGCTTTGTGGAAACATTTTCACACACAGCTTACGGCACCAAGACAAAGTTGTTACATTATTTCGAAATAATACTTTTGACCCATATTTCCCTACACGATTTGCCATATTTCCTCTTGTAAATTTTGGTATTTCCTCGCCTCACACGTTCATCTGATAAATTTAAATCGATTTTATTTCAAACATTTTTATATTTTTCGTTCGTTTTTTTGTGTGTGCTTCTCTATCTCTCACGGTATGCCCAATTGCTATTACAGACATGTCCTAAACTTGTGGATAGGTCATTTTAAGAAAAGAATCTGATTTATTACAATGGGACGGTGTGCTGTTTTCGGAAAGATACCGACCGTGTGGTGTGTGAATATGGTGTAAAGTGTGTGATTGGAATAAAAGAAAACACATTGTAACAAGGGAAGGGAAACTGTCATTTTAAACTGAAATTCTCATCAATATTTCCACGCAACATGATAGCTATACACATGCTTATCGTTTATTAAAAACGTTCAGTTTAAAATTCATATCATTCAAGACTCTCTTTCTGTCGTTCTCGTTTCACATAATCAAAACCAATGTAAACAGTTGATGGTTTCATGCGTCTTGGGATAAACACACCGAAAAATGTGACAAAATTCTGCCAAAATGCACAGACAAGATAAATCACACTTCATAAAATGTCTTGTTGAGCTCCAACATCGTGCTCAAACAATTCAAAATTCTTATTAAATATTCAGAACATAGAAATTCAAATTTATACCAAAATGTTTTCCGTATACTAAAGTTCCTACATACGATGTGTATACAACAGACACATTGCAAGTTACAATAAAATGAACCTTCTCAACACATAGCGCCAATAAATGAAACAAAAAGAAAAATTGTAGAATTCTGCACACCGAAATGGAATAACATACGTTGAGAATTGAAATAGCTCAATTCCGTTGCTGGCTCGTAATTTCATATTAAAAATTCATTTTTCTAATTTAAAAAAAAAGGAAGAAGAAAACGAGAATTCGGTATCTTATTCATGATTTGATAAAATTATATTTATAAAGAAGACGAACAAATGAAAGCGGTGCTATAACTGAAGGGAAATCTGGAAAATTGAATCAAGTGGAATGGGAGCAATGCAAATCCGGTGAGCAGTCTAGGGAACGTAGGTTAAATATTATACTGTGAGTGAAATTCATATTCATTTCAATGTGACAAAGCTCACAAAATGTTGGTAAAATTTAAATATTTCATGAAATTAAATGAGGTACAGTGACCAAAATACGACCTCAGACAATAGATTTTGCTACGAGCCAACATAGACTGTGGTTCAATATACTTAATTATTCAATGCATCTTTACGACTACCTTTATCGATTTTTGAGCAGCGTCTAGTTTGACAAGTTCTTTGTCTACAGATCGAATTTTAAATACATCTATTCTCGTAAGTCACGTGAGTGCTTACCACCAACTGCATTCAATAAATTTGCAATTTGTGCCATGCACGTTGGCCTTAGAAGTGAAAAGCTAGTAGGGCCCTATGTGTATTTTACATAGAACTCAAGTAAATTTCATTCGTTTTTCGTAATTTTTGTGTCATTTAGAAGGTAATCAAAAGCCGAATAGAATGTTGTTGAAAAAAAAATTAAATTTGGGTCCTCGGACTAAGGCCGCTACTAGGGCCCTATGCGTATTTTACATACAACTCGAGTAAATTTCATCCGTTTTTCGTAATTTTTGTTTCATTTGAAAGATAATCGAACACCGAATAGAATTTTGTTGAAAAAAAAATGGGTCCTTGGACTAAGGCCGCTACTAGGGCCCTATGTGTACAGTCGAAGAAATTTAGTTTTCGGGTTTTCCAAAGGTATTAATCTTATTTAACCCACACTTTATCCCACAACAATGGAATCCACAAATTTAAATTTAGTTAACTCAGCGGTCGCAATGACGGCGCTGCCGTCACGATTTCAAAATGTGATATAGGGTGGATAAACTAAATTTTGGTTTTGGTTACATTTTCTCTTGGTTTTTAATTATTACATCAGGCTTCTAAATTAAGAGTACCTTTATGCAATATAAACCGTTTGAGTTTGAAAAAAGATGTTTTGTATCAGTGAACGATATAGGAAAGCGTTCAGGACGTCTCAACATACAAAAGAACGTAAAATATAATTGTACATTTAGCCACCCTACGTCCGTCATCGCTTCTATTGTCTTCAAAAACATATTGTGTGCTTGTCATGATATGTATCAGACGTTTGTTTATTTATGTGTCTCATCTAAAATGGTGGCCAGCAAAATTTTGATCATTAAATTCAACGGCAAAATTGATCTAAATGTTAAAATAATCGTGAATAATAGTGAAGTTAATGTGGTTTTGTTTTCTCTTCATAAAGGAATTTGCATCAGTTCGATGTAAAGTGCGGAGCACCATTAGAAAAAAAAACTTGTCGCTGAAGAATGATCAAAAAGTTGCTGGACGCAGTAGCTACAATTAATGCTTTGCAGGATATAGAATCAAAATTAGAGAAACACCATTTGAAATCTTCATCATCATCATTTCAACTAAAGGCTTTTTTTTAATCGAAACGCAGATTCGGAACATTCTTTTTCGCCAAATTACAATTTGGCATAGGAAATAAATTCAACTCTTTGTATAAGTGAAGCTCATGATTGAGCTCAATCATGAAAACAGAATCTGGTCAGGAATAAGATAAGAATATGAATATATGACGAACTTCAAAGTTCCTGATTTATAATCCTGAGATGCCTGCTCATGCAATTATGCGATTTACGATTTCCAAAGAATTTTAATATCAACTTTTAGACAAAATAACAATTTCCAAGTCTGTTTTCTATTTGATTTATTTGATGTATTTCCGACCTCGTTCTAGGGTAATAAAATTTTCTGTGGATTATTTGTAATTTCATGAAAATATTAAGATGGAAAACCTCAGAAACATTCACATAAAAATTATGCTTTCCTAACTAATGTTGAAATAGCTTTTTGCACTCATTAGGAACTTAGGAAAATAACTACTGGGCAGTCGAGACGGTTTACTTGTAGTCCGAAATTATATTTTGGCTTCGTAGAACACAGATAAACACAAGAGAGAGGAATTATATGATATGCAGTACATACTGTCCCGTACAATCTTTTTCTAAATAAAAGTTATAGTCAAATCGACAATATTGTATTATTTGGCGATTTGTCATATTTTGGAGTTTCTTCACACTTTGGCGATTTTTCTTGACAATTCATCATATTTAGTTGATTTGTTAAATCATCAAGAAAAGTCTCAGAAGTGTTGAAGAAACGCCATAAAGACAAATTTTCAATTCTCTATGATCCTTGGAGTTTCTTTACTCTTTGGCGATATTTCTTGGTTTTTCTTCACATTATGGCGATTTTTCTTGTTGATTTAACAAATCAACCATAATGATGAATTGCCAAGAAAAATCGATAGAGTGTGAAGAGAAGAAGAGAAAAATCGCCAGAGTGTGAGGAAACGCCAAAGTGTAAAAATACGTTTTTGAAATGTCTCTACATTATCTTTCGTAAAATGATAGTGTCCTCGGGATCATTCGTTAAAGTATGAATTCCCTAGGATCGAACAAGATGCCGTTACCTGACGTAAAATAAGAGTTTCCTTAGGATCGAACCAGGCAGCATTTCGTAACTTTTATAAAAGGATAGATTCACTAGCTTCGAACAAATAACGCCTTTTAGATAAATTTCGTAAAAGGATAAATTTCAAAGGATTTGTTTAATCACCACGAAGAATCGCCAAAGTGTGAAGAAACGCAACAAAGACAAATTTATCATTCTTTGTTTTTGCCGGCGTTTCTTCATCCCTTGCCAATTTTTTATCTTAGGCGATTCTTCATGGGAATCATGATTAATGACGGCTACGAGCTTTAGCGAAAACGAATGAGATGTTCCGATCCGAATCTGCGAGCGAACTTCCGTTTCGTTAAAAAAAACCTTTAGTTGAAATGATGATGATGAAGATTTCAAATGGTGTTTCTCTAATTTTGATTCTATATCCTGCAAAGCATTAGTTGAAGCTATTGCGTCCAGCAACTTTTTGATCATTCTTCAGCGACAAGTTTTTTTTCTAATGGTGCTCCGCACTTTACATCGAACTGATGCAAATTCCTTTATGAAGAGAAAACAAAACCACATTAACTTCACTATTATTCACAATTATTTTAACATTTAGATCAATTTGGCAGTTGAATTTAATGATCAAAATTTTGC
This sequence comes from Bradysia coprophila, assembly GCF_014529535.1. Lineage (NCBI taxonomy): Eukaryota > Metazoa > Arthropoda > Insecta > Diptera > Sciaridae > Bradysia > Bradysia coprophila. Next base: position 344,454 of record NW_023503608.1, on the reverse strand, counting down.
TGGCCAGCATTTTAGATGAGACACATAAATAAACAAACGTCTGATACATATCATGACAAGCACACAATATGTTTTTGAAGACAATAGAAGCGATGACGGACGTAGGGTGGCTAAATGTACAATTATATTTTACGTTCTTTTGTATGTTGAGACGTCCTGAACGCTTTCCTATATCGTTCACTGATACAAAACATCTTTTTTCAAACTCAAACGGTTTATATTGCATAAAGGTACTCTTAATTTAGAAGCCTGATGTAATAATTAAAAACCAAGAGAAAATGTAACCAAAACCAAAATTTAGTTTATCCACCCTATATCACATTTTGAAATCGTGACGGCAGCGCCGTCATTGCGACCGCTGAGTTAACTAAATTTAAATTTGTGGATTCCATTGTTGTGGGATAAAGTGTGGGTTAAATAAGATTAATACCTTTGGAAAACCCGAAAACTAAATTTCCTCGACTGTATTTTACATATAACTCGAGCAAATTTCATCCGTTTTTCGTAATTTTTGTTTCATTTGGAAGGTAATCAAAAGCCGAATAGAATGTTGTTGAAAAAAAAATTAAATTTGGGTCCTCGGACTAAGGCCGCTACTAGGGCCCTATGCGTATTTTACATACAACTCGAGTAAATTTCATCCGTTTTTCGTAATTTTTGTTTCATTTGAAAGATAATCGAACACCGAATAGAATGTTGTTGAAAAAAAAATTAAATTTGGGTACTTGGACTAAGGCCGCTACTAGGGCCCTATGTGTATTTTACATATAACTCGAGTAAATTTCATCCGTTTTTCGTAATTTTTGTTTCATTTGAAAGATAATCGAACACCGAATAGAATGTTGTTGAAAAAAAATTAAATTTGGGTCCTCGGACTAAGGCCGCTACTAGGGCCCTATGCGTATATTACATACAACTCGAGTAAATTTCATCCGTTTTTTGTAATTTTTGTTTCATTTGAAAGATAATCGAACACCGAATAGAATGTTGTTGAAAAAAAATTAAATTTGGGTCCTCGGACTAAGGCCGCTACTAGGGCCCTATGTGTATTTTACATATAACTCGAGCAAATTTCATCCGTTTTCCGTATTTTTTGTTTCATTTGGAAGGTAATCAAAGGCCGAATAGAATGTAGTTGAAAAAAAAATTTAATTTGGATCCTCGGACTGAGGCCGATGCTAGGCCCTATGTGTATTTATACTCAATAAATTAAAATTTTAGGGCTATTTGAAATTTTTGTTTTATTTGAAAGGAACGTCGTACGGGGCTTCGTAATTGCGCTATGCGCAATTTCTAAGATGTACACATTCCATAATAATTTTACTTTAACTACATTAACCGGCGCAATAGGCTTACGGTCAAAGTAGGTTGACAGACGCACTGGGGTCACGTACGCAATAGATATACGGGTTTGTACGGGGCTCAGTCGCAGCAAACGCTCCGACTGTTCTGATGGCTCGTTTTTTCGAAAACATTACAACATCTATGAGTGTCCAGTGTTGTTAAATGTAGTGGAAACTGTTTTTGAATAGGAAAACGTGCATCCAACGAGAAAAGAGAAAAGGTTGAATTTATAAATGTAGTGAATCCTTTCAAAGCATACAATGAGCATACTATTTTTATACTGAAAATATCATAAGTTAATCATTATTAAATGCTACGTATCTGACACAACCGCACACATTCGAAACTAAAAGATTTGTTGAGAGTGAACACCAACAGCCATAAAAAGGCTAATTCGCGCAAAAATTCCCACAAGGGTCACTAGAAACACACTTTCAAGTTTTTATCGTTTTTATCTGTACTGAACGCTTTTCTATAAAATTTCTTTAGAATTACTCATCATCACCGCATATGTTTTGTGTGTGTAAAACGCGACGATTTATATTCTGTATCCTAGGTAGTATGCATACAGTGATCTCAGTGAAACAAACAAACGAAAAAAAGAGTTCTATGTAACAACACACATAGCAATGAGGCCAACTTCAACATAAAACACGAACACAGCGCAGAAATTACACCAAACAAAAAAAATGTTTTTAATCCTCATTTATATTCTCTTATTAGCGTATGCAAAACAAATTTATGCGTTTTTTATATGAATTCTGTACAAACATTAAACATGTGTTTCTCGTTTTTTTGTTTCTCCGTACACAAATTGTTAAAATTACCCCGAGTAGACAATGTATCGACTGAATTATTTATCTAACTAAAATTCAGTAATTCAGTCGAACATATTCTGGACTGGGATGTTGGTATTTTACTTGCTTTTGAATGGAACTCGTTAGTTTCACATATATATTTATCGTCACAGACATACACACGACCCACACTATCCACGAAAAGCATGAAAAAAAAATCTTCATGTCGATCTTAAACCATAATGCATATGATTAAGAGTGAGAGACGTCTTGTGTGTGACAGATTAGAAATAAAATGATGTCAAGCATAAATAGCGATTTGTAAAACTGTTTTTCCACAAACACCACATCATATGCAAGGCAGGAAAAATGAGAAATCGAGAACTTTTTCTGTGAATGTAGAATGTGGCATGCAATTCGAGAAACCGTTTCCTATGTGTGACGTGAAATTTTCAAATTGGTTGAACTAAGTGAAACTAAATCGGGGATGGGAGCACATATATACCGGAGAAAAAGTTGTTATCAAAAGTGAAAAACTTTTTAGCGAATAAAACTAAGTTTTACTGGCACTTGCGAGACGTACAGTTTTTGTCAAGTGATAAGTCAGGTATCAAAATGTTTAAATTCCTTAACACCAATCATAAGTTCTAGTAGTAAAATTTCTCACGGCTCTTTTCCCAAGAATTTTACATTGATTTTAATAACTGCCATCATTGCATATTCTGAACCCAATTAATCTAGCCACTCTACAGCTTATTGAGTATTATAGTCATCCCATTAAAGCGTTTATATCGTTACCATGCACAAAGAAAATGTACCATCTCATCAACCAACGGAACATAACTCAAAGCCTATTAGGACGATGTTTTTGAGTGATTACCAAGGATAATACGGCAACATTCCAAAAATCATAATTGAATTATGTCATTAAACGAGACACACAGCCTCACAAAATGGAAATGACATCCCCCTTTCTTTCTTCCTCGTAACAAAGTGGCATTACCTTTGTGATGAATGAAGATGAAACACGGAACATTCCGTGTACAACATAATTCTACAAGCTTTGAAAATCCCAAAATCAAAAATTCAATTGGCCTGTGTGTTGTGTATTCACTACATTCCCGGGAGAGATGGATGGAAAATGGGTCGTTCGTCCATTTTGTTTTAATTTGACTGTAACATTAAATTGTATTCGGCTGGATCATAATTCCTCGGTTCGAAAAGTTGAAAGTAAAAGATTGAGAGTGAGGAGAAGAACGCTATTACCGCATTATGTGAATTATTAAAATTTTCATAAAATTTGTAACATTTATTTTAGTCAAAGTTATGCTATCCTGCATGCACATCGTATGTAGATTTATGTTGGAAAAAGTCACTTCGGTGTATGTTTACATTTGCATATGTCATTACAGAGAGTTATGTATGAATAGCAACAGCAACAATATAACAACAAGCATATTTTATCAAATTATTTATGTATATCCATTTACTCGTTAGGTATCATAAACTGGTGTAATGAAAATGTTCACATGATTTACACACATTAATATCTCAACATATATGGTGTTGTATATGGTGACACACTGCTATGCTGTATTCATGACTTAAGTTATATTCGAAACATATAAAGCTTATGTAAGCCCAACTTTATGAGAGTTGATGATTTATGTAGTCGTATTTTGACAGTTTCCATAATCTCAGCTTAATTCTTGGCGTAACTAAAGCTTTTTAAAGAGAGTGAAACTTTTTGTCATTCTGTTGGAAAACTTAGGTTTGATTCGATTCATTTTTTGCGCTGGTAATAGGTAATTAGAATCTATAATGCGATTTCGTTTAAAATGCAAATGTACGTAAAGCGTAGATTACGATGAGATTGAAATCGATCATTTAAGACCTACAACTTTGCCTAGTAAGGTAGGAAAACTTTACCGACGAATAACGGGTTTCAATGGGTGGGTATGGGTATTCACGTCCACAGAAGCCTGAGTATTTCTTGCGTAATTCAGATTTTACAGAGCTAAATAAAATACGAAACTTGAAAGTGGTAGTGAGTACCGGTTTTTAAAACAGGCGAAGTTGTTCCAGAGGTGCAATCAGAGCTTATTTTACAAATTTAAGTAAAAACAGTGGTTCTGTAGAAAAAAAAGTGAAAAAGTGAAAGGTAACGGGGAATAACTAAAGATCGGCTCTACGTATCGTCCGAACAGGATCTATATCAGGATCGAAAATTCTGAAAAATTCTTTTTTTTTAAATGTTGGAAAATTCTTTAGAATTTTTCAGAATTGATATTCTCTGAAATAGGCCATGTCCTATACCATGAATTTTTTATAAGATCATACTTTGAATTCTAAGTCATTTCTAATTTAGTAGCAAATTGCCTTCTTATACCGAGACATAAAAAAGTTGATGTAAATTCAGGATCTTGACTAAAGTGAAGCCGTGTCTCAATTTCAACTAATGTTAGTAGATTTATGTAGTGGACAATGGTCGTGAGTACTGCCCGTACTGCTTTACAACGCATAAAAACTTGGTGCAAAAGAGATGCAAGACTTTGAGAGAGTAACCGAATGAAATTATCACACAAAATCGTACATCTATTTTACACTAAGTTTTTTATGTTCTATAGGCCAGAGCAGACCGTAAGAGACCTTTTTTTAATACAAAGTGATCTCTGTCGGTAAATACAGTTCTCAAAAAAAAATTCTGAAGTGCAGTTCAAAGTATATGGCTTTGAAAATCAACCTGAATGATTTAAAGCCATGCTTCAAAGCATATAACTTTTTCTAACTCACAAAAAAAAAAACAACAACAAACAAATCAATAACGCAACCTCTTCAGAAACCATATACTCATAAAAAATAAACAAAAGAGAAAAGTTCATTGAAAACCATCAATGGCGCCTTCATAATTTTCAAACAATACTTCAACCAAATTTAAAAATGCTTCTGCTGATAATAGCGCTTTTTCCAATAAGCTTTTCCCTCGTCGCAGAGGGGTGACGAAAAACTGAAACACTAAAAACGTTGACAACCAATGTGACATTGAATGGAAAAAATAATGCGAAATTCCCTTTAAAGAAATGGTTTTAAATTTGCCCGTACGTATTTATGAACTGAAGAATCTCGTTTAGGAATAAATTTTCTTTTCTCTTTTTTTATTTCAATACATAATTTCGATAGGCAGAGGGGTAGGAGTGTTTACATTCATAATCCAGCAGATGAAAAATTTACTCGTTCTCTTCTCAGCTGTACCTATTTTAATCGTAAGTTGTTTTCACAAGGCATATAATGTGTATAAATGTAACATTCAAAATCCCCGCATGAATGCTGATTTTATTTGACTAAATGTATATGTACCCAAATAGCACTGTGTGATAGACGATTACTTAAGAGGGGAAAACATTTTATTCAGAGGACTTTTTTCCTTCTTTTTCTCCCAGATACACAACAACGATACAAGGAAAAATGAAAAATTATTACAATAAAAATGTTATATTATTCGGGGATGGGGTGTACATTATTTAAATATATTCGTTCATATTATCGTCGTAATACTTTCAGATAATCTGTGAACAGATATATATGTATACACGACATGGTGGCTATTGAGATGATTTATATATTTCGAAATTATATCCAATAAAAACTCTACAATTCGTTATCAGATACCGTTTCCTTAATCGGATAAAAGGTTACATCCTACGCTACAATAGGGAATTGAAAATAATAAAGTTTTAAACAATTTGATATTTCTGTCATAATGTCCCATTATAGACCAATGTGTATGATGTATGTATAGTATAGAAATGAAAATACCATTTGAATGAAATTCATCGTATGAGAGCTGTACTTGGTACACACAGTGTGTTTATATACACATACACAAAGGTTCCTATTATAAAATTCAAAATTGATATTTCAACGATAAGGGGGAGGGGGATGAAATTATTTTTCAATTTTAATATCAAACCGCCGTACAAACGTTTATTTCCGAACTTAAATTGAAAAGGAAAATAGCGGCATTTCTGTCTATATATCCGGTGTTGAGTTAAAGGTATTTTTAAAGGTTTACTCTGTGAAAATGGGGAAATGGAGTCAAGCAGTTTCGTCAAAAAGACATTTTTTTAGGCCCATACGAAGCACATGGGGCTATTGGCTTTGATATGCTTTTTGTAAACTGACTGCCGGAATCAGAAATTTTTCGTATCAAGAAGAAGAAGAAGAAGAAGATAAAGAAAAAATCAAGGAAATTTGTGATAATTTTTGTAACGATTCAGTCGGGTCAAAGCGTTAGTTATTGAATCTTGATAATTTATAGGTTTAAGGTTACAAAGAGTCTGCCAGACCTCAACGAAATAACATCTCAAAACAGTTTTTACAATGTCGTAGAGAACGTCGTTGCGATTGTAAAGAAGTATTTATAAATTATTGTGAGAGCTTTTGGAGGCATCAATTTTGTTCGCAGGAACTTTACGTTGCCGTATCCTTTGTGGACTTGAAGAATGGTTTAAGCTGAAAAGCTCGAAGCGTTCACTAGTTTCATAAATATAAAATGAAAAACCATTCAATTTTATTGAAAATTTAAGTTATATGAAAAGACGGGAACAGTGTAAAGAGAAGGATAGCTAATCTGTTATAGTGATGCATGCACATAAACTTGGCTACTTGATTATAATCACCTTTCTGAACGGCAAAACATTAATGACTTTTATCTTGTCTCTATCTATTGCGACTCTACCTATTGTTCGGAATAATACGTAATCACATTCATTAGTATCGAATAAGGTCAAATGAAAATTGCAAGAGCACAGTTTTTCAACCGAATCATTGAGATGAAATATTAAATATCGAAAATTGGAACACTAGAGAGCTCAAAATAAACATTTCAATATGATATATACGTGTGTGTACTACCAGCTAACACAGCAAAATCCGATTCGAAACACCATACAGAATTGATTTTTATATTAATCGAACATTTCGAACAATAAACCATAGACGATAAGCTTGGCTTGGAAAATATGAAAATGCAACTTTATCTGTTGAAATTTGGTTGACCTCAATATTACAAATTCGTTATTACTTTCAGCTAGACAAATCAATAATCCCAACAATCACATTAAAATTTGGCACATAGTTTGAAAAATTGGTTTTGAATCGGTGCCAGCAAAATTGTTGTTGTTTTTTTTTCGTGCTCATTGCTATCTCAACGAACAATTATGTTTGTCTATCAGATATTCCATTAAATTGGCCATTTATTGTTGTGACGCTTTGAAATGGTTTTTTTATTGTAAAAATGCTGATACATTTAGTATATATCTCTGTGATTATGTGAGGTGGAGAAGAGAGGAGCGTCTACAATTTTATTGTATTTTTAAACACATCTAAAGTACTCGTCCTATAGCTTTACAATGTAGTTTTACTAACGAATGATTGGATCAGTATTTCGATTCTTGTTTCTATTTTAGGAAATATGGCTGGTACAAATTTTGTTCCAAGCTAAATACAAAGCGAAACGAAAAGTTGTTGGTTGCAAACCCCGTTTCTTGGAACAAGAGATTTTATTTTTTGATTGATTAAATTTCACTTATTAAGAAGCTGTCAGAAGGGCTAACGTATCGTGCAATGTAGGATTGACCGAGGATTAAGCTATCAACTGGCTGAAGGCTACATACATTTCAGAGTCTTTTGGACTAATATATTGAGACTTGTGACATTTTTCAAGGTTTCTACTAATTTTACTTTTAGAAACTAACGAGGCTAGAATGCAAGAGGGCTAGAGGTCCACATTAAGACTGAAATTAGAAAATAAAATTTTTGTTGAAGGGTCAGTATGAAAATTTGAATCCAATTCGTTAGAGATGGTACACTCCTAAAAGTATAACAATTACTTGAGCCTCCGTGGACCGTCGAGTAGCTGAAGAGAAGGTATAGCGTGTTAGTCCGCAATGTATCGTTACTGAAGCATGTTCAATTTGGTTTATCTCTCAGAAGCCTTCGACATCAACCTGCTCACTCAACTCACTCGCTATAACAGCCCATATAATGATGGCCGACAAAAATTGAATTAGAAAGTTAATTAAAGGCACCGGGAGTCAAAATAATGTGTTGTGTGTGGATAAAATTTTACGTTTTAATTTTTTTTACTAATTTACAACATGATACACAGGCTCAGTAAAACGAATAAAATTAAATGAAAATTGCTGGCGGTTGAATAATAATTTTTCCGACTTCATTAAAATTTAATTCGATTCAACATGCTGCTTCCAAAAGTGAATATGTAAATTAAAAAAAAAATCGGATAAATTATGACGAGCGGTAAATTTATTTAAACAACCTGCCTTTGTTCATGAGTCAGATTTGATTGCTGTTTTCTTTCCCCATTTTTCATGTTTTTTTTTTCTGTCTTTAAAGCCGATGAGACTATTCACCGACGCACCTGCCAATCAGTCGTCGTTATATGACTGAAAATTCAGACGCTTGCGAACGTTTCCTATTTCCTACTTAAAGACGTTCGGACACTTGTGTAAATATTTTGCATCTAGGAGATCCCAATTTCAATGACTGCGAATAATTACGTAAGCAACATGATCCAAAAATTCAAATTTCGGCATAAATGATTTGATTCTAATTTTTATTGCGGAATGATTAGGCAATTTCCTCTATGATGCGACCTACTTTATCAAAATGCTTAAAAATTCAAATTTCATTCACATACGTACAAGAAAGACGATAATGAATGCAATTGAATTAATCATAATTCATAATTTGATATTCAAAATTTGATATCAACGCTCAACTGTACCAATCGATACACTTTTATTAACTCGATAAACAAAGAAAGCAAAAAATCGTCATGAAAACAACTGGGTGTTTATTTCATTTCAAAATGGATCTCGTAATCTAATATCTAATGTAATCACATCCAACAAACCGATTTCCTATGAAAATTTGAATAACATGAATATATTCAAAGTGTCTCATTACACAATGCAGCAGAACAGTTTCGTGATAATGAACCAAATTATTCGTTTTGTACAATTCCATTTCCAATGATAATTAATTTTTATGCAATAACGAAATGTTGGTGTACCATAATTAACACTATTTGTACAGGCATGGAAGATCAAGGCCATTAGCATTATAATCATGCAGCCAAAATAATGGAAAAATGTGTTATGACTGCAAATAGTGCTATTTTGCTTGCAGGTTTCCAATATATTAGCACATGCAAGCATAAATCGCATGGTATGCATACACGCACGTGTCTTGCATTGCTCGATTTTTTCGTATTTTAAATGTCACTGGCCCTGCCATTTTTGAGAAAATATTCTTGTCAAATTCTAGAACAAATTTTCTAAGAAAATTTTATTAAATTCAGAGAATGTTGGAAAATGATGTTGACGAAAATATTCAGACAATAAAGGACTTCTGAAAAACTTTTAAACAAGTTTCACCCGAGCACGAAACAAAGTGTAAACAGGAGTTTTCTCTACACATTACCGGTCAATTTTTCTACTTGAAATAACGACTGACAATATAATAAGCGAACAACACCAGAACACAGACCTATCAGAATTATTAATTATAGAAAGAATCTGCAAGAAATTTTCAAACTATTTCATAGTATAATAAGGTATGCTGAAATTCTAAAAGTCTCTAAAACAATTTTCAAGTTATTCGCGCCAGCAGATAGAGTTAATAAAAATACGTCTGAGATTTCAATGTCGAACCGACGAACTCTTTACTGAATATATCGAAAAAGTTGAATCAGTTTTCTGGAATCAAATATGATTCATCGCAAGCGAAATTAATTTCAATTTACTATAACTAACTCACTAACTGTCTAATTAATCCCTCATATCGTTTATTCCTCCATGATATGAACATAAGCATAAATAATGTCGAATATAGAAAACACCTGTAAATCCCCTTAAATTCAATCAAAACATTTTGTCTAATCCAAATGTTTTCCTGCATTTAAATACGGGCGCATTACACATTTTCTCATCGCATTTCGCCGAGCACAAAGTTTCTAATTAATTGTCATGGAAATGTATTTAAAACCGACTTAAGACCAAAGTTATTTACGATGGCATCTTCAATCTTCATAAACGTTCAATATAAATCATACTTCAACTCAATTCCCATTCCCTCCGAAACAGCACAAAATACACCGCACACAATCAGACAAAACTCATTTCACACAAATACATAAATTTTAAAGTATTAGAAAATGAATTTTCCGCATATGTGGTCTTAGTTTATTGCTTTTTTGTCGTAATTTAAATGTGGTAAATATCACAGTCGAACAAAGATACAAATGTGAGGTTGAAATATGCTACAACCAAACGAGAGAAAGAAAAAAAAACCACCCCCTAATTTCTGCCCCGTCTGATCTGATCATGGTGCATTATTGTACGAAAACATTTCTGTCGAACTTTTTTTTATATGAAAAAGCACAACACAAAATAGGACAAAAACATATCGAAGAGCGTAATATTATTTGCGCACCCCAAACATACATAAAATACAAGGACCAAAACTCGAGACGAAACTACCGCAAACCTATCATCCCCACATCATATCCACACATATTCCACGTAATGCAAAAATGTAATAATGCTAAAGTGTAACGTATAACTGTATACATATATATACATACACACATACAGCATCCGATGCACCCTTCAGTGGAAAAACCAACCCTTAAACATTTCTCTTTGGGAAAATAGATACATGAATTTAAATCGACAAATAAAGTAATGTTGAGAGTTGTAAATATGAGCGAGTACCGTTAATATGGTGCACACAGCCGTCACACGTGTGCGGTGTAGACATTTGAATATTTAATAATTAAACTATGGGATGCAATATATAAATAAAATGAATTGCAAGTGGATGGTATTATGTCAATGATTATTATGTTCCATGTTGAAAATTGATTGAGACGTGAAAGCAGATCTTTTGTCGTATTGTAACAGAAACAATACAATACAAAATATTGTTTCAATGTTACCAGAATTATCGTTTGCGAAAATAGTTTTCATTCATTGTGAGAGAGCCAGCACAGACGAAGAAGAATTTAGTTTCCATATTCGGACGGTTCCATAATGCAAACACCGTGAACATCTGAACATTGAAAAAATCACTTAGTTCATGCGATAATTGACTTTTAATTAAAACTATTTTTAGACAATTTTTTTGTTTCTCTTGAAGCAATTCGAAAGCACTTCCATTTAAGCAGACCAACAGTGTGTGGAGTCTAGAGATATATACAATTTGATTTATGGCTGATCTAATCAGTGAAAAAAATACTGAGTTTGGGTGTAAAACTGAATTTTAAGAAGAGAAACTCGTCGGAACAGTAAACACATTTTTAAGAAGATGAATGTGTGTTGCGCGGACTTCGTGCTTCATTTTTATGTTCTTGTGATTATTCTTTTCAATTTGAAAAGTAAATAACAAACTTCGTAAACACAACTCGTTATTATGTGTGTCTTCGGTCTTACGACATTACGTAATAAATGATTTTCAGTTATGTGTTATCCTCAACATAATGGATGACACCATTACAAAACATAGTAATATTTTTATCACTTGCTGCAGCCACGATTCGGAAAAAGGCATTACATGCGACTCACGATATATTCTGTATACACAAAGAAACGTTTTCTTTTGTGCGGTGATAATAATTGTGTTTTACAATTTTATAGTAATAAATGTCCAGGGACACAACATTTGCCCATAAACTGTTTAGTAGCTCGGCCACATATGTTCTATGCAGTACATACGCTATAGAATCGTATGAATGTAAAAATGCATTGTAATGTACGATTTATAGGTAACCGTAGTTTTTGGATTGGGTTGAAGGAATTGCTTTGTACGAAGCTGATAAGGTTTTTGAGCCGAAATGCAGAATTAGTTTCCAAAGTAAAAAATGTCCCCACAAAAACCAAACAAGTCTCTAAGTGTGGAACTGTATCTGTAAGTATGAGAATTATGAGTTCCTGTGAACTCTGGTAAAACCCAAGGCCTATTTTAGGGATTTTTTTCGGTAATTTTTGGTAATTTTTAGGAATTTTGGTAATTTCTAGTAATGTTTGGTAATTTTAGTAATTTTGGTAATTTTTGGTAATTTTGGTAATTAAATTCCTCAAAATAGGCCCTGGTAAAACCAACAAATTTTTTAATTTTTATTTAGTGAAACATATCTACTAGACATCAAAATCTGAAGTGAAAGCATTTTTGCTCATAATGTCCACAGCTGGGCTTGAACTAGCAACCTCTGGTTTATAAATCCAGTGCCTGTCCAACTCGACCAACGAGTATACTGTATCTGTAAGTTGTAAAGCTGGTATCACGCCGCTTAAATACTAGCTCATGCGTTTTCAGTTAAACAAAAGCTGGTTAATCAAAATTTTTAAGAGAGAAACGAAACTAAAATATAATCGAGCTCCATTCTTTCCTATGTTTACTGACAGCTGTCACGCAAATGGAGTAAAACCGGAGACAAAACGGAGTGCTAATTATTAAATCGAGTGAGTGCGATTCCAGCAGTAGGGTTTATTAACAAAATACGCAATAAAAAAATGATTTTAATGCTATTCCCCTCGTAGGGGGAAACTGTTGTCTTTGTCAGACCCATATTTCCCCTAGATAGTACCACATTTATGAATGACCCCTATAAGAACATCCAACTCATTCCCTCAAAATTCTGACAGGTTGTTTCACCTTGCACACCTTTCATTTCCATTGATGGTTTAACAATTTATTGAACATTACCTATAATTGGCATTGGTGTTTAATGGAATAGGCTTTACGATTGTACAAATTCAAATACCGCCGTCAATGATTTACATTATTCTGGTTAATTGATTTTAACGCGTAGTGCCATGTTTAACTGTTAACAACACAGTTTGTTCACCGACTTGATGTTTTTGTTTTTCGTGGCATTAACTCAATATTTACGTTTCAATTTTACATTTCATTTTAAAACTATCGTTGAACATAAAAAGTTCCGACAGACAATTACGGATGCATTTTGTCGGAAATTTCGAATGTATTGATATAATAACAACGATTGCAATTAAATTAAACATTCCACGAAAGTTGTGTGTACACTAAATGTGCGAGACTCAAAGAGGCATCAAATCTGTAAATGGTAAATATGTAATCAAAGAACCACTTACTGTGGGTACATATAAGTTGGAACAATTTCAAGTCACTTCAAACTTTAAACTTTTTTTTTTTTATTAAATCAAACTTACAGCTTACTGTATGCAATTAGAAAAGCAACTTAATTAAGACTTTTAAAGTGATACTGTGTTGGTAGAACCCGCACAGGTAAGCTCAACGTGTTCTTCAGCTTGAAGGAAATCACAGTAAAAGTGGTTTTCGTTCAACATCAAACAGCTCAGATGCTCAATTTGCATTGAGTACCAATGGAAATTTCAAGTTAACCACTTCACAGAAGACAACTTTCAATATTTCGAACCAAAACCAAAATAAAATCGACAACAAAGGACAAGGTGGATAATTTCGCAAGAAAAACACGTCATTTTAACCATCCCACACCACATCGAACTAGTATATTATTAACACTCCGAAGAGAGATGAATGGCCACACTAAGTCACAATGTTAAATAATTTCGCTATTAAGTTCAATCAAATATTGAACAGAGAATGTTACATTTTGATGACGTTAATTCGTCCATGAGTCTGTTGTTTGTGCAACAAAAATTGGAAAAATTTAAATCTATTCGAATGAACCATTCAATCAAAATTGATTAGACAACATTAGGCAACGAAATTTTTATCAATTTTTGTTAACTCTTCGAATCAGCTTTTTAAGTTCGTGTGGTTCGTGTTGACACTAAAACCAGTCATTATTTTTGTTCATACAAAAAAAAAATGAAAGAGAAAAACATTGAAAACAAATCAAAGTCTTCGACACAATTAAGAACATGTAGTGCCTGAATGCTATACGATTGACTCCTTACAATGTATCGAACAAAGAAAGGGAATGCTTTAGAGCTGATTGAAACTATGATTGAAAATATAAATATTTTTTTTTCTTCTTTAATATGCACGAAAGTGTGTGTTCAAGGAAGAGAAAAATGTCAATTGTCAACTCACCTTCTCTGCTAACATTAGTTTTTGTTTGGGACGAATTATCTCCAGCTCCGGATTGACTCTTATCTACCGAATAGTACATTTTCGATAAGCACAAGATCACTGATTACAAATACACTTTCACCGAACTATTTTAATCATAACGCAATTAATTATTTTCGATTTTAATTGATACAATTTTACACTTGCATTATACTTGCGGCCATTAAAAACTCCGAACTAATGTGACGTTAATCAAAACTTGTACATCAATGGCTACAGATGGCAGTGACATTTTTCTATTATTCGATCCAAGTTTACCAACCTTCAAGCGAAACATAAAAAAGTCTTTGACATTCGATGTTTTTCATATTGGCGGTAAGTTCAAAATGAAGATAGGGATTCAGAAAATATCCCACCAATTTATCCCGTAAGTAGAACACACTGAATTGTTATGCTAATTTGTGAATCTATGAATTGGAAAACCGAAGTTATCGTCAGAAATGGACGTAGAAACATTTTCAATAGGAAAGACATTACGTGATTTGAAAAGCTCGGAGACAAGAAATGACGTGTTTTTCAATATTTTAAGTTAAGTTTTCTTCATAGAATCGCTTCATCGAGTTATACTCGAGAGATGTCAATGTCAAGGGGATACTAATCGGCTTTAATAGCCTCGAGTCTGTGTAACACCACAGACCATATTAACCTGAACTCACCTCTAATTTAAGTCGGTAAGAGATGGCGCTTACGTTCGGTGTATTGGTTTAACAATTTCCTTTATTTATAACTTATCAACTAAAAATTTTACATTTTTTCACTGTGGTTACCATCTACATCTACATTTCTAAGCGTTTTTCCCCGTTTTTTCTAAGATTTCTCTGGAATTGGCGACTGAATCTCATCCACATCCGTTTTCCTAAAACAAAATTTCAGTTGCATATTGATTTTAGACTAAAATTACTCGTGCAAACCTTGAAATACAAGGAATATCGAGAAACTTTTGATCCAATCCGAATGTATTGCCGTCGTCAAGCGTTTGGGGTAAGGTCTTTCCAAGAGTTTCCGGTAAAAATAGAGCCAACGAACCACCAAACAGACCTAAAATTCCTAGTATCCATAGTGGCAGAGCTAAATTTATTGTGCCCAGATAAACAATCATTGGAGACAGAATGGTAGCAACGTATCCCATAATATGAATGAATCCGCCTCCCTATGAATCAAACAAAAAATATAAATAGTCTCAGTGAATGTAAGAGATGGCTCCATTCGTTCGTAAGCGTTTCGTGATGCATATGAAATCGTTGAATCTATTGCTTCAATTGTTTAAATTTTTGCATAGTGCTTGATACAAAATCTGTAGATCGCTGTTGATATGACAATATAGTTACGAATCGTACGAACAAAAATCAAAATTTCTTGTTTTTGCTTCCTTTGATGGGTCGGAAAAATTGAGGAAAATACCAATCAACAAAATCGCTTACTTTATTAGTTATCGAACTAACTGTTCTCGGTGTTGTTTTACGCCCCATTTCGATGCCAGTATAGAACCAGATTCCTTGTACTTTGATGTCGAAGTCGTTAAAACCGAAAAATTTATATTTCGATCAAATCATTTTTACCGCACTAGTACGATGAAGTTGTTAGTTTTGATATCGAAATAGGATTTTTAGCACTTTGACGTCGAAATTCTTTATCGCACTAGTGCGAAAATGTCCTTCATTACAATATAGAAATGACATTCGAAACGTTGATATCAAAATATCAAAGAACAAAAATCAATGCCTAAAACAACAAATTTAGTATCGTTTGCGTTACCTGTGCTCTAACAACAGTCGGCAATATTTCAGCACAATACTGCATTCCAATGTTGTACGAAAAATTAACAAAGAAACGACCGGTAATGATGAACACTATCGTCAATATTCCTAGGGGCAAACTACATTTTTTACGTGCTCATTTCGAATTTCATAGAGCTGATAGTTTACCGACTGGCATAAACGATGCGATAATACTGCAAAGACCACATAGCACCATTGTTCCTAGGCCTAACCAGCGCCGACCCCATCTATCCAATATTAATGTTAGGATGATTGCAGATGGCATTTCTGTCGCTGAGGTTTTTTTAGTTATATATAAAGCGAAATTCTCACATTCAAAATTCCAGAATTGCTTTACCTGAAGCTATCGTAAAGGCAACAAACGTGTCTAATCCCATTGTTTCAATATTCCTTACATATCCATCGAAAACGAGTGATATAGACATGTAAAACAATATTAACAAAATTGTAATCTTCCGTAGACGGGGTTTTCTAAACAGATCTAAGACGGAAAACTGTTTCAAGCTAGCTGATTCGAGTCGAATTTTTGTGCAACTGTCGATAAAAATGTCATAAATTGCGGGATCGACTGATTTGCCATTAATTCGTTCAAAACGTTTAATTATCTTCAAGGCTCGATCAATTTTGTCCTGCGAAACGAGCCATCTGTAAGATCAGATCCTTTGTTAATTGATTTAAGCCACCATAATGATACGACAAATAGAAATTATTGCTCACCTTGCCGATTCTGGTACGACCCAAGGTGTTAGAAGAACTAAAAGCAATGGAACCGACGTGTAAATTGATAAACGTTTCCAATCGCTCACGTATATCGCAATCCACGGAATGAGACATGCCATGGTTCCGAAAAACAGTGCAATCGACATATTTGCTATGAATGTTCTATAGCGTGGACCGACGTATTCCAATACTACAAACAAAATACCATTATTTAAAATACCATTCCCTATTGCTATTGAATTACTCTACATTGCTCACTTACCCAGTATGTACATTATCATAAAGCAATTATCAAAGGCAAAACCGACAAAAAATCGGCAAATTGTAAATGACCAAAAATCGTTTGTAAATGCTGTAGCTATACCACCAACAGCGCCAACTATATTCGCTGCCATCAGCGATGGTACTCTTCCATAACGGTCTGCAATCCTACCGAATATAAGACCTCCCACAATCGCTCCAACGAAAAAGACGGACTGAGCTATTGTGGGTAAAGTAGCATTGTCACACACCCAATTCAACTGTAATTCGTTAAGTTGGATTCGTAAATAACAATGTTCTTACATAGTGGGCACTATGCCCGGCACACATACATACATCAGATGAAATTGTTGCATATGGAATTTCCGTTCGGTTGTATTCCCAGCCATGGACACATGGTTTTACCGGCCAATCTCCTTTATTTGTTTCATTTTGTAGTAGAATGTTCGTAAAATTGACGGCATACATGGAGCATTTACTTCTGCCATCATTTGTCAGCGGTATTGCCAGTGCCACTCTTGTTGGGTGAATAAAATAATCATTACCATCATACACACACGGAATTTTGAAAACCGACACATTTTATGTTTCTGTGTTTTACTTGAGTTTCTCATTTCTCCATATAAAATTACATGTAAAATTCACAAAAAACCACTAAACGACGAAATACAAAATGTGTCGGTTTTCAAAATTCCGCGAGTGTAAGAAGAAAGAAGTTAAAATTTTGGGAACGGCTATATTCATTTGTTATCAATGACGATGGATAAAATGAATGTTTAGCACAGGCTAGTGTTCTCTTATATAACTGAACATAATATCAATCAAATGATGTAAGAGACCAGTTCATCAAACACTTGGCGAGACTGTGTTATAAGTAACAGATTCAACGATAACATTGTGATACGGTTGCCGTTTATAAAAGGTTACGAAAATTTTGTCAGAAATTCGTCAATTTTTATTGCAATAATGTAGATCATTCTCGGAACTATTGAATCTTTCTTGAATACTTCCTGGAATCTGAAGACTCTCATCGGTGTGATACTAAATCGTTTACTTCATAAGTTCTAGTTAGTATTCAAGTATTTGGGGAGGACTTAGTCGAAGCTCATTAAGGCATAGTCATCTGTTAAAAGTTAAAAGCTTTCATTGTCAGACAAAGTGGTCTGATAATTTCTCAGGACAAGCCAATTTTCCAATGAGGTTTTTACCTTAGAATATATGCATCAATCTCAGAAAATTGATCTACGAAAACTTTACGAAGAAGTTGTGAACATCCTCACTTCTAACCTTGTTACAAACAACAAATTCAGCTACTCCATACGAGGATTAAATTTAACTTGGATCGGGTGAGTAATATTTCTATTTGTACAATGTTTGCACACCTAGATCGAAAAATAAGTAAACAAAAACAAAGCAACGTCCAATGGCGTTGCGTAATGAATTGCGGCTGTGCAATCAGAGTGCTGTTCTTATTCCCAATTAACTGGTTCACATCATTTGTTTATTACGAATGCAATCAATAATATTTGCGGTCATAATTAGACAAGCTATGCGAAAACTAGGGGAACACCTTTACTAATTACAGCCTTGAAGTTCCATATGACAAATATTGTTATAAATGGTGCATGGAATTAGAACCTCGTTAATTAGTTCACTATAATAACAATGAATAAGTGAATAACACAAGTGATGTCAGGTCAGTTTGTAAATTTTTACCAACAGTTGTTATAGAAAAACCATTTTAATTATAGCTTCTAAGTAAAAGGTAAAATCGAAATAACTCTCGACAACCCAGCAGTTCTTGCAAAGTTAAGCTTACGTAGTAATTTATAAATGTCGAGTCCGTCACAGATGGATTCAGAATCTGTTACTTCAACATTTTATAATGCAGTACTCACTGTCAATTTTTGTAGTCGTTTGATGCTTTTACATGGGGAGGATTAGTAACTCAAACTCTTTGTGTTTATTACAAATAAAGTGAAAACAATGTCGAGAACTGAAAACGTTTCGCGACGAAATTGCATAAAACGTTGTGTTCAACATACAGTAAAAACAACCATTTTTCGCAACTTGTTGCATAAATTACTATTCCTCTTGCTTAGCGCGATAACTTTCTTTTTTGTGCTTTGGTTTTTATTACCGACATTCATATCCATACAGCTCTAGAGTCGATGCATATTGTGTATGAAGCAAAGAGTACATTGGCTGACCATTTTTTTTTTTTTTTTATTAACGTAAACTTCTGATAACCTTTGCCATATTACCGAAATGATAGTAAGCTAACGTCGCAGTCGTATTTATTTCATGATCAATGGTAATGTTGATGACATAATTCGGAGAAAACATTTCAATTTGCTCGCTATGTCAAATAGCATAGCAATCAACTTTATTAAGCATTCATGAAGCTTTCAAAAAAAAAATTTTAGTAAGAAATTTGTAATGATGTTACAGCATGAAGCATTTTGTATTGATAGGATACCTCTAATTGTAACTAAAAAATTAACTTTTAACAAGTGGTTAATAAGCAGGTTGCTACAGGTGCAGAAGTTACGAAATAGTACATTACATATCTATGACAGAAATGAAAATAGTGTTTCTTGTGTGAAATTTGTTGATCCGAGTCGAATGAGAGTTCAATAATCACACATGAAGCCATTTCCTACTTTGAAATGTAACGTACTGCACACAAATACTAGCAGTAAAATTTTGCAGTCATGAAGTAACACAAACTTTACCACTTTCTGTTAAGTAAAAGATGATTCCATGAATATTTCCACAAGCACTACAAGCATGAATGGATGGGAAATGCTATTATATTGGCGTCACTGTTATGCACATTAACATATTAGATTTACAATTGAATTACGGATAAGCGTATTACGATGACGTGAATTGATTGAACGCAATATTTACTATTATAACAACGTAATATCGGTAATATCATATCCAGTTCTACAAACACAAATATTTGAAATTATACATTTTCCACTTTCTTTTCATAGGCGCTTCAAGCAATTTTCTAGCTCTTCAAGTGCTAAATAATCACAAAAAAAAAAGTTCGCTCGTTTACTAGTAATATGTTTAATTAATATTTTGTGATTGCGGTAATAATCATGACGAGACAATTTATTGATTTGCTGTACATTGCTGTGCGTATATGACCGTATTATATTTGGGTCAAATGGTAATTTTTGTTTTTACATGAGAAGATGGGCAGGGGTAGGAATATTATGCACAGCCTTTCGCATGATTAATTATTTTTTTTAGGAATGTGGGATTTCTGTTGATACTGGATTGTAGCAAAATAGACAAGAAATACTATAAATTAAGACAAAGAGATGATTTTTTTTTACCGTGGAGTCTGTTGTTGTTACAGACGTAATAGCCACACAAACTAAGAAGCGAAAAACAGATCTATCTCAATTTTTGAAATAATTTCACTATGAAAAAGCCCGGCAAAGTTTAGGAATACTTTCAACTAAAATTTTTGTAGTTAACCGAAGGAACGAACCTTTCATCAACACTGAGATGTTGCAATTCTGGAACATTGCACCAATGATGTTCAGGCACGATAGTAATGAATATTTGTCCGAAATAAACAAAAACCAGAAACCATGCGTAAGGTATCATTAGCAGAAATAACATTTTCTGGTAACGTCCGAATTCCCCGATATGCGGCAGCAGGTCATCGAAGTCCATGAAATCATTTGCTCTCTTGTGGTCATTTTTCTCATTTGTCTGGTGTTGAGTAACTGATGTGTCCAACTCGAATGCCTTATTAACGAATTCGATTCCTTGATGTTTTGTTTCTTTATTTTCGCTAAGATTTTCACTACTGGCATCAGTTCTACTCTCAGTCATTTTATTAAGTTCACTTTTAATTGCATTAAATATCAGACAGTAGTCTCAATTATTATAAGAAAATGTTAATGACCACTGCATTGTAATCCGGTTTTGTATAGAATTGCATAACAGTTTCAGACGTTTTCAGAACACTTTGCGTTATGAATTTGCACAAGACCAAAGTTTAGTTAATACTGACACGATGTGCAATTTGGATTTGTTTTAAACGTAATGAAAAAGCTGTCGTTATACTCACAACTCTACAATTCAAACTTTTTGCTACTTAATTTATTTATCAAGAAACGTTTTTAGACTCATACGAAACAGTGTGGTCAGTTCGTTGGATCGGAAATGTCTGTCGAAAATGCAAGGAAACATCCAGTCAATTTGATGCAGACCTATGATTAATTAATGTTGAAAAGTTCTGAAACTAAGTCTTGAAAATGAGTATATATTTAGCGGTTAGTGAAAGTACAAAAAAGAAACAAAAAAAAACGTCAAAAAGATGTCATTTTTGGTGTGTTTTCTGTGACTTTTGTAAAAAGTAAATCCTTTACAGTTCTAGTGTGTTATTTCGGACGGGTCTCACGTGCAGCTGTTAAATCGTATATAAGGTTCCGATTCAATTTAAAGATTTAAACGATGCTGATGCGAAGCTACTAGAAAAATATTTATTTTTCGTAAGTAAATGTGTTGGGAGATAATTATTTGACTTTATCAATTTTACTATTTTAGTGGCATTATGTGTATAAATAATGTAATGTCGATTGCACTTATCGACAACAACGTCACCGGAACAAATCACTTCAGTAAAATCAACAATACCATGTAGTACTAGCAGATGGTTGAGCAACTTCTATTCGTTTACAACTTCTAATTGCATTACTTATTATTAATGTACCTTGCTGTTGATAACTCGTTACAGTCATAATCATAATTTGATTTTCATTGAAAAGTGTTCGAAAAGGGTAAGATAGGAGGTATGAGGGTAAGATCGAAGTATCTGTCATGGAAATACCAGTTTCAGTGGCCGGTGAACGTTTTTAGTTTTTAATCAATCAGCGCCAGAATATTTATATTTTACCGTGTTTTTCCCACTTGAGTAGGACCTTCTATGAACTCTACGTTAATCTTTTACGGCTGTTCACGATATCGACAATTAAATTTAAGTTCCTCTGCATCGATTTTGCAGATTTTGCATCAGATAGTAAATCTTAATCAAAGAATAAACATGACAGTTATTCTAGTAATATTGCATTCCTCCGACATTCAAACGATAAAAGCCTTTCACCACTAACAATTTTGTGCTCAATAAATTCCTACGCATTTTTAATTACTTTGTGTTTTCAGTGTAAATTATGAAGCTGTAAGCTCTTCTCTAGTGTTTTCAGTGTAAATTCTGAAGCTTTAAGCTCTTATATTGTGTTTTCAGTGTATTTTGAGGTATTAAGCTTTTAAGCTTTAAAAGAAAAGTCTAAAGGAAGTGCACATCTTTTGTGAAAGTTTTCAAATGATTTTAAAAGTCAGTTGTGAAGAAAAACTTAAAAAAAAACGAATAAACACAAACCTCTCGTCAATATTGAGATGTTGCAACTCTGGAACATAGCACCAATGATGCTCGGGTACGAGAGTAATGAATATTTGTGTAAAATAAATAAAAACCAGAAACGTCTCGAACGGTATCATGAGTAAAAATAAAATTTTCTGATAACGTCCGAATTCGCCAATATGGAGCAGTAAGTCATCGAAGTCCATGAAATCACTTGCTGTTCCGTGGTAATGTTTACCATGCTTCTGGTAAATAGTTGATGTG
The DNA here is from genome assembly GCF_014529535.1 of Bradysia coprophila. Classification (NCBI taxonomy): domain Eukaryota; kingdom Metazoa; phylum Arthropoda; class Insecta; order Diptera; family Sciaridae; genus Bradysia; species Bradysia coprophila. The sequence continues at coordinate 321,721 of NW_023503608.1, read as the reverse complement.
TCCAGTTCGAATGTTTTATTAACATATCCGTTAATATGGTGTGTGATTTGTGCTTTCTCATTTTCCATACTGTCATTATCAGTCTTAGTATCTGAGTTTGAGCATTCGTTACAGTTGTGTTTGATTGCCTCTTTTTCACTTAGATTTTTCATGCTAGCATCTGTTCTCGTTTCTGAGTATTCGTCAATTTTAATTTCTTCTTTTTCTCTTAGACTCAAAATGCCTGAATATTCTTTGAGTTTGATTTCCTCTTTTTCACTCATTTTGTATGCATTTTGATCCAAAACCACAATTTAAAAAAAAATCTCCCTCCGCAGCTCACAACTCGTCACAACTTTACGTTACGAGTTTTCGCAAGACTATCATTAATATACTGACACGCCGATCAATTTTGTTCTGTTTTATAGGTAGGTAATGAGAGCAACGATTTAAATTTATTGCTGTGTGATATATCAAACGATTTTTCTAAAAATTTATTTTAAGATTCGAATTAATGGCCGAACATGTGGTTGCTACGTACGAAATATTAATTTCTGAAAAGTATTGTGTTGAGAGTTGATCAATGCAACTATAAATTTCCCAATAAATAACATAGTGTCGAATGCAATTAAAATACTAATCAGAAACAACGTCACCATACTAAAAGGTACGTGTGAACTCTGACCGATATATTTGGAGGTATAAAAGAATGCAGCAGGGGAATTCCTTTCAATACTCGATATACTATCCAGTATAATCGAGTATAAGTATGCGTATAAACCGCGTAGCGTAACTTTGACAGCAGAAAAAATAATTAAATTTCAATTCGACGGATTTTGGTCAAACAAACTGACAGTTGTTTGTAGTTAATGATTTCTGGAATCCGGCGAAGTAATTGGTTTTTCAATCGGATTCAATGATGTGATCCATACGTGAAAAAAACTTATTCCAAAGTCTTATCGCTGGTGAATTTTTTCCTCTAACGTCATTAGTGGGTCATCGGCTTATGTCAATTTAGAGGGACATTCACGATGAGATGCGGTACGGTTGCCTTGACTTATTATGCATCTCATCATGTGGACCACAGAAATAAAGTAAACAATGAAGACGAAATAGTGCTGAAAAGTCAGATAAAAGATGCAAAATAGATTCTCTAAACTGATTTCTTTGTATTTGTCACTAGTGGAGTACCCCTAGATTTGCTCGGGGCAAAACATACGTAGCACGAAATTTCATTAGGATTAAAGAGAAGTTCTAAAATTGAATACTTTATATTCAATTTATTTTTAGGAAAGCAGATCTTTTCTCATCAGTAACAGTATTTTCTTGTTTAGCAATGTTTATAAGTCAGGTCTTTTTTTTAATATTTTACTACCTGTCCCATGCGAAAGTTGACCATTACAAAGCAATTTACCCCACACGAAAATAGTCCATTACATGTGCACTTCCTCCGATTTTTCGTTATTTTTTTTCATTTTTCTGGAATTCATTTTTTGGAAATTCTACACTCATCGAAAAGATAGGTACCGAAGATTTTTTGCTCAAAAACGTACTTGTGAGTATGCTTTTACCTCAAAATTGTTACGTTATGTCATCACAGTGTTCCAAAACGTTACTGCCACATTCATAAATCTATTTTTTACATCATTACATCACTTTGCGACCCCTTGATGTGCTGAATTACCCTACAGTAACAGTAGACTTTCGAAAAACCAAGAAAATTTTTTCTTGGTTTTTTGGGTTTTGGAGCCCATTTTCCCCTTGAGGGGTTTGTAAATTTTCCTTGTTAAATATAAAAATCCTAAGGACGTTGCAACTTGCATTGAGACACCTCAAGCATATTCCTTACGGTATTTTCTATTCTTATGATTTTTATCAAGGAAAATTTACAAACCACTCAAGGGGAAAATGGGCTCCATAACCCAAAAAACCAAGAAAAATTTTTCATGGTTTTTCGAAAGTCTACTGTTACTGTAGGGTAATTCAGTACATAAAGGGGTCGTAAAGTGAGGTACTGATGTCAAAAATAGATTTATGAATGTGGCAGTAACGTTTTGGAACACTGTGATGTAATGAATTAATGTAACCACTATTCACGTCAAATTGAACTTTAATAGTACGTGGGTGACAAAAACGCTTAGAGAACTATGTCGTTACTGAGTACAAATCATATATATGAACCAATGATATCTGTTGATTGGGAAAATTGTTTTGTATAGTCAAGAATATATAACCATTCGCAGTCGGTAAAATGAAATTTTGGCTGAAAAATTGTCAACATCTGTCAAAATTTACAGCTCGTGTGGAAAAATACAATGAATGAGAATTTCATTTCATCGACACTGTTAGTGCCAGGCAAAACTAACTGGTGTTGCATGTGTTCATAAATTTTTGATAATATGTTACGTTTGATGAAACTCCAAAAGGAATGCTTCATTGCGCGGGCAACACTGTTTCTCATAATATTTTCGAATTTTTATCTCTCCAAAAAGAGAAAGAGAGAGTGAGATAGAATTTCGATGATTTGAACAAATTGAAACTGTTCTTCATGGCTGTTCACTGTTCATCAATAAAAGCTTTTTGTAACGAGTAGTTCACCAAAAAAATCCAAATTCAATCGAATTATAAGTGTTCAATTTGTGTCAAGTGTAGTCGTACCTGAGAACGAAATACGTTTTATCGTCCAATGGTTTTTTTTAAACATCATTTCGACTGATCGAAGAGCAACAGAAGACTAAACTATGACGACGTGGCAAAAAGAAACCACGGAGAAAGAGGCGTTGTACGTCGACTTTCTTGTGCCGTTAGAAGAATTGGATCTTGAATACAACACTCGTATCATATACAAGTACCATGCCAGACACCCGATACATAAAAGCAATTCAATGGCGGAGAGCGACCGAAAAGATGGAAATTTTTATTTCGGCCAAAGCAATTTTTACATGGCCATTGTAAAGTACAATCGAGGATTGTGGTTTGCCGAGAAAGAATCAGAACAAATGGCATTGTTGTACGCCAATCGATCGGCGTGCTTCCAAAAAATGAAGATGTTCAACGAATGTCTCATCGACATTGAATTGACAAAAGCATCCAATTGTCCTCAACGTGTAATGGCAAAGTTAGATGCACGAAAAATCGAATGTTTGGAATTACAGCATGCCAGCATCGAACCGACTAATACGCCGAAATTAAGCTTCGAAGCACACAGAGATTTTCCATGTATTGCAAATGTACTGCAGGTGGAATTCGATCGAAAATTGGGTAGTCGACTAACGACAACGAAAGATCTTCAAGTCGGCCAAACGGTGTTGATTGAAGATTTTTACTTTTCGGATTCTTATATGGAAGAGTGTTCTACCTGCTCTATCTGTCAAAAACTATACAAGAATTTGGTTCCATGTGAAGAATGTACTTTAGCCTTGCTGTGCCATGACTGCAAGCAAAGCGGCTTACATCGGTTTGAGTGCAGTATTCGTGAATTCCCAGGTTTTACATTCAATAAGGAGCTGGAAACGGTACAAAAGCCAGTCATTCGTTCCATTTTATTGGCTTTCCAGAATTTTCCGAACGCCGCCGATTTGATGGTCTTTGTGGAGGACGTAATCGAGAATGGTATCGAATCGCTTTCGATAAACGACGATAAATCCAAATACCGTTCTTTTCTCTCGCTCAACCCAAGTGCAAATAACATTGACTTGATGTGGATCTACCGGATCTACAAATCGCTGTTTAAGATTCCAGAAATTGCTGAGTATTTTTCTGGAGAAAAATATCGACGCTTTCTGATGCATCTGATTAAGCATCACATTGCAATTTTTCTTCGAAATTTTATGATTGATTCGATTATTGGCGGAACATTTCCGAATTATTTGACCTGCGCAATTGGATGTCTGTCACCGCATATGCAACACTCATGCACACCGAACACAATTTTGTATATGGACCACGGTGTAATAGTTGGAAAAGTTATTCGGCCGATAAAGCCAGGCGAACAATTGTGCACCGTAAATACACCAGCTCTAAGTTGGTCCTTCTCCGAAACGAAAGATTATCTGGCTCGTATCAACGGTATTCATTGTCAATGCGAAACACCTCCAATATTTAATGACGGGATGTTGGGCTTCGATGCCAACTTTGTACTACTATCGAATAGTATTATGCGTAAAAGCGATTACGATACAGATCTACCACTTCGCAAGGCGCTGTTCAAAAGAGTGTTCACTGAGTTTGGACACAGAATGTGGACCTCGAAACTGATGAAGGTCTGCTTGGATTTCTACATTGAAATGCACAAACGCAGTTCGATCATAACGACGATTCGTCGTGATTTCAAAAACGAGGAAAGTGCTATAGCGCGGAAGCGATATGGAAGTAAATTTAATTTTAACGAAAACTTTGATTAAATGTGAAAATTGATGTCAAAAATAAATGCAATTTTTACGTAAAGGAATAACGAAAAATTGGCTTTTGTTCCATTCGCTTAAAATTTTCTTGTGGCATTACAGCCGTTATCGGAGAGAAATTTTTTTCATCCCAATGGACGAATGACTTCAGTTTTTTTAATCGTCTGACGTTAATCCATATGGGTGAGTATTGTCAAAAAACTTGCCTTGTCTCCGCGACATTCCATTGACAGTATCAAGTCCCTTTAATCAAACAAAATCCATTAAAATACAAACTTTGTACGAACTGTAGTTTTTCAACGAAAATTGATTGACTTAATTATTCCCCTGACTGTAAGGGCCTAACGACAGGAAATGGGTACCCGTAACTCCAAGCAATTTATTTGCCAACAACAAAAATGTTTATAAACAGTGTAACTCAACTTTGGGTTAATATCACTCAAACGGGCACAGTTCACCTTGTACAGTTCAAATTTGAAAATGAGGGTAACTGGCGTGGTAGTTCGACAGTGGTCTGGTCAGTTATGGACGTATATTTGAATAGTTCTGATGAATCACTTCCTATTTACCCTACTCAACCTTCATGAAATGTAAGGGGATTGATTCGAAAAAATTTTCACTTTCTTATCAATAAATTAAGACTCGTCCAAATCACTATTGTATTGTACAATTCCCAATTTCTGTAACATTTTAGTCGATTTTCGACTATTTACGAGGACCAGACTTCAATCCTTAATTAAACTGAGTGCCTCATCCTTGACACTAAAAACAGTATATATGTTCCAATGCACTGTAAAGTTACTTGGCCGGCAATACCGGTCCATCACCTCATTTTCGTAGGTCACCATTTAATCAATATAGTTTAATAGTTAGCATGAGATGATTGTCATTACGGTTGATTTAAAATTTAACGACACTGGTGGAAGACGCGGTAATAATAGTACATACTATTGACACACACGAAACATTTGAAGTTAACTAAGGGTTATTGTACACCAGAAAGCGGAAAGTCAATAACATTTTCAGCAACACAAACACATGATTTGGTGAATGGAACTGTTGGATTTGTTCTGTGTCAATGAATCAGATTTCAACAATATAATGAAAAACATTTTATGCGGCAACCTAATTTCGGCCAGAGTGGTTCGTATACCAATTTTTTTATACATCCCATAGCCATATATATACACAGAACTTGGACTCCAACTCCACATTTTCATGACCTTTCAACGCATGCGTTTTCGATATTTGCAGCATTATTGAAATGATTGCATAGTTCATATGTAAGATTTTCGTGTGGAAAATATGTAAATGAAAAGTATCATTAAATTACCGTCATAACTAACAATAACAATACCATAATGACACAGAAAAGCAACAAGTTTTCAAAAGTTGTAATTCCAAGTGAAAATAAATTTTCCTAAGAGATAGCTGTGTTTAGTAAAAACTTCAATGTTTTCAATATCAATTTGAATGAGATCTGTGGCATTAGACACAGCGGCAGTAACGGTCTTCATGAAATTCCTCGAAAGCGTGTAAGCACACCCCTCCCCCAGTGAAAATGTCGGTCTCATGAGACCACGAAATACGTATTCTCAACGGTCTAATTCCAGTCTCAAAATTGTTGAAATTCTCAATTCGGTCTCAAAATATTTTTCTTTTTGCTAAAACATTTAGGATGAACAAATGAGAATACCGTAGACTGAACGAGTAGTCTCTTTTCGAATGTTATTATGCCAGACTTTATGAGGCTGGATGAGTGGTCTCGTTGCAGTTATTTGTCCAGATCACTTGAGACTGAACTAATAGTCTTTTTGTAAAGATTAATTGGTAAGCTACGCGAGACTGGATAAGAGGTCTCATTGCAGTTATATGTCCAGATCACTTGAGACTGAACGAATAGTCTTTTTGCTAACATTAATTGGTGAACTGAGCGAGACTAAATGAGTGGTCTCGTTGCAGTTATATGTCCAGAACACTTTAGACTGAACGAATAGTCTTTTTGCTAACATTTATGGGTGGAAAATACGAGACGAGACTGGATGAGTGGTCTCTTTTGCAGAAAATTTTGTTTGCATTATGGAGACTGGTTGAGACGTCTCTTTTGCAGAAAGTATTTTATTTGCATTATGGAGACTGGTTGAGACGTCTCTTTTGCAGAAAATATTTTTTGCATTATGGAGACCGGTTGAGACGTCTCTTTTGCAGAAAATATTTTTTGCATTATGGAGACCGGTTGAGACGTCTCTTTTGCAGAAGAGACGTCTCAGACGATCTCCATACTGAAAAAAAATATTTTCTGCAAAAGAGACCCCTCAACCGGTCTCCATAATGCAAAAAACATTTTTTACAGAAGAGACGTCTCAGACGATCTCCATACTGAAAAAAAATATTTTCTGCAAAAGATACCTCTCAACCGGTCTCCATAATGCAAAAAACATTTTTTACAGAAGAGACGTCTCATAAAATCTCCACAATGAAAAAAAAATTGCAAAAGAGACCACTCGTCCAGTCTCTTAATGTTAGTAAAGATAAATAGCATACTCGGTATTGTACAGTCCCATAAATACTCGAAAAGTGACCACTCGATCAGTCTCAAGCCATCGGAAAACAAACCTACAATGAGACCACTCAGCCAGCCTCACAATTTGTAGCAACGGTTCAAAAATAGAACTGTTAATATGCATATCAGACTTAGCAGCAAGCGTAGAGTCGTTGGTGGTCCGAATTGAAAGTTAAGCATCATTGGTCGCGGTTAGTACTTGGATGGGTGACCGGAAAAAACAACACAAAATAAAAAAAGGTAAAAAAAAAATCGAAATGTTAACAATTTCTCTATATCCATTCCAGTCAACTTCTAGCGAATTACCAAAAAATGAAATATAATAGCCACCTGTTGGACGAGAGCTAAAGTAAAGACATTAGAAAAAAAGCCAAAATATGAGAGACGTCTCAAACGGTCTAAAAAAACTGAAAACTGAAACTGAAAATGTCTGACAATGAAAATAATGAGACGTCTCAAGCGGTCAAAGACTCGAAACATAAGAGACGTCTCAAGTAGTCTAAACATTTTTATTTGAACTTAATAACTATTCTGAAACCAGACTACTCATCCAGTCTCACCAAGTCTAACCGAAACCAGACCTTTCATCCAGTCTCACTACGTCTAGCAAAACCGAAACCAGACCACTCATCCAGTCTCACTACGTCTAACAAAACCGAAACCAGACCACTCATCCAGTCTCACTACGTCTAACAAAACCGAAACCAGACCACTCATCCAGTCTCACTACGTCTAACAAAACCGAAACCAGACCACTCATCCAGTCTCACTACGTCTAGCAAAACCGAAACCAGACCACTCATCCAGTCTCACTAAGTCTAGAAACACCGAAACCAGACCACTCATCCAGTCTCACTACGTCTGGCAAAACCGAAACCAGACCACTCATCCAGTCTCACTACATCTAACAAAACCGAAACCAGACAACTCATCAAGTCTCGTTACGTCTAACAAAACCGAAACCTGACCACTCATCCAGTCTCACTACGTCTAACAAAACCGAAACCAGACCACTCATCCAGTCTCGCTACGTCTAGAAAATCCGAAACCAGACCACTCATCCAGTCTCGCTACGTCTAGAAAATCCGAAACCAGAGCACTCAGTCAGACTAGAACATCCTCGAATGACTCTAAAATAAGACGTCTCATGAATCTTGGATGAACTCCGATGAACAATTTCCATAAATTCTCGGTCTCAAATATTCTCAAAGGCTCGAAATACGTAGTCTCACGGCCATGCAAAGTTTTGGTCTCAAAAAGGGTCTCAAACACGTTTTTATTTTTACCGGGGTCCTCAACAAAAAAGAAGTTTTTCCGAAATGCTCCCAAAAACTAAGAACGGGTATCGATTCAGGGACCTTTTGGGAGCTCAGAACAACATTCAATAAAATCGGACCAGCTCCTTCCCCATACAAAATTTTTCATTTCATGATATTTCATACACCCCTCCGAAATCGTTTGTCACAAAAGTTCGGTGTATGAAATTTCATGAAATGAAAATTTTGGGGGTAGGGTAATCTCGCACACCACACAAATTCATGGTGTGCGAGATTCACATCTAAGTGGTGAATCTCGCACAGTCATGACTTTTCGTTACATGTCGTAAAAGGACGCGTGTGCGAGATTCCCCGACACCAAATTTTGTATGGGGAAGGAGCTGGTCCGATTTTATTGAATGTTGTTCTGAGCTTCCAAAAGGTCCCTGAATCGACACCCGTTCTTAGTTTTTGGGTGCATTTCGGAAAAACTTCTTTTTTGTTGAGGAGGGGTGTAAGATAATTGAATTCAATTATCGGAAAGGCTTGAAGGTTCTGGTCAAACAATTCATGTTTTCATGTCAACAAACTAAATTGAGTTGGTGCGTTTATTGCGTTAAAGGTACTTTACACTTCTAAATGGTTTGATGCACTTCCTTCAACGACTGTAAATAACATCAAAATCAATCCATTTCCACTTTTGTAGCTGAACTAGCGGCACGGCAGAGTAAAATAAACCAGGCAGGAGCGGTTCATTTTCGAAACGCCAAATAAGGGACCTAATACACGGGATGAAAATGAACTCAAATGAACACTGACATAAATTGAAAAATTTTATTCGCAAAATATCAAGGGCTACTAGATTATTCAGGTCGCTAGTCAAACAAGCGCTCCTGCCTGGTTAACTTTACTCTGTCGTGCTAGCGGTGAACGAGAATTGTAAGTTTCATCGATTCAATTATTAACTTCTAAGTTCTTTGCCTTTGCAAAGCATAAGTTGTTAATGTTTTTGCATAACATTCAACTTATTCGCAGGCTTTAACGATGTCCTACTGGGTTTTAGGAACTTCATATTGCGATAGGTTTGTTCCAAGGTTGTATGAATTGTCAAATTTCATCCACAGAACCATATAACCTCAATAATATTTCTGTGTAAATCGCGTAGGCGACGATGTCGTCTGGCGACGGTACTATATTTGTATAAAATATCACGTAAGCGACGTTGTTGTTGATGAAATTGTCGTTGTTCGGGCTGTCAAAGTTCATGTTTACAGTTACTTGGAATAAACCTTGTTCCGAAATGATGGTAGGAGCCCACAAATTGTCGAACGAATTCCAAGGACGAGCCAGAAAACAATTACCAAACATAAGAACAGCTCCAATTCTAGAAGATGAGCCAAATAAGATACGTTCGACAATCGAAGAATAAAATCGAAAATCAGTTATTCAAGTCTAGTCTTTTGATTCATCGAAGGTTCACTCTATTGATTATTTTTGTTCACTATCAGATCTATTACTTCATTTGATCTGAGCATTTTCAAGCAATTGATTTCAAGACTTCTACTTCAATTTTTTGAACACTCGTTTTGCAGTCACCGCTTCAGTCAGAGCTATCATTCATTCATTGCCATTATTCAGTAACACGGCAGAGTAAAATAAACCAGGCAGGAGCGGTTCATTTTCGAAACGTCAAATAAGGGACCTAATACACTGGATGAAAATGAACTCAAATGAACACTGACATAAATTGAAAAATTTTATTCGCAAAAAATATAGGGCTACTAGATTATTCAGGCCCCTAGTCAAATCAGCGCTCCTGCCTGGTTAACTTTACTCTGTCGTGTTCAGTAAGTATTTCCGGAAAGTAGAAACAGATTGCAGTGGTCATACCGTCAGAAGTTATCAATCCAGTTGCTATATTTCATAAATAGAACCGCTTAATTATTCCGCTAATTATAATTAGTAAACTGAGTTTCCCATTTTTTTATATGGATTGTACCAAGTTTATAAATTTTTGCATTATGCATTATACTGCGATTGCGATTGAACAAAGACTATAGTTCATTTAATATATGCAGTCTTCCATACTGGCGAAAGTAATTTATTTGATACTTTGTGTAAAATCGTTTTATTATCGAAAATTAACATTAATTACCTCGTTAACCCGTTAGTTAACCCATAGTTGCAGTCGGGATTTAGTCGGGAAACAGCAACATCTTTTTAATTTATTTTGATTCGTTGACTTATTTTAAGATAAAAATTGTTCGACGACATTTGAAAAAACGCAGTTTTTTATTTTTTAAATTGAAATCAAAACTCACAACATTATCTTCTTTAAAAAAACGCAAAAAACAATATCGACTTTTTCTTCCTACGGCTTTGGTTTCTCTCTATAATTATGACATTTCCCTTTGTATTTGCTTAAATGTATTTATGTTAGCATCTCACTGCCTTCTGACTGCCTCTATGACAGCATTTACGAAAATGTCGTTTCGCATAGCTCGATCATTAAAAATAAATTTATAAAAAAATCTGCTCAATTTAAATTTTTTCTGACAACGCAAATATTTCTTATTTTGGGTTATAGAATCAAAATAAATTATAAAAAAATCATCTGTTTCCTGACTAATTTCAAAAATTCAAAAATTTAACCTGTTACTTTCGGCTATCATCTGTCGACGATAACGAGTTCAGCATTACGTGACAAAATCTAACTTATGCAGTTTTATACAGCAAAATGTTCAGAGAATTGAAGTAAAGGATTTTAAATCGAGCTCTTGAAAAAACTCGAATGAAGTATTAGATTTGATAAGCAGTAAAACTGGTGATATGCTTGCCGTCTGTCGTTAAACAGAAAAACAACAAATTTTGACTAATCGAAAACTCAAATCTATTTTTGAAGCTAATGGGAATGAACTCTTCCTTAGAAAAAAAAAAACAATCAAACAACCCATTTCAATTCAAAAATTAGCATTTCTTCACCGTTCGTACTATATTCCGATACGATTAAAGATTTCCCCCTAAACATTCGACATCACTGCATTCTAACTGGTAGTAAATAATGCTAACGTTCTTCTAATACTAACGCTGGCTGGTGCGTTTTAATTATTTGGGCAGGTCAGTTCACCGTTGTGACTGTAAATGTATTTCAAATTACAAATACTTATAGTCTGTAAGAAAGCAATGTATTTAGTTGTAGATATGAATATACACTCAATGCATTTACAATAATTTTTATATCATTCAGCTTGTCGATAGCAAACTGGTTCATCCAGATCAAATTAAGGTACCGCGTTTTTCGTATAATTGTTGAACATTTCCAGTAAAAATCAAATCGTCTCTGCGTATTCGGCGCTTGTTTCAGACTAAAGTAAACTTGCAATGGAATAGAGCGTTGAAATACCAAAATACATTAGGCGTCTCCAATTTAGAGATTAAAGATTATTGGTTTAACGTTCAGTCCTACAAGAATACACTGGTGCCTAACATAAGAAGCATAGTTGATGAAAGCAAACTTTCAGTATGGAAGCGCTACTACTTAAACCTTTCATTCTATTCGTTCTGGCGTATCTTTATTTTCGGTAAATATTTGTGCAGTATCATTGTCTGTAACTTTATCGAAGTTATATCTGATACAATCATTTGATTTCCTTGAATCAACAGAAAATGGATGAATGGTGGATCTCTTTCAAAGGTGAATCGAGCCGATGGTAAAACAGTTATCATCACAGGTATAAAAGTGTAATGTCTGTTGTAATCACAGCAAATAATGCGCACTGTTAATATTCAAATTCAAGGTGCTAGTAATGACATTGGAAAGGAAACAGCTATTGGCATGGCAGAACGGGGAGCAAAGGTTATAATGGCTTGTCGTGATGTAGCTGAAGGCGAAATTGTTCGTTCTATGATCATCAAAAAAACCAAAAACACGAACGTTAGAGTTATGCATCTGGATCTGGCATCGTTTCAATCGATAAGAAAATTTGCGAAAACATTTCTAAAGGAGGAAGAAAGGCTGGACATTTTGATCAACAATGAAAGTGTGATGGGAATTGGAAGAACCTTGACAGAAGATGGTCTTGAAATGCATATGGGTGTCAATCATTTTGGACATTTTTTATTGACTGTGCTGCTAATTGGCCCGTTGCAAAAGTCGACCCCAAGCCGAATAATAACTGTATCGCATTGGGGTAACTTATGGGTACGATTCAACAAAAATGATGTGAATAGCGAAAAATCGTATAATCGATTCAATGCGTTTTTGCAAAGTAAACTGGCAAATGAGTTATTTACGGTGGAGCTGGCCGAACGATTAGCGGGTAGTGGCATTTCGATTAATTCGGTTCATCCAGGCTTCTTCCGCTCTGACACTGGATCAGGATCAGGATCATTAGTGACTGTTATGTGGAGGTAATGATAAACTAAACTCCAAAAATTTTTTAGCGCTGCCATAATTGTGCTTATCTTCATTTAAAGGATAATTCGTGACATTTTATCTGCCATATTTCTGCGCACTGCAAAATCAGGCGCTCAAAATACTCTATTTGCTGCCCTTGATTTTAACTTGGAATATACGTCCGGTGCCTTCCTGAGCAATTTTAGATTTAGTACTACCAATCCCGACGCAAATAATCCTGAGTTGAGATCATGGTTTTGGGATTATAGCGAAAAAGTGACTGGTATTGAATTTCCGAAAAACACATGGATACCCGATGAGTACAACCTTAATGCGTGCAAGAAGCGCGAAGCAATTTTGAATCAACATGGAGTGTATTAAACTTATGGAAATAAAAAAATCGATATAAATGTATGTAAGCGCACTGAGCTTACCTTTCATCGAATTCCGCAGAGTACATCCGTTCTCGATCGCCATTGATCTTCAACAACATATCTGTTAATATAAACTTTTTGTTCCTTTCATTTATGTGCACGCGAATGAACTAGGCCCCACCTTTTGGGTGAGTCAGGTCCCTTGACTGACTGACTGGGACAATATAACAAAAATATCATAGATTGGTATTTGCTCAAATCAGACCCATTTTAAGTCCGTGCGGATCTTTGTGATGTGAATTTTTGTGATATCACAACATATTTCTGATTCTAAATTTTACCAAATAATTTGTGATATCACAAATATTTGTGATGCGAATTTTAGTGATGCCACCATTTTTTTTTATCCAACAAAACGCCTTCACGTTTTATTTCGTAAATGGAATTGTGCAAACACCATTACGTTACATTTCGTAAGAGGATGAATTCCATAGGATCGATCAAAACTGACGCTAAATTTGGTAAAAGAATAAATTTCGTAGGATCGATCAAACCACCTAAGTTTCATTTCGTAAAAGGATGAATTCCCAAGGATTGTAAAAAATACTTTACCGTAAACGCTTTACGTTACATTTCGTAAAAGGATAAATTAGCAATTAATTAATAAGATTAACAATAAAGAGATTATCATTAAGAAAAAAAATTTTAATCCCAGCGAATCTTTTTTATTTTTCGCTGAGGCCTCACAGATATTTTGTGACATCACAAAAATTCGCATCACAAAGATTCGCACGGACTTAAAGCAGCTCTTTGTCTTATTTTGTCATAAATGGTTCACTACTTTTATTTGATTGAAAATAAATTTTCAAAAGAAACAAAAGATGCTTCAGCTTCAGGGTTGGGCTGTCTACTGAAAGATGCTTTCAAGAGGGGGTATTTCTTGCCTACCTCGTGAATAAAAATTAAACTCGTTCGAATACGGCCGCAAAGCTCACACCTGTTGAAATTTTGTAGATTAAAAGACCTTTTTAGCAAATAAATCTACTGAACTGACCCGATTTGCTCATGAATAAGGTTAAGGTATGCAACTCGTGTGATTACGGCCCTCGCTCCGCTCTGGCCGCAAAGTTTACACTCGTTGATTTTAACATAGACAGCAAGAAATCACGCATAAAAGTCCTTCAGAACAAATCATAGATTATTGATCAATCATTTTCCACTAACGTTAATTTCGTTAGTAATTTCAGTATTGACGAAAATTACTTCGTATGATAAGGAGACAGAGCCATCACAAATTTCATTCTTATGCGAGTAAAATTTTTTTGATATCTTTTGAAGATTATTCAATCTATCGTGCTATCAAGCGACCAACGATACGAAAATTCTTTTGGGAATATCTCTAAGACCTGCTCTAAGGTGACTCGTTCGTTGAGAAATACTCAAATTATCGTGGTATCAAGCGATGACCCAAAAATTCTTTTGGGAATATCTCAGAGATCTCCGATCCATTATACGATTTATACGATCCATCTTTGAACTTAACGTGAAGAATTGAATTCCCCGTCGATTAAAAAAAAGGTTTTTGGAAATCTATTTAGGATTACTCAAGTTATCGTGGCATCAAGCGACGAGCCAAAAATTCTTTTAAGAATATCTTTGAGATCATCGGTCCTTCAAAGCCCGTCTTCGAACTTAACCTGAGGAATTGAATTCCCCGTCGATTAAAAAAAGTTTTTGGAAATCCGTTTAAAATTACTCAAGTTATCGTGTCATCAAAGAATCAACAAAGTGTGACAAACATTTTCTGTATTTAAGGTTTTTGGTCATACATTCCATGTATTTTCAATCATAGTAGTGAACGATGTGTGACAAACATTTTAGAGTGTTTATCATCCGTAAGACCCATGACTTTCAGTCAAGGGAATGAATGAATGGAAAATATATGGCGAAAGTGGTGATAGAACCTGATTTTTTTAATGTTTCTGGAGTTTCATCGAGTTATTTAATGTTAAACAAAAAACAACGAAGATATGACTTAACAACACGAACAGTCATAAACTGTTAGCTAATTGGTCACCATGAAATGAGATAAAAACCATGTGCAAAAAGAACATACACTTGTTGATGCACATTTTGCTTGGAATGTTAGTTGAGGTGAGGTCGTAGAACTATTTATTATTATAGACAAAGCCACTGAGCCAATTGCGACCGAACACAATATGAAATCCGAAGAAAATATTTGTGTTCGCAATTAGCTGAACACCGAGTTTGAGGAGTTGTATCAGTTCTGAATCAACCGTCGATTAAAATGTTGTGTCTGTTGAAAATCCTTGTTTTAAGTGTAAATATTTACCTTAGTCAAGGTCAACTGTTTTTAACATCAAATTTACCATGGTGGCGGATGGTTGTGAGTTGACAGGACCATAAAACTTGGAGAATGATCTCAATTTTGTGTTGTTTATTGAATTTAAAAGGATCGTTCACGTGACAGCGGTGACCGATTGCTATTGACTGGATTATTGGAGAGTGGAGATGATTATTCAGCTAGACGAGCTTCAAGAGTGGATGAAAAGTATTTCTTAGGAGTTGTAAGCTACTCTGGTACGCATATAATATCTAGATTTACTTTTTGGTACATTTAATTAAAACTTGTCGTCCAGAAAACTGTGACAAAATCTGGTACTTCATTTAATTCATATATTGCTAAGTGTTTGATATTTATTAGTTCATTATTTCCGTGGATCCAAATTTTTGTTTTGACGCGTGGGGACGACCCGAAGATAAAATATTTTCGTTTCACCAATAAGCCAAAGATGAGTGGATCGCGAAAATTCGAGAAAACTCACATAAATTCTTTTCTGATTTACATCTTGTTAAAATTACGCTAACACTATTTCAATTGATCGTGAAACCGATTTTTTTTTAATTAAAGGATATCTAACGGTCGATGAGAAACATGAATCGAATTTATTTTTTTGGTACTTTCCCGCCCAGGGCACAGAACATTTATACGAAGAAGATCAAAAATATGATGATTCAGATAATGATGATCATGATGATTATTATAGTAACACATTTCAAACTAAGTCAACAAACCACGATTCGCCGGAAAATGATGATAATCGTCCAGTTGTTTTGGTATAACTAACCTAATTTGTCATACTTGTTAAGTACAATCAAAATTAAAGTTCATTCTTCGTATAGTGGTTACAGGGAGGGCCAGGAAGTTCTTCTTTGTTCGGCCTATTCACAGAAAATGGACCATTTTTCATAAACGAAGACAAAATTTCTATAAGAAGTAAGTGTCCATTGGCTGCATCCAGCATCTATGCTCAACTTTGTAATTTCAATTTAGAAAATCCGTACTCGTGGCACACTAAATACAACATTCTATTCATCGATAATCCCGTTGGAACTGGTTTCAGTTTTACTGATGCAAGTGGCTATTGCCAGAACATTACCCAAGTAGCAAAGCACCTATATTTAGGATTACGTCAATTCTTCCAATTATTCCCATGGCTGGCATCGAATCCATTCTACATAACTGGTGAATCGTTTGCTGGAAAGTATATTCCGGCTATAGGATTTGAAATAAACGAGAGAAATAAAATTGAAGATTTCCAAATTAATTTACAGGTTCGATTGGTAACATTGTTGAAATAATAATTCCATTTATACCACAACTTTATATAGGGTTTGGCTCTGGGCAATGCGCTATCCGATCCTTATAATATGCTGAATTACGGTGATTATGCCTACCAAACTGGATTGGTCGATAAGCACGGGTGGAGACAGATGAAAATATTCGAGTATCTGGCAAAAGAGCATGTAAATGACGCATACGGAAAGATTGTAAGAAAAACCACCTAATATTCGTAGATTCTATATTCTTAGAAGGAGTAGAGTGGTCTTATGAAATTTCGATTCGTGTTGGTTTTAATTCACTACCACTCGAGCATTTTTTCATGTAGATTCAGATAGGCAATGCGGTGATGCTGATACTTGAAAGAAGTAGTTGTAAAAATCGATAAAGGAATATTTTCCTTAAAAAGGCTTATGCTGATTCATAGAAATATCTTCCAACTTTTTAAAAATGGCAAACGTTTTGTTGTATCCCTTCGGGTAAAACGATAAATTAGAATCGACTTCTGTTCACAAAATATTAACAAAATGTGAAAAATTCACAGTTCGTGCTCAAAATAGTTCCCATCTGTACTCGAACTGTGTATCATTTGTTCACATGTTCTTGGTTTCTGTGCACATTTTGAGTTGTGTACACAGAATGTGAACACTCTGTACGCCTGACTTTTTCCGTGTACAGAATGTGAACACTCTGTACACCTGAATTTCCTTTGTAAACAGAATGTGAACACTCTGTGCTCTGGAATTTTAGTGGACAGAATCTTTATTTTTTGGCCAGGTGGAATCAATAAGTCTCTTTCTTCGCTTATTAGAATAAGGCTTAATGCAAACGCACAATTTCTTGTACTTCACTTCTAAAACTTATATAACACTACATTAATCGTGTAGATCATTGCATATTTTTGTCGCTGCTATCGATAACAGATGATGAACCGTTTCTGTACGGTTAACATTGATCCACTTTTTGAAACTGTAAACGAACTGCGATCTATTCGTATTATATTGCCTATCATAATCTACCTTAATTGTACGACTAACAAGGATTCCCTTTCAGTATTGGGATGCTCAGCTGTACGCGTTCGTCCAAGCCAGCAATTATTCAAACGTTTACAACATTCTTGAGCCAAATGCTTTGGAATTTGATCCGTTCGCTTTGTTTATGAATCAACCTCATGTAAAACTTAATTTATATAAAAGCAACGCAAGCTCTATTCCAATTTGTTATAGATTCGAAAAGCAGTACATGTGGGGGACCAGGAATTTGCTTCGTCCACTACGGTTTACTATAATTTGACACCGGATTTTATGACTACTGCCATGCATTGGACTGAAAAATTATTGAACGAAGGTCTGAGAATCATGTATTACAGGTAAATTGGTTGACTTCAGCGATCCTAAGGAATTTTTCCCTAATAAACCATACTCTATTAGCGGAAATATGGATGTAATTGTTGCGTATCCTTTATCTGAAGAAGCTTATAGTCGGATGAAGTGGAATGGAATTGATGCTTATAGGTCAGCTTGTCGTAATCCATTTTATGTTAACGACACATTGCATGGGTAAGAATAATTATATTACAGACGCTGAATGAGATGGGAGTTTAATGTTTATGTGAGGGTAAAGTAAGTTTTCTTAAAGCCAGTGTGATTGCTTTTACTTTGTTTTCAAAGTTTTCGAGAAAAAAAGAAAATCCCAGAAATTTTAAAAAATCAAGAATAATTCGAAAAAATGCGAGAAAATTTAAGGAAAATTTGGGTAAATCCAGAAATCCAGAATGGTTTTCTGGAATTCTTCTTGAATTCGAACAATTCACAAAAATTGACAAATTCATGGAAAATCGAGAAAATCAAGAAACTTTTCTTAAAGATAGTGGCAAGGATTCAATTGAAGTCGGACTGTCTACGATTACATGTGATTTCGAAATATAGCTTCTGAAGCTTTTACGGAAAAGAAAACTTTTAAGGTCGCAAAAGCATTGATTTCTGATTTTTCCGACTCATTTGCACCAATCGTGCCCGTGCCGTTATTCAACGCTCTCTGTAATGCATCGAAATTCTTCCAGATATGTTAAAAAAGCCAATAATTTCTACGACGTTCTAATTTTGAACGCTGGTCACATGGTTCCTACGGATCAACCGGTTGCTGCACTCACTCTGCTGAACCGATTCATCGATAATACTTTGTGATATTTGGATCTGGATTCTGTGTCAGTAACATTTAAATAATTTAATGTTCTATATTTAATCTATATGATTGGATGCGCGTCATATTAGTTTCTAAAACAGGACACATGTTAAATAAATGTTTAATTTAATATCAATTTGTGCATCACATTACAATTAAAATGTTTTCTTTTTCAACTTGTTCCTGTTGTTATATCCATCTTTAAACTGGACTCGTGCTAGCTGATAACTTAGTCCATTCATCGCTTGTCTTCCATAACCATTCGGCTAGATTATCATCTCTGGCTGCCGCTGCTTCTTTTTTAATTTTACAATCACTAAAATATTTACCAGTAACTTTCTCTAATTCCGGATCTAGAGCAACTGCTAACGTTGTTTGAGCGCCCGATTTTGGTGTTTTGAAAAAGAAGCTCGTAGCTGGTCTCAACACTTTTCGTACGAATGAGTACGACAAGTATCGACCCAAATTCGTTCTCACTATACCCGGATGGACTGCATTGACAGTGACTCCTGTACCTTCCAGTCGCTTGGCTAAAGATTTCGTAAACAGTACGTTTGCAAGCTTACTTTGAGAGTAGGCTTGATATTTACTATACGATTTATCGCTGTTCAAGTCATCTTTATTCATGTAAAACCATTGGTGAGCGATGCTCGACAGATTGATGATTCGACTAGGAGAGGAGGCTTTCAACATATCAAGCAGAAGATTGGTGAGAAGAAAATGTCCCATGTGATTAACGCCAATCTGCATTTCGAAGCCATCTTTCGTGAGAGACTTTGGTATAGCCATAACTCCGGCATTATTTATCAGAATGTCCAATCGCTTTTCTTCCTCAATGAACCTAAACTCAAAATATTTCGCGTTAGGATAAAGTTTGCCTTTTGCATTAATTTCTTCTTACTTCCTAGCAAAACTGCGAATCGAATCCAACGAGGCCAAATCCAATTCCCTATTGAAGATGTTCGTGTTGCCTGTTTTTTCGATTATCTCATTTTTGGCTTCTTCACATTTCACTTTGTCTCGACAGGCCATATGAATATGTGCACCCCTTGCAGCCAGATCGAGAACGGTTTCCTTTCCGAGTCCTGCGAATTTATTTATTATTCATGTGTAATTGCTAAGCTGTATCAATGCATCAAACCTGTGTTGCATCCTGTTATAATAACGACTTTTCCGTCAATGCGAACTGGCTTCGTAAATTGGCCACCTTGTATGTATTTTCTGAAAGAATTCATAGAGAAAATCTTAAAATATCTGTGAAAAACTGATCGACATTGTCAATATAGTTTAGTGAAACATCCTTTCACAGACGGTAAGCATATCACTAGGATTAGGATACTCATCACATTTACTCCCTCCTTCATTTGCTGTAAGTGTTTTCTATATGTTGAATTAGAATATTGTTTACACTTGTATTTCACTCTTTAGCCAGAGTTCATATCGTTTAGTTTTGTTCTTGTTATCAATAACAGATGATATAGCCGTCCGTAAAAGGATGTGAATTAAAGCATAAATAGTTATACTCGAGGAATGGCATGACATTTTTTCACATGACTGAGTCATACCAGGCCGCTAATCAGCGCCACCAAGGCCAACTCTCGAGAATAACTCTACGAATAAAAGGATTGAAAAAATACAAACTGGAAGCTTAATATTGTTAATGGGCCGAGGCTATGAATAGAATAAAGAAAATGTTTAACAATGTGACTTTTATCCCTTTTCATACAAAGTGGAAACAGAAACTCAAACGAAAGATAATTTCTTACCATAACTCGGGTTGGAAATCTAGTTCTCACATAAATTTGTTGACCGCGAAGGCACGGCCTAAACTAATTTTTGTCTCTTTACTTGATTGGACTTCAACTTGGGTAGTGCTGAACAGATTTTCAAAATTTTTGTTTCCTTTAATGAAGTATCAAATTCATGAGGTCTACAGATTAGATTTCATCAGTTAGGGTGATCATTTCTGATCAATGCACACAGATCATGGGATCCTTTGTGCTACCCTGTCATCATTAAAATCTTGAAGCCCTTTTTAGGACCTCAACTCCTTCTCAACCTATTACCTTACGCTCTACACGAGCCACTCCAGGCGAGCAACCTGATCCCTATGATTAGGTACCAAAATGATCAGCTAATCTCTAGGGCAGAAAGCAAAGAGTGACTGGCGTCAACCTCGCTTCATTAGATTGTGATTGTCAGAAAGCCATTGGGAGGACGGCTGCGTCTCACCCCTTAGGCCTTACACTAATGAAAGCAAGTAAGGCAACATTGTCGCCCGAATCACAGTCCTTGTCATTAAGATTGAGAAAGCCTGTGATTTACATTCCGCTCGATATTAACCTGGTCCAGTCTCATATTTCATCAGACTAGCCCGTTCGAATGTAAGCTTTCTCTGCAGTGAGCCAATATAAAAGCCGAGCCAGGCAGAAGCGTCACTCAACAGTGTGCCACCAAATGGCCAACCGCCAAACTTTACCACTATTTAGCCCAAAAGCCCTTACTTCCAAATTAGACTGACGAACCAGCCACCTTTGAGAATAGGGCCTTCGGTGCAAAAGGTAAGATGACAGCTTGTCCAGATTATGACACACTACTGAATAGCACAACGACCCGACACGGCGACCATATCGTCCCTTTGCAAAGAGTTTTGCACAACATCGAGTACATTCCCCGGATATAAATTCAGAGAGCTGTACACTGATTGAGTGTATGCTGTCTCTGCGAGGAGTCAAAATAAAAGCCGGTAAAAACTAGCATCTCTCAGCAGCATAACACCACCAATCCATCCGTCGACCTTGTCCACTCTATAGCCCGAAAGCCTAAGCTCTATGAATAGTCCGGATCATTTTACTCATATAGAAGCAAAATAGGACCTAGCCACATCATTGAGTAAACTTTTAGACCATAAACCAGCCGAAGGACAAAGCTGGCGAATGAGGCAAAGCAACTAAGAGTCCTGGTAGTTACACAACACTAAGAAGAGTACCAATCTCGACAAGCCTTCCTAATGTCTCTCCGCAAAGAAATTCCGCTTACAGCGTCCAAAAATTCACTCAAAATATTCGTCGTGAATTTCTGGTGGATCCAGCTGTCACTGTCTTTCACTGGTATGCTTATACACGTACACAGTGTGAGGTTATGACGAGCACCGTATCATTAGCCGCACGAAAACGCTGGTTTATTGGATGATTATACGAGAACTCCAACTTTACCGGCGACCATGGCACTTCATAACTGAGATTTAGTCAACAGAAATGTTTTTCTGGTCAGTTCTGACTACAAAAAGTATAATTAAATTCAGACACAGAAACAAAACACTTGTTGACGTTTGCGGTGTTGCCAGCTGTTGCCCAGGTCTACAGATGATCAAAATCGATCTAATGTTCTGGGAGGTTATTAACGGAATAATTTTTTCCTGTATATTTAATGGCCGATAATTCTGAACCGATTTTCGCAAACTTTGCTCCAATCGACGAAGAATGTGGAACCTAGTGAAATGAGATGAAGCTACGTTTAAATTTTTTATACAAACTCATCAATTTAGACAAATGGATGCTTTCGGAGGATACATCCAGATAGTGGTCAACTTTCAACCTGAAAAAATTGCACTGCTTGGAAATAGTCGTACCTCGCGAAAGTAGCATTACATGGTGTAAAGATAGAGACTGTATTTATTACTTATTCTTCAAAAAAAATGTGTCGAGTCGAGACAACAAACCAGATTGATTTCTGAATCTATTACTTCATTTTATCTAAGTAATAAAAATAGATCTTTTGCGCAAATATCTTCAACATATATTTCGGTATGTAAGAGAACTAGCGCAGCGACTCCGGTTACGAGCCGTCCGCCAATTACGAGTCCACTCTTTCCATAAGAAACAATGTTTCAGTTACGAGCCCCCCTCAGGTCTTACCATAAGAAACAATGTATCAGTTACGAGCTCCAGAACAATAGATTTGGTAGGCTCGTAAAAGGTCTTATTACTTGTAACCGGAGTCGTTACATAGCCGTTTGGGAAAAGTAGAGAAGATAATAACTTTCTACCTTTATACATTTACGATTATTATTATAGTAATTGTTGAATCTGTTACTTCGGTTGTTCAATCCTATAACAAGGTAATATTGACACGGTATTGTACTTCTACATTTAATTGAAAACTATAACTATAATATACGTCATTTCAATTAAATGTAAACAACACAATGAAGCGTAAAATGGTTTTCATTTCAATTAGCAGTCAGATCGGTAACCGAGTCATTGCTTATAGTCATTAAAACAATAAATTGCAATAATTGCACAAATACATTAAATAATTAAGCTGTGAGATTCTTCAAGAAATTGAAAGAAAGTATAAAATAAATCTGTAAGTTCAATTACTCATTGGTGTAATTTGTCTAATTGATTTGTATATGCAATGCAGTCATGTTATTATGGTGAAAATAATTATTATATATGAGCATCAGGCCGTATTTTACATACAACATATTATACGAACATAATATTTATTATACAAAACAAAAACAATAGTAAAATTCCGTCTTGTTCTGCATTCAATTCAAACTGAGCACTGCTATAATATGATTGAGCATTCATTAATAAAATCAATGTAGTTTGATGAGTACTTCATCTATATGTGTGTCTGTAAAACACAATGTGAGTTGGATTAGAGGTTTCTGCAACAGTGATATAATTGATGTTAATGGCACATTGCAAAGAGTGAAATTGAAAAAGAAATTTATCAACAGTTGTTGCCCGTGATTATTAAAATAATTGTTTCCATTCATGAATTCCAAACAAATAAAACATAGCGCACTTTTTCAACAGGTATGTGTTTAACGATTTTTTTTTAAATGAAAAAGCTGTCGGAAAAAATTGTAGAAATTGTCGAAATTAAAGAAATAAATTGGGTTTTCTACGAATTGTGTTTAATGTGTTTAATAAACACTTTCAAATTTTGAATGGTAAATAGTTTTGCTGCAGCTGGAGGAATTCGATTAACCCGAATTTCTATAATTGAACCTGTGATCATGAGAATCAAAATCGCAGCTAACAAAATTACCATTGACAATAAGTTCCATTCAAAAATATTCAAATCAGAACGGAATTGTCCATCTCTATTCGCACAATAAAAAAAATTATAAAACATCTGGCAAAAGATGGTTTTGCTTTTGGCAAGAAATAAATAGACCCAGATACAGCAAGAGTCATACTTAGTGCTCTGCTTTTTATTAGCCTATCAGCACAACAAGTTTCAAGATATTGATGAGAAATCTTTTACTTCAATTCGTCCAACATTTGCTATTATCAGTTTACATCATTCAAAGCATGTCGTTTATTTTTGTCGTCGTGAAACAGATGTATTTAAAAGATGAAGAAGTCATAAATCTTATAGGTGTTGTCACAACACCGCGAACTACTAAAGATGACCAAACTGTCATAGGTGGGTGACCAGACCATGAAATTAAACACAAAAAGGAACTGTGTTATAATGGAAACTCGTCAGTTGCTGAGAAAAGATTACTAAAGGCATTTAAAATAATGTCAGTTGTAAGTTGGAACATGTCTCAGTAGTTTTAGATTAATAAGAAATAGATTCAAATATTAAAAATGCAATTCTGTCTATATACCATCTGGTGTAACAACAACAGAAATCTGCCATACCTAGTAGCCCTACTCACGTAAAAAAAAAAATGGTTCAGATCTTTCGGAGGAATGTCGATTTCGTTTCTTTATCGAATCCTAAACAATTCTCTAGAACATCAAAATTGACAAAAAATTGTTTCCGAGTCGCGCAACGCATTTGAAGTTTACATGAAAACGCATAGAAACGCATGGTAACGCAGAGAAACGCATGCATTTAGATAAAGAAACGAAATCGACATTCCTCCGAAGGATCTGAACCAAATTTTTTTAACGTGAGTAGGGCTCATACCTAGTGTATGGAAAAGTAACAAGTTTTGGTCTTTCCGAAAGCACTCATATTCTATTATAAGGCATATAGGATTGTTCAATTGTATTATATATGACTTGAATATAGATAAGAGAATTATGAGAATAGTATAACCTATGTCTATAGATGTCATAAGGGTTAAGAATGAAATCAAAATTATTTTAAATTTGTCATTTAAAATTGAACAAATTTATTTTCTTTCTTACCAAAATTTGACTGAGTGTAATCATTAGTTAAAAATTTTAACTTAAAATTCTTTGGTATGGTGAATAGATGATAAATCTATGGTAATTTAGAATGTAGAATTAAATCTCCAAAAATAGAATGAACATTGAGATTGAGCACCAATTTTCATTCAAAAATATTCAAAACTAAACGGAGTGGTCGATTAATATTCCATCTAATAACACAAACCAACTTCTTTTCAAAGGAAACATCTAGCTACCAATAAATAATCAGTTTTAGCATAGTCATGCTACACAAAAAGAACGACAAGATAATTACAAACGAGGCTGTTGCGTACATTTACTATTATTTAACACATTAATAATATTATCGTTGCATCCTCAAAGTTTTTGATAAAGTTTTTCATCAAGATTGCTATTAATATTAAGAACACAAAACATTCTTATAACCGAAAAAACAACACAGAAACTGGTTTCATGGTCCGTTCTGAGAGAGTATTTTTGAATGTAAATGTTATTATTATTATTATTCTAACGTTTATGGACAATCCATTCATTTTTTTTGGCTGGCTGGACAGGTTTTGATCTTGTAGTAAACAAAAAATTACATTCTTAGCCAGGTGTACCACGTACAACTGTAAGGTATATTAGATTGTTTCAATTGCTGTTTATTACATTGCAATTGAATTTCGAGCAAAGGCGAAACAATTTGTATTCGAAATTTCGTTCTGTACGTCTTTTCTGATCTATGATAGGTAATGGAAAATGTGAAACTCGAAGGAAATGAAAATAGCTCAACGGAACACTTAGCTAGTATTGTTTTTCACGAACATCTTTGCAAGTACAGACTTAGCAAATGTTTATTAGACCTGAAGCAAGAAGTACACGAAAAAATTCTCTTTGAGACAGTCTTTGAGTAGTTAACATGCTACCTTTTTTAGAGCATCTAAAATTTCGAAGTTTAGAGTTTTAGACGATTTAAAATGGCCATTTGTGTACCTGATTTGCACGATTGATTTTAGGAAATTTTGCGAGTTGTAGGCCGAACGGAGTGAGGCTTACAAGCGAAAGTGCCTAAAATCAATCGTCCAAAGCAGGTACACATGTGAGTTTTCATGCAAAGGGCCGAACACTCTAGAAAAAATGAAAAATTGCCCTCATTTTTGGCCCGAAGCATGAAAAAGGTATTTCAGTTAGTAGTAGTCTAATTATCAAAATTATCGCTAACTTGCCATCTCAAAGTTTAAGTACAACAAAAGAAGGCAAACTTGCACCCTTTGGTGATCGTTTCATAAAACGTCTCGAAAAGCATATTCAAAACTCATGTTCCAGCTTAGTATTTTTCACTTCTTCATCAATTATGTGGAAAATCGCTTTACGATTTTCGCCCTTTCAATTTATTTCAGCCATTTCAGTCCATAAGACAATCGATGACAAGTTGACACAACAACGAATATTGTGCTGAAATAACTAATTATTGTTTATACGTTAAATGTCTTTGTTCTGAGTTATCTATACTCGAATAGATTGTCAGGATTACGATGTACTGTAACGAAGGCAAATTGTTTATTGGATCATTTCTTCCTGCACTTTTACCGTGTTAATTAATGAAGAAAGATTTTCCAGCAGCAAATGCTCACACTCACATGTACAGTGTGCGGGCTGGGCAAGTATATGAAATCTAATAGAATATTATCAAGTTTATGATCAAGTTCAACAGTTTGCGATAATTATATTCGACTTTCCGAACGTAACAATTATTAATATTTAATTAAAAATTGCTAGTCAGCACAAAACGTTTCAGTTCATTTTCGTTTCATTGCTTGTGCAGATACATTATGAAAAGTCTGTACGGTTGACATCATTTTAATTATTTATCTCTATAAGATATGAACGTAGATTTTCACCGGTTGTAAATAAAAATGAAAATTCGAAGTCAATTCATTTTCGTCGTCCTTTTCGTTACTTTGCCAATGTTTGTTGGGCAAAGTTACTCTTTCCAAAGTGTTTCTGAAAGTGAAACGGCTGAGGCCCAAATCGTTAAACGAGGAGTTTTCGACTGTAATACAAAAAATTGCTGGGGCAGCATTGGTGAGTTGTATGCATTATCAATCATGAAGTGTAATTGTAAATTGAAAAATAAATTTTCATTCTAATAACGTAGAAGTACGTGATCATAAATGTTCAAACAAAGAAGATCGATATGTAACCAAACGATATCTTATTTGCTACTGTTGCAGAGACAGTCAAAATGAAATTTAATGAAAATAATATTCTGTAAATAAAGGTGGAAATTCTCACAGAATTCTCTTTTGTTTTTGGTTTTGCTTTTTATGTTCACCTTTATTGTCGTCGGCATCAGTGTGAGTGGTACCCTTCATACTTTTCAAATTTATAATTAAACACAGTGACTTTCTGTAACTATTAAGCTGTTTGTCCTCAACCTTCAACAACTGTAAGTTTTACTGTTTCCCGTTTTTGTTAAAAATCGATCACTAAAAAGTAGATGTCTGTCTACGTCTACGTATTGAGGAGCCAAAATTTCGTTTTTCTTTTATTTTCTTTGCTTATTCGTTATTATGTGCTTTTCAACTTTCCCTCACGGTACTTGTTTGCTATCGGTCTTGTGGTCATATTTAGCCTTAGATGGAATTTACCACCAACTTAGTGCTGCACTATCAAGCAAATTCACGGAATAGGCACCCCAGCGCATTGTTTTAGTACAAACGAAACCGAGATACCATACTGCAAGCCATACATAAACGTCCAGTCATCTGCTATCAACAACTGCTCGCAACTACTACCAGAATAAACGATCAACTTTGGGGTAGTGTTCTTTTATAATGAGAATTGTATACTCACTCAAACTAATGAGGTAATAGATTTTATATCAGAACCAAAGAGATACTTTACTCAAATGAAGTAACAGATTTTGTTGTGAAAATGTATGTCGTTTCTAAGAAGTTATCTATACAACCCAGCATTGATGGTGAAACAACCGGATACATTAATTCGACAGACTCATAATGTTACCAACGAAACTATGCAAAGTAGTACTCCCTTTTGCCTAAAAACGAGTGTTAAAACCAATGAAGTAAAAGATGAAAATCACCAAAATCACATGGGTAACTGATTCTAATGATCATAACGTGATAAATACGCTTACCGGTTGGTAAACGTTACCAAGTACTCTAAAAAAAATAATTATACTCTTTGGTTAAATCAAACCATTGATTGTTGTGCTGATTGACCATTTTGTACACATAAAAAAACGGATTCTTTTGTGCATAGAAACACATCAGTAATATTTATATACACACTAAACATTATATGACGGAAAATGCGGCTAATCATCATGTTGAAAAGCAAATTTTTTGTGTGTCCTCTAAGTTAAGTGACTATAAAATTTAGTATTTATGGCAATGAATTTAAGAAGAACAAAAAAATGATGACAATGAACAAACAAACAAAAATATAATATTATACGTAAAATACGCTCTCCAACACGTACCTCAGAAAATACAAAATTACAGCTAGTCCCACCGCTGCACAGATTGTACCACCAACCCATATAGCAAAGTTATTAGAGCTATCTTCGGACATTTTATTCTTCTTTTTTAATTTAAATTAATTTTTTAAATTGACACCAATGGGTTATTAGTTCGTACTATTTTTATGGCAACAAATTTTTCGTTTAAACACAAAACTCATGAAATTCTGTACCAGAAAAAGAAATTACCTTAATAAATCTAAAACACCACTGACCGGTCGTCGACTCATAAGTAAAGAGAATTTTTGTTTCTTTTTTTTAAACTCACTTATTTCGTACAAATAACGAATATATTTCAGAACAATAAATTTTAATCGCCGATTACAGATATTATAAATACAACAATCCGTCCGAGGTACTTTTAGCTGTGTATTTTACGTGTTTATTCGGTGAACACGCGACTCCAAATGAATGAGTTTCTTTTCGGTTTCGATGTTTCTGCATACGCCTAAATATTTAACAAGAGGAATAAAAAAAAATCCATTTCACTATCTTCAGCTCTTTCGTATAAATATATGTTTGGATCGTCAAAGAAACCGGTTTCAAGATCGCGTCTACACACGTCAACATAACTCAGAAGGAAGTTGATTTGTTGTTGTATTATATGCGGGAGTTAATGGGTTCACGAGGAAGAGTAACACAATTCTTAAGGTTAGAGGTAAACTTATATGAAACGTATATAAAGGTGAGCAGTCCACTTAAAATTGCATTACGAACGCACCTGATTCGCTATTGCACAAAATTACAATCACAATTCCATTCTGTGAGACATCTGACGAAAGTATTTCTAAAAGAATTTCAAATTCATTACCACGTATGGTATATACCCGATGGTCGAGGTAGTAAAAGAAAATTTAGTGATTTCGATTGCATGGGTATGAATGTACAATTCAACGATTCTTATTGTCTTTTAATGTCCATTTCTTAAGTGAATGGCTTTGAACATAATATTCTATCATCGAGTAATGGGTCAATGCATTAAGTAAATTGCCAGTGAATGACTTAATTCGATTTGATTCTATTCGAACTGAATGCAAGTGCAATTCATTCAAGTATAATCTTTGGTAAACAAACCACTTGAGAAAAACTTATTGTGTTGAGAGCATTTAACAATTTTATATTGAAACCGGAGGACAGAGTTTGGTGTAGATATAGCGGAAAAATTCTGTTCGTTTTGCGTAGCATGTTGGTTTTATTTTAACTTGAAATTAGTCACAATGTTGCTCAAATTATTCCATTAAGTTAAAGGTAAATAAGGCGTGTCTGGCGCGCTCGTAAAATTGAAAAATTTGGAAAATTTCCCCATCAATAGAAATTATAAAATGAATTCAATTCAATGTTCAATTATCACTAAGTACAGTGATGTAACAATGACTGTAAAACTAAAATTCAGCCGCCGTTTCCGATTTTAATTTCTTCAGTACCACCGTCTCTGATGATCCGAATTTAAAATTGAGGAATTTATCAATTTCCATTTGATTTCTCAATCGTTGCATACGTTCCGGTTCATGACGTTCTATCTCTCTAATGTTCGTAATCACTTCTTGCTTCTCCGTGTCGGACAAAATGTAAAAATTTTTCATCAACGTTGTTAGATTTGAATCACTCAGCGTGGTTGATGGAAACGCTTGAAAGGCTGATGATTTTTTTTTAAAGGCGTCATCAGTAGTTGGATCTGTCTTTAAGGAGATATTATTCATTCGAGTGTTAGGAATGGTGGAATCCACAATGATTGACGAATTTTTACTGACATCAGTTATTGGCTCAGTCTTTTTTGATGGTTCCACGTAATTACGTTGTCGGTGCGACCTACCGACCACTTTTCCCGTTTCCGATTTTACTCCGCGCTCAGCGTCGCATTCCTTACCATTTGCCAATGATTTATCGACCAATTTTCCCATTTCCGATTTCACTCTGCGCTCATCGTCGCATTCTTTAGCATTTGCCAATGATTCGTATTGGTCGACATATTGTGCAAGCTTTACTTTCGAAATATCTGATCTGCCCTGTTCATTCATAGCCACCAATATCTTCTCGGCAACTGCATACCGATCACGACTTTGGTTTTGTGCCGGTGATGCTGCAGAACAGTCGGTCGCATCGATTCGGTTGTTGGAATTTTGCGATGACGTGGTCCCGATACGTTTTCTTGCATTGGCTTCATCAATTAATACATCCATGTGTCGAATGGTTCTCTTAACTGCCGCTGTTTTATTCTCGTCTACTATACCCGCACTTAGCAGACCTTTTAGCTTCTCTCTCGTAGTTTCAAATAAAATACAGTGGTTCAGGTCATCGAGCATCTGATTGGAAAAGTTTACGCCGATCGTTTCCATTGCTATGGCTTCCGTCATCAATTCAATCATTTTCGGTCCCAGACTACCGAGATAATTTTCAAAAGCAGATAACAAGCTGAGAACTGAAATAATCGTAATCGGTTCTTCTTCGTCCATAGCCGGATCGCTTGAAGTCGGTCTGCAATCTTTAGATAATCCGGTTTCGGTTGGATGTTTGAAGCCTCTGTTGTAGCTCAACAAACAATCTGTTTGGTTTGTTCCTTTTCGATGTGGCCTGGATAGCACATATTCTCCATAGTCGATTGAAGTGGGGATACTATCTGTTGGACGGTTGAAGGCGCTGTTGTAGCTCATTGAATAATCTGCTCGACTTGCTCTTTTCAGATACGACCTAGGTAAAGCATATTCGCCATCGCTAAATCCCCATTCAATTGAGGCTGGGATTGTTTCTGGCGGACGATCGTAGTTGCAACCTCCGTTGTAGATCAATGAATAGTCTGCTCGGTTCGCATGTTCTTCGCTGTTGATTTTCCATTCGATTGAGGCTGGGAATCTGTAGTCTTTAGCAGTCACCGGTTCTATCGGATGATTGTAGCGTCTGTTGTAGCTCAATAAATAATCGGTTCGACTGGGTATTTCGTAACTCGGTCTGTATAAAGCAGATTCAGATCGTTCAGATGAAAGATTGAACTTTCTCTGCGACTCAAAATAGGCACAGGTTCTGATTTGATCATAATCTTCAAGCGATTGGCGATAGTTTTGCATGAGGGCTTGGTGTCGTTGTGGTGATCGGGATCTATCACGATTCTTACTTAGTTTAGAGTGTGGCTTCTTTTTACGATGCTCTGGTGGTGATCGTGATCTATCACGACTTTGACGTGGCAGTGCAAGGGTCTTACTATCCTTTTGACGATGTCCACGATGCCCAGGTGGTGATTGTGATCTTACACGATTCTGACCTGCATCTGCGTGCGAACATTTTCGATTCGGTGGTTTATCCACAATTCTCAGTGAAGAGTGTTTTTTGTCGATGTATTTACTTTCCTTCCGTCGACAGCTGCTAGATGAAGTCGAATTTGAAGTCTTTACATGGAAAGGGCTGTGATGCGTAGAAAGTTGAGGCGAACTTTTGCACGAACGAAACCTTTTATCAAATTCTTGTGTTCTTTCTGGTGAAATTGGTGACAAAGCCGATTTCTGACTTGGGAGCATTGACGTACTCGGCCGTATCAAAACTTTATTATGAGCTCCTAATGGACTCCTAGTGGAAACAAAGATTTTTTTTGCATAATCTGAAAGTTTTTCAAATGACACTCGACCTACATCTCAAATTCACTGGAAGTTGAAATTGACTCTAGCCCAAAAATGGAAGTTGTTTCGTCAAACTCGGAGACTGGAGATAATCCTAGAAAAAAGAAGGATCGAAGAATAAGATGTGTGGATGTTATTTGATCTTTATAGCACTAACCATTGGTTTGATTTATATCCATGAACTCGGTGAAAGTTCGTCCCATTTTCTCATCGATGTGTTTACTATTCAAAACACTCTCGTAGCATACTGCCTGACTGACGGAAAATTCGTCACTTTGAATAGTCTTTATTGATAGCCGTCCATAACGGTTTTCGATATTTTGGCAGATTTTTTCCAAGAAATTATATTTTTGCTCTCGTTTTTCCATTGCCGAAATCTTCTTAAAAGCAGTCGGGAAATGTTTTTCCTTAAAATTGAAAGAAATTTGTTTGAACTCAGCTTGTTTTCCCATTACAATAACATACCATACCAAATAGTTCAGCCGGTGCACGTACGATGTTAAATGATGGATAATCACTTGGAGATCGAATCTTCCTTCGCACAAGACACAATGGAAAATCGGCTCGAACGTGTCTCCAAAGGACACCTCAATAATGTATTCCATACCGATCATCACTTGATCAGTAATTTTGTCTAGCCGTTCCTGTAACTCGGATGACGCTTCTACAGTGGAACCTATTATAGACAGGCTGTAATGATTTTGTTCTTCTAGAAATATTATAGGAATTTCGTTTACCATTGAGTTGGTTTGACGATGGACCTTTCTCGTCGATAGTGCCAAGTTTTAGCTTGTGTTTCTTACTTCCAGCATGACTAATCAGTTTCAAAACGTCCATATTGTTCGTTGAACACAATAGGCAACAGAATCGTTTCGAATCGTTAGCCTCAATAACGGCAAACATGTTGTTCAGC
The DNA here is from genome assembly GCF_014529535.1 of Bradysia coprophila. Taxonomy (NCBI): domain Eukaryota; kingdom Metazoa; phylum Arthropoda; class Insecta; order Diptera; family Sciaridae; genus Bradysia; species Bradysia coprophila. The sequence continues at coordinate 288,712 of NW_023503608.1, read as the reverse complement.
TTTCCGTTAGCGTCTTTGATTTTCAGTGACAACAATCTGTTGACGTTCTGTAAATGGAATTTAGTCGATTTTCTACCAGAAATGTTAGAATTTCTGTAAATATGAACCTTTTGCTGATGTTCGCCGTACAAAACGTTCGAATTATCACGATTTCGGATCACATCGTTAATGGTGAGATCGTTTGACACGCGTTGGGCCATAATTTTCGATTGATTTTACTTAATTTTAATCTAATTACTATTTTGCCGTAATGTCAATAAATATCTTTTTACAATTGAAAACACTACTTCTGAGTTTAATAATTATCCTTTGACTAGGTAGTACGGCGTTGATCACTAGAATTAACGGTAGTTATAATCTACCTTGTTTACATGAGTACAATTAATATGAGTTGTTTCTTGTAGTAGTATGTCTAACTGTACAGTCACAATCGAACTAAATAGACAAGAAGGCACCTGTAAGTTTCACGTTGCAAACGTAGCTAGTCTACTACGACAGTTTTTTTTAAATTGTTATTGGGAAACGCTGTTTTGTACAATTCTATTTTTAGTACATTTTGTCGTAAAATTATAGACCTGGAGCCTGTGGTATATTGAGTCCCTCATATGGTCCTGGCATTCTCTTGGATGCTAAAAGGTGCCCATGAATACGAGCGACAAAAAATGTTCTACGATTTTCCTGAAAATGCATATTGGGGCATGCCAGACAAAAGGGAAATCGGAAAATAGCCACTTTTTGTCGTGATAAGCCCTTGATCTGAAAACGATGTCATTCGATGCCCACGGACCCCAATGAGCAGAAAAACCATCGCCAGACAAAATTCAGTGTGAACTGTCAGCCGTCAGACAAAATGAAAAGTCCAAAATTGTCAGTTTTGGTCGTGTCATTGGGTCCGATTGACACCAATTTTAGGTCGCGGGCTTATGATGACAAAAAGCGACCAATTTCGAGTTCTCTTTTTGTCTGGTGGCTCACAGTTGTCATTTTTTTTTGTCTGGCGATGTTTTTTTCATTAATTGGGATGTGTGTCATACATTTGACGCCAATGGCATATCACGACCAAAACTGACAATTTTGGACTTTTCATTTTGTCTGGCGGGCTGACACATCGATTTTTGTCTGACGATGGTTTTTCTGCTCATTGGGGTCCGTGGGCATCGAATGACACCAATTTCAAAGTAATATGCATTTTCCAGGAAAGTCGTATTTTGTTGCTCGTATTCATGGGCACCTTTTACCATCCAAGAGAATTCCAGAACCATATGAGGGACTCAAAAATAATCTTCAGGTCAAAATACCACAGTCTTCAGGTCTATTACTAATGGCAGCGCTCTATTTTTCGTGAACCAACTTCAATCAATATCAAAGTTATTTCACCTGCAAATAGGATAAGGGTACAGTATACCACATCATGGTAGCGTTTACGCCAGCGATCAACGGAATTCAACTCGTCACATTGAGGATATGGTTCAGGATTTGGAGGATAATGGGTGACCAACATTTGGGAATATGTTAGACGAAGCAGAAATTCTCGTCGATTCTTACTTGTAAATTGGAAGAATTAATTTTTTGAGAGTCGTCAATTTTTCTTTCATCTCTCTTGTTTTTGTTATAAGGTTAACAAAAGCAAGGTCCAAGTAATATATATTATGCATCTGTTGCCAAGATTGGTATTTTGACGTGTAGGACATTATTGCCCCAGCCGAAGGCGTGGGTCATAATGCCTACACGTCAAAATAACAGTCTGGCAATAGGTGCATATCATATTTTATCTGTCGAGAACAGATATATCGAGATAAACAAAAACTCCCTAGAGGGATAAGCTCGAGATTATCGTTCTAGACAGATAAAAAATTTTACGCAACGAAATTTATTTTATCTCCTGCAAGCTGATATTTCATACATTACGCGTTTCTGCATATAAACACAAACACATACATAACCACAGCCTATACGATTGGATAATTCACACATAACCCACCTAGGGTAAATTTACTTTCCATCTACATATTTGAAAAAAAACAAGGCATCAGAACAGTCGGAGCGTTTGCTGCGACTTAGCCCCGTACGACCCGTAATCCTATTTCGTCCGTAACCATAATACGTCCGTAGCCGTAATACGCCCGGAACCCTAATACGTCTACAACCCTCTAATGCGTCTGTTACCAAAATGCAAGTCAAGTTGGGCATGGTCAAATTTACTGAAAGTGTTCATTTTTAAAATTGCGCATAGCGCAATTACGAAAGCCCGTACGAAGTACCTCTCAAATAAAACCAACAATTTACGACATTATTTTAGAAACCCAAAATTGTTTGCTAACTTTCTATTGGGTATTCAATTATCTCTCAAATGAAACAAAATTTAGCAAAATCGGATGAGATTTACTCGATTTATGTGCAAAAAACACTTAAGGCCGAGTAGCGGCCTTAGTCCAAGGGCCCAAATTTGAAACTTTTTTCGACACGTTCTTTTCGGTATTCAGTTACCTTCCATAAAAAACTAAATCTAGCAAAATCGGATGAGATTTACTCGATTTATGTGCAAAAAACACTTAGGGCCGAGTAGCGGCCTTAGTCCAAGGGCCCAAATTTGAAACTTTTTTCGACACGTTATTTTCGGTATTCAGTTACCTTCCATAAAAAACTAAATCTAGCAAAATCGGATGAGATTTACTCGATTTATGTGCAAAAAACACTTAGGGCCGAGTAGCGGCCTTAGTCCAAGGGCCCAAATTTGAAACTTTTTTCGACACGTTCTTTTCGGTATTCAGTTACCTTCCATAAAAAACTAAATCTAGCAAAATCGGATGAGATTTACTCGATTTATGTGCAAAAAACACTTAGGGCCGAGTAACGACCTTTGAGCCCTCCCAACAAGCTCGCGTTGCATCTTACCCAAAAACAATGTTTAGCAACTTTGTTCTACTCGTCAATACCTTTCATTTGCTAGAGGGGTCACGGACGGACGGACGGACGGACGGACGGACGGACGGACGGACATTTTTTTTATTGCGGATTCGTCATCTATGAACACAACCAAATGCTTTGCCCTTACTGTCTGCTTCCAATTCGACGTGTTACAAACGGCATATTAATCTTATAAGCCCCCAGTACTTCGTACGGGGCTAATAATCGCCGAACGGCGGAAGCGAACACGGGACCAGCAGCATATCAACCAAACATGCTGACCACTACGCCAACAAATCACATACCGCGATGCAATTGGTGTCGGTAGTGGTTCGTTAGTCACTTCTACATCGATCAAATAATCAGAGTAGTCGGAATGATATGATTTGAACGAAATGTTGAGGTGGATAGTATATGTGTGTGAGTAAGTAAATAAAGGATTCTCTGTATGATGTTTTTTTTTTGTTGTGAATGCGTTTTAAAACAACATGCTTAATTAATTAATTTTAAATATAAATTTTTGTGGTTATTTCGCTAATGTATGAAATATCAGCTTGCAGCTCGCTGTCGCTCGAGGATCCTACTCCATATGAAATAAAGTACTATTTCAAATATGTAGATGGAAAGTAAATTTACCCTAGGTGGGTTATGTGTGAATTATCCAATCGTATAGGCTGTGGTTATGTATGTGTTTGTGTTTATATGCAGAAACGCGTAATGTATGAAATATCAGCTTGCAGGAGATAAAACATTGTTCTACCTTGGTGTATATTTCTCGAATCACTTCTTATGTACAATTGTATATACACTCGCTGACGCTCGTTATATACAATTGTACATACGAGGTTATTCTCGAAATATACACCAAGGTAGAAAATGTACTATTATTCACTAAAATTTAAGGAATCAAATTCAAATTGAACCATTTTCACCGAAATTCAGGCCGTAAGTGTGCCTAAAATTTGAATTTTAAGTGAACGATTCGATGAAAAAGTGAACCAAAAAATACATTTCAATACTTCCTTGTATGAAAATGACGCAGGGTTAGAAAGACCTATGAAAGTAGATAAGTAGGTATGGCCAGTTGGTATGGCCAGTCCATACAAGTCGGAGCACATACGGATTTGCATGGCGCCACCTCAAACGAACTCATTTCTAGTGGAAATTTGCACTAGAAATGAGTTCGTTTGAGGTGGCGCCATGCAAATCCGTATGTGCTCCGGCTAGAACAAATTTGAACGTTTGGACATACCTATCCATTTACTTCCATTGAGAAAGACCTCCGCACTTTCCATTTTGAATTTTGACCGCACTTACGGTGTGAATTAACTCTGATCGATCAAAAAAGGGCTGTGGAAAATGGTTATTACAGAAATTTCCTAGTATTTCTATTCCTTTGAGGTATCTTGACGAAAATCGGCCTCATCTAACGTAAAACCACGTCAGTACAACGTAAAACCTAGTAATACTCAAAAATACTTTTCGCATTTGAAAATGGTATAATTTATCATTTACGAACAGCAACATTTACGGACGGATGAAGATACACACACATTCTCCGTAACCGATGCTATTTAATTCACATGATCCGGTCCATAGACCTCGGCCTGAATTTGTACTGCAATATATTCTGCAAGTATCTGCACCCTTGGTGCGGTCGTACAATTGCTGGTTATCTATCCCACATTTCAGTCCTGTCCATCTCGGTGATTGAGCTTCTACTGACGACATAATTAGAGCCAAAGAGAACATGAACACAATTTGTAATTTCATCTGAAATTTCCCTCAATAAGTTGAATGAAAGTGAAAAACTGATAGAGAATACCTTAACGTTGGGATCGTGGATTACTTTTGGAAACGCTTAACTTCAACTGAACACACATGACAATGTGTACTGCTGAATTTATAGCAAGTTTACCTATCATCAGTTAAACAACTTAAATTCAACAAGTTTCCACATCTTTGATAATCGCAATTTTGTTACTGAATGGCATTGGTGGACTGGTAAAACAAGTTCCTCTTTACTCAGTACTAACAATAGCTTCTTTGTACATTGTCAATCCATTAATACATTGTGCAACGTTTACCTTATCAATGTTCACCCCACTCAGTTATTATAATTCCTCCCATATGAGTCGTAAACGACGAAATATGTGGTTCTGTTTGTGACTTCATGACTAACAAAGTTTAAACGGTTTAAACCAAAATATCTCGAAATCCATTGATCTTTTCTGAGAGTATGTTTGATTCATTTGAAAGCGGTTCACTAGTATGAAGGTTGCTCTAAGAAAAGTTCTACTGATTCCGAGCTATTTCAAGATCCGATTTCGTTCATCACGAGACAGGTCATGGAATAAGCCATATGTGTCTTGAGTCACGGCCTAAAAATTTGTGTTTACCGAAAAAAAAGAGTTGCCAATCGAGTGGTTTGCCCCTCGGTGTTTACATAACTTCGCAGAAAGTTTTTTTTTTTAAATTAGAAGTCGTTACCAAAATCAAGAATGAACATACATATCTGAGGCACGTTATAGATTAAGTAGACCATCAACGACAAAGTAAAAAATGAGAGAAGCGACTGGTTCACAACATTTTATCTAAATGCAATGCAAAAAGGTCCAAACGAATTAAAAACATTCCAATCCCAGTCGAAAAGTTACGGTATGTAATGTTTTTGGTGGGCTTGAAGCTTTTTTAGTACATCATCTGTCAGATCTGACAGGTCGCTTCACACATACAGACACAAGATCTAACATCAGCATGGTCAACAGCGATATCAATAACAAGAAAATAACGTAAACACCAAGGATTTTTAAGGAGTTTAACTTAAAAAAAATGAATTCCATGATGCTGCGAATCTTTACAACTGTAAATAAATCTCGTCTTCAAAAGATAAGAAATTTAAGGTTTGAAGTCATCGCACTTATTCAGTGTATAAAGCTTTCCGATTGACTGAAATCTCTATTCCATAGCTCCACATCTTCAACCGATTTTCCCGGTGTGTATGATTGTATTGTAATTGGTGGTGGTCATGCTGGAACGGAAGCGTGTGCAGCTTCGGCTCGAATGGGTGCTAGAACTCTATTGGTAACACATAAATTTGATACCATAGGTTAGTGGTGATGCAAGTGCAGTGAAACAATATAGACAATTACACCTTCGGGACTGTTCTATTCAGGTGAAATGTCTTGTAATCCTTCGTTCGGTGGTATCGGTAAAGGACATCTCATGCGAGAGGTGGATGCTCTCGATGGCGTAACAGCTAGATGCTGTGATATCTCAGGTGTTCAATACAAAGTAAGGCTCAGTCTACTTACGCGCCGTTTCTTCTGTTAAAGTAATTCAATGTTTTGAAATTCGAAAGGTGTTGAACAGACGACGTGGTCCGGCTGTGTGGGGTCCTAGAGCCCAAATTGACCGTCAACTGTACAAGAAAGCAGTCCAAAAAGAATTAACTTCCATGACCAATTTGGACATTTGTTATTCATCCGTTGAAGATTTAATTGTCAGCGATGCAACGGCAGATGAATCAAATCGAGGTACAATTAAGTCATGCCGAGGAGTCATTCTACCGGACGGCAAGAAAATATTTTCGAAAACAGTTGTCATTACCACTGGCACATTTCTGAGAGGACAAATAAATATTGGTGCAACAGTACGGCCAGCTGGTCGTATAGGAGATGCACCTGCTATTGGACTTGCTCAAACATTAGAATCACTACAGTTTCGCTTGGCTAGACTGAAAACTGGAACACCTCCTCGCATCAAAGCTTCGTCGATCAATTACACACAATTAGAAGCCCAACTGGGAGACAATCCTCCGGTGCCGTTTTCTTTTATGAATGACAGAGTTTGGTTGAATACCGAAGATCAGGTAAGATCTCTAGGTGTACAAACCGTTTCAGAACCAGTAGCACTAAAAACGAAACTTTTCTGCATCAGATTTTCTAATTCAATTTCTAATTTCGAATAGCTTTGTTGCTACTTAACATACACCACTGATGCAATAAACAAGATCGTCAAAGACAATTTACATGTAAATCGCCATGTAACTGAAGAAATCACTGGTCCACGATACTGTCCCTCTATCGAATCAAAAGTTCTCCGTTTCGGAGAAAAATCACATCAGGTAAGTGAAACGGTTCCGTCCAGTGCAGACTCAATGAATTAATGAATCCGTAGATTTGGCTGGAACCAGAAGGCTTTAACAGTGATCTCATTTACCCAAACGGTTTATCGTGCACGTTACCTGAAGAGCTTCAAATTGAGCTAGTTCGAACTATTCCAGGATTGGAAAAGGCTGACGTTGCTCGACCAGGTATTGAATTTAGTTAAACAAAATTGAATTCTGATCGTCTAAATGCAATGTTTCTTCCAATAGGCTATGGTGTTGAGTATGACTTCGTAGACCCGCGAGAATTATTTTCAACTTTAGAAACCAAACGTGTTAGTGGTCTTTTTCTGGCCGGACAAATAAATGGGACTACTGGATATGAAGAAGCGGCTAGTCAAGGTGTAATTGCCGGTGCAAACGCTGCGGCAAAGGTACAAAACAAGAACCCTTTGATCGTCAGTCGAACAGATGGATACGTGGGCGTCTTAATCGACGATTTGACGATCCACGGCACTACGGAACCGTATCGAATGTTTACCAGCAGGGCTGAATTTCGACTGACTCTACGACCAGATAACGCTGATATTCGTTTAACAGAATTGGGCCACAAAATCGGTTTGGTGTCAGACGAGCGATATCGTAGAATGGTCGAAATGAAAGAGAACCTCGAACAGGGAATATCGTTGTTGAAATCAATTTGCAAACCAGCCAATCACTGGAGAGATTCATTGAAAATAAAAACTGGAGGCAGTAACTTTACCAAATCAGCATTTGAAATGATGTCGATTGGTACGGCTGAAATAGAAGCAGAACACATAGCTGATTTATATCCGGAGGAACTGGACTGGGTGAAACATAATAGCACTCTCTGTAGGCGGTTAAAGATTGAATCACTTTATGAAATGGCTATTGTTGGCCAAGCTAAAGAAGTCGAAGAAGTGAGACGTGACGAGAAAATGATAATTCCTTCGACAATAGATTATTTTTCGTAAGTTAACCAGATTATGGCAAATGAAGCAGCATCGTTTGATTGTCTTTGTTTTGCAGAAAATCCATCAGCTTATCAAAAGAGGAACGGGAGAAGTTGATAATGATTCAACCACAAACTGTAAGTTGAACAGACGGAATTTAATCATCTGGATGCTTTACTCAATTAAGTCATATTTCAGATTGCTGCAGCTAGTCGGATACAAGGGGTAACACCGTCAACAGTACTGAGACTTTTGAGATTTGTAAAGAAATCAACTCAAGTCGCTGATTATGTTTAATTAAGTCTAAAACATCTGTTAACATAGTGAAAACTTGTGCTAAATACAGACTCACAACAAGGTTTTCAGTTGTAGATTCGACTTTTTTTTGGATGATAAGGCCATTCAAAAAACTTACGGTTGAGCGAACTTGTACAAAGGAAATGTAATACCGACATGTGGCGGTGGTGCACAGGTAGTATTCGATGATGTTGAATGCTTGAAGCAACGATCACCGGAAGCACCCGTTCGCAAACGATCCAGCCAGGGATTGTGAAACAGAAACAGTGACTATTTAAAGTTTACATTGAAATTGATAGATGAAAATAAAAGCGCATACGGAGGAAGAGCCACCTTTTGATGTTGTATCACAACTGCAGAATTTTCGTGAATTACACATTGCATCCTCAATCGTATTCCCTGGGCAATATAAACTCAATTAAGGAAAGTGTCTATCCAATTGTCGATTTTATGTTGCGGATCTCCTCAAATAAACTGATTAATTTAGAAAAATTTGAAAATCGATGAGTGGCCTCGGACAGATTTTCTTTTTATTTTACCGAACAGGACTTTGCTGAAATTGTTAAAATAGCTGGAACATGTATTTACACTAAAGTGTCGCTTTGATTTTAAATTATGGGGAACTATGTGACGATGAAACTCGAAAAGTGAAATTAAGCTGACAATTTTCAACTTTAGACGTATTTCTTCCGCTATTTTGAGCGTTAACCGTCGTGATACAAAAACTGTATTTATTTCATAAAAAAAACACCTAATTTCGAAAAAGTGAGACCAAATTTTCACTACAAGTAGTGTAATGATAGGATTAATCATAGAGCTGCTTGTGCGTCACTGTTGTTGCATTAACCGAACGTGTACATATCGTGAAATTTTGTTTTTCCTTGCAGAAGTAAATTAAATGTGAAACAGCTAACGCCGACCCGTACGAAACACCTATTCGTATCAAAAGCCTTTAATGTGAAACTCTTCATTTCTCTTACTTCATTTTCTTCTCTGCTGAAAAACTATTCTCCCTTTAAAATCACTTACATTATCCACTCTTTGCCTTGTTATCATATACAACTAAATTGCCGGAGGCAATATAGACAGCCCCGTACGAAGACAAATTTCATAAATTCCTATTTAAACAGCTATATACCGCTATATTTAACTATATTTCACTATAAATAAACATTTCACAGATAAATATATGCTATTATATAGCTCTATATGCCTGTATATAGCTGAATATAGCTGTATATAGGTATATATAGATGTCCGTATATGGAATCCCTGAAACCCCACACACATAACAAATTATTTCCATGTTAACAGAAACTCTCTAAGTATCATTTTTCCCAAGATATTTCTATTTTACTAAAATCCAATATGGCCGCCGGCAGCCATTTTGTTAGGAGACCGGAAATAGTACCGACGCTTTACATTCGTTAATACCTTTCAAACAAAAAAAAATTCATGAAATTCGGTCAAAATTTACTCGAGATATTGTCAAAATACACCACGTTCACTGTACTTCCGAGTAGCCAGATAAGAGCTCACTCCAAGAGACCTAGCTCACGCTCCGGAGAACATAATTTCATAAATTTTTTTTTCCCTGATTGGTACGGTCAATACCTATCTAATAAAGCTAAAACAGACGAAATATGTTCAAATGTGGCCGACCTACAAGCAAAAACTGCTTGCCGCCCTGTGCCTGTTCCACACCAAGGGGTCTAACTCACGAGTCGGTCATCCGATTTCCATAAACTTTTTTTTTGTCGATCGGTATTGTAAATACCTTTTATTTGACGTATCACTTACAAGTTTAACGTTTAAATGTCCGGAGATATCTTCGAAAAACCGTAAAGCACTTATTGGGCCACAGCTCGGGAGGGGTCGATCCAAAATCACTCATCTTCGAACTTAGCCTGTCTTTTGACATTACCAAACGGGAAAAAAAAGAATTTTCAAAATCGGATGCGTTTTACTCAAGTTATCGTGCAGACAGACGGACAGACGGACAGACGGACATTTTTTTTTTCGCGGATTTGGCATCTCTAGACAACCACAATAGGTTTCCCCTTACTCAGGGAGTCCAATTCGACGTGTTACAAACGTATGCGTAAACCCATAAGACCCCAGTACTTCGTACGGGTCTAAAAATCATTGTCGAAATCAAGTAATTTACTAAATGTTCAAATAATTATTCGTGACGTGAGTTTATGTTTTCATGTCTTGGTCTGGCAGATTTATGTACCTAAACGTAGCCAATTTTTCTTCATTTTTTGGCAGTGTGTCTAAACTGAACGCTCGGAGCCTCTTAATGAAAATACAGAGCATTTGTGATATTGTGTGTTGTCCTACGTCAAAAATGTCTATATAAAGGGCCATAGGACAACTAGGACAAGTCTTCATTAGTGACCTTAAAAACTGTTTAACTGTTATGAACGATATTTTTTTAGCTGAAAGCAAAAATAACTAATTCACAACACTGCTACATCATTTTGGTATTACCGTTCAAAAACATCACCAGTATAATTATCGAATCTACTACCTATTCTGCTTAGCTTCATTAAGAATTTTGCCGGTGCCGAAGCACCCAACGAGAAGTCAGTTATCAATTAAGTTTATTTATTCAGCTTTGGAAATTATTGATTTTACTAATATTTTTAACGAATATGATGACAGTATCAATACAGGAAAATTCAAAAAATTCGCCTGCGGTGCAACGTTCTCTTTAAACCCATTTAAATTGTTCCTGATTGTTCCATAATTCTTGCTCATGATGTACTACAAAATGAGAATTGTCTCACTTTAACGCGTGTGTCAGTCGTTCAACACTAGACGAATGGATGAATACAATGTGAGTATGTATTGTGGAAGGAAGCAGAACAATTAAAAGTGCAAATAAGAAAATCTTCAAAATTTAAAATGAGTTACGTTTACTACGCAACTGAAGTAAGAAAGAGAATGAAACAAAAACTCATGTATTTATTTTGAATCCAATTTTTCTGCAGAACAAAAAACCAGTCTGGTCGGTATTAGGATCTCCGACATCCTTACTTGAAACCTAAAATGGACCATGAATAATTCCATAATATTTTTGCAATCTCATACAACGTTACTGCTCGGACACTTTTACATTTTAGTTATACTTAAACATTATTCTGCTAATCTGCATACAGATCACAATTTTTATCTCTGTTTAAAGTAGTTTTCTTACCATTCGGCTATAACTATCTAAATTCACCGTGTCTCAATTCACTTATTGTTAATCCATCAAATACATCCATCAACGAAACGATATTTTTATTAAAATTTGTTTGATAAACCTCATATCTTCCACATTTATACATTTTTAAGGACATTATAATTTATTACCAAGATCAAATAAAATGTAATGTGCATATAATATGGGTGTGTTCATGTTTATATGCAGCGGTCGTTGCCATTTCTTGTAAACGGAAACTGTGTCAGCTTCAAACCGATTTCTATGTTAATTTAATGGTATTTCTTGTTATACTTGAATACCAAAAATATTTACCACGGACAATTATGCTTGTTCCATAATAAAGTCATTCCAAAAAGCAATTAAAATGTCACCAGGCTCTATTTTCCGGAAATTAATATTTGTTCGGAATTTTTCGAGTTGCCTTTCATTTTTCGTAATCTCGTGTCTAAGATACTTTGCAACAAAGTTGATAGCAATTCAAAAAATGTGCGGAAAAAAACTAGCAAAAACAAGCCCTGCTACACAGAAAACTTAAATCAATTCATCGTAACGACTGACTTTCTGTAAGCGGTAAGCTCGGTTAGGAATATCGTCAAGGTCTTCTAAATTGTCTTCCAATTGCACAGAACTGAGGTTAATATACCAACATAATACAAGACATGTCTGAACGTTTCAGCTTTCATTTTTTGATTAAATTGAAAAATTATTTCATATCAAAGTGTTATGGTTGTTTGGTGAACATGAATACTAATCGCATTGATTGTTTATGCTTCCGTATTTATTCATCGTTCACTGCCCATCAAAAACTAAAAACCACGGTATCATCGCTTCGATTAATATTGTAAACAATACGTCACGAGCTTTTGAAGTTTACGGTATAAGATTATATGGCTGGAAAGGAAAGCTCATCAATAATGCGTATACATATATTATACACACAAACAAATCTAATGTTTATGTGTTCAAAGTAATAAAATTATTAAATCTGTAAAGCCATTCACGCAACCTGAACTTGATTAGTGAACAAAAACGGAATCGCCAATATGCCGGTATATGATTCAAAAAATGAAAAAAAAAAATCTTACCTAACATAGTCAATAGTAATGGACTAGAAAAATCGAAACAAATCCAGCAGCTCTTGTGTATTGAATCAAAATTAATTGCAATTTAACTGGCTATACGCAACATGAGTTCGGTTGCGTTACGACCTAGCGTACAACTTTATTATTTTATACATTTTATTTAATAATAAATTAATTATTGAATTTCAAGTTTAACATTGGCGCAGGTGAAAAAATCTATTTGGGGGTTCGACCTTTGGTTGGAGACAGTGCCTGGCCTGGCTCAAAAAAAAACCCTTCGGGGTTGTGTGAAGAAATTTTTCAAAAAGCCCTTCGTTGCCCTTAATGGCGTGAACGGCCCATTAGGCCAGTAAGGCACTGGTTGGAGTCTAAAGCTTTTCGATTTTCATTTACGAAGAGTTGAAAATTCAGCTCATTTTTTTCAAACTTTTTTTTTACGAGTTTGATTCGAACCGACCGTTCCAGAGACCCTGAGCCGGTGTTAAAGTCATCATCAGTGGTAACGAGTCTCACATTTAATCTGAAGTAAGTGAAGTGTTAACAGGATATATATCAATAGCACGAATGACTACAGACATACCTCTATGATATCACAACGTTATCTGCTCTTAAGATTTATTCAATTCCTAATAGCTAATGTTAATTAACCTTAATTATATATTGGCTTCATATTTACCTAATTCATTATTACAAATTTATGGACTCAAATGTCTGTAACGTACAATTATTAACAGATCATTAACGATGACTGATGCTTGATGCTCAACATCAAAAAATTAAATTAATTTGCTACTCTCTTATGAGTGCTAATTTTTTAGATCAACATCTGGATTAGATATCGTTTGTGCAGTAAAGTAGAAATGAAAAAAAGAATGGTCTTACGCCGTCAATGTAAAAATGTTATATTCACAAAAATGTTTCATTTTGCTGGAAATTTGGAAAACATATATATAAAGTTACGCGAATGTTGTTATACGAATGTGTTAACTTATACTCACACTTAATGGTTTGATTTTTATAAAAACCCATAAAAACGAGACCAACAAATTCAGACAACTTTTAGCATTCCGATAGAATGGTCGAATCGATTAAAGAATTTTTTTGGTTTTTCAAAGTTTTCATTTTATTCGGCATACTAACGCGAAACTATGCCGCCAGATATCGTCCAATTTACAGTTTTATCGTCGGGCAATCGCACATCTTTCCGCAATTGAGTGAAGAAATTCGAAATCAAACCGAATATTCAAATAAAATTTATTTTAATTATTACAACAAGTGAGTGTTTAAGTGCCGTTCATAGTAAGAAAATATTGACTGAAAGTGAAGGTTTCCATGGATGGTCTTTTTTGCAATCTATTTGCAAATCGATGATTCGATTAGACATCCTAGACAATAAGATATGTGAAACACAGCCAATTTGCTTTAATCTTATTTGTCTTAGTCATATAAATCATAATATTTTGATATAAATTTACCGCTATGTACAGTCTAGGTCCCAGACAGTGATATAACATTTTATATAAAAAGCTTTGTTCGAAAGTTAATAGCGAAAACATCACGTTTGTGCATACAGTTCACTGTTATCCTCAAACAAAGCGGATTTTTGTTAAAGATGGCACAGTAAATATTTAAAATTACAAAAAAAATAATTTTCAAAACTTGATCGTAAACGGATTTCATTTTTTTCAATCAAAAAAGCTTACTCGTCGAGGAGTAGTGAAATAAGTAATGAATGACAAACGGAGCTTTATGAGGGAGCTTTTTCCATTTTTTGTTCTTAATGGCTCATTCCTAAGACGAGGGCTGTTTTCACCTACCAGGGTACCATACTGTATGAGTGGGTGCAACGAAGAAGTAGACTGTGATCTCATTCATATTTATTTGTTGTGGGATTGGATAGGCAAGAGAAATTTTTTCTAATGAATTCGTACCTGATGAAATTACATAGAATAGTTCACGGTTATTTGTTATTGATCAAAGGGCTCTTGGAGAGCAAAGGAGAGCAAAGGGGAGCAAAGGAGAGCTCGCAGTATTTAATGAATATTAGCGAACACTTCAGAAACGGCTACTAATTTTCTATCGACAGCATTGACAAAAACAGGCGATAAACTACATTCCGTAATGAAAAGTCCGTTAAAAGGAATGAAGTAATAGATTTCGTATTATTTTGTAGTTTAACCATTTCTAACAGTTGAAAGTTTGGTAACTTTGAGGTTTTCACGTGGAATTATCTTCTTTTTTTTGGTAATTTTTGAATATTTTCAAACCAACCAACGCTAACGCAAATTTTATTGTTGCCTTCTTTGTGCCATCTTTTTCTTTCCCAAATTAGTGTAATCTTTATCATTAATAACAAAGAATGTTTTTATCTTCAAAGTACGGGTGAACTAATATACCATACGACCATTCGTAAACTGGAAAATTTTGCATCAACGGAATGCGATCCAAAAGGAAAATTCGCTATCGTCGTTCCTGGCTGGCAAGAAAGTTGCGACGAACCGTGGGTGCAAGAATTGATCTCAAGTAAAATAGTACTGTTCAATAGCATTGAATGGGCGCTAAGTTGTTGTTCTACTCATATTTTCATTTTTAGAACTAAATCATTATCGAGGTGGATGCATAATGTGCATGAACTTTAGCACCTATGCAAATGATCGATACGTGCGATTGGTGCGATCTTTTGACGCGATAGCACATGTGTTGCATATCCATTTACTAGAGCTGGAACGAATCGGTTTTGATATGACAGAGGGATACTTGTTTGGTTTTAGCTTTGGAGGTCGTTTAGTTTGCGAAGCAGCCCGACGGCTTGGAATTCGTGTAATAAAAGATATAGACGGTCTGTATGCCAGATAACAGAGGATAATTCAATGACAATATTTGAAATTATTTTTCGAAAAAAAAGTCTGTGACA
This sequence comes from Bradysia coprophila, assembly GCF_014529535.1. Lineage (NCBI taxonomy): Eukaryota > Metazoa > Arthropoda > Insecta > Diptera > Sciaridae > Bradysia > Bradysia coprophila. Next base: position 273,219 of record NW_023503608.1, on the reverse strand, counting down.
TGGCTGGACCTCCTTTCGACATAAGGGGACCCACCGATTTCACATTATCAGCACAGAACGTCCAGTGCATACATACAAATAGTGGAGATAAAGGTACTCGCCACTTTACATGCCACCAAAATTGGAGACTCGGAAACTGTGGATTTTCACAAGGTGTAGTAGTAGACAATTCCAAATTAAGTCGAATAAATTCAACGAAATTCAACGAAATAGATGCTGCCCTTCCTGCTCCATTGGGCTCACACGGTCTTTGTCCATACATGTATGTGAATGCATTTGAGAACGATTTCTATGCCGTAGAGAAACCAGCGGCATGCCAGTCAAATCATCCTGCTAGAAATTGGCCTACAAACTTTAAAATGGGATACTTAGAAGACAGAAAACGGTAAGAAAGTTGAACCGATGCTAATACGCTGAATGTAAAAGATCGTTTTATATTTCAGTGAAGTTTTGGGTGAGTTATTTGCGCATACAAGTGCGGACTATCCATTCAATGTGGCCAAAACTGAAAACATCAGCTTTTACGTTAAATATGATGATGGTTCTGACGATTTCCTTTACGATGAATTCTCAATTAAAACGTCTACGATTAGAATTACGTAATTTAGGTTTGTATATACTAAGAAAATATGGAAACAGTCTTCTGTTATCGATACCGGCCACAAAAATAATTGAAGATCTCTGGTCGGTGATCTCCTATGTAAAATAGAAATTAATCGAGTAAGATAGATTTTGAATTTTGTATATATTAAGCGAAAGAAGTAACCGATACGACTGTATTGAGATGCACTTACAGTGTCTAAAATCGATAATACGTGAATTAATGGCAACAGAAGTATGAAAACTCTTATTGGCCTGACACTTTTCAGACTATTACCAGACTAAAGGTTCTTGTCATGAGTTGGTCAGTTGAATGTCAGCTTATAATAACAGTTTGTCTTTTCGCTACTAATGAAATTTGTAGACCGGAAAAGGGATGAACTTTTGGCGATAAGTAGGTTCATCTCTCGACTTTTCGCGACTATACTTTGAAACCCCAGTTATTCAATTTTAGAATTGCTAATAAAGTTTTGTCCAGATTTATTTTCCCTTTGCTTTTAATTTTTAAATGTTCTGTCTGCGGGACGGACACTGCACCCTGGCCTCCATTAAGCATTTTAGACTTGAAATCTAGAGTACATCTACGCACAGATCAAAATTGGAGCAAGATGACGTAGTGGTGTGTGTTGCTGGCTTATCAGCATTAACCAATAGCACAGTATTTCAAGCTTATTACGATACTGTGTCAATTATTAAATGACCAATAGCTATAACTTAATTACAAAGGTTGTTCTCATCGAGCCCGGGATCACTGGTTTATGGGTCCACATTCTACCGATTCACCTACCGGATTCCTAAGATTATTTGAGGTTTTTTTTGTTCTTAGTCGCTTTTCCTGTATATGTAATTCAGAACTGGAAACCAATCCAACTTCAGTGAAAGTGAAAGAAGTAATTTTGTCTCTTACTCGAATTTGTATCCATTTTTAGCCCCGTACGAAGTACAAAGGGGCTTATAGGATTACGATGCCGTGTGTAATTGATGGAATTCGAAGCAGACGGTAAGGGCAAAGTGTTTGCCTATGTTCATAGATGACGAATCCGCAATAAAAATCTTGTCTGTCCGTCTGTCCGTCACGTCGATATCTTGAGTAAATCAAATCCGATTTCAAAAATTTTTTTTCCCCTGAAAAATAGTCGAAATAGTGAGGCTAAGTTCGAAGATGATATTCGGGTCGGCCCTTCGTGAGTTAGGGCCACCTAAGTGGTTTAAGGTCTTTTGGTGATATTTATGGCAAAACAAACGATGGAAATGTAAATGACATGGCAAATGATAGGTATTGTCAATACCAATCCAGGAAAAAAAAAGTTTTTTTTTAAATCGGGTGAGTGGACCGTGAGTTAGGGCCTTAGAAGTGAAATGCTACTAGGGCCCTATGTGTATTTTTGTTTGATTTGGAAGGTAATCGAAGGCCGAATAGAATGTTGTTGAAAAAAATTTAAATTTGGGTCCTTGGCCTAAGGCCGCTACTAGGGCCCTATGTGTATTTTACATATAACTCGAGTAAATTTCATCCGTCTTTCTTAATTTTTGTTTCATTTGGAAGGTAATCAAAGGCCGAATAGAATGTTGTTGAAAAAAAAAAAAATTGGGTCCTCGGACTAAGGCCGGTACTAGGGCCCTATGTGTATTTTACATACAACTCGAGTAAACATCCGTTTGTCGTAATTTTTGTTTAATTTAGAAGGTAATCGAAGGCCGAATAGAATGTAGTTGAAAAAAAATTAAATTTGGGTCCTCGGACTAAGGCCGGTAATAGGGCCCTATGTGTATTTATACTCAATAAATTAAAATTTTAGGGCTATTTGAAATTTTTGTTTCATTTGAAAGGAACGTTGTACGGGGCTGCGTAATTGCGCTATGCGCAATTTCTAAGATGTACACATTCCATAATAATTTTACTTTAACTACATTAACCGGCGCAATAGGCTTACGGTCAAAGTAGGGTGACAGACGCACTAGGGTCACGTACGCAATAGATATACGGGTTTGTACGGGGCTCAGTCGCAGCAAACGCTCCGACTGTTCTGATGGCTCGTTTTTTAATTCAAATTTTCTTCAGATTTATCAAAAACTTATGGTTTGGTTGGGTATGTATGTGATACAGACGAGCAAAATGCTCTGTTGAATGCTTGTTGACTATTCTATTCTATTGACGCATATTCGCATTCACCACTCCCGGATCAAAATTAAAGCCAGGTTAAACAATCAATTTTGATTTGGTTGAGTATGTAATACATACTATGTATTAAAAGACTGATTCGCCATCGTTGATATTTGCGGCAATCGGGAGAACAATTCCCACAACTTATAATTATCATCGAGGTGAATATAGACAGTAGTATTTACCTCAACGATAACTGATACTTTCTGTTTGTTTATTGGCTCCTATTAACAGTAAAATCCAGAACTTTTAATTAACTGTACCCTTTGTACCAATCGAATCGAATTGTATGAACCAGAGCAAATAAGTTCCCATCGCTGATGCAACCTATGAAAATGCAGTTTGAACTGATGTTCTTTTTTGCATAATAGTAGTATTATGAATTTTACAGTATATAAAATCGTCCAGTCGACCGGAAAAAGTCCGCAAGTAATTTCAACGTTAGAGTGACTGAGTTGATAACTGAAGTTTTTTATCTGTTGATTTTTTAGTTAAGGCGTGTGTCTCTAAACGCAATAAATACAATTATTTTACCTCTATATGATCAGTGGCTCTGCTACATAAAATATTCGCTTTGTTCAGGAGTGAGTGGGTAAGTTGTTTCTACAGTTTTGATATGATTTTCTCGTGTCCAATCTTTACAACAACATTTTTTACCGTATTTTTTATCCTGCTGCCGACTTCAATAATTTTGTACACAAAAAAGTTGAAGTATAACGATCGACATGTGTACAGTATCATCATGACTGGTGAGCCAAGCATTTCCACCTCCAGCGAGTAAGTTTTATAAAATACGAAAAAATTCAGTACAGAAAAGAAGAACGAAATCCCTAGGCATAAGACAAACTGAAAATTCGAAAATTGAAGGATGACAACAAATTCATTTTGTTTTACCAACCGCTGACTGTACCTGCAAGGTGTAGCAGTAGTTAATCTTCCATATGATATTCAAAATAATGTGGTGCATCATTGATAGATCACGAACGTGTATAGTTTTTCCCTCGTGGGCAGTTATTGCACGTCCCATCCGATGGGATGATTTTCCGGCATGTTGTCTGCGGTAATGTACGTTATTGACTCATTGAATTTACATTAATCAGAGACTTTCCTTAATTAATTAAATGAAAGCCGATTTTTGCCAGTAAAATATGTTACTCGGAGTTCCCCAGAACGACCGGTTATCGTTTTTGTTGAACATCATCTAAACTACTTGCTTATCCAGTGTATAAGCGGAACAGTAGTTTTTATGTTACACAATGGAACGCTAGCCCTTACCTCAAAGTCTGATTGATAAAATTGATTCTGTCGGCGACATTTTCCAGAAAGAGCCAATACGTCACAAAAAATGAGTAAAAACTTCCATCAGCAAAAACGTTTCCCACAATTACATCGAAAACCAATTTGATATTCCCATTTTTTTCTTTCGCCAGCAATTCGAAACCGAAAGCAATCGTCAAAATCTGGCTCAGTAAAACTATTGCTATGTATCCCATTGTCATGCATTTGTAGGAAAAATTTATTTTACCACCCCGATTTTTGACCTGCGAATGAATTCAAATTGATAACTGAATCGACCGAATTTAGAAAATGTGACACCTGTTCGTCGAAATCTGCAAACGACAATAGAATGCCGCGTATAATTGACGCATTTACCATGTCAATGAACATTATAATCAGGTATATTACAACATAACCGAAATTAGCGGCTGAACCAGTCATGGACACTACAGTTACGCTATACAATGATATAATAGATTCGAGCTCCTTTCGAACAGGCGATTCTTTGTCGTCCCATTTTTTAATTAGGGGAATACTGATGCCAAACGCTAAACCGAGTTGAATCAAGCATATAAGAAGGTCGACCGCACGGATATTTGCTTTAACGTTAGAAGCGTTCAGAATTTTCGGTAACGGGTAAAGGTTGCATCCAAAAAATTTGGATATATAAAATATTGGGAGAAATGACTTAATGGTATTGGATGTATTAACGTTCAACATCACTTCGAGCTAGTGGCAATAATGTGGTGGTCGTGATAAAAGCAATAGAGGAAAATTCATTTGAAAATGGAAATGACGACAAAGCTAGTGTTAACTCTACCAACCATTTCAATAACACGCATTTTAGAAGGAAACCGAGTTCTAGATCGCGCATAGGTAGTATCGATTTCAACACCACCGTAACTTAAAGCTACTATTGTATAAGATTTCTTGAGCTTTAAAAAGCTTTCATGAGTTTTCTTGTAACTTCCAATGAAATTCTAGAATTTTAGAAAAAGGTTTTAATTTTATTTATTCATTTCATCAATGGCTGTGAAGCCCTCTGACTACTTACAATACAATTCAATCTAAGTTTCCAAATAGTTCAAATTTAAAATTACAAAATTAAAATTATAATGAGTTTATCGGTCCACAAATTCCCTCGCAATGACTTTATTGGGCCAGAGCTTTTTATCGATTATAGCATAAAACAGTTCTGATCTAACAGTTACTTTGAATGATACAAAGCTGACCGTGTCTAAATCTACATTAGGTGAGACGAGTTTCTTGCATGACACTTCTTCATTCGACGATATTACGTTGTTGTCTAGTAGATAGTCTACAACTTCGTTTTCGGTGATTGATGTGTGTAACCTGGACACATAAGCAGTCTTATGTGTCTCGGTCGGCCTTCGCGTATTGATATTAACGGATACTCGTTCGGCAACTGACGATGTAGTTAGCACCTCGGCAAAAGAACTGCTAGTAGCGGATGGAGTTTCGAGTTCCGATGGTTTCGTGAGAGTTTCATGGAGATTTACGGCATTTTGTTCTGGCATATGCTGAGCGACATCGGATTGATTCACGTCGGGTGTGGTTAGCAGGTTCGATCTATTCGTAATCGAGTCATTGGCCTTTTCAATATCACGGTTGGCGTTCGGAGGTTTGTTTGGCAAAAAGACGGAACTTTGGATTGGTTTTCCACTTCGAATCGATTTGCGGTTACGTATGGCAGCAGGAAGGGAACGATGGACGTAGGATGGCGATGATGTTGGAACAACGACGGAGGAATTAAATACATGAGACGAAACGTTGGGCGAGCGTGTTTGAATGATGCAACTATCACAGAACCATTGCAGATTCGGCATTTCTCTGTAGCACAGCAGAGCATCTTTGCTGAAATTGGCACATTCAGCGTGAAAAACTTGGCCACAAATTCCATCGCAAATGATTTTATTTTGGCTACCATTTCGGAAGCAATCATCACACACAGTGCTGCTGTTCATTTTCTCGATTTATTTCCAATATTCAACGGGAAAGGAACAATACCAAGTCTTTTGCTGCATTGACATTGACGTTGAGTGGTGACAAAAGGTATAGGTCGTATAGGTAGCTATTGTTTGCGTCACACACACAAACATTTAATTGTGGTTAAGCGCACTGGAAGAGTTCAACTTTCGTATTTCGCTGATTATCACCAAATAAACACTCAAACTTTACATAATACACGATACTTCATTAGAAGAACACTTTACATCGTTATTTAAAAACAGGAAAACAATTATTTAGTCGGAATTTCAGTCGAAATAAAATGAAAATTTGAGAGAGATCAAAACGCGTACGTTGTATATGCCGCCATTATCGCCACTAAGTTTAACGATAAGAAAAATACGACGCTTTTGGCTTACCATGTATTTTAGTATCTCTTCCTAGGACATTTGATGAACATATAATCGGTTAAAGGACGCAAATAAATACCTATTGTGCATTTAATGACTCCATTCATTTACCAACTACAAATGTTACAGTTTTGTTCAATTGCCATTCTCACACGAAAAGAACACGGTTACAACGACTCATTTATTATACATAACTCTAATGACTAATATAGCACATAATTTAACAGTTGAACAAAACAAAAATTAACGAAATTTACATTAAAGAGAGCAGCGTCACAAACGAGGTCACACCTCACCTTTGACTTAGACTTGAAACTATTTTTTGTCTGATATTGTTTTGCTGACTTTTTTCAAAATAAATTTATCAGATAAACGTTGGAAGGGTAACTCATAGAATATTACAAACAATACCGATATTAAATAGCTAGCAACGGTGACGCCAAGCAAACTCATTACCTGTGAATGTTAAAAGGTCACTTTATTTTAGGGTTTGTTAAAAAAGGATGGTTATACTTACAGTATCTGCCTCATCGAAGTGAGAACTTGTCTCCTTCAGGCCATAAGCTGCCGTAATAACAATAGGACTGACCATGAACATACTGTATGTAAGTTTATTCAAATGAATAAAAATTTGACTGCTCATTGCGTCTGAGAAAGCTCCTGCAATTAATTAAATTGGTCAAAAGTTTGAGGTTCCTGTTAATCTCAACAAAAATTGACTTGCCTCCATAGCCCAATTGACAAATCAATACTACCGATCCTATAAATAAACCAAACGAAAATTTCCCCAAAGAGAACCACAACGAACATATCCAAGTTTGTACATCCCGTTTGTACGTCATATGGATGGTAAATGAGAATATTACAACAGCCAGTGTCCAGAATGCAATCACTGTAGTGCACTTCAACTCAATTTTGGTATCCTTGATTTTGTACAAAATGTAACCGATTAAAATGCCACCGAGGTATGGATTGAATCGTGTATATGGCTTGATGTACAGAGTGTCAATTGTTTCTTCTACAATATCGGTTCTGTGAAGTGATAAGTTTAGAACGACGTTTGTTGACGGGGAAGCATCAACTTACTGGAATGTAATTTTGTTGATGTAGTTGAGATAGTAACTGACGGCTAATGTTGCAACGGTTACAGCGACAAACAGTGATTTAGAACGGTGTGAATTCCTGTTCAAAGAAATTTTAAAGGAGAATCAATTTTTGCAACAATATTTGAGCGTAAAATGTGAAAGCTACATCCAACAATACAACATTAACTATGAGAAAATGTTAATAATTTGTTTATTTTTACGAAATGCACGTGTGCTGCCAAGGAACATTCAACCCATTCAACCACATAATGCCAAGATTTTGTTTATTCATTCACAAATATTTTATTTGTTCTTCGAAGTTCACATGCACATGAAATCGTAAAAAAAATGTTTCTGTTTGGCTGTGATGATATCCAGCTCAACTCAACACATCTGTTTGAATGGCATAAAAAGTTTTCTTTCGGCAAAATTACTCAACATCAACGTCCATTGAACAAAATTTTATTGATAATTCTCGTCACGTAACCAAAGTCGTAGAAGAAGATAAATGTAAGAGATTTTTGTCAAAAGACTCGCGTAGGGTTCAAGGTTATTAGTTCCGAAATGGAAGAAACACCATTGACAGTAAGACCTGCACTTAGTGCATAGCTTGCGAGAAATAATCTCTGAGAAACGATAAGTGTTTTTTCATTAGGTCTAATACTTATAATGTTTGGTGCAAAATCTTTTACTTCATTGTTCATTCGTTTTAACATTACCAACTTAGTTTGCTTATTTTTGTCGTTGCAGTCGCTAGCGCAGATGATTCATCAATTCAATAAAGGCAATATTTTTTCATATATTTCCCATTTTTTGCACTCAAACTTCGAGTGGTCTGTTGTCTCCATAAATGTATTGGATGCATCTAGCCCAGAGCTTATTTTAGCGAATTTTTCAGAATTAAAATTCTCTAAAATAATCCGTGATTCAACCTTTGAAACCGGAAGTGAAAACTAGGGGAACGCTTCAGAAACAAAATGATTAAATCGGAAACGTCAGGATTCAAAAATGGGTAACCCGCCGATCTCTATTTTTACTCTATGAATGAAGATATTAGAAACGCTGGCTGCGTTTATGGTCACCCAAACTTGTAATAAAATAATAATTTAGCCAAATATCAACGGCGCATTTACATAAAATCTTTCGTCATTCAAGCAAGAAATATAAAAGGTATAATCCCACACAGCCAACAAACATTTTGGAAACAGAAACGAATATTATTATGTGCTCTAAACACTTACTTGGCATACACGAACAATATGAACAGACATATGATGTAAAATTGCATATCACACGCCAGATACCACGTCCAAGAGCTGCACATTCCCGATAATGTGCTTAAGTTTTGAATGTAGAGCATATTCATCCACCATGAACTATAAATAGTTAAATACTAATAATATTGGGCTGCCAATTACATTACGTAACCTTTCACTCACTCTCTGCAATACAGATCATGGGATTGATCAATCCAAAATGGCGAATACTTCTCTAGATAAGTCACCAGAACTTCGCTGAGTACCATTGTCAGGATCAAAACCGGTGTTAATCTATCAATAAGTGGTCAATGGTCATCTGAGACTTAGTTGTGAATATTGGTTGATATGCGAACCTACATTGTAGGTGCTACAATGACTTACCTAACGTATCTATGTATGCAGAACTTTAGGAAAAGTTTCGTATTTTCCATAAAATCGTTTGATACAATGGATTTTCGCGTATCGTCGTTTTTTAGGAAGTTGTACGCCAATAAAATGGCGCTTTAAGTAATAAGAGAAAGTTCGTAAACACGAGAGCTTGAAAGGAACATTTTCGAAAAGAAATCACACCTGAGTACGAAGAACACATCGACATATAAATACGCTTGGAAGACCGGTTGATACATAAAATATTCCATTTTCACAGTCAATTGGGGAATGTTATCGAGGGTGAAAGCAGAATGATAGTTGATATGGAACGCTATTGTCCAGATACAGATTACAGTTCTGAAACGAGAAATTGTTTGAATGTTTAAGGAACTCAAAGTCACTAGTACGACATTAGTATTAACCTGATTCCAGCAATAGAGGATAAGAAATTATTATTTGGCGATGTTTGGAACAAGCGATTGTAATTTTCCATAATATCGAAACATTCAAATATTCGATGGAACAATGCCTTGTCTTCATTTTTATCTGGAGTAGGTTGTCTCGTCTGACTACTGTCGTTGTCATTGATATCTGGCTCGGTGTATCTTATTTTAGCACTAATATTGTTGTAAATGGATATACCCGACGTTACTATGGCAAATACGAATATGAGACTGTAAGAAAAATCTGATAGCGAAATTTATTGCACAGAAAAATCCTAACTTTTACTTACCAGAAAGCGTAGAAACACTTTTCGGTCAGAAGAGACGTATCGAATTGTGTTGTTTTTGTACCAACTACTGTAAGGTTAACTTGGAAAATGCGTTGTACAGAGATCTCGTTCTTGTTTAAAAAATTCTGAGTTGACTTCATAATTTCTTCGCCCTTACACGAGTCAGGCACACAAAGTCCAATGTGAATAATCGGCTAAAAAATATTTAAAAACGCTAATATAAACTGACGTAAACTTGACTCTCTTCACTTTGTAACTATGATAATTTTCAAGTTTTACGTCAACTTATAATTATATAAAAATAGCAATTTCCTTATCAAAGGAAAACATTGTTGAAATCAAAGGCTCTCACAAAATGTTCCCACTAAGCGCAGAAAATACACACAGTAAAATTACCTCCTCTGCATAATTTAGCAACATTTCCTTTCTAACCAGTTGGTCTACAAGTCTACATGCTTTTATTTTTAGAGGGAGGTTCTACCGAATTCTACCATTTCCTTTGCAACAACCCAGCTCAAGGTACAGACGGCAATCATATGACCAGTATAATTATTATTACTTCTGAGCTTGTCATTATTTTTGTCGTGGTTATTGATAACAGCACGAACGAGTAAAGTGAACCGCTCCTGCCTGGTTTATTTTACTCTGCCGTGATAACAGATGGATACTGGATAGCCGTATGTGACAGGTTAATTGGATTTAAAACTAAAAATTGAAACAGCCTTACCGTTCAACTGCGACGCGAAATTTTCATTGAACTGTAGCCTTATTTGATACATTAAAGAAAAGTTCATCAAGTTCACAACTACATTATTCTTTGCAAATAATGTTGTCGTAATTTTGTACATAAACTGTAGACTAGCCGGTAGTGCTCTCGTATATTTGAAACAGAAATCTCATAAATTAAAAATTTGTAACTAATTCAACTAGGGTGGCTAGATCAAGCAATTATATGGTACCATTATACAACAAGTATTAGGTCCGAATCTACTTTATCACATATCTTCTTCAAACTCTAGGTGCAGTCGGTAAAATTAAACTTCTACAAAGTATACACTGCTTCAATCTCTCCAAAAAACACTTTCAAATGAATTCTTGTAAGAATAGTCACGTTGATTGTTCTGCCTATGCGTGTTAGAAAACACTTGGAATTGTTTTTGAGAGAGATTGAAGCAGTTGATGCTTTGTAAATGTTTCTATAAAATTTGAGCAGTCGACTACACTATCTGAAACTTTAAAATTTAGAGAGAATCTGATGATTTCCCCTCTTATCAATTTTGGATTTTCCAACTGCTACATCTGTGCTAATTTTTTATTTTCTGGGTCAGACTGACGAATTTTTTTTTCTATTTTAGCATTTTATCATTGATTCGTTAGTCTGCAGAAATATTACCAATAGATTGTTGCGATTGTTTTTGATGCGAGTAAAGACACATCTTTAAGTCAAAACGGTGTAAATGAAAATGTGTTATTATCTAAGCAGTTCAAAAGTACCTTCGTAAATATTCCTTCACTTCTCGTTTCATGTGAGTTTGTTTGATTTTAACAAAAAAAAAGTTTAATAAAAGACAAACTCTTGAAATTTCTATAAATCTGATATCGCAATGGATGTAACCTTCAACCGGTTTTTTTCAATTTCAAATACTTGATTTTTTTCGTGTCTATTTTAATTCGATAGGATTGAATGACTGACACGGCCCATACAAAAAAAGCTTCGACATAACAACTCATTTTTTTACACATAAATCAGGCCCATGTGTTTCGTCATATGCAATTAATGACTACGTCACTTTCAATTGTATTTCAAGATTGGACACAACCGTGAATTGATTGATTTTGAATTAATACGAAAATAAATCTTTGGATGAAAGAATGGTTCAGCTCCATATAGTTAGTGTTGTAAACTCACCTTAACGTGAAAATTTACATCCACTTGCATCTGTGACGAAAAATTTGCATAAACCATTCGCTGATGGACCGAAATTGGCGATGTTGAATTCAACAGATCACTTCTCATCATTTTCGGTATGTAATCCGTTAGTGATATTGCCATTGGCTCATTGATGCCATCACACAAACCACTCGATAGGAACCAGAAATTATTTCCATTAATAAATGACGACGGTACATTTGGATTTGCGTCCAAAACTTTTTTTTTTCGAAAATAGAAAACAAAATTTGTTGATTTTTTATTCATTCCATTATTATAAACATAATCAAATAGTTTACTCTTCAAGGCCCACACATCTTTGTTTTGAATGCCGTCCAAAATCACTTTAACCTCTTGTGCACATTCACTTTCTTCGGTCAGCAGAATGTCTTTAAATATACCGTAAACCAGGGAGCTTTGCTCCAAATTTTCTGTTGGATCACTTTTAATTATTTGGATTGATTCACTCCAGGTCGATTTAACAAATATTAACGAACAAATTGATAAAATCAAAATTTCATAGACCGATTGCGTTAAAGACCACATTTTGACTAATTTATTTTTGGTCGATGCTGTTGAGGTATAGCATATCCAAAATATTTTGGGTTTTTTTTCGTCTGTTGGATACCTCAACTTGAATTAATAGAGAAAAAAAACTAACACGAATTCATATACGTATAATTGGATAGTGTAGTCGAGCGGTCTTTGTTAACAATTCCGTCGCGTCGTATTTCTTCAATAGTTTCGCTTTTCGATGAAATCATAACTCAACATAAAGAAATGTCTTTGAAGAGTAACATTGGGGAGAATACTTTTTTCACTTTTAATTATTGCAGGACGACCTATTAATTCTAAATTATAAGTCAGGTCGTCATAGTGGAGGGGAATTTTTGTCCAGATGCCTCAACCGATCCACAGCTCGATGTAATAGTTTGATTTTTATAAGTGGTATATGTAAGATTTATAAAAAGCTACACCTAAAGTTCAACTGAAAGACAAACTCTCGATTTACAACATTTGTACTTACAACTAAATAATTAAAATTTCTAAGTTTAAATTGTCACCGTTAAATTAAAAATGATAACAATGCAATATGTAAATCATATCATGTGCAATTTGTGGTATGTATATATTGTTTGAAGTGTAATACAACGTGAAGGCGATTTTCTTAAACCTATCTGATGTATTTTGCTTGTTCTGTCGTTGTGTATATTTTGTATATTTTTTCTGGTGTTTGTAGATTGGCATTCGCTAATATAGTGACAATGAGGTAACAGGAAAAATCGAACATTTATTAGAAAAATAATTTTGTTGTTTTACACGCACAGGAAGCAATCGCTTAGATAGACGATAACTTTTACAATGTGTTGTAGTCTTCGCACGATCGAATAAATTAATCTAGAATATTAGTATCTGTTTTGTGCACAGCAACGACAAAAATAAGCAAAGACTTTTGCTTATTAGGAGATCATCATATTTAATGTTAAAAATGTAAAGTAATAGATTTTTTAATGGTATTACGTCTTTTTGATTGCAGATTTGTTGTTTTGAACGTACTAGCTGAAGTATTAGTATATTACTTCCGAGGTGTCAAGTTGTGTATTTGATAAGTGACACAACTTGGAACCTCGTAAGTACAATGCTTTACGTGATTAGGCAATGAAAATGAAACATACCGTAATACGTAATAGTACATTACTATACCAGTGAAGTAATTTGATATCTCGTATCCAGATAAGTAAAAGTATCCGAGGGCTTCAGCCCGAGGTACTTTTACTCATCGTGATACGAGATATCAAATTATTTCACGTGTAAAGTATGGCGTTTTACTTTACGAGCGAAGGAAAGGGACTTCACTAGTGAGGGAATGGCCACATTACCTCACTAGTAAAGTAAAAATACTTTTCATGCCTTGGGGCCAAAATCGAGTTCAATTTTGGAAATTTTCCCTCGATTTTTTCCCTCTGCATGAAAATTGTTTTAAGTACTAGGTTTGGACGATGTTTTTAAGCTACATATTTTTGCTTGTAGCCCGAACGAAGTGATAACCCGATAACTATTGCACCGCCTAGATCATAGGAAGTTACAGATCGACATTTATATTTGACATATAATTAACCGTCTATAGAAGGTTAATAAAACGAAAGTTTCAGCTGTGATCAAAATTTTTAACAAATTTTTATGTCATGACGGTGTATTGACATATGCATTAACTAGCTCGTTGTCCCGCTAATGAATTGCGCCAGTCTATGCCCGATTAGCAGATAAAAATTTTAAGCCATTCATGTCAACAATAAGTAAAAGATAGGAAAACCAACGGTCTGCAACATAATTTCATCCTCTACTAAAATTACTCACCTTACCATTTATTAAATTTACAAAATTAGGCGATTAACTTTCACGATATTATCATTGAAACAGCTACCAACAATCAACAAGTAGGTAAATTAAACTTACAGAAATGAATGAAGCTCAAGAACGCACAAATCGGACCCTCAAAGACGAATTTCATTGATATATAGTAAACTCGATCAAAAATAGAGAGAAAATCGACTTGGTTCCATTCAATTAAAAGAGACATTTTTGGTATATACTCGCTGACTTAAAACACCCATCCGACAAAAGAGTAGAGTATAATATGTTGTATAATGTCGTAAAGTTGTTAACACAGTGCAAGACACTCTCTCATCAGGTACTTCTTCGTCTTTGCTGCTTCTTAAATTCCAGTTTATTGTTGAATTTGAACCAAAAGAGTTGTTGCATATTTTGTTAGTCATCACTCAACTAAAGTATAAAAATGTCGGACAGTGATCGGTTCTTACAAGTTAATGTGCTATAACTAAACGAAAAGTTATTTCAGTTGCAATCAATTAACGGAATGCGTTTAGTTTAATGACTTTTTTCAAGTAACAACCTGATGAGTGTACAAACTTTTAAAATGTAAAATAAAAGGTTCAGCACCTTTCTCACGTCTAATGTGAATCGTCCAAATAACACCAGAGTAGTAAGAATGTTATTGCGCGATTCATACCATTGATGACATGACAAAGACATCGACTTACTTTAGTGTACACAACTTTAGTGTGATCTAAGAAAATAATAACAATGAAATTATGTAAACTGAATATTGCTGTTACAATAATATTTCTGTGGATCTATAGAGTTCGATGAACTGGCGATCGAAGTCTTGAAGAAAATAATTAGCGAACGAATTCCAATATAACTGTGAATAAATTGTGTGTGCGGATATTCCTTTTGCTATGAAGTCATAATCGAAACAAAAACATTTTCATCTTTACATACCTATACTACACCTTTGTGGATATATTGAGTTATAGTATAGTGAATAAGTAAGTCAATGAATGTAAGAGAAGAGTAGATTGAATATCAAAGAGATCGCTTCGGTTGGCTTTTTACTCGTAACTTAACAAGACGCACGTGCCTTTATTTACATCGGTCGGTTGAGTTTGAGTTTATTTCTTTCATTTTTTTTTGTTTTCATAAAAAATATTGTGAATCCAAGTGAAACTTGTAAGAATTTTGTTGTTTTATAATTTGAAGTAACTAAAGCGTTCACAACAACCATATGCATGCAGTCACCTTAAGCTTAAACGAATTTAGTCAGCGAGACGGTGTAAAATGCTATAGTTCTAAAATTAATTGTAATATGAACTGCATAGGTTGCAATTTTATGAAAATAAATTACAATTTACGGTATACTCTATGCGTGGCACTTAATGTACAACTAGTTATTGGTAGTGAATATTTAAAAAAAAAATTGTAATTTTTAGTTAGTTAATGAGAAATGCTTTTTTAGACACTAGGTGCTTTAGTCCTCGCGTGGTATACATAATCAAAATCGTCAAAATAAATATCTATAAGGGAGGGGCATAAAGCTATTTTATCTGCAGATTACTGGATCTGTTGTAACGACATAATTCGCGACATAGCGAAGCGTTTTTCTAATGATAAGGTAAAAGAATAGTAGACGATAAAAAAGGACTGCCGTAGTACCGCTCCAGATGCTGTTCCAGCTGTAGAGCTCCCCGAAAGAAGGAAAAAATCTGCATTTTGGCACCAATTTTTTTTCCAAGACTTCTGTAGGCTTACAGCACAAAAGTACTGGGCTCATTTATATGTGAAACGATAGTGGGTGAGGCCATCTACACCACCCCATAATCAGTTCCATGGATCACTGATGCTGCAGGGAAATCGGACTCTCCGAACATCTGCTATATTTGAAATCATAACTCTCGTAGATCTACTCGCACCAAGCGTTGCGTATACTCATACGAATGTCGGCCTTGGAAAGACCTAAATTTCAAGGCCGACATTCGTACAACGTTACAACAATTTAAAATAATTTTCTTGAGCTATTGCCGAAAACCTGTTTTCGGTACCCTCTGACATGTCTTTACTTTTGAACACTTTTCACAGAAAAAAATTTTTTTCTCGAAAAAGTGAAAGATACGTGTTTGCTAGAATTGAAAGACGAAACCAACGAGCTATCACTCATTAAAATTGGAGACCGCTTGTTCAAAAAATCACCTGAAGTTTTGCCGATATGACCAATCCATAAAGGAGATAAATGTACCTTGTTTGAAAGTTATGCGCTTCTCTATGACAGTTTGTTGTTGTTTTAATAAATGATTGAGTTTGTTGGATCATTCCTAGCCGAAATACTAGTACCTTAATTTAATTAGCATTCTCATGCCACGTACAATCGAGTACACCTACATATTTTGAAGGATGCTGAATAGCTTCTAAAATTTTTTAAATTTAGAAGCTTCACTAAAAATTCTTCAGTTGACGCCTATTTTGAGACGAATTTGCACCCTTTACTAAGTTTATAATCCCTCTCTAAGCAGATCGCTTAACGCACTTTTTGGTAGTCAGTCTGGATATGTGGCAAGCATACTATCACTCTATAATTATCTATTATTTCTCATCAGTGCAGTTAGTGAATTGAGTTAACTGTAGCTTTCAAATTTGTTTTCTAAATTGAGTCGTTGTCTAATTTTATTGTTATCACTTTTAGCATAAAAATGGGGTTTAGACGTTCCGGAGTTACCAAAGATTATGAAGAAATGCCAGGGGCGAATGTTCCAACCGGCTTGGAAACAGTCGAAGCGAATAGAGAACATCCACTTAGTCAGGAGTTCGAACTTTCATCTGTTAGTGTTGTACCCGACGGTATTTGTTTCCGCATACCGAAGTGATTCTTTAAAATTAATTTGAAATCAATCTTTAGATACTTATACAGTCACACAAGCTGTTAATGCGTTAGGCTTTGGATGGTTCCAAGTGAAATTATCACTGTGCGTTGGTTTGTGTTGGATGGCCGATTCGATGGAAATGACCATTTTGAGTGTGTTAGGTCCCGCTCTGCACTGTGATTGGGGTATTACACGATACCAACAAGCTTTGACAACAACCATTGTATTCTTGGGGATGATGCTTAGTTCAACATTTTGGGGACAATTAAGTGATAGATACGGAAGGAAGCCGGTAGGATCTTCGTTGTACTGTATGCTATGCATGATACAATTGTTAACAATGACGCTTTTTGCAGGCATTGACTTTGTGTGGTGTACTACTATTTTTATACGGTTTGTTGAGCTCAGTTGCTCCAAGTTTTGGGTGGCTGCTATTTTTAAGAGGACTTGTCGGTTTTGCTATTGGATGTGTCCCTCAGTCGTAAGTGTGTCGAAGTCGAAGCTAAACAGAACTTAAAATGAGAATATTCATCTTTCTTCTCGAATAGAGTAACGTTATACGCTGAATTTCTTCCAACGAAACAACGAGCCAAATGTGTGGTTCTCTTAGACGTAAGTGCGGGAATGCGTAAATTCAATTAAGTAACATAAAAATTTGACTTGTGAAATATTTTAGTGCTTTTGGGCACTCGGTGCTTGTTTCGAAGTGGCACTAGCGCTGGCTGTAGCTCCTACACTGGGATGGAGATGGTTGTTGGGTCTTTCTGCAGCTCCTTTGTTCGTGTTTGCAATTATAACTCCGGTGAGTCGTTGGAAATAGTCCTAAAATATCAATACTCCACAATAATTCTTTAAAACAAAAATGATTTTTGTCTTAGTGGTTACCCGAATCAGCGCGCTACCACGTAGCGAGTGGCCAAACTGAGAAAGCTCTATCAACAATAGAACAGGTGAAAATTAAGCTCAGTTTCAATTGAGAAAAATTAATTTATTTTTGGCATAAATTTTACCGACTTTAGATTGCTAAAGACAACAAACGGCCTATGCTTTTGGGTAGATTGGTTGTGGATGGTCCTTCCGGACCTAGAGGAAGCATCAAAGCTCTACTGAGTAAATCGTTACGACGTACTACGCTTTTATTGTGGTTCATATGGTAAACATTCTGCTGCCATCTCGTTACCTCGATGTATTTTGAATTTTATTTATTCAAGGATGTCTTGTGCCTTCTGTTACTACGGGCTAGTTTTAATGTCAACCGAACTATTTGGTGGATACAACAATCGAATCGATCCAGACAATTCTGCTGAATGTCATCCATTACAGACAACCGACTATATGGACTTATTGTGGACAACCTTAGCTGAATTTCCGGGTATTTTTGCGACAATTGCTATAATTGAAAAATTTGGACGTAAGAAAACCATGGCACTGCAATTTTTATTGTACGCTGGATGCGTTTTACTGTTAACATCGACTGAAGAGTACTTTTTGTGTTGCTTGCGTTAGACTTTAGGAAGTTAAATAATTTCGCTTTCTAGTCGGACAATCTTAACAATCATCTTGTTCATGGCTCGAGGGGTTATTGCTGGACTTTTTCAAGCTGCATATGTATACACGCCCGAAGTGTATCCGACATCTTTACGGTCAGTAGGAGTTGGCGGTTGCTCAGCATTAGCAAGACTCGGTGCAATGGCCACACCATATGTAGCTCAGGTCCTAATTTTATTTACGGAATATATTTACTAGATGAAGTTGATAATATTTCGGCTTATTATAGGTACTGTTGCAGTCTTCTGTTTGGAGTGCAGTATCAGTTTATGGTCTTTTTGCAGTGTGTGCTAGTGTTGCCTGTTTGCTACTTCCGTATGAAACGCGTGGAGCTGATATGGCTACGTAAATTATTTATTTCTTTTATTTATTTAACATTCATTGAATGACTTTTTACCTCATCAAATCATATCATGCAATAAATTAAATTTATTTATACACGGATAATTTTGGTTTTCATCGCGGCAATAATGTACAACGTTATGGGATCGAGGTCTTTTTACTCGAAAATAGTCGTTGTATCTCTGGCATCTTTGGAATTTATGAGAATCTTACTTAGACAAATTATTACTCATAGTTCGTCTAAGGTTTAAATAGGAATTTATGAAGGCTGTAGATATTGCCTCCGGCAATTTCTTTATGCATGATAACAAGGCAAAGAGTGGGTAATGTAAGTGATTTTATGGATCATGGCTTTTCAGAAGAGAAAATAGTATAATATGAAGAGTGGCGTCTCCGATTTATCCACTCAAGAATTCAATCCATCCACCTCGTGCCAACCTGAATGATTGTGACCTTTTGCATGTCAATTATCTCTTCTCCAATCCCAATATATGAATTCCCATTGAGTCAAACAATAACGACTGGATGGCAGGATCTGGGGTGTCAGGTAATTTCACTGCATATATACAGTGACACGGAAGGAACTTGAGTGTTACCTGGTCCAGGTAATTTAAATGTATAGTTCGACAAATTGATTTAAAACTGCAAAACGTGGATAGTCCGGTCACTTGGTCGAGCGACGGGGATTGTTGTTAGTTTTAAGTTTCACGCATATCGGGTGGCGGTCCGGCGCTGTTCATCACAATGATACAATGTGTTAACGTAACGAACAAGGAGGGCAAAAAGAGGGATCCAAGTGGGTCATTCCATTGTTAGTGATTCAACGTTCAAGCTCTTCCGGAAATGTGCAAGGTCAAGGTCAAGATATATGGTATATTTTTACACTTGTATTTTTTTTACCGAAATACTTTTCTGTGCCAGCGGTAAGCTGAGCGACAAACCTAGTGTTATGATAACAGTGTTATCTTTGACGTACTATAGAAGCGAAACTAGTTGGATAACAGTGTTATCTTTGACGTACTATAGAAGCGAAACTAGTTGGAGTCGAATACCGTTTCTCCTACAATGCTATTTCCGGTCATCCGTGCAAACCAGTGTCTATATTCGCGAAAATATTTTCACGAATTTTCTCAAATTTTCACGAATTTCTCAAATTTTCGTGAATTTTCACAAAAAGTTTTTTGTGAAAATTTGGGAAAATCGCGAAAATTTGAGAAAATTCGTGAAAATATTTTCGCGAATATAGGCACTGGTGCAAACCCTCTTCACTCAACTTGAACTGATTCAATCTTCTTTACAAATCTGAAAATCGGTTCGAATCCGGCAATCGGTTCAAATCTCACAATCGGGACAAAACTGTCTTCGGTTGAGTTCCGAAATCTCACACTACCAACTCCGTTTCGCAGTGGTAAGCCGACTTGTTAACCATTACATCATTCAGTGCATTAATGCTAATTGGTATTTTTTATCGAGATGTTCTTCTTAACTGAATATTACGTGTGGGTGTAAAGAGCACCAACTCAAGCCGTATATGTCGAACAATGCAGTAGATAGAGGCCAGCTGATGAAACACAGATGTTACAAGTTCTGGATATGAACATTCTTAAGTCTTAGGACGTTGTGCGCGTTTGCTTTTTTAGAATAATTTGACCTTTCAAAAACGAATACATTAAGGCACTTTTGAGATCTTCGTGATTTCAACATTGGAGTTTTGTAAGAATTAGGGTGTTTTTAAAGTACAGTATTTTCGCTGATATCTTTTTACAAAAATTCGTTATGAGAAATAAGACGCCGATAACTGACACAACTGTGTTAGCCTCCAACAAATAATAGACTTTTTTGACTTTCTGTTGACTTTTCTCAGAACTGGTCAAACTTACACAAACGAATCTATTTTTAATTGAAAGCTAACACATTGGCGGTGGTTATTACATTTTTCAAGAAGAATTTTTATAGGACGACATCAACGAAAATACAATACGAAACGTGAAAATTTAGACACTCATGTCAGCTAAGCTACAACTCGGTTACAATGATCGGATTGACTGAACCACATAGTTTTAATTTTTAAAAGTTTATTTATTTTTTTCTTATTTTTTATTTAGTATAAACTGAACGAAGTCATTAAATTTATATAATTTTCGTATTAGGTTTTTTTTCTTTTTGTTTTTTATACCAAAGCACTATTGCTTTGATTTTCTTTTCTTTCCATTTTGTTTGTTTTGTTGTTGTTGTTGTATCAATCAATATATTGTATTTATTTCCTTAAATGAATTAATAAATCTCATAACTACTTTGAAATTGATTTCAATGTTCTTAAGTGTTACGTTGTAGTAATAGGGTTTTTCTTTCTTTCATTTTCATTTGTTTGAATATTTAAATTTATTTTCTCGAGAGATAAATTGTAACATATGAGAGTGTTATGAAAATATCTTTTTTTTTTCTATTATAAAAAAAAAACAATAAGAAAAACAAACAAACAAATTTCAGTGTTTCATGTAATATTTGATGATGATGATGAATGATATTTATTATTGAATTGGATTATATTTTTTAAATGAATTTCTTTTTTATACTTAATTTCAATGACTTTAATATTTAAAAGAAACCTAATTAAATAAAAAATATACAAACATTTTAAAAACGAAAAACAAAATAAAATAAAACATAAAATGAAACGCCAAAGCTTTATATAAAAAAAGATAATCAAAAAAGCAACATTAGAACATCGTCAATTTTGGCATTTTCTTTGCAAAAAAAAACAACATAGAAACTATTCCGCGGGTGCAACCACCAAAATAAATACAACTACAAAATTGGCAAACCAAATATCGAAAATGTAGGAATTTTAACCGTGATCCGCTTAAATCATAACGAAATCGCATGATGTTTTCTTTCGAAAAAAAGAACCACAACAAAAACTTGTTAGGATTGTCAACAAGTTATGAAACTGTTCAGAAACTGGTATTGATAATGATATAAACGGGAAGACATCAAGTATAATTTATTTATTAAAAACCTTCTACAAACGGCAAGTGTGTCACGGCATAATCTGTTACTTCTGTTGTTTAAACAATCTTATTGCAAAACCTTGCAAGCTTCAATAATAAACGATTTGCAAACAATAGACAGAAGACAAAGTTTATCGCTTATTATCACCGCTGTTGTCAATAACAGATGACTAGTGACAAGCCGTTTCTAAAAGGTTGAACACTTAAGACAATTTTTTCTTCTTCTACATAACAGTTTGCGTTTATAAATGTATAGGCATTTAAAGCAAATCCCAGCCGTTCATGTACTAAAATGTCTAAAACGACTAAAACACCAAAGAAACAGATTTTTTATTCATTTTAACAGATTGATATTTAGTCACAAAACTGGTAGTCACAATTACCTTTTTTCGTATTTTTGTTTATTTGCAAGAAAATTCCTAGTACATTTTTACAAACTTACTACCTGAAAGTCTAGACTGGATAACTTTATTCCCCTTCAATACGTCTGTATCATTGAACCTTAATATTGCTTCATTGTTTTTCCTTTTATCCATTTCTTCTGTTAACGGTTCTTATTAATTGATTCCCTTTTTGTGTCCCCATATTCAGCCCTTCCCCCACCTCATTTAGATAAATACTCATAAGTGGGTTTACTCTCACTTTTTTCGTACTCATTTTTTGTTTCAATTTGATCGTGATGTTGAATGGTTGATAATGATGAAAAATAGAGATTACAATATGACAATATGGCCCTCTCTCTCACAGTGTGTTGTTTTCCCAAATGCATATGGTGTCGCGAATACAGAACCATGTGTGTTAAAATGTGTTGTGAATAAGAAAACTCATCGATTTGAAATGCTTATCCCCCCCTAAACATAGTCCACAATGTTCTTTTAGTCTGAGCAAATATTTTATTAAAAAAAAAAAATTGACAAAATAAAACGTTTGTTCACATGTGATCACAATGTTAGCGCATTATACTCAGCATTAGGCTACAAAAAAAAAGTTAGGCTAAAAAAACACAAAACGAATCGTCTTCTTCTTGGAACATAAGTCATAATTAGAAATATTTCTTTTTTGTTTGATTTCGAACTATCAATTTATTTGAAACAAAAGAAGAAAAATAAAATACCTTGGGTGCCAAGTAGATGGATTCGAAATCGTTATAATTAACTTATTCATTGTAAAGTTGAAAAAATGGCTATAGTATTAGTAATATAACATTTATGTCATTTGATTTTTTGTTTCTGTAAATATTTTCTGATGCACAAAAACTAAGACGTTTGATGATAACGGAATCGATTAAGTAAGACACGCGCATCTTCAAATTATTATAGAACAAAATTACGAATTCACAAAACAAACATAAAATGAAATTATAGAAAAACGAAAAGCACAACAGTTCATTCCAAAACAACAAAAAAAAATTTTTTTCATTACATCTTCGCCACAATAATTTTCTTTACGATGACTTGATGATGATTTTTTCACTAAATTAGTACATAACTTTCATAATATTAGAATTTGTTGTTCTCTTTCCATCCATTCTTCCATTTTCTAAATGTTTTTATCCGTTGTCTCTCGTTGATGTGTTGCTATTTTCACACCCCACGACATTTTCCCCATTTTATTTAATTAGTTAAATGTTTTTTTTTTTTTAATTACTAATTGAATTTAATTAACGCGATGAAAATGACATTTTTCCTTCTTCTTGAATTTTCTTTTTCTTCTTCTTTCTTTTTTGTTTTGATACACTCCTTCAAATTCAAATATTTTTTTTTGTTTTTTTACTTTTAATATATTTACACATAAGTTGATTGATATCAGAGAAAAAAAATTACAAAACAAATTGGCACTGGCAAAGAATAAAATTATTTTTTTTTAGTATGTAAATGATGCGTTACAGCTCATAATTGTGGGATATTACGTAATTATTATCTTCTTGTTTGGTTTTACATTATATACCACAACAGCGTTGATGAGTAATTTGACTATGGACTAATGACTCAGAAATTAAATTGTCATCGAAATGAAAACCGTCAATAACAACAAACTGTTAGATTAAATGAACCAAACAAAATGATCAGAAAAATCTACCTCGTCGTCTAAGTCTCTGGATGTATATGCTTCAATAAGAATCTTATCCGCCAAAACTGAGCTGAATCTTAAGCATTTCACAGTTTAAATTGCGATATTCCAGTGACTAAGACAATGCAATGAGATTAAATTAAAAAAAAAATTAATAATGTTATGAGCTGACCGGAAAGTTGATGAGAATTTTTAATTGTATTTTTGAGGTTGTTGGATTCATCGAATTTGATAAAATCGAACGCACTTTTTGTCCTCTTGACATTGACAGAATTACTTAAAATTCAATAGAGCTTGTTGCAGTCTTTGTGGTCTCGCAATTTTGAGTCCGATTTTCTTATTGAAATCCTTCAATTCATTTCGTTAATACTAGAATTTTCCAAAAAATTTAGTTTGGTTGAAATTTTGAGAAAATTGGTCAAATGTTTCACAGAAGTCAGAAGTGTCTCCCACTGAATTCATTATGCCAAACTTTAGCTTCTATTTTCAATTGCATCAATACAAAAGATTTTTATGAAGCTTTTTACATCATGATTCCATCATTTGATGTCACAAGTGCATTCGTTTTACGTATAGACTGATCGCTGGATAATATTTAAAGTGTCGGATGAGGATCTTCCTTTTAAACGTAATAACAATACTGAGTTGTCTTAGCAATTTGCTCTGGGTTTGCAATTTGTCGTTTCAAGCCATAAAGTAATCGCCTATCGGTTCATAATTATAAGAATGAGTTTGCCTTTTATTAAAACTTTAATTTAATAAAACAGAAAAAATTCCACTAAATATTTTCTACAAAAGCAAAACTTACAATGAACTGGCTGCTTATTAAAATATTGAACAAAGTTTTGGTCTGTTGTTGTGTTACTTACAGAACGAGTGGAAGAATCACAGTCAACGACGCAGTCAAAATAATCCTTCCATTCCAGATAGAATGGACATCCAAAGCTAGTTCCGACATCCACATGACATCCACTTTATATATTTAAAACAAAAAAAATGTTTCATCATCTTTCCGGTTCCCTTTTTCTGTCTACCCCTCAAAATCCAATTCTTTGCACAACTTTCACTTTTTGAATTAATTTTTTTTTTCATCCTGACAACACTGAGTCTTATGAGGAAGATTGTTTCAAACTTAAATTTTTAATGTCGGTCATTTTCTTGTAATTTTTGTTACTGTCGCATAAGCCCCCTCCGCATTTATCTCAGTCTCTATTTTAGATGTTGCAATTTGATGTTGTTGATGCAGTGTATAGATGGTAAGCGATCAAGTAAATTTGAGTGGTATTTTGTTTGCGGGTATAATTTAGTTCAAAGATGGGAAATCGTGCTCGTCATCAACTTTCGGTGCATTTTGTCCATGACCACCACCACGTCTATCGTCGCCCTGTAAATAATACGAAATTCATTTTTAAATGATTCGAAAGAGAATTTTATATTGAGGAATTTAAGCGAAGTTAAATGACGGAATTGTTAGTATGAAAATCAATTTTGAGCTACGGATACAGAACCAATAAAATTCTACTAACAAGGTTGAAAAGCCAATTTCTGCTTGCAAAGTACACACAAAATACTTTGCTTACTACCCCGATATTGAACTTCCAAAAATGAACATGGATCAGGTTTAAGACTTTAGTCAACCGATATGTGAGTGACTCACAGTGAAATTATAGGAAAATTTATGTTTCAATGGGATTACCGGTTCAAGCAAATAATTCCACGCATAACTTGCGTGACATTGTCATCACAATTTCTATCCTATCCAAGGAGTTATGCCAATCTCTGATAACCTTGATTCGATAATCAAATTGGCTTTGACCTCTAACACCAAAATTGTCACCAAACTGCGAGACCAGACTTACAGAATGTAACAGGGTGGCATTGAGCATTCACATCCTCTTAAAATATTTTTTGTCTTCCTTTTCGAAAAGGTAAAAATGATGCTGTTAACGTATGTTGAAGGTTCAGGTAATGCTTCACCAATTTTACAATCAACTTGGCCGCTTGAGTTCGACAAAGAATTAGTAAGAAATTGGTCGACACAAACAATAAAATGAACTGAATTCTTGACATGATTTATTCTGCCTCGCGAGTTGAATTAAACGATTTTGATGTGCTAACATAACAGATGAAATTGCGTATTGAATGCATCACGATATATCGACACGTGTGATGAGTTTTTGGCACTGTGCCATAAATTTCAATTAAAATAATCAGTCAGATTGTGTACCAATTGTTAGTAACCTTTTCATTCAGTAACTTTCGTCGAGATTTTGATTCAGTTTTTGATTTTGTATATATATTTAAACATTATGCCGCACCACTACTTTTTCTTCTTATTCCACATCGAAAATTATTAAAATGAAAATGCGAACGGAACTAGAGTCAATAATATTCCGCGGTACATCAGAATAGAATATAGAACAAAGAATATGCAAAATCAACTCACTCCATACGGTCCACGTCTTTCTCCACGTGGTGGGCGAGCTGGTCGCTCTCCTTCGGATCGCTCGTTGCCCTCGTTATCATTACGTTCATTACGTTCATTACGCTCATTACGATTGCGATTCGGTCCTCTTCGCTCGGCTCGCTCTCCGGTTGCACCAGGTGGACCGGCACCAACACGTGGACGACCTCCACGGCCACGATTCAAACCACCACGTCTGCCATCGTTGAAGTGAAACTCAATGTCCAAAACATGCTTTTGACGTCCTACTCGTTGCGGATACATGGACGGATCATATTCCAATTCATCATCGCTATTGTCATCATCCTACAGTGTAAAAGCAGCAATGAACATTCTGCTTACTTCATCACAATAATCATGAATTTCACTAACCTTTTTCTTTCGATTTTGCAAGGCAATCATTTTTTTCCATTGTGATGTGTCCTCTCCTTCACCGGCTTTACGTATGTTGAATTGTGGTTTGGCGCGAATAGCTCGTTGTGCCTTCCATTCGTCCAATGTAATTTCTTTGGTTTCCTCTTCAGCGGGCGATTGTTGTGCTTCGGTTTCGTCCTTGGTAGCAGTTCCATCAGCAGCAGTTCCTTCCTCTTTAGTGTCTTTCTCTGGATCCCATTCCGGATTCGTTTTATTTAAGTCTTCGATATCCTGTTTGTGTGTGCCCCAATTGTGTGCTCCGCCACCTTCACGTTTGTCAATTGCCTTAACACCAGTCTTTTCCGATCCCGATTGTCTGTCAAATTCACGTTTTCCACGGCCTTCAAATGTTCGTCGTTGTCCGTCACCACCGCGTCGTTCGTTGCCACCAGTATAATTGCCAACACGTCGCGGAGGTCGATCATCGTTCCGGTGATTGCTATTTTGTTCCGATAGATTATTGTTATTGCCAGCTTGGTTGTTCGTCGCATTTCCATTGTACTGTTGTGTCGATTGTGTTCTGTTGGTGTCATCTCTGTTACGTCGATTGTAACGTTGCTCACGAGTTTCGCCATTAGGTTTGTTAGCTGGTGCCGTGTTCCGATCAAATGTCTTGCCGTCCTTCGATTTTTCTATTTAGAGTGAAATTTAAATTTAAGCATGAATGAAACATGACAGACGAGTGTATTAGAGGTTCGAACAGTGTTGGAAGAAAATGACAAGTGGAACTAATCAACCAGAGGAAAATCCTAGAATCTTTGGTTAGATTGCGACCCTTTCATTGATATTAAATTATTCAAAATTTTAGTGTCTTCTCTAATCAATTTTAATCAGTGCGTGCGTGCAGTGATATCATAAAAATTTTGAAGGAGCCACAGTACAATGAATTTACAATTTTTTTTACAGAGATAAGGAACTTCATAATACAGTAACACAGCAGCGAACCACAAAAACCTCGACAAAAAGCCGCAGGTAATCGTTGCAGCATTAATGACTGGGTATTCTGAATTCTTATCGAAACTTGAAACCGAAAAAAAGAAATATTTTGAATAACCCGTGTGAACTCTTAATTGAATACTGTACGTAGTTACCAACATTGTATTTTGTTCATGGGTCCGAAATGTTATCATTAAACAAATATTTACGAAAAATGCGCAATTGAGAGATAAATGCTACTTGAAATACTGTGGTGCGGATGCAGGTACGGTGTGAAATAGACACCGGTCAACAATGAATTGAGTAACAATTTTTTGCCGTCATTACATCTGTTACTCGTTCCAAGATACTTTGAAACTGAGTCTCTGATATCAATAGAATCTTACGAGCACACTGGTAGTACATTATAGAATACACACAACCAAAATCAGCTCACAAGAATTCGCGTTTTTCGGACACACACACAAGCACTGAATATTGCGACTTCGCTAACGATAAAAACCTTGAACTGAATTGTTCCAATACTTTTCCACCCGAATGAAAACCGGATTTGTAAGACAATTGAAAACAAACCACACAAAAAAAATTATGTAAAAAAATCGATTCTCTGTTACCTTCACGTGGTCCTTTATCAGAGTTGCTGCGAATATTCTGGGTTTCTTTAATTGGCCGTGTTGATTTTGGAGGTTGTCCATTTTGTTGTTGAGTGCCCTTTACAGGGGCTGCGGACTGTGGGGGCTTAATGACTGTAGCTGCTACCTTATTCTCCTTCTCGTTAACGCTTGCAGTGGCCTTTGCAGCAGCTGCCGCGGCTTTTTTCTGTTGTTTCGCTTTTTTCGATAATATCGATTCCATATCATTGGCATCATCGTCCATGCAAAACAAATCGTAACGATTCGTTATGCCAATGCCATACGAATTCTCCATGGTTATTATTGGTTTGGTTATTGTTCTGTCGGTTTAATCGATCCGTAATTGCACAATTTAACTAACGGATGACCGATGATTTTTAAAGATTGCTTAGGATCAGCAAGAATTTTTTCTTTGGAAAAAATTTCTTCTACACACTGCTAGCACACACACACAAACAAGAAAATGTGACAATTCGTTTTCATTCATTTATACTTCATTTTTACAATGAATTCATTGATATGTTGAGACTGGGACATTGTTTTTCTTTATGCGTGTGGTGGTTCCGTTCGTTTCATTCATTTGGTGTACCAAACCCAGTGCCAGTTCTTTTGTGAATGAATTGTTTTTATTCTTGAATTCCGTTGCTTTCGAAAATAAATAAATTAGTAAACTCACGGCAGAGTAAAAGTAAACCTGGCAGGAGTGGTTCATTATTGAAACTTCAAATCAGGGACCTAATACATACACTGTATGAAAATGAACTCAAATGAACACTGACATAAGTTGAAAAATTTAATTCGCAAAAAACATAGGGCTACTAGATTATTCAGGTCCCTAGTCAAACAAGCGCTCCTGCCTGGGTTACTTTTACTCTGCCGTGGTAAACTTAAATGGTGGAGTGATCGATTGCTTTTGTTTTCCTTTAAAAAGTTGTTATTACTGATTACGCTCAGTTCGTTATTTGAATGGGTCAATCGCTAATCGTTTTTTATTATTGTGACTAAAAGGTGGTCGGTACGGTGACATTACAGAACAAGATAGTAGGATGGTAAATGAATCATTGAATATTTATTTTAAATGCGACAAAAAAGACTGCTCACAATTATGGCGCAGCCGGTAATTGAATACTTACCATATATTGTTCTGTAATAATTTTTTGCAGAACAATACATCGATATAAAAGAAGGGTTACCTACAGGTTAAAGTAGGACATTGCACTGGTCTACTAAACTCGGGTTCCCCTCGGAATATAATTTTTGTTATTACAGCGTGGAAATGTTGCATCGATTCTTGGCACGATTCCACCTTCCAAGAACTTGGCAGAATTATTTTATTTATAAATAATGTAAAATACTGTTAAATAAAAGTATGCAGAATAGAGCTTAAATAAGCAAAATTAGCATTTTTGTTTGTATAGATCAGTGTCAAATAACGGTTTCTTCTATCAAAATAGTGTCAAATGAGTTGTCAATTTCACAAAGCTAACCTCAAACAATAACAGCTACATACAAATTTTTGTAACATTGTGGTTAGCTTTGTGAAAATAACAGCTCATTTGACATCTCAAATGACATTGACAATGATCTATTGTATTATTGTATCCATAAAAACATTTGTCCAACGCACTTCAAGCAAAAGTGATCATAGTCGACAGCTGCCAAATAAAGTTCTATTTTGTATGAAATTGTTTTTTATAGCGTTTTACAGTTATATGAGACGCTGTCAAGTTTAAGTACCCTATTAAGATTAGTGCTCTTGCTTGAAGTGCTTTGAAGTGCTCACTTCGTTCGGCCTACAATCCGCGAAATTGCCTAAAATCAATCGTCCAAAACAGGTACACAAATAACCATTGCTCCACATCCACAGTTACAATGCTGTCATAATTTTATCGTTATGTGTGTTATGTGGGAACCCTGAAAATACAGAGCAACTAAACTAAAGATACTAGATACTAGAAAGTGTGCCCCTAATACATGAATACTAAGAACAAACAGTTGAGATTTGTGATAAAGGATGTTTATTAGGGTAATTATTATAAATAGTCGGAAAACAATATCTCCTCTTGTGATCATTTCCGGTTATCTGTTGTAATCATTTATAGTTCTCAAGTGTACTATGTGACCGCGTACATATCAGCCAAATGTTAAGGATTAAAAAAACCTTACTGCTTGATGATCTGCAAAGATTTTTTTTTATAAATCGAAAGCTTCAAATTTTTTCTATCTAATTAAAGCTTACTGATGTTGTTAGGGTCGTACACTTTTATCGATCCATGTTTCACGTATTCGACAAATTTTCCTTTAGAAAAATGAAATCGTGGACAAACATTATCTGCACTCAGAGGATCTATGAAAACGGTTACCGATGTGTCAACGAAGTCTACACGCTGCAAAATTATAATTCCGGAATGAAGTCGACAAGAAACCGTAATTCAAAAACCTCCACTAACCTTAATGCTCTCAGTTGATTCTAATTCTTTTTTGAAATTTTCCATGAACGTACAGCCAGTGGGTAACTTTACTTCTACGACAGCCATTTTAGACGTTAAATTCGTTTCGTCCTGATTATAGTTAAAGCAAAATTCGAGGTAGAATTTTTTCTCGTCTACGGTGTTCCTGATGTTAGGAGGACTGATGTTGAATTTGTAATCGTCAATGAATTTAACCATATTGTACTGGTAAGAAATTTGGAAAATACCGAGTCCCCTTCCCGTTGCAGTAATTTCAAAATTTCTTGCTGATGTTGGCAGATTCTTCTTTTGAAGAGGTAATGCTGTCCTCTCATTCACAGAAAACTCAAGAACTGAGTTTATTGTAACATCCATATCAGTATTGGAAGAGTAGATTTTTACAGCTACTTTTGACAATGCTTGCAAAGCGACCACAGTGGCTTGTGTTGAGATGAAGCCTCCGTTCTCGTTCCTTTGTGCCACCAGCCATTTCATTATTCGTTCTGAATCCTGTAGACGACCAGCTGCCACAAAAGCATGTAGTGCATAGGCTGTTGTTTCAACGTCCAAAGAACTTGCTTTCCAACGCATAGTTTCACCATCTCTGACTGCTGCCTCTTCCAGTTTTGTTAGGAAAGTGTTTTTGATTGACTCGTCTGCTAAATGGGCTAGCTGTAAAGCATAGGTGGCGATTGCTAGGGAGTAGTTGTCGGTTATATTGTTAAAGTTTTGACTTAAAAAAGAGATTGCTTTGATGATCATGCTGTTGTGCTTTTCCATGCTGTCGGTATTTTCCAAAAATGTTACTAGCACATAGGCAGTCAAAGCGATTCTATTTGATGAAGCTCTTTGGATGCCCCTTAAGTGTTCAACTTCTTCAAAACTTCCATCCTCTGATTGTTTTTGTGATAAAAAGAGCAAACCCTTTGCAATGATGTCTACTTCAACGAAAATATATCTTTTGGCTTGATAAAAACATTTCACAATAAACGCCGTTAGCCAGGTGCCACCTGTCTCGTTCCTTTTTCCCCAGACATTAAATGAGCCGTCACCGTTTTTGTAGTTCAACTGTTTCTGATAGGCGACGCCTAAGTTTTCGATGGCAACAGTTTTAACTTCTTTTGTCAACTTATTTACAGCACTTAAGTAGTCTAAAATGACTATGTTTGGCACGAAGTGTACCATATTTTGTTCGCTACTGCCGACAGGTAGCTTTCTGAAACATAAAACTTTATTAGAAAGGAATCTCTTGACGATGTTTGGTGATGATAACAATTATAACAATGAAACGCATTTTTGACTCACATTAAGTTTTTCAGATTTCCGAAAGGGCACAATATGTCATCGCCTATAATAATCGATGCGTCTATCCTTATCGAACCAATGACTGCTTCATCAGGAATGAAGATATTTAAATTGGTTGTGTACTGGCTGCTGTTCCTTAAATCAATTAAAACTGCCTTGTTTATGTACTGTGTAATTCCTTCGGGCTTAACAAGCAAATTTCGTTCTATCCCATCTCCAGGTGATAATAGAGAGGTTACATAGGCCTTTATCTTTATTGAGCCAATTCGATTTGCACGAATTTTGAACAATGTTAAAGCTCCACTATTCCTCTTCACAAATAACGTTTTTGTCATCTGCTTATCACTTCTGGCAACTGGCAACACGTCTTCAATAAATGTAAATTCCGAATTTTCGTTGTACAATGTGATGTGTACGTCCTGGTCGTCTTCCATGTAGTTGAATACTGATATCGGGATGGAAACGATTTCGTTTTGTATAATCGAATGTGGTAAGTCCATGGAGATAAAGAATGGTTTAAAAACTTTAAGCGTGGTTGGTCTGCTGGTTTCTGCTAAGCCTGTAGTGGGATTAATTGAAAACGCAATTATCGTCCAATTAGTAATTGTGTCTGGGGCCCTCCAGGATATGCTTGCCTTTGATTGACTAAATAAAACATATTTTTGATTAGGCGACCTATACCATCAGTTAAGTCTACCTTACACTAATGAATTTTTAACTTACTTAACATCAAAATCAACCATATCGAAAAACCATGTTTCTGGAAATGATTTACGAAATTCATCATCTTCAGGTTTTTGTTCCTCGTCCCAATCATTGTTATACGTCTGACTACGGTCATCCGATGCACTAAATTGAATGTAACTTTCCGATCCTGAAAAACATTTCGCTCAACCTTTTGGTTTTCAAAACAAAATTGCAAGAACTAACCAGGATGAATGATAAAGAAAACATCCGACTTATTTTCGTCAATTATTTTAGCACTGATGTCGTTGACTTTCTTATTTAAGACTGATAGACTTCGATCAGAAGCCAGAAGTCCAACATATGAATTTGGACTCGATGTTATGTCTATGCGGATCTCATCATTTGGCTCCACTGATTCTTCAGATATTTGAACATCAACCTTTATTTCAATGGAAAATGGTGTATAATAGTGGTTACTATAAATGTGGTTACTATTGGTATGTATGTACACACTCTTGTACGTACTGAAAAGTACACGTATTTGATGGAACTACAATTACTTAATTTCACAGCGAGCTGCGGCAAATTCAATAAGAGTTGCGGGAAATTTAGTTAATAATGAAATACAAATGCACCGAAAAATGACTGATTCCTTGGGTAATCTTGTTATCACACGTTCCAACTACCCAATCTCTTCAATTATTTCGATGAACAGTGAGAGCTTTCAGACAGTTCTCACTCGAAACCTAATTTTTCGTACCCGGGAACCTTCTTAAACGGAATAATTTTCAAAAACTGGATGTAATCAAAGAAATTCGGAGAAGCGTTCTAAGTTATTTTAGATACAGTTGCTCCAAATCTTCACTTAAAACCTGCAGCAGTTCCCTACAATTTGCAATCAATCAATAAGGTTTTTTCTGTTTCTTTCGCCTCTCTACTGAAACGTAAAACAAAAGATTGAGAAAACATTCTTACTCACAAAGTTCTTTAACTCGTTGAACTCAAGTAGCAACGAATCTAATACAATTTCACCGTAGTCCGTTATGTAGAATACAATGATCTTAATTTTACTCTTGATGTCGTCGGTAGGTGTAAATTCGAAATCATGGTCTAGAGTTGGCATTACTTGAATGGTGTCTGAAGTAATCAAACGGCCTTGAGTGGTGAATACGTGATATGAAAATTCTGTGAAATTCTTAACCGATTGAATGTTGATTCTCACGTTTTCGTTCAGCTTCGGCCTGAAATAAATGTAAAATTTGTAAAAGTCTTTTCCAACTGTTACTTTTTCACAAATAAAATCCTTACGTCTGTGTTTTTGACTTGATCACAATGAAAT
Organism: Bradysia coprophila; assembly: GCF_014529535.1. Classification (NCBI taxonomy): domain Eukaryota; kingdom Metazoa; phylum Arthropoda; class Insecta; order Diptera; family Sciaridae; genus Bradysia; species Bradysia coprophila. The sequence goes on along the minus strand of NW_023503608.1, from coordinate 239,009 downwards.
GGTTTCGCTCCGATGGTGCGCTTAGAATTTTGTTTTTCGATATTTTAGTTTGCAAATACGATACATTTACACTTAAATTAACAACATTCTTAGGAACTGTAAATTCAATTTTCGAAGTGCCATTCATCAGGCAAGCATTAAATTTTCTCAGAGTCGATAGTCCTCCGAAACAAGTTTCTCTAAATACAACCCTTGGTCGTTTGCCTATGATGAACGTCTCTGTATAGTTACAAAATAATTCCTCTACCAATGCTACGTCAACGGTAACTAAGTTCTCGTTATCAGTGAGAAGCACATTGTTATCGTGGAATTGCACCATCGCTTCAATTGTAAATGGTAGGCCCGGTTTGAATTCCTCAGATTTAGTTTTTATTAGTAGTCTGTAAGGCACCGTATGCAATTGTACGATGGCGGTGGCGTTTTGTGATTTACCGGTTACCTCTTCAGTAAAGGTAACAAATAGCTTCACGGTTTGATCAGCATTTTCTTCGTTTAATCCGAGATCATCTTCGATGTGAAATACAAAAGCCGTGTTACCGCTAATATTTCTTGACCTTACTATTTTATTATTTTTCACTTCAGCTATAAGCGTAGCGTTACCATTGGCCGCTTCAGTGAACGTATGTTTCGCCACTAAGAATGCTGTTATTTGCTTTTCAGCAAAAGTAACATGAGGCTTTACATCCAGAATGATCTCAAAAGAGGGTAGTGTGTATTCCGCAACCTCAAACGCATACCTCTTTGTAACATTATTGGCAAGAAGCGTTTCAATGTGCCAGTTACCTAAAATCGCTGAATCCGACAGACTAAATTTTGCTCCGAAAACACCTTTTCTGAAAACCGGATTTGTGAACGCTTGTACCCTGTTTTGTGCAGCGTCAATTACGAATATTCGTACATTGCTAGCGTTCAGAAGCTGCAAGTTTTCATCTAAGACAAGCACTCGAAAGCTAACTACATCCGACGGTTTGTAAATGGGTTTATTTGTTTGCACAAAGATTGACACACTTTTAGTGTTCAAATTCAACGTCGCAATGGCATTGTAATTCAGTCCTCTTACGCAATTTATTGTCAAATTCACATAATCGTCGGCTATAGAACCGTTCATCTGAATGATAAACAAATATTTAGTAAAGAGTTTGGTATGCCAAAAAAAATTGACTACTCACATCGAACTCCAGACTCTGACTTTTACCATTTGTTAACGTAATATTTTGCGTCATCCTTTCAGCTTTGCTGTGAATGGCTACCTCTAACATCGGAGGGTCCGAATCATTCAAGTGCCGAGAAGTAATTGCGACGCTGTATTTTCCATTTTGATTCACCGATTTTGCACCAATTACTGTAAAATGTCTTCAAAGTAAAAAATGGGCTGTAATTGATTTTGGATTTCGAAACTCCAAATGAGCCCAGAAACTTACAAGGGAGCTAAATACAGATACTAGTTATTATTGGATATGTAACAAAGTGTACTCAGAGAGATGTTTCATGATTGAATAGTAGTTTGATTCGTCTTTTGCACAATTTAATAAATCGTATAATAAATGGCCTAATAGAACCTTCCCCAGAGGTTTTGCGCGTGCGATTAGCATCGGCCCTTTCGGCAGTTTTGGCATTCTACGAAAAATTAATGGTGGATGTAATTTCTGGAAAATGTTACAACTTTAATCACTTTAGTGTTTAACGTAACTGACCGAGAGTTGCGAACCCGAAAAGCTGATCGTAAGTTGTGCTTGTAAAAATTTATAAATTAAGAAAATAATACCACAACTTGTTGAGCATGGCGTTTCTTATTGGCATTACACGCATCACGGCAGAGTAAAAGTAAACCTGGCAGGAGTGGTTCATTATTGAAACTTCAAATCAGGGACCTAATACACTGTATGAAAATGAACTCAAATGAACACTGACATAAGTTGAAAAATTTAATTCGCAAAAAACATAGGGCTACTAGATTATTCAGGTCCCTAGTCAAACAAGCGCTCCTGCCTGGGTTACTTTTACTCTGCCGTGCACGCATTAACTTACGGTTCATTGAGAACAGAAAACAATACAACTCACGGTTCAAATAGCACAGCTCTGATTACTCTTAAAGCATTGAATTTAAATGTGAAAACTCATTAAAAGTAATTATTAGAAATGGTTTCCACAATAAAACTGAGTTTGGCTGTTTTTTTTGTCAAAATGTTTCAGATAATACGTTGAAATGGAAGAAAACCGATTCCGCCAACTCTCTGTCAATTGCCTTAATAGATATTTTTACTTTATTTCGAAAAGCTTAGACCTTCATTTGATTTTCAACAATAGAAAGTGTTTACAGTGTAAACGGTGAGGTATATGGTGTCAGTGTGGTGTAACTAAGTCTAAATGTTTACTAATTGAAAGCAGAGCAGAGAAAATTGGAATTGGTTTAAAGCAAGATCTGCAAAAATTTCTATTTTATTCGTTTATCTACTGTGGGTTGAAAATATTCATAATATTCAGCATCAATCTAGTTGTCTAGCAGTCTAGCAGTAAATCTATCAGTAGATTTACCCACGAAAATTTCCGTGCGCAAATATTTATATTTAGTTAGTTTATATGTTAGTTAGTTAGTTAGTTAGTTTATTTCATGTCATAATATGAGAAAGGCCTTTCGGCCTTTTAAATTACATATTATTTGCGCAGAAGAAAAGTCGTTATATAAACCAAATGAGAACAGTTCAGTCATTACGGTGAAAAGAAAACGAAAACAATCGTAGGTCAAGGACGTCGATCTTGGTTTTAGTGGTGCAGAACCAATACAGCCTAATCCGCACTGGTATCGATGAAAATAATAGTAAGGCCAGTTGACGATTTGAATTAAACTATAAGTGGCGTAGGTTGTAGAGATCCACAATCGAAAAAGACATCCGAGAATGCTGGTTGCATTTGAGTCTGAGGTAGAAGTGAACAACATTGATCGGCTGTAGAATTGACTCCATTTGTGACCCGATCAGATGCTGTATTTGAGGTGTACACCCTGAGAGATGATTGGCGTCAGTGCAATATTAACCTCTTATTCCGTCCGTCCAAGTTGCCCACAGCGAGATTAACCGTTTTTACGATGCTTGATCAGCATTTGTCGATGTCATCAGACGATTTTCGATTCAAAACAGTAATGGTGCTTGCCGTCGAACAAAGACGAATCGAATGATGAAGATTTATTCGTGAATAATTGACGACGACGGTAATTGACGATGAAAATTCTCGTATCAAACATGCATCGTTCCACAGCACCAAATTGGATCCATAATCAAAAAAGTTTGCGTCAAAAAGTGGCAGATGATTCGGCTTTCTTCCGTTTGAATTCCATTCATTAAAGGAATATATTTCACAATTATAAAAATTTTCCTTCCTCAACATCTGCCACTTGTGACGCAAACTTTTTTATTATAATTTTCTTCCTAAAATTTTTCTGGTAAGATTTTTGTTGATAAAACTTTCGCGTACTTTGCTCATCAGCTGCCATTTGTGACGTATATCTTTTTGCGTGTAGAATCTGTAAGCGTCACCTACACCGATATCAGTTCTTTTGTAAGTGGATAACAGGACTTGCGTCACACCTCCACTGCAAGTGGTTTTGGGCGATATCAGCTCCTTTGTAAGTTGTGATTTTTTAGAATTGGGTCGAAGATAATAGACAATTATACTATGCAGTTTGAACGAAAATATTCTTCTTAGAAAACTGTATAACTTTCTCTTTGATCTCAACCTTCCAGCTTTCATTTGACGAAAATCGAAAATTTTACGGAATTCAAAAATTTGATGAAAATCGAAAAGTCTAAAATCGAAAAATTCACGAATATCGAAAATTTGAGGCACCTAAAACGCTCATAGCTCCCAAATAAGCGACTTTTTAAGAAAACCATGAAACACGTGTCGACTAGAATGTAAAACTCTATCAATTTGTCTTTTAAACGAACTTTCTATCTGCAGTATTTTCCGAGTTATGGCTGACATAGCTCGCACTTAAAACGCCCATATCTCCAAAATAAACGACTTTTTAGGGAAACCATGAAACACGCATCGACTAGAATCTAAAACTCTATAACTTTGTCTTTTACACGAAGTTTCCACCTGCCGTATTTTCCGAGTTATAGATGACATAGTTCGCACTTAAAACGCTCATAGCTCCCAAATAGAAGACTTTTTAGGAAAACCATGAAACACGTATCGACTAGAATCTAAAACTCTATAACTTTGTCTTTTACACGAACTTTCTATCCGCAGTATTTTCCGAGTTATGGCTGACATAGCTCGCACTTAAAACGCTCATAGTTCCCAAATAGACGACTTTTTAGGAAAACCATGAAACACGTGTCGAATGAAATCTGAAACTCTATAAATTTGTCTTTTAAACGAACTTTCTATCTGCCATATTTTCCGAGTTATAGGTTCCATAGCTCAATAGCTTAACACGCTCATAACTCCGAAGTTATAAGCTTTTATAAAAATTCCTTCAAATTAGTTTCTTAGAATTACGTCCTTAACATACCCTGAAAATTTCAGCCAAATCCGCCGGTAAATTCAAAAGTTTCGGTTAACAGAGTGACAAAGTGACAGAGTGATAAAGGTTGGTAAAATTCATCAATTTCAAAATGTATGAAAATGAATTTCTTCATACAAATTTCTGCAAATTTCCAAGTTTTGAAATTTAATATCTCGGCCAAATTTTAACCTTATGAGACGTGTGATAGCTCGTTGAACTCGTATGGACGCCCAGATTACGAATAAAATACTTTGGGGGTAGTAGGAGCAAAGGGGGAAAAGTCAAAAAGTTCGTGTAATATGTTCCTCAGTCCTGCGGAAAAAATTTTTTCTCAAATTTTTCAGTGTGAACGGACTTGCGTCACGGCCCTTCACTAACGTAGGGCCATGATCGATAAACAATCGACAAACAATCGAAAAATAAACTTTGCTATCCAGAATGTTCGACAAAATGAGAAGAACAGTAGTCGTTTTGTTTACGGACACCAACACAACACACGTCCGCACTGCTCGGATGACTGAACTGAACTGATATGCCGATTATGAGTCGAGAGCTCTAGCGCCAAAGCCACGGGTTCAGACAAAATCATATTTACTTCGAACGCCTTTATGTTGTGTAGAGTGCTAGATTGAATGTGTAGTGTATGTGTGGTGTGTGAACATAGATATTACATAAGGCTTTGTGTATTAAATTTAACTAAATTTAAAGGGTTAAACATATAACCAATATATAAGTATTTGCGCACGCATTTGACAGAATCCTACTACGATCATGTGTAGTAGAATTTTGTGTTAATGTGGTTTTGCATGAAAATTACTTACAGTAGATAAAAACGCTTCGCTCGTATCGTCATACTCATATCTAGTGCGCAAAACAACCTCATTTACTAAATTGTTAGCAAAATAGCTATTTCAAAATGCCGCAGAGAAGTTGCAACTGCAAGCCAATACTCTCTCTAGCAAACAAACTCTCTTAAAAAATCGAATTAGGGTGTAAAATAAGTTTGAGAAACTATGCTTCTTCATAAGGCTTAAAGTGAACAGACTCACGAATCGTAAACAATTGGTAGAGCTTCTCAATCGTTTTTACCACCTTAATAAATGTAGTTTGTTTGCTAGAGAGGGTATTGTGCAAGCACATAGATTTTTAAATGAGTTACATAAGCGTTATCCGCGAACATACAAAATATATTTTACGTGATAGCTGACAATAGATCCAATCACTGTAAACATAATTTGAAGCTTCTCAATTTAGAAAAATTGCAATTCATCGACTAAAAAGTGTTAATGCTTGAAATGCTTAGGGTGAAGGGGTCCCTTCGAAGTAAAAATAGGGTTCCTTAGCGGAAAAAATTGGGCCCCCTCAACCGATGTCTCACACAGTGCAAAATTCTTATAAAAGGCCCTGCTGTAACACAGCTAAAGAGACCTCATCTGAAGTTAACTTTAATCTCTACTGCAATTCTTTCACAATCATAATAACTTTTTGTCAGACATACCCACTGCATGAAATCAGTCCACAAAGTGAAACAAACAGAATTATTGCCACCAGAACTTTCATGGTTCTAATATAATAAATTTTTCAATATATTCGCAACGAGTACTATCTCGTTTGAAGTGTCGACACTTACTGAATATTTTATTTCCCCTGCTTATCAAATTCTGTGAAAACATTGTGAAATCGGATTCATAAATTCATTTACATGTGGATGTAGCTGTACCTAACATATGTGTCGTATATAAGCTCAATCAGTTTAAGAGATAGCTTTTGCTCCGGGGAAAATACCAGCAGCCTAACTTACATTTTTTTGAGTCTAGATCGAAGCCATATTTTCATTAGAATGATTAGAATATGTTTGTATTTCAAGACGTAATAATTGTTCTTTACGAGCGAGGCTGAAAAAAGTATAGAAAATAGTTAAAAGTTTACCAATTTTGGGTAGACTTCCACTAAAGTCGTTCTCGTCCGTTACAGTGAAACATATCGAAGGATATGGTATGGTACTACAGAGGCTGGACTCTCTGTACATATAATGTCACGGATTAGTATCACTGCAGCTAGACAGGGACTTGAGACAGTTACGCTATTCTTACCTGAAATGGCTGATCATGGCACTATACGTTAGTGAAGGGCCGTGACGCAAGTCCGTTCACACTGAAAAATTTGTCAATTTTTTTTCTTCGTAGGACTGAGCAACATATATATAAATACATTATACACAACATTTTTGACTTTTCCTCATCCGCTCCTGCTACCCCCACTTATTTTATTCGTAATCTGGGCGTCCATACGAGTTCAACGAGCTATTAAACGCCTCATGAGATTAAGATTTGGCCGAGATCATGTCCGGAGCGATAGCGGAGGACTTGACGCAGTCTAACCCCCAAAAAAAGAACGAAGAAATTTTTTTGAGACGCGTCAACTATAAAGTCAAATTTGAGTTTCTACCATATGGTATATATCACCACAAAACCTATTTTATCATATTCTCGCTTCAAATACGAGCTATCAAAAAAAAATTATTGGCTAAATCGGTAGGTGTTCACTCGGGCATCATTTTGATGAATAGAATGTGGGGTCGCCAAGGCAAGGAAGAGGTTCAAAATGGCGGCCGAAATTTGCATAAAAAATTTATTGGCTATATCGATAAATCTTCACTTGAGTATCATTTTGATGAATAGATTGCGGTTTAAATTTCAGGTTAAGAGCCCAAAACTTCTAAAATGAATGATATCCCAACAAAAATCTCTACGAGAAAAGTGTGACGCAGTCTTTGAAATACAATTGCTAAAATGAATGATATCGCTAGAGTTGACGCTTTCAGCTTCGTTACGCAAAAATTAAATTTTACACCAAATTAGTTCAAACGAGCTGGCTTATCATCTCTTTTATGTTTCACTTGCATTTCGTGTTATATAGTTTCGGATGATTTATGTTTTAAAATTAATTTGAATGAAATTCATTCACTCTTTTGAAGGTTTTATGCTTTTTGACTGAAATTATGTTTATTATTTATTGGGCGAGAAAAATCGTGGAAAAATAAAACTAATTTGGATAGTCACTTCAGCCACAAAAATGGATTCAGTTTCATTAAATCGTTTCGTTCAGATTGCAAAGCCTTGTCACAATCCAAAGCTGTCGGTTTGATTCCGGGTAATATCGGTTATTTCGTTCGAATGAAAGCAAATGTCATCATCCAATTTGTTTGTATCGACGAAGAATAAAGTTCATGAGGTTGAGTTTTTATTAAAATAAAATCGTGGGTGGACAATATCGGTTTGACGTGTTTATTATTCGTTCAACCATTTAATAGCATTTGATTCATGACTATGGGAAAATTTAGGAAAATATTCTCATTAAACGGCTATCTTTGGGAAAACACTTTCACATAATTTCTTCAATTTTTCCTAGATTTCCAATATTTTTCTTCGTTTTTCCAAAAAAAATATTTTTGTGAAAATTCTTCATCTGCCAAATAATTTTTACCAAAAAAATATTTGACTTAAAACAACAAAAATTTTACCAAAAAAATCTGCGTGGCAAAGTGGCAGATGTTCAGGAACAGACCTACGAGAAAATTTATCTGCTAAATGCGACGCAGATTTTTTTGGTAAATTTTTGTTGTTTTAAGTCAAATATTTTTTTGGTACAATTGGTATTTGGTAATTGGTAATTTTTGCGTAAAACACTTTTTACGTAGAGATTTTTGTTGGGATATTAGAGGACGCCAGTTTTTTTTTGTACAAAAACGATAATGTCCAGCAATAACAATAATTCCCAACAATAATGCCCCGTCAAAAATGGCGACCATTGTGAATGCATACACATTACACATGGACAAGTCAATTTTGTATTTATTTTTGATTTTTATTCTAAAAGTGCGTCCGGATCTATATTTTATTACTGCAATCCATAGATCTAATTTGTAGGAAGCTAACGACATTAAGCTGGAAAAAATCTGTTTATCTTTCAGCGCGCTGTTCGACGACAAACATCATCCACTACACAACAAACACGTGCTTAACCTGCAAGCGGAACATATAATGTCTGTCGTCGCACAGCGTGTTGTAAATTGAAACAATTTTTTCCAGCTCAATGTCGTTAGCTTTCCAAAAATTAGATCTACGGATTGCAGTAATAAAATGTAGATCCGGACGCAATTTTAGAATAAAAATAAAAAAAATAGAAAATTGACTTGTCCATGTGTATGCATTCACAATGGTCGCCATTTTTGACGGGGCATTATTGTTGGGAATTATTGTTATTGTTGGACATTATCGTTTTTGTCCAAAAAAGCTGGCGTCCTCAATTAAATTTCAAAACTTGAAAATTTGTAGAAGAAATTGATTTCCATACATTTTGAAATAAGTATCGCGGTTCGACATGTCAAAAACGGTTCGTTTTCCGACACTTTGTGTTGAGCATCTTTAATATGTGAAAAAGTGAATCAAAACCAAATAAATAATTAAGCGGAAAATCTAATGTTTCTAATTAATTTAAATGTTTTTCGAAGTGAATCAGTGAAATCTAATCAAAATTGAATGTGTTTTCATATTTTAAATAGCCCGAAATGTTGACACAAGAAACAGTGACTTTTTCGCATGAATTTTCGTGATTTTTGGCTGAAGATTGTTCAACAACTAATTAACATAAGAATTTGGGAATCACATTACTAGCATTATTAATACTAGTAATTTAATTTTATGAATTTAATCTAAAACAAGTGTAGAAAAGTGATTATTTATGTGGAATAATGTGTAGTAAATATGGTTCGCGGTACGACACGGAAAAAAATCGCGGTTCGACAGTGATTTCTGTGACTATCAACTTCCACGATTTTATCGGAAAATTTAGAGTCAAATAAGAGTCAATAATTAGTAGGGTGTAGCAGTTTTTACAAAATGTCTTAGTTCTTTTAAGGCTCAGCCGGAAATCCACTCAGCTGGTCAAACTGATCATTTTATGAAAGAAAAAAAAAATTCAAACTTTAATTTTGTGCTGCCGCCAGATCGATTTTCGAAAATTTCGTCGTTTTCGGTCCATGTCACATATATCGATTTTTTACGGTGGGCTCAGTGTTCATAAAAAGTTGAGTCAACATGGTAATCTAATCTCCAGGCTTCACAGATTATTTTATAAAAATGATCAAGTCTAAAAAATATTTTTTGAGTTCATGACTGATTGTCAAAGTTCCCCGATGGTGATTTTGAGACTTTAATCTCGCCACAAAATTTGATGAAAATGTGCAAAAATGTAAATTAAACTTTAAATATGCTAAATGGACCGCGGTGAGTCAAATACAACATCTGATTTGATTTGGGACACCTAAATTTGATATTTACCTGACAAAAAGTTGTGTTTTTGGTACATGGAATATTGGTGGCGAAAGTCGAATTGCCTCAAATAAATAATTTTTTTAGCTTATATTGTATTCCCAGGTTCTGACAATGCGAAACCTTCAATTTTAAGCGTTTTCTAAGCTAATTTACAAAATTAAATACAATAAAATTTGAAAATGTAACGAGACGTAGCTACTGGCTCTAGTACTTGTCAACAGTACGTAAATTAGCTTAGAAAACGCTTAAAATTGAAGGTTTCGCATTGTCAGAACCTGGGAATACAATATAAGCTAAAAAATTATTGATTTGAGGCAATTCGACTTTCGCCACCAATATTCCATGTACCAAAAACACAACTTTTTGTCAGGTAAATATCAAATTTAGGTGTCCCAAATCAAATCAGATGTTGTATTTGACTCACCGCGGTCCATTTAGCATATTTAAAGTTTAATTTGCATTTTTGCACATTTTCATCAAATTTTGTGGCGATTATACGATAAATTCGACAATTGGACCGGACGACGCAAGTGAATTTTTGGCTATTGAGATATGCATCAAACCACAACCGTTAATACTGTACGTTTGCTACATGAGTGTGTTCGACCCAAGCATTGCTGCGAAACATTATCATAATGTGAAACTCATCGTAGAGAAATATCGCAATCACAGAATAATTGTCCTTGGCGACTTCAATCTGCACGACATTAATTGGTCTCTCGATGATGATGACGAAAACGCCTATTTACCGTACGCTCCAACCGATCGCAACATCAATGGAAATCGTTCGTGTTATCAAACTGATGCGCTCGACTTCTTGGACAGAATGCTCAGCCTGCCGATGTCGCAATTATCGAATTTCCGCAACAATGCATTAAACGTTTTGGATTTGTTATTCGTGAATGATTCTGATGCAGTCAACGTAGCTAAAGATCGATATACTATTATTGAACAATCACAGCAAGATGACAGACACATTCCGTATGAAATACAAATGGATTACGACGCCAAATCATCGGTCAATGTGGAATATGTTACGTTTTATCAGTATTCAAAAGGACATTATGAACGAATGGCGCAGCAATTGGAAGCGATCAATTTTCAACACGAATTCATGATTAGAGATGTCGACTCGGCTTACACATTTTTCGTTCAAACAGTGAAATCTCTAACTGAACAGAATGTACCGAAGAAGACCATCAAAAAATACTCGAACAAACCCAAATGGTGGTCGGCTGAACTGCAACGTTTGAAAAATCGTCGAAACAAATTGCATAAAAGAAAATCTGAATCGTACGACGCAGCGTACGAAGCAGCAGATCATGCATTCAGGGATGAAAGTGACCGCCGTTTCAATGAACATATGGACAATGTTCAAGAGAACATCAAACTGAACCCTGCAGAATTTTGGAAATTTGCTAAATTGAATGGTGGAACCGAAAAGTATCCTGACACAATGAACTTCGGTGACAGAGTTGGTTCTTCTAAGGAAGAAATTGTGAACATGTTTGCAGATTACTTTGAATCGCTATACGTGCCCAATACAGAGAACTGGAGCTTCGAGGAAAGATACGTTCCGGTGAGTGATGCAGAAGATATCAACTTGTCACTATTTGACATCGAAGCAGCAATTTACTCACTCGATTGGAGGGGCGGTGCAGGACCAGATGAGATCAAGCCGATCGTCATAAAAATGTGTGCTTCAGCAATGGCCTGGCCAATGTGGCTGCTGCATCAAAAATCATTCGACAGTGGGAGAATATCTGCAGCATCGAAAATGTCGCGTATTGTTGCTGTCTACAAAAAGAAAGGTGCCAAATCAGACGTCAAAAACTACAGAGTAATCGCCATTCAAACCATTCTGATGAAAGTCCATGATATTGCCGTCAAACGTGAAATTAGTAAATTGATTCAGCCTCAGTTGAAGAGCGCGCAACATGGGTTCAGAAACAGGAGATCCGTAGTAACGAACTTGCTAGCACAAACAACACTTGCACATAAAGCATTCGAGCGCAATTGTCAACTGGATACGTTTTATGGGGACTACAAGGCAGCATTCGACAAACTGGTGATCATGTTATTGATTATTAAGCTAGCAAGATTTCGAATTGGCAAGAAAACGGCAAGATGGATATGGCAATACTTGATCGGCAGAACCAATTTTGTCCAGATTGGGAAATCTATATCCAGGCTATACGAGTCACCATCAGGAGTACCACCTGGAAGTTCACTGGGACCGGTATTGTTCACCATTTTCATTGATGACTTGGTCGACGTTGTGGAATTTGCTCGCACGTTACTGTTCGCTGACGACATGAAATTGGCATCAATCATACGTGACTTTGAAGATACGGTACGGATGCAACGAGACATCGACAATGTGATCAGATGGAATGAGAGAAATCGTCTTCACTTCAACAATGACAAATGTTACATATTCAGTGCATACCGACACAATTCATCGTTCATTAAGGCTGATTATACTATGGGCAATCACGACATTGAGAGAGTTGAAGAAATGAATGATCTGGGTGTTCGGTTCAACAAATCCTATCATCCTGGACATCACATAGAACAAATGACGATCAAAGCTCGACAGATGGTTGGATGTATCAAGCACTTTTCGAACGGAAATTTCACGAAAGAAACTCAACGTATTCTATATGTGGCATATGTGCGTTCAAGACTGGAATACGCATCGACCATCTGGAATCCAACTGCACAAATATACATTGACGACATCGAGTCCGTACAGAAACAGTTCGTTATATATCTGTTGGAAAGCCGGAGCAATGCAACGACTTATAGACTGGCACCGTACGAGGATCGTTGCAAGTTGCTGAAACTGCAAAATTTGGAGAAGAGACGGACTGTAGCGGATGCCGCGCTTGCTTTCGACATCTATATGGGCAACATCAAGGATGACATCATTTCACCAAATTTTGTCCGGAATGAAAGCGCCTACAACCTTCGACAATCTACATTACAGCTACTGGTTGAACCAAGGGTGACGACCGAATACTTATCGAATCAACCAATAGTGCGGCTAATTAGATTGATTAATGAACACAAGACGGTCGTGAGTGAATGTGTTAATGTGATGACGTTTAAGAATAAAGTTATGGAAAGGCTAAATGACAATTGACAGTGATATTTTGTAAAGTTTTCAATTTTTGTATTTTGTAAAGTTTTCAATTTTTGTGTAATAGATGTAAGATGTATGTAATTTTATACAGCCAGGCTTGGCGGTGAAATAAATTCAATTCAATTCAATTCAAATCAGATGTTGTATTTGACTCACCGCGGTCCATTTAGCATATTTAAAGTTTAATTTGCATTTTTGCACATTTTCATCAAATTTTGTGGCGAGATTAAAGTCTCAAAATCACCATCGGGGAACTTTGACAATCAGTCATGAACTCAAAAAATATTTTTTAGACTTGATCATTTTTATAAAATAATCTGTGAAGCCTGGAGATTAGATTACCATGTTGACTCAACTTTTTATGAACACTGAGCCCACCGTAAAAAATCGATATATGTGACATGGACCGAAAACGACGAAATTTTCGAAAATCGATCTGGCGGCAGCACAAAATTAAAGTTTGAATTTTTTTTTTATTTCATAAAATGATCAGATTGACCAGCTGAGTGTATTTCCGGCTGAGCCTTAAAAGAACTAAGACATTTTGTAAAAACCGCTACACCCTAATAATTAGTGAAATTATTGATACTGAATAGTTTAACCAAGGAAGATTTGGTTTGTGCATACAAAATTCATCGAAAGTTGATATTATTTGAATTTTGCATGGAAAGCTGATTTTCGATGAAAATAAGCGATTTAAGTGAGTTTTTAGCCTATAAAACGCAATAGCAAGTGTTTTTGAGCTCAAACTAAGTGATAACAAGCATTTTTAATACCAATTTGTGATTTGCACAATTAGTTATAGAAGGGTTACAAAAAACACCGTTTTTTGATCTTACAAATCCGATGCTAATAAACCAAATTTGTAAGATCAAAAAACGGTGTTTTTTGTAACCCTTCTATAACTAATTGTTAAGTAGGATCTTACGGTTAGTCACAACAAAATCAAAAGTTATTGTGATTTTCATATTTTGTTGTTAAACCTCTAACAACATGACGTGTCGAACCGCGATTTTTGCCATACTGTCGAACCACGATCCAAAATGTCAAAGCCGGAATTCGATTAAAACCTTAATAATTAACTGAAATTAACATTAAAATTAATATAAATAATTAGGCTAGTTTCTAAAACAATTTCCGCATACATATCTTCCAAGAAACGGAGACAATCGAGTTGAAACTCAGATTTTCAAAATTCTTGTCGAACCGCGATACTTTACCTTAGATGAATTTTACCAACCTTTGTTACTTTGGCATATAGAAAGTTCGTTTAAAAGACAATTTTATAGAGTTTCACATTCTAGTCGACACGTGTTTCACGGTTTTCATAAAAAATCGACCATTAGCTATCTCAGACATAACTCGGAAAATACGGCAGTTAGAAACCCCGTTTAAAAGACAAATTTGTATCCAGTATATCGTCTATATCTTCGTATATCGAGTATAAGTCGCATGAGTTTGACAACTGCCACATTCAGAAAAATGAAATTTTGTACGCGATGGATTTCGATTAATATCGGTTGATCGATAAGACTTTGAAATCATGTGCCAATCACAAACAAAAACAAACATTTTCAAAGGAACAAAGGAAGAGCCCTTTTGAATTTCGTAAAATTTTCGATTTTCGTCAAATGAAAGCTGGAAGGTTCAGATCAAAGAGAAAGTTATACAGTTTTGTAAGAAGAATATTTTCGTTCAAACTGCACAATATGATTGTCTATTATCTGCGACCAAATTCTAAAAAATCACAACTTACAAAAGAACCAAATACAGCTGAAGGCTCTTATTTCTATTCTAACAGCTGAAATCTCTAACTTCCATTCTACAGCTGAAATGCCTATCAAAATTAAGCTAAAATAAAGTTAAAGATAAAAACAAGAACAAACAGAGTTGTGATACTCTTGCGTTGCCCAAGGTTCACGTTAAGTGAATTAATCAGGGAAAAGAGGGCTGTTTAGACCTCGAGACCTAGCGGCGGTTAAAAAGCCAGAGTGGACTGACTATCTTCAGTTGTTTCCGCTAGCCTCTTACACAATACAGCAATAAAACTGCACAGGATCTTCAATCAACAATATTCAATCAGCTAGAACAAAATATTTAGCCAAATGAAATTACTTTTGTCACGACTTGTCTACGACATAACGGCGATCATAGGGATCTCAAATCAATGTATTTTCTAAGAAATAAAAATGCTTTCAAAAGGATATTTTAAATTGACTCACTTTCCTTGATAGCTTTCAAAAGGTCTACGAAATAACAACGATCATAGGGATTTCAAATACTTAATGTTTTTTTATTATTATTGTAAGTTGTGGGATATCGGTGTCAGTATGGTAACAATAAACAATATATCAATAAAAAGAAGGTTTCCCAGTTTCACTACAGCATAGAGCAGGATATTGCACTGGTCCACCAGACACGACACGGGCTCCTACGGAATATAATTTTTGTTTGTATTGTATTCTTGTATACATAAAGGTTTTCTGTGAGGACTATTAACTCTCCACATCATTTCATCATTCGCATCTATGCCGGAGTAAAAGGGTAACAATAAAGAGATGAAATAACTGTGTGATGAATGCACTGGGACTCAAAATGCACTGGGAACTGAACTGGAGATACCATAAAGTCTGCCAAAATAACGGATCCATGTTAAAACATACAGTTGAGATTTGTGATAAAGGATGTTTATTAGTGTAATTATTATAAATAGTCGGAAAACAATATTTACTGTGATCATTTCCGGTTATCTGTTGGAATCATTTATAGTTCTCAAGTGTACTATGTGACTGCGTACATATCAGCCAAATGTTTAGGATTAAAAAGCCTCACTGCTTGATGATCTGCAAAGATTTTTTTTTATAAATCGAAAGCTTCAAATTTTTTCTATCCAATTAAAGCTTACTGATGTTGTTAGGGTCGTACACTTTTATCGATCCATGTTTCGCGTATTCGACAAATTTTCCTTTAGAAAAATGAAATCGTGGACAAACATTATCTGCACTCAGAGGATCTATGAAAACGGTTACCGATGTGTCAACGAAGTCTACACGCTGCAAAATTATAATTCCGGAATGAAGTCGACATGAAACCGCAATTCAAAAACCTACACTAACCTTAATGCTCTCAGTTGATTCTAATTCTTTTTTGAAATTTTCCATGAACGTACAGCCAGTGGGTAACTTTACTTCTACGACAGCCATTTTAGACGTTAAATTCGTTTCGTCCTGATTATAGTTAAAGCAAAATTCGAGGTAGAATTTTTTCTCGTCTACGGTGTTCCTGATGTCAGGAGGACTGATGTTGAATTTGTAATCGTCAATGAATTTAACCATATTGTACTGGTAAGAAATTTGGAAAATACCGAGTCCCCTTCCCGTTGCAGTAATTTCAAAATTTCTTGCTGATGTTGGCAGATTCTTCTTTTGAAGAGGTAATGCTGTCCTCTCATTCACAGAAAACTCAAGAACTGAGTTTATTGTAACATCCATATCAGTATTGGAAGAGTAGATTTTTACAGCTACTTTTGACAATGCTTGCAAAGCGACCACAGTGGCTTGTGTTGAGATGAAGCCTCCGTTCTCGTTCCTCTGTGCCACCAGCCATTTCATTATTCGTTCTGAATCCTGTAGACGACCAGCTGCCACAAAAGCATGTAGTGCGTAGGCTGTTGTCTCAACGTCCAAAGAACTTGCTTTCCAACGCATAGTTTCACCATCTCTGACTGCTGCCTCTTCCAGTTTTGTTAGGAAAGTGTTTTTGATTGACTCGTCTGCTAAATGGGCTAGCTGTAAAGCATAGGTGGCGATTGCTAGGGAGTAGTTGTCGGTTATATTGTTAAAGTTTTGACTTAAAAAAGAGATTGCTTTGATGATCATGCTGTTGTGCTTTTCCATGCTGTCGGTATTTTCCAAAAATGTTACTAGCACATAGGCAGTCAAAGCGATTCTATTTGATGAAGCTCTTTGGATGCCCCTTAAGTGTTCAACTTCTTCAAAACTTCCATCCTCTGATTGTTTTTGTGATAAAAAGAGCAAACCCTTTGCAATGATGTCTACTTCAACGAAAATATATCTTTTGGCTTGATAAAAACATTTCACAATAAACGCCGTTAGCCAGGTGCCACCTGTCTCGTTCCTTTTTCCCCAGACATTAAATGAGCCGTCACCGTTTTTGTAGTTCAACTGTTTCTGATAGGCGACGCCTAAGTTTTCGATGGCAACAGTTTTAACTTCTTTTGTCAACTTATTTACAGCACTTAAGTAGTCTAAAATGACTATGTTTGGCACGAAGTGTACCATATTTTGTTCGCTACTGCCGACAGGTAGCTTTCTGAAACATAAAACTTTATTAGAAAGGAATCTCTTGACGATGTTTGGTGATGATAACAATTATAACAATGAAACGCATTTTTGACTCACATTAAGTTTTTCAAATTTCCGAAATGGCACAATATGTCATCGCCTATAATAATCGATGCGTCTATCCTTATCGAACCAATGACTGCTTCATCAGGAATGAAGATATTTAAATTGGTTGTGTACTGGCTGCTGTTCCTTAAATCAATTAAAACTGCCTTGTTTATGTACTGTGTAATTCCTTCGGGCTTAACAAGCAAATTTCGTTCTATCCCATCTCCAGGTGATGATAGAGAGGTTACATAGGCCTTTATCTTTATTGAGCCAATTCGATTTGCACGAATTTTGAACAATGTTAAAGCTCCACTATTCTTCTTCACAAATAACGTTTTTGTCATCTGCTTATCACTTCTGGCAACTGGCAACACGTCTTCAATAAATGTAAATTCCGAATTTTCGTTGTACAATGTGATGTGTGCGTCCTGGTCGTCTTCCATGTAGTTGAATACTGATATCGGGATGGAAACGATTTCGTTTTGTATAATCGAATGTGGTAAGTCCATGGAGATAAAGAATGGTTTAAAAACTTTAAGCGTGGTTGGTCTGCTGGTTTCTGCTAAGCCTGTAGTGGGATTAATTGAAAACGCAATTATCGTCCAATTAGTAATTGTGTCTGGGGCCCTCCAGGATATGCTTGCCTTTGATTGACTAAATAAAACATATTTTTGATTAGGCGACCAATGCCAGTTAAGTCTACCTTACACTAATGAAATTTTAACTTACTTAACATCAAAATCAACCATATCGAAAAACCATGTTTCTGGAAATGATTTACGAAATTCATCATCTTCAGGTTTTTGTTCCTCGTCCCAATCATTGTTATACGTCTGACTACGGTCATCCGATGCACTAAATTGAATGTAACTTCCCGATCCTGAAAAACATTTCGCTGAACCTTTTGGTTTTCAAAACAAAATTGCAAGAACTAACCAGGACGAAAGATAAAGAAATCATCCAAATTATTTTCGTCAATTATTTTAGCGCTGATGTCGTTGACTTTCTTATTTAAGACTGATAGACTTCGATCAGAAGCCAGAAGTCCAACATATGAATTTGAACTCGATGTTATGTCTATGCGGATCTCATCATTTGGCTCCACTGATTCTTCAGATATTTGAACATCAACCTTTATTTCAATGGAAAATAGTGTATAATAGTGGTTACTATAGATGTGGTTACTATTGGTATGTATGTACACACTCTTGTACGTACTGAAAAGTACACGTATTTGATGGAACTACAATTACTTAATTTCACAGCGAGCTGCGGCAAATTCAATAAGAGTTGCGGGAAATTTAGTTAATAATGAAATACAAATGCACCGAAAAATGACTGATTCCTTGGGTAATCTTGTTATCACACGTTCCAACTACCCAATCTCTTCAATTATTTCGATGAACAGTGAGAGCTTTCAGACAGTTCTCACTCGAAACCTAATTTTTCGTACCCGGGAACCTTCTTAAACGGAATAATTTTCAAAAACTGGATGTAATCAAAGAAATTCGGAGAAGCGTTCTAAGTTATTTTAGATACAGTTGCTCCAAATCTTCACTTAAAACCTGCAGCAGTTCCCTACAATTTGCAATCAATCAATAAGGTTTTTTCTGTTTCTTTCGCCTCTCTACTGAAACGTAAAACAAAAGATTGAGAAAACATTCTTACTCACAAAGTTCTTTAACTCTTTGAACTCAAGTAGCAACGAATCTAATACAATTTCACCGTAGTCCGTTATGTAGAATACAATGATCTTAATTTTACTCTTGATGTCGTCGGTAGGTGTAAATTCGAAATCATGGTCTAGAGTGGACGTTACTTGAATGGTGTCTGAAGTAATCAAACGTCCTTGAGTGGTGAATACGTGATATGAAAATTCTGTGAAATTCTTAACCGATTGAATGTTGATTCTCACGTTTTCGTTCAGCTTCGGCCTGAAATAAATGTAAAATTTGTAAAAGTCTTTTCCAACTGTTACTTTTTCACAAATAAAATCCTTACGTCTGTGTCTTTGACTTGATCACAATGAAATGGTTTCGCTCCGATGGCGCGCTTAGAATTTCGTTTTTCGATATTTTCGTTTGCAAATACGATACATTTACACTTAAATTAACAACATTCTTAGGAACTGTAAATTCAATTTTCGAAGTTCCATTCATCAGGAAAGCATTAAATTTTTTCGTAGTCGGTGGTACTGGAAAACAGGTTTCCTTGAATACAACCGGTAGTCGTTTGCGTTTGCGTTTGCCTATGATGAACGTTTCTGTATAGTTACAAAATAATTTCTCTACCAACGTTACGTCAACGGTAACTAAGTTCTCGTTATCAGTGAGAAGCACATTTTTATCGTGGAATTGCACCATCGCTTCAATTGTAAATGGTAGGCCCGGTTTGAATTCCTCAGATTTAGTTTTTATTAGTAGTCTGTAAGGCACCGTATGCAATTGTACGATGGCGGTGGCGTTTTGTGATTTACCGGTTACCTCTTCAGTAAAGGTAACAAATAGCTTCACGGTTTGATCAGCATTTTCTTCGTTTAATCCGAGATCATCTTCGATGTGAAATACAAAAGCCGTGTTACCGCTAATATTTCTTGACCTTACTATTTTATTATTTTCCACTTCAGCTATAAGCGTAGCGTTACCATTGGCCGCTTCAGTGAACGTATGTTTCGCCACTAAGAATGCTGTTATTTGCTTTTCAGCAAAAGTAACATGAGGCTTTACATCCAGAATGATCTCAAAAGAGGGTAGTGTGTATTCCGCAACCTCAAACGCATACCTCTTTGTAACATTATTGGCAAGAAGCGTTTCAATGTGCCAGTTACCTAAAATCGCTGAATCCGACAGACTAAATTTTGCTCCGAAAACACCTTTTCTGAAAACCGGATTTGTGAACGCTTGTACCCTGTTTTGTGCAGCGTCAATTACGAATATTCGTACATTGCTAGCGTTCAGAAGCTGCAAGTTTTCATCTAAGACAAGCACTCGAAAGCTAACTACATCCGACGGTTTGTAAATGGGTTTATTTGTTTGCACAAAGATTGACAAACTTTTAGTGTTCAAATTCAACTTCGCAATGGCATTGTAATTCAGTCCTCTTACGCAATTTATTGTCAAATTCACATAATCGTCGGCTATAGAACCGTTCATCTGAATGATAAACAAATATTTAGTAAAGAGTTTGGTATGCCAAAAAAAATTGACTACTCACATCGAACTCCAGACTCTGACTTTTACCATTTGTTAACGTAATATTTTGTGTCATCCTTTCAGCTTTGCTGTGAATGGCTACTTCTAAGATCGGAGGGTCCGAATCATTAAAGTACCGAGAAGTAATTGCGACGCTGTATTTTCCATGTTGATTTACCGATTTCGCACCAATTACTGTGAAATGTCTGCAAAGGTAAACTTATTAACATTCTGCGAAGCTCGTTGCTGCAACGTTCCTACAGCGTTGCTACACACGGTGAGCTTGAAATTTTTTTTATTTGACCTCTCGTGGACATGAAATGTTTTTAGTGGTTTTTGTAGAGGGCGGCAGCACGAGTAGGAATAACATAACAAGAAAATATTTCGATGGGAAAATTTTTAATTAGATCGATTTTTCGTTTTTCTGTGCCCTGCAGGAAGCTTCGAAAATTGTTTGAAACCTGCTGGTGACTTGTTTGATCACAAAAATATAGTTACTGTTTAGCCTGAGGTCTAGGCTTTACAGCGATACCAATCATGACATTCATGACTACCAAGAAACATCTTTTATGAAGGAAAGTCATTCTACTATGTCGATGTGAATTTTAAAGGCTGTATCATACGTGGATTACTTATATTTTCTCTTAAAAAGTATTTTTAGTTAATTAACATAATTTAAGGGGTTAATAAAAGGTCAAAGGATGAGCTTGGATTTCATTCTGACAAAATCTTTGTTGGTACACCTGAACGACCACCCAAATTTCTTCGTATAATGTCTCATTTTTTAGTGGAAACAACTAAAATGTTGCAGAATTAGCTTAGAATGACTATTGGAGAAACTACGAACGAAACAAAAGAAAGGTTTGTTAATTTTTGACTCGAGATAATGCAGTTTACTCATGGGTGCAATTTACAAAGAAACCTATTTCGAGTTAAAAATCTTCTTTCGACCTTTTATTAACCCCCTAAATTATGTAAAATAACTAAAAATAATTTATAAGAGAAAATAAAAGTAATCTACGTATGATACATGATACAGCCTTTAAAATTCACATCGACATAGCAGAATGACTTTCCTTCATAAAAGATGTTTTTTGGTAGTCATGAATGTCATGATTGGTATCGCTGTAAAGCTTAGACCTCAGGCTAAACAGTAACTATATTTTTGTGATCAAACAAGTCACCAGTAGGGTCCAAACAGTTTTCGAAGCTTCCTGCAGCGCACAGAAAAACGAAAAATCGATCTAATTAAAAATTTTCCCATCGAAATATTTTCTTGTTATGTTATTCTTACTCGTGGTGCCGCCCTCTACAAAAACCACTAAAAACATTTCATGTCCACGAGAGGTCGAATAAAATTTTTTTCAAGCTCACCGTGTACAATCTCTGAATGCAAGGTGGAAATTGATTTAGGCTTTCGAAACTCCAAATAAGCCCAGAAACTTATAAGTGTACCGACAGACATAAGGTCGAAATTGAAACACTAATGAAAACTAGATAATTCAAACACTAATGAGCACTAGTTATTGTTGAATGTCTAACAAAAAGTACTCAGCGAGCAGGGAGAAGTTCCATGATTGAATAGTGGTTTGATTCATCTTTTGCACAAATTATAAAATCGCATAATCAACGGCCTAATAAAACCTTTCTCAGAGCCTTTGTCGTGCATTACTGATACACACAAGTTACATCCCTAAAATTAAAAAATAATCAAGTTTTTAAACAGCTAGTGGAAGAAAAGCCCTGTCTGCCTTGCGTTGTACAATATCTGAGCAATATCTGCTCACATCCAACGACAAAGAAAATCAAAGATTTTCTTTTAAAATTTATCACTAAAATAAAATGGCGCCGCTTATCTGAGTAAAGCTAAAAATATCATTTGGATTTTTAATCTATTACCACTACTAGGGTAAGACAAGAATGAGTTCCGAGGCTCGAAAACCTATGTTTTTCATTCATAAATTTGTATGAGTGAGAGAACAATAGTTGTCCGATGACGTATTCTTGACCGACGATTTGTATGCTTATCCTTTTTGCTTTATTGAATCTGCTATCCGCTTTTTTTTTTTGGTAACAATTGTCCCAAACTATAAAACTATATTCAAATATACTATATTATTATATAATAATCAAAAATAGAAGGAAGAAAATGGTAATTGTTAGTGGAAAGGCCTCCTGTTTTGAAGGTATTATCTACCCTTAGTCTCGTGTCCAACTTTAGTGCTTACGCCGCTAAAGAGTCCTGACTGAAGTTACATTAAATCTCCACAAAACTTTTTACCACAAAATTCGTAAAATAACTTTTTGCAAGACATACCCACTGCATGAAATCAGTTCACAAAGCGATACTAACAGAATTATTGCCACAAGAACTTTCATCGTTCTAATAATTTTTTTAATATTTTCGCAACGAGTACTATCTCGTTTGAAGTGTCGACACCGACTGAATATTGTATTTCCCCTGCGAAGTGTACTTATCAAATTCTGTGATTTTGTTTAAAACATTGTTGAGGTCACATTTTAATATGTAATTGGATCCATGAATTGATAGAAGATTTACATGTGGATGGAGCTGTACCTTACATCTGTGTCGTATATAAGCACAATCGGTTTAACAGATAGCTTTTACTCCGGGGAAAATAGCATGGGACGATTTTTTACTAGTAGGCGGTGTCGATACGCAGGAAAAGTTGAAAAATGCTTTCTCGGGATGATATTACACGAATATAAAGTAAGATGTCCTTACATCACTCTTCATCATTAGTCCGAAATAAAAACAAATTCCAAAAACGTGGTTTTCACATACTTCATCCTTGATGAGAGACCCCAAAATCGATTCAGGCTGAGGCATGTTTGACACATTTTATTAAGGGACCATATAGTTTGATTTTCCGACCTGTGCCCCAACCATTTTGGCACTTACATTTATCCATACACTGAAAAAAAAAGTTTTTTCGACAATTGCTGTGTTCCGGATATTGGAACTGTATGCCTTATAATATAGGTAAGAGATCCATAATATTATGGCAACTGAGCCCATATTTGCTTGATATGGTTAATGTGCCTATAATATAACCTGTATACCCATAATATGGACTAGAAACACATATTATCGATACATTACGCATAATATAGCTGTATGCTTTATTATGAGGGTACAGGCCCCATATTTTAGAAGTAATATAACTGTGTGCCCCATATTGAGCAATTGTATGGGACTCATATTCATGTGAAAGGAACAAATCTTAAAGTAAGTGCGACTAAGTCTCGTACATATCTTTTCTTAACTTTTTGAAGGAAATGGAGGCTAGCTCCAGCCAACGAGGTGTTTTGATAGTTCTTTTTGTTGATTTGATCGATATACTGGCAAATACACCACTTCCTCGCGGTGAGCTAAAAATGTGCTCCTCGGCCGTAGATTGATAGGTGGTGTATTTTGCGTATATCTCTCGACCTGTGGCAGAAATGTTGGCATTTTATGTAAAGTCTCAGAGTTTTGCGAGTCGAATTAAATAGTATTCGTTAAAAATGAAGAACAGTTAGTGAAGTAGAAGTGAAAGTGACTGACATTCGTGAAAACCGTCTGGTTAGTACTTAGGTGGGTGACCGCAAAAAACATGCAAAATAATAACATTTTTTTTATTGAAACGTCATAATATGAGTGGTGTACCCATATTATAAATCACAAAGCTATATTATGTGTCTCAGGCCTATAAGAAGTAACGCTATAATATAAGTAGTACAGCCATGTATATCCGGCATACAGCCACATATATCCGGCATACAGCCTTTTTCACTACAGTTTTTCCAGTATGGGGCACACAGCCTCGGCCAAAATAAAGAGCGTGCTAAGTCCACTTATGGGTACCACAGCTACATTATTTTTTTCCGAGTACAATTTTGGACACGGCTAGCAAACACAGTTGTGCCTGAAAGAGACGAAAATTAGGAAAACCAACCAAGCAAGAGACCAAGTAAAAATACAACAACATTTTTCAAGCAGTTTTTATTTATTTTAATTGAATGCCGTTTCGAACGTGTGTACATTCCTTGCACATAATTAGAATGTACCGCCTTTTCCACGTTGTCGAGACTAGGCCTCGGCCTTTGCGTCCCCTTTGTTCTTAGACCAGTCGGGCTTCTTCTGCAATTAAAAGAAAGTAAAGACGTTGAAGACAGATGCTCTTTGGCAAAAATTCTTTCGTAATCCAACCTCTTTCTCTTCGTCTTCAAGAGTAAATTCCTTCTTCTTAACAACTTTCAATTGATTACGGAAGTTGAATTCTGCTGCTTTCTTTTGAAGTTTAGCGAATTTGTTTTCGTATTTGGAGACCTTCTTTAAAGTTGGTTTGACGCTAAATGAAAGAAAGGAAATTTTTACGTTAGAAATAAAAAATAAATAAAAACAAGACGTAACAGAACTTACAATTTACCGCGGGAGTCGTTGACTTGAGCGTTAAGGTCAGAGATCTGTTCCAATTTTAAAAAGAAAATATTAGCCGATGTGTTCATGTTTTGTAGTAACTTTGAGCGTAAACTACAAAAAGACAAAGTTCAAGACGTCTAATGGTACTACACAAAATTGTTATGGTAGAATTGTTTTTACAATTGAGATTGTTCCGTTCGTAACCCATTTTGCTTTCCACAAATAATAACTTCGGAACTACGATCACTGTTTGTAATGTTGTGAAGGTCAGAAAGTAGAGTGAACAATTAACCGGTTGTAAGTTGTAAGTTGACTAACAAAAATCTAAGATCAATTTTCAAATTAATACAGGACAATCTCTTTTGCTTTTTGTCACCGAACATTCAGATGTAAAATCAATTTCTACCCCAACAACACAAGCTGAAATATTAGTCTCGTATGACATGACGCATAGCACTATCGTTAAATAGACAATTTTGAGTTTGTAATAAAAACAATTCTCAACAATGTCTATATATAATTCTAGTGAATGATGCGATGTTTCAATATTTCATAAAATATTTCCGTAACGAAATTAGTGCAAACAATTATTAGCAAATTATAAACCATATAATACACTTCGTGCACACAATATAACTTTCATGCAATTTATGTGAGTCTTTTTTTTCATGACAAACGACATCTATCTATACTAAAGTACTGGCGTAATGTGTGGAATGCGGATTAATAAAAAGCAACAGATCAACTTTAGGGAGATCTAACTGATTGTATTCAGTGTTATCGGAAGTCGGTCGGTAAATCAGGAAAATTCAGGAAGATGCTAAAAAAAGGTCCACTAAAAGTTGAGTTTGGGTTCTCGTTTATATAGAAATAAGGTCAAGGTTACTTGTTATATTTTACTGTAAGTTTATAGTTTCTTCGGTAGCTGTTTTCGTCTACTTCACGAATCAATTTGGTAAAATGAATGTGTCCATCGGGTACAATATTTTTATAAAAATGTTTTCAGGTGGATTCCCACCAAAAAGGCTTTAAACAACAAAAATTGTGGTTGTGTTCTTATAGTATTTTTTTAAAAGAGAATAGAAAGGTACTGCACAGCATGACACACACATAAAATGTTAGCTAAGTTAGTAAAAATGATTAGTACCACGACGTACGTATTGAATTAGTTGAAAATCTTTGATGATAATTTTACATAATTTCAGTCGGCTATTTTCAGAAAAAACTAAACTTCCTTTGGAACCGAAATTCTGATTCGAACTCACAAAAATTGTATAATGCAACTGAATGCTTCAGAAAAATATTGTAATTTCAGTTCAGTAGAAAATCAACAGAATCATGCTTTGATATAATAGTTATTTATCTACCAAGGTAGGTATAAAGGTATTTTTTCGCACTAGATGTCGATTGTCGACCCGAGGCGAAGCCGAGGTCGACAAGACGTCGTGTGCGAAAAAATACCTTCATACCTACCGTGGTAGATACAACGTTTTTCGCAATTTCAGGCCATAATCACCTTTCCAATGCAAAACATGTCCTACATTTTGTTCCAAAATTCTTGTGTATACAGAAATTCATTTGAACGATCAAGAAGGCTGCATTATAATACACATTGCAATGTGATGTAAAGAGACGCGAATGAAATCGAGTAGTCAATGCTTAGTATTTATACGCTTCAACAATACGTTCGGTATAATAGTGTGACTCTATAGCCGAATGGCTAAAGTCGCTGCTTTGGTCAATGCAAGATTTTTATTTATAAAAATTTAGCCTTCGTTGCAGGTAATAGGTTCTTTAGCGTGCGAAAAAAAGTTGATAACGCACTGCGTGCGAAAAAAAAGTTCGTATTGCGCTGTGTCCCGGAATTGCGAAAATGAATAAAACTTTGTATCAGAACCCCACTTAACAGATTCGAAACGAACCAAAATGAAGAAAAGGTCGAAAGAATTTCCTATTGTGTGTCAATTAGATTCTCATTTCCGATTTTTTCAAAATTCGTTCTTAAATTCCGGAATGGGTGCATGCTTGAGCATAATTTTAGATTGAATCAACAAACTTCAAGCAAAATTGACAGCTCCCAAATAGAGTACTATTTTATATGATTTTTTTACAGTGCTAAAATTTGTTTGATACACTGTCCAGTTTCAGTAGTCTATTTAGAGTACCACTCATGCTTGAAATGGGTTGATTGAATAAATCAAACATCGTCATGCAAAATTACTTAGCCTAAGAATTAAAAAAGACGAGGAAGTTGTTTGACTCCACTTCTAACTTGAAGTCCCAATTAGTTCGTCATAATTTACTCTAAATCTGATAATGTTACACTGGTCATTTTCTCTGATTCTTTATTTGTTCGTCAGTGGTTTCGCTTGTTCATCAATGTCTGAGAAAAGCTTTCAAACAATCTTAGGGCATGGTGAGAAGCGAAGCATAATAATTCTCACTTCCAAAGATTTTTTTTCCTGAAATGAAATCACGTAGTGCACAGTACGTATGTGCTTCCCCTTCGGGTCGGGCTAATCGTCAAATCAAAATCATTGTCATTGTTGTAATGTACTAAAAATGTGGTGCTTCTTCTACAAATGTATTAATTCATTTGTTTTGAAAAATAGTCTGCTCTACATGAGACCATTATTTATGTGTTTCTGCAGATGATGAGGTTAAAGGTTAAGTTGAAGGTTAAAATTTGGAAATGATCACAATGGGCACATAATTCTCAAGACTTTTCGCAGCTACTACTAAAAAAATTTGAAAAAAAACATGATCCAAACAAATACTTTCCATTATTGTTGTTTAGTGTAGGGCATGTATGAATGATGTATGTATGTACGTGATGTATTGTATACGTTGATGTGCATGAAATTTGATTAATTAAAAAAAGTAACACAAAGAACACAAACGTAGATTACGAACACCCACAAATAGAACGGGACATTTCAGAATTTTTACATTTTACTGAAATAGTAATGATACGGTCTCATGTCCCGTTTTATTTTGGAGTGTTGGTTCAATATTAATGGAACAATTTTTTTTCTTCATTTGTTTTTAGTTTGCAGTACCTCCCAGTCTCTTTTCTTGACTTCGTATTCCAAATCCCATTTTTGATTCTCACATAAATACATTCGGTCGTAATACTCTTGACAGTATTTCTTCAGCATGGCTGTAATCGAACGGACAAGGTATTTTAGATGGTATTTTAAAAATGGTGGATGTTGGCATTCAGCGTACTACATGAAAGGGGTGATTATATATCTTTAACGATACTACAAGATCTGTCGTTCAAGGAATTGATAGTGCCTGATTACATTTTGAAGCTTTACCGCCGCAGTTAATTTCACTAATAAAAACAAATAACTCGATGGTTATTTCAACTTAGTAAATAAATAAAATAAAAAATTAACAGAAAAGTCTACTAAAATACAAAGAAAAGAAGGTCTCAGACAGCAGTCATCATAATTTGTAGGGTTACCTCGAACTGCTTTAATCTGCCCTGGTATTCTAAATCAAATTTGTCACCTTCCAATTCAGATATCCGTTTCCAAAATGATTGACAAAGTGTTTGAAGCTCGGCTATATTACATTATGTGTGATTAGGTGTTACTTAAAAATTTTATTTTATTTTCTGAAGGGTTTTAAATCTTTTGTTTTTAACGGCAAGTACGGTATTAAAACAACTCAGGTCAAAACTATTTTAAACGTGGAAGCCAAAAGCAAGGGCTGCAATTACACAGGTCAAAATATCATTCCTCCCGCGTTATGTACTTAAAACGTTTTACGCCAAAAGTGGCGAAGTTAACTTCTCCACAGTAACAGTAACAGCTAATCGCTTTGAATTTCATATTTTACAATACGATGGTCTTAGAGACACAATGTTAGAACCCTTCACCCAAAAGAATGTCATTCGTTTATTTGGGAACAGTGGGAAGGGCAACGTCCTTTCCGCTTTTTTTTCCAAAAATCATAGTTTACGTTCTATTAGAATAAAATCACAGTGCTATGGTTTCCTATGATTAATAACAATTCCAACAATGGACTAACAACTTTGCCTTCCTTTATTACATCCTTGCTTGTAAATTGGTTGTTTTGATGAATGCCTGGTTTGTTATCTCATAGGTCTAATCTAATGGAGTTCAATTAGTTCTTTAGCTAAACTTGTGTCGTATTTTCGATCATTGACCTTTTCGTCAATTTTATAAATCAAATAGTTACACATTTCCGCTTCAAGCTCTAATAGCGAATCGTTTATCGTAAATTGATCGCATTTAATTTTGCCATACGTTTGGTGTAATCAAAATTAAAATGTAATAAAAGGACAAGTGCCAGTATTGTAATGACAGTCAGAAATTATTTTCATCGAATGCTGACATGCAAAAATCGGAACAATTTGGAATTTTGATTCTATTTGCCTGTGTGTGGATCATTCCAACAGAACAGTGGGTAAAATGATGACATTAACAAATTGAGCTAAGCTAAAATTCACTGAAATTCTTTCTGGCTTCTGTAGCGTCCATTCAAAATTGCAATTAAAAATGTGACTGTAGCTTCTTTCGGAAATTTGACATCCCTTAACATATCGCTTAGTCCTACAGGTGCTCTCTCTGCTAAGGTACTTGTTTTAGATACAATACATCAACCCTTTGTGCATGCTGAAGTTTTTGCTGATTCTGGAAATGGGAATTTCGATTTTGAAATTACCAATAAAACAATTGACATTTGCAAACTGTTTGCGAAGAAAAACTACGAACCATTGATTCAAATGTTTTACAAAGTTTTACTGGAAAGTGGTCCATGGCCGAGACAGTGCCCAATTCGTAAGGTATATTATTTTCAATAGACAAATGTTGAAAGAACCAATTAAATTGTCCTATTTCAGACGGCAATTATCATTGATAATTGGATCGTCAATACAGACAATCTTCCTCCTTACCTACCGGAAAAGAAGATATTTATCAATCTAAGATTCACAAACAAAAAGAATTCAATCATTCAAGATATGAATACTGTTACATTTTACTTTGCATTGGAAAGCTCTTAGCACTTTGGATATTGTTGCATTCCTAGCAAAACCTGCATCATCAATAACTACAAATCTTGCATCCAGGCTGATGGCATTGTTGAATTTGATATGTTTGGATCATGTGAAAATGATACACCACTTTCGTTTGTACGATGCTTTCAGGTAGTAACAATTAAAGTTTTCGATATCATCGAGTTTTGTTGGAAAAAATTAATAGTTTAGTCTGTGCTAACGTAACTAATTAAGTCAATGGCGTGAAAGAAGTGCTCTGTTGGTTGACCCATATTGCTAATTCACTATTCGAACCGAAAGTGATGGTGCCACTATTTCTAATCATGATGGAATCTAACGCTAGAATCTAGTGATGAGATTGTATACCAGGCTTTAGTAAATCTTTGCAAATAGATTTCAGCAAATTCAATAAATGTTTAAGTTCTGGCAAGGAGTGTAATTTCAACGATTTGCAAGCAACGACGTAAATAATTTAGTTCATCTTTCATGCTTGTGGAATCTGGGTACAAAAAACCACCTCAAAAGCGGCCAGTTGTGACGCGTTTACATTTCATGAACATGTAAGTAAAGATACAGTAAAATTAAATTTCAAAAGTTGAAATTGGTCTGTTAATGGTCTAAGCTAAAATATCATAAGTCAAAACCTTTGAGCTTTCAATTTCTATAGAAAAACAAAAGAAATTTGAAAGCTCTCATACGATTTTTTTTAGCTTAGTACGGAATGACAAAATTCGATGATGAAGCTTTTAAGCTGAAAGCCCATTAAATGAAAATTGTTTCCTCCCGCGCGAGGATCTTAACGCCAGTAAATATAGGTCACCGTAATTAATCAGGTAATTAAGCTTTTATCCGATAAAGCTTGACAAAAAGTTTCGAAATGTCATTCGCAAGCAATATAAAAATTTCACGAAAAATTGTTATTCCAAAAAGTTGATTGGCGAAAAACAAAATATATTTCAATTTAATGACTCAAACAATAACAAAATGAATAGATACAAAGCTAACGGAAGCACGTGACGCTAGAAATATTTATATATCCGACTCACAATCACGCTTTTGCAATGAAAAATTGTTTTAGTCAAAATAGCCAAAAAAAATATTTCATTGTTTTGCAAAACAGGCAACCAAAGCAACTTCGG
Organism: Bradysia coprophila; assembly: GCF_014529535.1. Classification (NCBI taxonomy): domain Eukaryota; kingdom Metazoa; phylum Arthropoda; class Insecta; order Diptera; family Sciaridae; genus Bradysia; species Bradysia coprophila. The sequence continues at coordinate 207,821 of NW_023503608.1, read as the reverse complement.
TTGCATAGGAGACGAGAGGAAATAAATTTAACCGAATTATTTGCGTTGCGTGGAAAGTATCATAAGGAATTGAAACGAATCGGTATGCAGTGTGAGTCTCCATCGCATATCTTCTAATATATTAAAAACTTTCGAGCAACAAAGCGGTCGCAATAAATCAAAAACAATCAATGTTACAACAGAAAAGGAAGACACAGCTATTAACCTTTTAGAAACGACTAGTCATCGACAGTGACGAGAAAAACAAGCGATTAGCTCTGGTTGACGTGGTTTATATGTAACAAAATGTATACTCATCGAGCCAAAGATTTTACATCAAACACTAGTTGATATATCAAACACCAGAAATAGCAGATTAAATGATTGTGTCGCGCTACATATTCCGCGGCATGTCATTCTTAAAAGGTCAATTAGCGTCTTCTCTTAATAAAATTAATTCAAAACGTGAAACAACGATTAGACAATGAAGATGTAAATTGTCCACACTTCATCATATATTTTATGGTAATTCTTGCCTCCAAGTCCTTTGTGGCTACTTTATATTCTAAATCATATTTCTCGTCTTCCAATGTTGCAATTTTAGAATGGTACTGATTGCATACGCTCTTTAGAGTGTCTACATTGTAAAACATTAGGTTTGATTTTTAAAACAAAAATTATTATTTTATGAAAAACACTTCAATGATGATTGATATGATGGACTAGTGTTCTATCCGCTACTCGGGTGAATTTAAACATCACGATGACCATCAACCTAATTCTCAATTCGGTCGTTCACTCTCGGCTTTCAAATAATATGTTGTAATTCACGTAAAGTTTCACTTAATATTGCGATCTTTTAACACATTGAAATTAATTGCGGCTTGCCAACTTTCGGCACCCTGGACTTTACTTAAATAGTCGAGGAATGCCTCCAAATAAATTTCTAAAAATCCAAAACTGAATTCTAGATTTTTAGAAATTTATTTGGAGGTATTCCACGACTATTTAAGTAAAGTCCAGGGTGCCGAAAGTTGACAAGCCGCAATTATTTTGAATGTGTTAATTGTACGAAAATATCATTCAACAGACTCATCAAACTTTCCCCAAACGATGATAAGGCTTGGTTATATTCGTGATAAAAATGTAGAAATTCCGTTTATTATACAAAACAGCATCTGTATACATAAACAAACGCAACTCTGGTCAGTTGCTTAAAGATAAGCGAAACTGATTTGAACCATCGGAAAACCCAAACTTAAATATTTTAACCTTTTACAGACGGCGAGCATATATCATTAGGACAATTATCAAATCTCTTACTTGATCTGAGTATTTTTAACAAACTTAAATAAAATCGTTTATATGTCTCTGTGTGATAAGACTAACATTATGAATCAGAGTAAGTATCTTTGCATTGACACATAAAAAGTTATATGCACCTACGCCCAAATGTTTATTTTGACGAGTTGGATTATGATCCGCGCCTTCGGCTTAGGATTACAATCACCAACTCGGCAAAATAAACATTTGGACACATGTGCATAATATTCATTACTTCATTTGCCTGGTCGTTGTAGCTAACAGATGGAATAACCCGTCCGCTTATATTTTTCTAGATATCCCCACATTTTCCCTCTTGGGTGCATGATAATCTAGTGATTTTACCTTCATTGGCGCTTTGAAGATCCCTTGGCTTTCCACAACGTTGTTCGATGATGCGTCTACGTTCAGCGGCTTTGCGTTCCTGTTCTTTCTTCAATTCTTCAGCGGCTTTTTTACGGAGCAACAACTAAAATGCTAAGCGATAAGACAAATGCCCTTTCCCAAAACAAAAAATGAAGTCCTCACTCTAAGTTTCTTCTTTCTCTCCGGAGTCATGAAACCTTTCTTTGCCTTCTTAGCCTTTGAGGCCTCTTCCATACGCTTGCGCACTTCGGCACGCTTGCGTTCAATATCGGCCTGTTTTGCCTTCTTAGCCTGTGTTAGAAATGAAAGGAAAAATTAAAAAAAAACTTACAATACCGTCCATTCATGCTAAATATGTGCTCATGTCTTCATCCTTAACGTTCACTGATTTGTTGGTCTGTTTAACGCAGCTGTGTTGAAGACCATTATAATGCAAGCACTGTGAGTTAACCAACTCTTATCTTCTTGTCCCTATAAATAAGAAGATTGGATTTGAATAATAATTTTATTTGTGCTAATCGAACATCTAATTTTTCAGAAGGGTCTTGTCAGGGTTATGCTTTCAGTTGGATTTATCACAATTTATCGAAATTTTACGTGTAATTAATAGTATATTACTTCCGAGGTTCCAAGTTGTGTATTTGATAAGTGGGGTGTTACAGCCCGACCCGAAGATGAGGGCTGTATTCCCCACTTGTCAAATAACAACTTGGAACCTCGTAAGTACAATGCTTTACGTGATTAGGCAATGTAAATGAAAATGAAACATGCCGTAACACGTAAAATCTTATTATTTTTTTAAAATCAAAATTATCACTTCTTTGTGAGGGTACGTGTGAAGTACAAAAAAAAGGTACACAAAAATAAATTCACAATATACAAGACTTAATAGACGAAAAACTTTTTTGCAAGATATAATAAGCGTGCGTTGTATATAGGACTCCGCAGCTGATTATTAAAGCTGGTGAAATGAGTTAGTTGAAAAAGATTTTTTTAGCTTAATTACCTAGTTTCGATGAAGGATGAACACACCATTCAGTCAGACTAAAAATAGAAAGAAATGTAAGTCTTATTTTATGTAGAAGATGACTTACAGTTGAAATGGGTGAGAAATGTTTATACTTTCAGTATTTGATAGAAATTACCATATGTGGGATTGTCAGATGGTCATTTTCCTTTAAGCAACACAAACTAACATTGATAGAATGCAATGTGTGCACCATTTTCTTTGTTCTAGAATATAGTTCATAGAACTATGGGGAGTGTCGTTTAAAATCCAAAACTCTGTAAAACGAGGGTACTAAGAGTGCCAGCCTTTCAGAACTTTAAAAACGTTGACAGGGCCGGCTGATGGTTTTAAGCGCAATAGTCTATAGCGATTTTCAGCTCCAATTGAAGATAACAAAAACTTTTTTAAACTTTTGTAAACATGTGACCAACGCGAGTCTAGCGCCAGTGTCCTTCAAGATCTGACTAATGAGGTCTTATAGCAAAAAGCATGTTCAAAACAAATGAAGTAAAAGATTTTTGAAATCAATATCTGAAAATCTTTGGCCAATTGAAGTAATTGTTGGAATAGTTAACAATTTCAAAGGACTCTCAATGATTGACGCTGTCGGCAAGTCGGTCACTTCTGTCAATTTATCGAACAATATTTTCATTTTAATTTAATTTCCTAACAAATGATTTTGATTTTTAAATTTCGTATCTCCAAAGACCGACTCAAAGGCAGTGCCATCGCTGATTTTTGCGGTAGTGACGATAACAATTTCCACAATATGTTATTTACAACCATCATGTCATGATGATCATGTCTCTTTTTTAACTTTTGACTTACAAAGAAATTCTATGTAAACATCCTAGATGCTTCCCAGACCATTTGACTGTTGTGATATTTCAAACCATTTGATGACTAAAAAGTAATGGTATCAGATTGCTTTAATTTTTGAGTCTACTCAACAATCAGGAAAGTATAAACATCTTTGTTTGCCATGTCAATTATATTTTTTGGTAAACCGTTCAAGAATTATATTTTCTGATACTTACCTCACCTCATCATCAGCCATGGTGTACAATTATTTATAGAATCTATAAAGGTATAAAGAAAATTATGATTTTTTACATTGAGTTTTTTTTTCGCAATTAATAATTTCGGCGATATATTTACTTTGGAGTGTAGAATAAAAATAATATTTTACTTGCGACATGGCTCACGAATATATATATTAATCATAAACAAAATATTGAAGTTTGGTGAAAACATGGTACTTCATTGATGTAATTAATGAAATTTCATCGTCCGAAAATAGTACATTGAAAACCGAAATTTATTTTGGATAATTTCCAAGAAAAAATTCTCTTTTGTGTCCTTTCCGTTAAAATACAATTAACGGTATTCCATAAATAACATTAAACGGCGAAACTGTGGAAAGATTAGACGTCGTTCCTACTCACTAAAATCGCATTTTCGTTACATAGGTAATTTCCCGTGTTCAGAAAATAAATAGTTTGTCATGCATTATGAATATGACTTTCTTCAAATGAAATCGATCTTAACCACTATAACTCGACTAAAATAGAGTCGCTTCTTGTGTGCCTATTTTTCTCGAGAAAAATTGTAATAGAAATGTTGAGATTTAAATACCGTTCCGTTGTGTCCTAGTTTTCAAAATGATTTTATTTGATGTTGACGATTATTACTAACGATCTCAGCTTAATTACGTGGAAAATAATTAATTAATTAAGTTGTTAATCGCGGTTGGCTGTATTGTTCAAAGGAATTACGAATAGTTGTTTGCTGGAGATATTGGTACCTAATTGTATTACTTTTACGTTACGCACCTGAAGTACACCTGAACACTAGACTTAATAGTACAAAGATTTTTTAACTAACATATAAGATTAAAGGACATTTTACTTTGAATATAACATTTTCCTGGCCATTTTCGGTTGTTTCTATAGTAGTCGTAATTAGAACTTCTAATTGAGATCAATAAGTTCACTGATCAAACTGAAATGAAGCATACATTACACAGTTTAACACCCAACAATGTCAATCTAAATAACTCTATAAATTCCACATGAAACAAACTGTGGTTTCATGAGTACGAGAGCTACTATTCATCTCCCCTTTAGCTCGAAGCAACGAATTTAACCATTTGAATTATTTATTCCGTAGATATTTACGTATTCCCAAGGTAAAAGAACTTATATAATTTCGGAGTGTTGGGGCTTTTTAGTTTACATACTCATATATTTATGAAGTCACAGTAAAGGCAGCAAAATACAAAAAAAAAATCGTTAGGATGGTGACATGGAATCAGATTGTTTTTGGGATGAAATCTATTTTTTGTTCCAATTTAGATCCATTTTCTTATCCTTTTATCCTGTTATCGAGACAACAATGACAAAAAAATATTAACATTTAACACTGACCATTAGGTGTGCGATGGTTCAGGAATGGAAACTGAAGGGGTCCAGAAAAAATTGTCCCTAGATGTCAAATATCGATTTTGATTTTTTTTTTTTATTATTCATTAACAACTGGTTTTGAGACATTTTGTTGGCTGTTCATGTTTTGTTGTCTACCCACTATCTAGACTCCAACTCAACGGAAAATGTTAAAAACGGAAAAACATTTTATTAATCGATTTTCTCCAAGGAGTATTTTTGGCCCAATTTTAGCAGAATCAAGCAGAATTTCGATACCTGAACCATCGCACTCCCCTACTCACCAGTGTTCAGTTACATAAGGGGTCTATTTATATTTGTGTTTTTTTTGAAGCTAGGCACTAGTAACTGTGCAGACAACTATGGTCCTTTTTAAGACGAACTATCATAATGAGAACAATAAAATGTCCTATCGGCTAGTTAGAGGAGCCCGTCTCCTAAATGTCTTATCGTACGGAAATTTCGGATCAAAATTTTCGTATTTTCATTAGAACACGGATCGTTCTTATGGCAAGCTTACCAATGATACTATAAATTTGCTGAAATTCCCCATTTTATATGGAAAAGAGCTTGAACCTTATCCTAAAAAAGTCCAAAGTTATGTGCGAACACAGTGACAATCATCGGAAAACACTAGAAGTACCCGAGGCCACAAATATAACCAGCAACTCTCGTAACATAAAATGAAGTTAAAATGAAGAAGTGAAAGATTTGATATCAAGCGATACTTGAAACAAACGAAGTAATAAAAAAGTAAAGTGAAAAAGAGGCATATAAAAACGGGATGATTCGATGATGTTTGTGTATTTTTCGTTGGAATTTCAATTATCTAATAGCAAAACCGTTTAACTACTGCTGCACTTTAACAACTTGATTCTTATGAAACAAATGAGTAAAATTATTTCAAATGAAAAATTTAGCATTTTATGCTATGAAAATTAAATTTATAGTTTCACGTTTACAGCCAACTTTTTCTATTTTATTTTATGATCTAAGAATACACTTTAAGTACTTGAGTCTTTAGTGTATAGAACAATAAAACGGGCGTTCTCAAGTTTCAAATAAATGATTTTCTCAAATTAATTTTTCGAGAATTGATTTTTTGAACTGAAGATCGTACAAGCACTAAATGAATCACAATCACGTTTATATTGTCTATTTGAAATTTGAAATCCTCTTGTAGATTATTTTAATTGATGTTGAATGAATTCCGAAAACTAATTTTCACTTTCCACTTTTGTCATTTTTCCTTGATTTTTATTCTTTCTTTCTTCGTTTGAACTGCAGTAACTCACCTCAAAAACAATTTTAAAATGCGATGTTTGTTATGTTCCCCGACCGATCTAAACTATCGGACAGTTAATAGATGACTGCTGTTTTGAAGTAATCGTCAATGGCTGGCGAAAGAAATATTTCGTATTTTATTATTGATCTAAAAATGGATTGCACTGAAATAGATGTGTTAGATCCCAATGTGGTAACACAGCCAGGTGTGGTAAATCATCTTCAGGTGTGACTGATCATGCATTGTGTGTATGTTGTAAACAAGAAGCAATTTAGAGATTATTGGGAATCGTTTTTTTTTCTTCGATTATAAAAAAAAGAAGCGCAGTACTCAAAAGTAAAATTTCTATGATTTCTGACGATTGCCAATAAGTAATTTAAGTAGCGTTGAGATTGTGAGATTATGAGAAGCAAAAGGAAGAGGATGATTAATTTTGTTAATTGGACGATTAGTTGATGGCAATAAGTACGTAGAAGAAACAGACGAAATATTTATTATCAACAAATCAGCTTCTCAAATGTAAAAGACATCGGTTAATACAAAAATTGGCAGATCTTTGGCACTACCCATACAGTAATTATAATTAAACGTCGCTCGCTTGTAAGTTTCATTTTATTTTTCTTGACAACGAGAGACGCCAAGTTTCTTCGACATATTCTCGATTGACCAATGGATTTTTATATTTCTGGTTTTCTCGGTAAATATTTTTGTTTTGTTTTTGTCTACTTATACTAGCTTATACTACAACACACTCTAAGAAATATAATTTTCTTTTATAAAACCAAGTATATCAAAACCAATACATGGAGGAAAAAGTTTAATCTAGATTTTTATTTTATTATTGTTTAGTATAACCAAAATTCAGAGAATACAAATGTAGATTTTCATTTGTTCAAGAAAATCCTCGTGGAATCAATTAGAAACCACAAAAACTCTCAAATTAGAATTTCACTTTTCTCACCCTGTATATGAGTTTCATGCCTACAATCATTAAGCGACATAGCTGCTCACTAGCTCATAGCAGTTGTTAGTTTATAGTTTAGGCTCAAGCGATGGTTGTTCATTTCTATGGCAAAGCCGAACTTAATATTACTGGACCGTGCAATAAGTGGTTTAACGAGTGTTGAAGGGAATTTTTGTAAAATTTCATACAGAAATTATCCATTAAATTCGTCATGTTTTCAGACATTTTAGGGAGGTGTGTTGACATACTCTTTAAGAATTTTGGAAAATACCTACTGCGTTTATTGGTTAAAGCTGCTGCTGACCGATCGTTTCATCACAATGATTGTCACGTCACTGAAATATGTCAATCAAATGAAGAAGGGTAGTCAATGGCGCAGCCCGTAAAAAAACGATCTTTTCAGAAATTGAAGGTTACAACAAATAAAAATCATCTACTCTATCCGGTCCCAAAGTCCCCAAAATACACGCAGCGTTGCCTCTTTGTGTCGCAATTGCAATGTTCTGCAATGAATAACGTAGTGACTATTCGCAGGCGCCTGCCAATAGCCAAATTATTACTAAAAACTTATAACCTCTCGAGAGGTCCCGTGTTCAAATCCGCGGCTGGGCAAAATGATTTTTCCTTCATTCGCTTTCTACGTGGTTTACGACGGTTATAATGATCGTTAGTTAGGATTATAATAGTGGTTATATGCAGAGAGTAGTTTTGTACAGTATCCGTTTTGCATAAACTCATTACGAATCACACAAATGTGTTGCACAATTTCGAGTACGAAGCACAATAGTACTGTGGACTGTGGACTGTTTTATTTGAGTGTTCATGCGGTTAATTAATGAATTATTTCCATTTGGGTCGTAATTTGAACCATTTTGAAAACATTTACTATTGAGTAAGTGGAGCACATCAGTTTACATTTAATTAAAACTAGGCCCCATCTTTTGGATGGGTCAGATCCCTTGACTGACTGACTACTTTTCTCAAGAAGATTTTTGTAATCCGAGCAAAAAAAATCACTCTAAAAGTATATAAAAGTATACCATGGTATGCGTACCCTACTTTCGATACAAAACACGTATATGAGAAATTCCAGCACTTGATCATATACTGGCTCATACGTATTTTCATTACTTAAGAGGCATCGATGATTTGCTGAAAAGTATACATTTCGGTTATTTTTAAATACTGTCTTTTGGTGATATATTTCCACCAAAATTATCATTTTTCAAGTATGTACGACCGCAATAACGACCACGAATGTGTTAGCTTTCAACATAAAATAGATTTGGTTGTAGCAGTTTGACCAACCCTGAGAAAACTGTGCAGTTTATGAAAATTTCGGTACACTGGTCACTTTTTTCAGAACTGGTCAAGTGACTACAACCAAATCTACTTTCTGTTGAAAGCTAATACATTCGTGGTCGTTATTGCGGTCGTGTGTTTTGAAAAAAGGATTCTGATGAAAAGATACCATCAAAAAGGCAGCACGAGATACAGACCCTGGAAAGAGGCGAATTTCTTGCTTACATATTGAATAAAAATGAAACTCGTGTGATTACGGCCCTCGCTTCGCTCTGGCCGCAAAGTTCACACTCGTCCAAACTTTAATTTTTTTCTTATCATCGATATAAAGATATTACACACACAAAATTTTGGAACGAATCCTAGAATATTACTCCAGTATATTCCATTAACGAGCTTAACCCAAAAATGTCTTTCTTAGTGGGATAATTGTCTTTTGTGGACCATTAAGAATTACTCAACTAATAACACGATAATATCACGGGACGATACAAAAATTCTTTTAGGAATATCTCTGAGATCCCCCGACCGTCATAGCCCAACTTTGAACTTATCATCGGGAATGGAATTCCCCGTCGAATAAAAAAAGTTTTTGAAATCCGTTGAGGATTACGTCAAGCTATCGTGTTATCTAGGAACGAGACAAAAATTCTTTTGGGAATATCTCTAAGATCACCAGCCCGTTACGACCCATCTTCAAATTTAGCCTCAGCAATTTAATTTAAAAAGTTTTTGGAAATTCGTCGAAAACTACTCGAGTTATTGTGGAATCAAGCGACCAGACAAAAATTCTCTTGAGAATATCTCTAAGATCACCCGTCCGTTATAACCCATCTTCGAACTTAACCTGAGGAATTTAATTCCCCGTCAAATAAAAAAAAGTTTTTGGAAATCCGTCGAAAACTACTCGAGTTATCGTGGAATCAAGGAACGAGACAAAAATTCTTTTGGGAATATCTCTAAGAACACCCGACCGTAATAGCCCATCTTCGAACTTAACCTCATTAATTTAATTCCCCGTCGATTAAAAAAAAGTTTTTGAAAATCCGTCGAAAATTACTCAAGTTATCGTGTTATCAACGAATCATCAAAGTGTGACAAACATTTTCTATATTTAAGGTTTTTGGTCATACATTCATGCATTTTCAATCATAGTAGTGATCATTGTGTGACAAACATTTTAGGATGTTTATCATCCGTAAGACCCATGACTTTCAGTCAAGGGAATAATAAAAGAAAGGAATTTGTTATTTATTACGGATAGATTCTATGAAAGTTTTTGTTTTAAAGAGGAGAGGAGTCTCGGGTGAAATTGCATCGTTACGAATACCTTTGTTCCTAAAGAGTGTTGAAATAGCTGATTTTGCGCACTCGATGGTTGCTAAATTCGTTTCCGTCTCGGATTGTCATGCATGGCGTAGAATAACTGCGAAAACGTTAGAAAAGTTTCGAATGGAATGGAGATTATTGCGGCTTGTCAACTTTTGGCATGCTGGAAAGGTGTAAGTCGAGGAAAATACCTCCAAGTAATATTCTAAAAATCTAAAATTTTACTTTTGATTTTTAGAATTTTACTTGAAGTTATTACTCGACTCCTTTAAAGCGTTCCAAAAGTTGACAAGCCGCAATAATCTGAGATGTGTTGATTTATTGGGATGATAATAAATTACTCAGAATTGATTAAACCAAAAATTGACCTGATCCAAGACTCAAGTCGATTTGAATGAAGAGAAACGGGTTGAAACGGTCATGCTTCTTTTTGACTTATGCGGGTGTTTTCGATTGTCTTTTTCCTTTCTTCAAATACAAACATTGAATTTCATTTTATTGTTTATCGTACACGAATTAATATCATAGAATATGCATTAACCTGTTATTGCATTTACATTTTTAGTCACGGCATTAATTTATTGGGATGATAATAAACTACTCATTTAGAAACTGACTAACGAAAATAAGTTAGCGTCGCTCAACGAAGCAAAAATATTCTGTAAGTTGAGTATGTAACCGACAACAGGACATCTTTTGAAACATACATTACATTACAACATGAACTTTAGCCATTCACGGACGGCGATTCAATTAATCAGTTATCGACAGCGACGACATAAATGAGCCGTTAATGATGCTGTCTTGTAGATGAAAATTGTTGTTAAAATTATTGAAGTAACAGATTATGAGCAGATCAAAACATGTAGCAGATTCGATTACTCAGTTAGTAATATGCTGACCATAGATATAAATATAACATACCTAGATATAACGGATCAGAACAAACTGCGAATAAACCACCCGAAAAAGCGCAGCTCTCACTTTTCTTCCCGAGTGAAACACATAACTTTTCACATAAGGGCAACACAAACTTTCGCAGCAGTGGATAAAATGGCCATTTTCTCCAATCAAAATGGCCGCGATGTGAAAATTATTTTGACGTAAATTCTTGGAGCACATGAATGAAAACGAACTCGTTAGAGCTTTTATGTTTTCGATTTTAAACTACCTGTCTTCGCTTAGGTCTCTCGTTTGTTTGTTTTTTTTTTTTCAATTAAACTTTAGCGCTAGATCTTTTGTTTGACTAGCGATATTACAGTAGCGACACTAAACATCTTATCGGTTTTAGACTTGACGTGGATTTATTGACAAAGAAAGTGGGTCGAAATCCTCTCACGCACAACTATAAAAGCGAGTTAACAATTGTTCTGGCATTAGTACTTCCTTGCAGTTCAAGAATAAGTCGTAATTGGTTTCAATCGGAAAATGAAGTTGTCGATAATTATTTGGTTGTTCAGTTGCGTTTCACTGTCAATGCAGTATGGTATGGAATACAAGTTTCTTATTTTTGTCTTTGATATTTTGCTCAGGGTCGTTCATAAATTACGTATATTCCAAAATTGAAAATGAAATTTTTAGCGTTACGTAATTTATGAACGACTTCTCATATTTTGATGCGAAATAGATTGCTTTTGGAGCGGATGTGAAGGACTCTTTCACAGAGGCGTAGTTATATGTAAGAGATATGGTGCTCTTTACTCCGGAGGAACTAGCAGTCAAGGATGCAAGTGGGACACGACTAAAGTGCAGTGTTGCAGAGAAGATCAATCGAGTAATTTTCATATCTTTACATTCGAAAGAACGAATATCATTCAAATATTTCAGAGCCTGGATGTAAATGGACGGGGACGTGTTACGGAGGTGTATACAAACCTAGTAAAGCATGTAAAAACGAATTTGGAGCGAACTTTAAGCCTTCAGGGAGAAGTTTAAGCTGTAATGGTACAACGCTTAGGTATCAATGAAAATATTAAACAAAATTGGTTAAAAACATTTCGTTTACGATTTCTAGAACTACTTTCGAATGCTGTCCACAATAAGACAAAGATGACATAAACATTTCGGTCGCCGTCTCTGCTGATCTAGTTTTAATATCACATTGTTCAAAAAAAAAATTATACCAACAGGAAAGGTGATACTTTTGCCCCGCATATGAGGGGTGAAAGTAAAAAAATACAGCCCGGTGCGAAAGTTGCTACTAAACGCGTTCACTTATATATACCATGCACTCATAGAAATAGTAGATTTGAAATGCTTTGCAAACTGTTACTTTGAGTAAATTTTGTTTTTAAGTATAGATTGTGAGACATGGGTACACGAGTCAAAATAACAGTTTCCAAACCGAGTTTCATAAGAACGCACAAATTCCGAGTATAATAAATTACTTCCAAGCATCTAGTAGATATTACATTGGTGTCCATAAAATGTTTTCCATGCCAATCCATTTATTAAAAAAAATATTAATTGACTGTGCGATAGCTTTTGAGTTCAGAGTTGATAAAGGATTGGTCACCCGACGAAAACACGTTAAAAACGTTTTTTAAAAGAAGTGGAAATGTTCATATGGCTGTGTTGGGGGACATTCATAAATTGTGTAACGCCAAAATTCGGATTTTTTGACAACGATAATGTCACGCAATATCAATACTCCCCTTTGTGAGTTATGTCACGTAATCAAAAGAAAACGAAATTTACGTGATTAGGCACTGTAAATGCATATCAGTCAAAAACACTCAAAGAGTAAAAGTGACGCAAGTCCCTGGGCATACTTCCAAAACAACTGATATCGCTGTAGGTGACGCATTCTGCGCTTGTAAGGTAAGCGAGATTGTAGCTGACCAGCTAAGCAATTTTTCAACTTTGGTCATCAGTATCTCAGGATGATTTCGATGAAGCTAAGTTTTTCCTTTGTCAGAATTTAATTTGATCTGTTCATATTCCGTAGAATATCAGAAATATTGACAATTAATTAATTTTTATTGTAAAAAACTGATTTTACTGAAGCACTGTTTTTGATGCAGTAGCTGACCACTAAAAAACGGATGTTTTTATACCAGTCTTGTTGCAGTAGTTGACCGCTACAAAATTAAGACATTTTTCACATTTTTCGCAATAATTTCGCATTATTCGACAAATTTTCACTCTTAATTCACTGATATTAACCAATTTCAATGATAAAAACGCATAAAAACACAAAATATCAACGAATTTTAATCACATCATTTTGTACACAACAATGCACATGAAAGGTGAATTTGTCACATGAAGAAAAATGGAATATTTTTGATGCAATGTTTTGACCACCATGTAATTAATCAAATATTAACTTTTAGACGCTATTTATGTTAATAATATTAATTGTCGAACTATTTACTACCTAAAAATACCAAAACTTTGTCCATTAATAATTCTTTTGTCAATAAAAACCATAAATTAGACCACACCGATCTTACGATTTTCTTAAGAAATATGCAACTTTGTACTGAGATGGTGCACTGGTTTCATTTCATGGTTTTATCAATTAAGTAAACATAATAATCGCATTATTTTCATGAAAAAATTAATCTTTAGGCTCTAAAGATTAATTATAACGTTAATTTGCGTATTTTCATTTGTAATTATTTTCCAAAACTGATAAATAATGTAGCTGGTCAGGTACACCTGCACGGTCAGCTATACCCTCGCTTACCTTACGCAAAAATTGTCAAAGCAAAAATTAAGCCAAACAAATTCTAGAAGAAAAATTTTCTTAAATTTAAAAAATTTGAAAACTTTAAAAAATTATAAATTTAGAAAAAAAATTTGAGGTGAGCAGAGCTTACCAAAAGCGAACAAATTTGTTCTACCATACACATCCACACACACACGACACACACTTGAAGCTGTTCTTATATGGGAACTTCGAGGAGCCCTAGCTCCCAAACGAGGCCCGTTCCCCCCTAATTTTTTTTTTCTGGAATGTCTTAGAATGACGACTAGAATCTACTCCCAAAATTTCAAGAAATTCTAAAGAAGGACGGACGGACTAACAAAGTAACGTAGGATTTTTTCATTTCGTTTAAAGTACTGAAATTGATCAAAATGTATGGAAATGGGGCTTCCTGGAAGATTTATTGCGTGGCCAAATTTTAAGCTACAAGAACGTGTGATAGCTCGTTGAACTCGTACGGACGCCTAGTTTTTTTGAAAGCTAATTTGGAGTCATTTGGATTGGAATTGTAGAACTTCAATATTTGCTGTATATATGGTTCTGCAGTCTACGACAAAAAAAAATTCTTGAAATTTTTTCTAATAAGAGGACTTGCGTCACGGGCGCTATGCTAACGCGCGCCCTTGATTTCATATGAGTTAAGCGCTATTTAAATTGCCGTAACATATAAAAATCGATTACAAGTAATGAAACGGAAGGTCAAAAACCAGTATTTTTGGCGTTACGTAATTTATGAATGGCCCTAATGTTTCATTGCTTGATAGAGAAAAACTATCTACTTAGGTGTATTGGTGCACGAAACGCTTAATTTTGACGTAACGCCATTACAAGAGAATTTGGGTTCCATATATTTGTAAAACAACGAAAAGTTGAAGGCCGAAACGTTTTTGTTGGTTGTCGAATGAGCTATTCCATACTTCCATAGTATCCGTTGATTTCCTGTGGAAAACCTTTTTCTGAACTGTGGCCTGTCAGTGCTTTAAAAAATAAAAGGTCCCGAGTTTTTCTAATCTACTTCTAAAACTTTCCCGTTTATCTTGTTTTTTTAAATCATAAAACTTTATTAAGATGGCAACATTACTTTTCAAGCAACCTTTTACATTATGACTCAGACTTCAAATAACGAGTATAGGTTGGGGTTGGGCCAAGTTCCATTATAGATCTTTTATTCATAAGGCTCATAACTCTGTCGTACCGATTGAGTTTTGCGGTTCCTTCTACAAGTTTACAGCATAGTTGCCAGCTGTTTCGTTCTTTGTTATTTGTACTAAGGGGGACAGACATTTCATTCAATCGTTGAGTGAATATCCTGTGTAGATCAAGCGTTGCATCCTTATACAGGACGTTTGGGATCACTAGAAATACCCCCAGCTGAAATGCCTATAGACGAATTGCTAAAACACAACGAAACATAATAATAGAAAAGAAAACAAACAGAGCTTTTGCTCTTCCCTACCCACTCATGGTTCACGTAAAGTGATTTCAACAAAGACGACAGAGCTGTTTCGACCTCAGGATTCAGTGGCGGTCTGAGGATAGCGTGATCTATCCATCATCAGTTGTTTCCACTGATCCCTTCCCAAGACAGCGACAGTAAAACTTTCGATTGAACAAGTGTTTGAAAATTTACTTAGAGAATTATTCATCAACTGATGGAAATACGGGTAAATTTGGAACGCTGCTAAGAAATTCAAAACCCAGACGCAGCAAAAAATCAAGTAAAAGCAAAAACGTAACCAGAAGAAAATCAAACTAACAAAAAGTACGAAAGAATCTCACCATTTTTCAAACAAACTGCATTCATCCAAGCCACATCCATCCAAATTGAATTCATCCAAATTGCACTTATCCAAATTCCATTTCCAAAAACACCAAATGTACTTTACGACACGAAAACTCATTCCATCACAGGCAACTCCGTTTTGCACGAAAGTGTTGCGTATATCGAGGATAACTCCGTTCGTATCGAAAATTAGTGAACGCTAAGGATGAACTAGTAACAGTACAGCAAGGGTGCAGTTAACTAAAGACTTTGGTAAGGGTACAGTTAAGGGTGCAGTTAACTAAAGACATTGGTAAGAGTACAGTTAACTAAAGATATCGGTAAGAGTACAGTTGACTAAAGACACTGGGAGAGTCAATCGGAAAGGGCATTCTAGCAATGGCATCCTAGCAAGGGCAAGGGCATTCTAGCAATGGCATCCTAGCAAGGTACTTTAAGTAGTGAACGCTAAGGATGCACTAGTAACAGTACAGCAAGGGTGCAGTTAACTAAAGACTTTGGTAAGGGTACAGTTAAGGGTGCAGTTAACTAAAGACATTGGTAAGAGTACAGTTAACTAAAGATATCGGTAAGAGTACAGTTGACTAAAGACACTGGGAGAGTCAATCGGAAAGGGCATTCTAGCAATGGCATCCTAGCAAGGGCAAGGGCATTCTAGCAAGGGCAAGGGCATTCTAGCAATGGCATCCTAGTAAGGTCACAGTCCATGAAAGACATCTGCATTCTAGTGAACGTCAGTAAGGGTACAGTTAATTAGAGACATCGGTAAGTGGAAATTCAACCTGACATACAGACAAATCACCTCAGGTCGATACAATCGGATACATCCTCGATAGCCAACGCACTTTATTCCAGAAAAACTCCAATCGCCAATGTAATGAAGCTGATACCAACGGATACGGCATCTCTTGACTTTGATCCATCTCTCACGCCATCTCTTGACTTTAATCCATTTCTCACGCAGTGACAAGATAAAGATAAAACTAAACATGAGTGCCAGGGCACCGTTCATCTACAAAGCGGATGAAATCGCAAACAATTCATTCTTTGTTATTTGTACTAAGGGGGACAGACATTTCATTCAATCGTTGAGTGAATATCCTGTGTAGATCAAGCGTTGCATCCTTATACAGGACGTTTGGGATCACTAGAAATACCCCCAGCTGAAATGCCTATAGACGAATTGCTAAAACACAACGAAACATAATAATAGAAAAGAAAACAAAGAGAGCTTTTGCTCTTCCCTACCCACTCATGGTTCACGTAAAGTGATTTCAACAAAGACGACAGAGCTGTTTCGACCTACTTCATTTGATCACAAAACATTTATTTATACCCTTCCTCTCACTCGACATACATTTCTTTGGAGGATTTGGAATTACTTCATTCCAGCGGCTCTTTGCATTAGGAACAAATATTGCAGCCTGATTCCTCAAGCCCATCAATTCCACTAGTAGTTTGCCTCTTCAACAAAATATCTCTAACGTTGAACACTAAAACTAAAATGCACAAAGATGCCCAGTGACTACAGGTCAAAATTTTATCTTATCTAACTTTATGGACGCAGCAATAGAACTTATTATCAATTGATTAAGATTTTATATCAACACCGCAATTTACAAAAATAAGTTCACAGAAATGTACTTTAACCGAGCACACCACATCGAAAATCACAAGTTTGATTTGATGAACGGTTTCAGGTACATATGGAATGACTTGTTTACATCTTCCTGATTAAGTGGTGACTTCTTGGCCGCATCAAGAATGCGTGTGTAAACATTACCATCGTATGCACCCAATGTCGACTGAAGAACCTATAATTTAATTTAGTTTTGAAGTATTTCCGCTTTCCATACAAATATAATGTCACATACAGTATCAGGAATATCAAAACCATCGACAAGTCCAATCGCATTGTTTCGCAACTTTCCTAGGCATTCGTCTAAGCGAATTTCGAGAGCCTCAATATCATCGGATGTTATGTTGTTGAACTACAAGAAGAACTTGTTAGAAAGAACTTCT
Organism: Bradysia coprophila; assembly: GCF_014529535.1. NCBI lineage: Eukaryota > Metazoa > Arthropoda > Insecta > Diptera > Sciaridae > Bradysia > Bradysia coprophila. The sequence goes on along the minus strand of NW_023503608.1, from coordinate 190,306 downwards.
AAATTATCGCTTTATCATTCAGTAGAACCTGCAACAACAATCCGAGCGAATGAATGGTTGTATCAGTAAAATAGAGTTCCAAGACGTCGTTCAAAACTTGACCCAATGCTGGTGATGCTGACTTTATAGCTGTCTTGAATGACGTCAAAGCTGATTGTAACAAGTACAAATAGCAATGCATTTCAGCTACTTTCGTCAGTTCGTTTCCAGTTAAATTCGTTGCTTCTTCCAACGAATGGTTTTTCATTCTCTGTTGCAAATGCTTAAAAGCTAGAGCTAATTTTCCTGCTGTTGCTGCTTCAAAAGCTGCTAGAATACTTTCAAGCGATCCATTCCATTGTTTAGGTTGACTACCATTAACATATTTTGCTAGGTAAGCCACAGACGCTGGTAAAGTCTCGCCTTTTAGAGCCTGACTCCAGGACTTTATCAAATACCTAGCAGTTTGCAGCAACAACACGGTATTTTCACCTTCATACGTTTGAGCGGCTGTAACAAATTTAAATATGTCACTAAAACCAGCCGAAACTAAGAAACCGTGACCGCCACACGCAAGGCGAAGAGTTTGAACAGCCTGGGTTGTCTCGTTCGTGCATACCGCTTTTAAGCAACATGATATAGCATGCAATGATGCCAATCCATCTAAATTTTCTTTTTCAAGTTCCTGGGTTACCTGGACATAGTTGTCCCAGAGTTGCTCTGCCACTTTCTTGAAAACGATGACTTTCGCAATGATTGGGAAAATTTTCATTTGCTGAGTGACATGATCGATGATCCTAGGTTCTGGTGAGTTAGAGTCAATCGGACTTTGTCGGCGGACTAAGAAAAATATTTCATGATTAATAATACTACCCACTACCCTCTCTATAAAGAAGATCGATCCGACTCTGGGAGATCAATAAAATTCTGCAAGTTTCAAGCCCATTTTTCTTCAGGAAATTCTTTGTTGCTTCGTTATAGAGAGACCCAGCAACACTGTAATGTGAGTGACAAATGTGTACCTGTTGAATATCGCATTGCAATAGTAGCAGCATTGGCCAACAAACTGGTCCCGTCGTTAACGATTGCTACGCGAATGTACGTCATTGTACCATACGTAAGTACTGCACTCTTTGACTTCTTGTATTCGCCGTTCTCTAGTACCTCTGAATACTTCATCATCATATTTTTTAGCGGAATACGAACGTTATCGAATCCAAGGAAACCATTGTTGACCGAATTAAAACCGAGTTTTGCACCGATCTCTCCGATCGTAATTCCCTTCAATGGTTTATGAGTTACTTCGTCCCTTAGTTGAATTAGAAATCCATGAATGCCATAACTTTTTCCCAGTGTATACAGATTTGCAAATACTATGGCGTAGTTTGCGGTTTGACCGAGACCCCCTGGCCAGAACTAAAAATCAAGTGTGTGAACTCGATAATGTAACATTCAAGCAAGGCTATACTACTTTATAAGCGGTGATCGTTGGAGAATGGACAATAAATTCTTTCGTTTGTGGATCATAAGTAGCAGTTGTTTCTAGCCCCCTAACAAACGTCCCATGGCCCATTTCAGTTTGTGCATAAGCTCCGATTATGCTACAATTAATCGCGCGAGGGATCCATTCAGCTTGCTGTTGAGGTGTTCCTAGGTTCCTCAACGCCGGTATAAACATATCGTAGTGTACGCTAATAGGGCATCCTTCACGCATTATGTATTTTTGATACGTTCCTCCGAGAATTTCACTGAAATTGATTTGAGACATTTTCTCAGTCAAATTGTTTTTAATTGATCCCAATACCTATTCAATTCAGGACCACAAATACCCTCATCTTGGAGTGTTTTCAACTTCCGCAATACGATGGTCGACTTTCTTATAGAGTCTTCATAGACTTCCTTATGACTCAAGTAGCTTGTCGGTACTTTGTCTTGCAGTTCGGGATCGTTGAGGAAGTAGCTTTCTGTGCAGTTGATTTAATTGAGTTTCTCTCACGAATGTTCGTTCAAGTTAAATAAAATCTGAAGTTATTTAGTATTTACCAATGAAACGTTTCTTTTTTACATTTTCGAATCCACCATGATACCAATTAGTAAATTCGTCGATGTTGAACGAAACTTTTGATCTTTCCTCTTGAATGTCGACGTTCATTGTTTATTTTTGATTCGTTTTACAGGCAAAAATACTACGTTTGTGAAGAAAACAGCTGATGAACTCGACGAACCAGTTATCGTTTGAAAACTGACGATAAACTTTTTCGCTATATTGGACTGACTTCGTGTATATAATAGTATAGTAAATAAAACCTGATAACGTTGATAATATTGTTGAGAATTGGAGTGTGTATTGAGTGAGGGGAAGTATGCTTAATTGATTTGGGAAATTGTGAGGTGTTCTTTTGAAAAACAGCCTACCGAAATCGGACGCATTTTCTATTGGAATTTTTTATATGTACCTAGAAAGGACTTCGATCCTAGAAGCCAAAAACACTTTCAAAAAAATTCTTCGGAGCTTGTGTGGCTGGTGAAAGGTGAGAAAAACCGAAAAATTGCAATTTTCTTACAAAAATTTCTCCAGTTACACGAGCCGTACAGGGTCTTGTGTGGTGTCATTGGAAAGGTAATCTCATGTACTATTGAGCCGAATAGAGACTTATTGGTTTTGAAATTCATCCACCCTGAAGTTGAAGTTTTCAACCGAAGACTTACACTGTACTTACAGAAATTTCTCGAGGTACACAAATCGTACATGGTCGTGTGGGGTATCATTTGAAAGGTAATTTTATGTGCTGCTTTTAGGCCACGCGGTAGTCATCTGTTATTTATACAGTAACGACAAATTAAATGATGAACTGAACATGTTAAGACTAATGAAGTACAAGATTCACGTTTTTTATGTTAAGGCAGATCAAGTTAAGGCACAAATTCGAATCTAAAATCGAACCCATTTTCCGTTTACAAACTTTGAAGGTTAACAGCTTAAATTGAGAAATGGCACCCCGAAACTAGTTTTCCTTCACATACACCTTGCTTGTTATACTAAAAAAAAGTTCATTCAACATTTTGTATGGATTTTCTTATTAAAAACAATCGAATAACTTACAGCTACAACGAATGTAATTGACCAACAACATTGTTTGATGCAGCACTAGCTATTTTATCATTATTGAGATACCTAATCACTTCAAGATTATTACAATTTAACACAATCATTCCACTATCTTACTAAGCCATTTGTCAAGTGTGAAGTCTCATCATCTGTTATCATTATAGACAATAATTGAAAATAGTAAGATCACTCTGGTTCGTCTATTATGTAGCATTATGTAAAGAAACAAAATTAAGCCAAATGGTTGAGTTTGCTAATTTTCAGGCGCAACCATAGAATTTTGTTAAATCAGTTGGATCAAGCGACTGTATTGATAATGATCATAAGTATTTTGCTGGCCTCAATCAAGAAATTTAATAAAAATATGCAAAAGGTATAAGTTATAAACACATTCGTCAAAAAATAATGTAAAAAATGTTCTCTACGCTCATGAAGCTACAGATCAACGTATATGCTGTACTATTACAATATTCGTTATTCGTTGAGTTGGTATTTCTGCATCGTGGTGCTACGGCTTACGTGCACCTTTTTGATTATGATGATTCATCTGTTTATGTTTCCAAATTCTAACTCTGAAAGCGGTCCGCATTAAACATCTCTTGACTGAAGTGTTTTCAAGACGACAGTTTATTTTTTTGGCTTTCTGGCGGACATAATACAGAGATGAGAAATTTTTGTAAATTCAAATCATCCCAATAAAAAACACATTAACATACTTGATAGGCAGCAAAAAAGCAGTTTACTCACTAACGGATTGCGTTTATTAATTTGTTTGTCAGCATTAAATTCTTCATTGAATCAGTCTCTTACAAATTTCCATTCAACATACACACGTATTCTATTAAATATAAAAGGCAGATTCTCATTGTTCTACATTTTGACAAAGGATTACGCTTGGTCAAAGCAAAACCTATGATTAAAGTTGAAAGTTCAAATTGAGTCTGGGTATTCTAAAGATTGAAAAAAAAATTAAAGGTGTAAACTGTTTTTCATATTGTATAGATAATAGATATTGTTATTCCAAATCGCTAATATTTTTTTCACAATGCAGGAGCCTCAAATAATTTCGTGCCACTATGAATTTACTTCGCGCCACCTTTCTGTTAATTTTCATTCATCAAACATTCTGTGCAATACCTATTCCCTGCAACCGCAAAGTTAACGTACAACCTGGGCTTTACTGCTGGAATATAGCCAAAGACAACAATATTTCAGTAGAGGATTTGCTCATCCTTAACCCAGGGCTAAACTGCGACGCACTCCAGATTGGTCAAGTTATCTGTGTCAGTCAAGCCCAGAAGTCGTCAACGACAACGTCGTCCGCGGCAACAAATTCCATTGTTATATCGAAGGCAGAAACTTGCAGATTAACAATTATCAAACAAGGCGATACATGTTGGTCCATTAGCTCGGAAAATGGTATCACAATTTCAGAGTTACAAGAACTAAACCCACCAGGAGTCAATTGCGATGCTCTTCAAGTGGGTCAAAAAGTTTGCATCGGAATTTATGTAGAACTGACCAGTAAAGGCTATTCGGTGCTAAGAATTTAATTTCAAAAGTTGTGTTTAGTATTAATAATTAAATCAGTCAACGCTTGAAGTTGAATCAGTGCAAAACTTAATGCTTTGTACGATTGTTTCTTGTTTGGTGAAATAAAACTTTTCTCAAAAATTCCAACATTTTGTCAACTGCCAAAAACGGAGTGTTGAAAATGTTCGTTGTTTTTTGAATTACAAGACGCTCACTGATATGAATCATTGATCTGACAGAGCATTAACGTTATAATTCAATAACGGAATAAAGCAATCACCTGAGTACTTACTTGTCCTAGTTCTCTATGAGGCCACCTAATCAGGCATACCACACTCGCTTTTATATGTCAAAATTTGTCTAATTTATATCCGCAAGTAATTTCGATTTTTTTTTAACGAAAAGTCATAGACGGGAAAAATTACTGACTTACCCTGTAAAAATGTAGAAGTCGAACTCCAACATGTAAATGTCATTTGAAACCTAAATTACAGTAATGGTTACAACTCACCCATGTTAGAGATATTATACGTACAACCTCACTCTTCTATATACCGAAAATGAAAATGGCTCTTGAAGCATGGAAAAACTTATTTTTAAAAGAAAGTTTCTTCCATAAAATATTCTCTGGACTATCCTGACTATCCTGGACTATCCTGAATGTAAATAGTTCCATGGATAAAAAATCCGTTTATTCAGATTGAGTCTTTGTTTGGACGTTCTTAACAGTCACAATAGTCTTTTGCTGACAACTGTGACTGTAATATTCATTTACGCAAAACTTTGCGACGGGTACATTACGTCCTTCCAAGCCGAAGGAAAGTCTACCGACTACTTGACTTGCTTGACTCCAAGCAAAAATGTTAAAACTTGGGTGAGTATTACTCAAGTTAACGTGGTAACAAGGAAAAACGTATGGGTGTAGAATTACTCCCATCTCGCTGCTCCAATATTATTCATCTACTTGCTCACTGGGGGTGTCCAAAGTCGTATGGGAAAATAAAAGTGTCTATGATGTTGGCGGACCCGCGGATCAGCTGGTCATAGAAGTTTGTTTTCCGCGGGGTACGCCAACTTCATCGGCACTTTTATTTTTTGGACCCCCCCCCCTATGCTCAAAACAGTTGAAACAAATTCATGGATTTCCCTGACGTCGACCGTCCCTTAAAAATGGTCTAATATTACTTTGAACCTGAATTTTCATTTGGTTGGGGTAAAGGGTTAGAAGTTGAATGACTGGATACTGCAGATCTGAAACATATTCTGATTCTAAAAACAGTTAGATCCGAAGGGACAAAGACCCGAGAAAAATCTGAATCACTCAATTTCGGTCCTGAATCATGTTTCTTATTTCAACCGCCAGCCCGAAACTAATTGTATGCCGCACTGCAGTTTTTAATAGAAACTGACTGGAAATTGTTTTTTTTTAAGATAAAAGCAGATTTATTAATCAATTTTTATTTATCATTACAATATGTGTTTTTAATTAAATATTCAAATTTTTTTTCATTTTTCTTTTACTTTTCCAATTGAAACATAACGTCATAAAGCCTAAAAAGTGTCAAATTAGAATTCGATATGAAAACAATAAATTGAAAATGAAAAAAAACCTACGCAATTGTATATGAATGGGTAAAAAGAAAGTGAAATGAAACTAAATTATGGAATAATTAGAAACGCAACGAATTATTATACATTCTGTTCAGTCGGAATGACAATTTACGAATTTTCAAATGATGATCAATTCGAATTTTCACAAATAAAAGAGCGAGAGAAAAAGACACATTCAGTTCATGATTTGCTGCTTTTTTATGAAAGAAATGAAAATTGTTCTAAATTACGTTTCAAATTAAACAAGAAAAAAAAAATTCCAAACGATTACCTCCTCTCAAACAGTGTGGCATCGAACAAGAACAATTTATTATAAATAGATTTTTTTTTGTTTGTTGGTTGTTGTTGACGAGTGAAAAGGAAAAAAAAAAACTTCAACACCATCTTAGTCGAGGCGCATTTCTTTTTCTATATCAAAACAGTTCTCGTTCAAATTTTCTTCTTCATTTTAAATCAAATTTTCTTCAGCGGAAAAAAATCATTCATTTCTTTAAAAACAACTTCCCTCTGGAGGCTGGCCCAATTTTATATTATCTTTCATTGTCATAATTCGTCGGATTTCTTGCAACATTGATTTGATAGTGTATTCACGATTCCATCGCGACAACATCGGAACCAGTCTGTGATCGACCTACAAACGCATCAGACAAAAAACGGAAAATTTTAACTCTTCAGTATCAAAAAAGCGTTTTCTAATCTCCCATCAGTGACACTTACCACTCCATTACTTTGATTAATGCAATTAATATTAATTTTTGATAAGAATCTAAGTGTTGGTGGTTCATCTGGATATGATTCGCCGCATTCTATTTTTAGTGAATATATTCGATTTTCGTACGGAGTCTGGAAGTAAACGAGAAAAAAATCGATTCGAATCACACAAAAATCGACAATTCGGTGCCGTATTGCATACCCGTGGCGGACCGATGATCATTCCTGTCCAGTGAGTTAAGGTCATGTCGTCGTCATTTTCAAGACCCCAAGAAATCGTGCCATCACCAACACCCTTTTGGCCTTGTTCCAATTCCTCGAGAAGACGAAAATTTCGTGGAACCACTGTAAAGAAAATGATGCGAATCAAATGACAAAATTTCAGAATGTAAACGAAGCTATAGACTGTTATGATCAGAGCGAGAAAACCGAAGACTTGCCTTGGGGCACTTGTCAAAGTATTTGCTTCTCTTTCAACGTGGTACGTTGAGAGCAACAGGACAGAAGACCAATTTATTTTAACTTTCCTTGGGGTACTTGTCAAAATATCTTCTTCTCTTTCATCATAGCTCCTATTATTACAGTCAATAAATGGTCACTCAAGATGTAATTTGTGCTTCACAAGAGGTCACACAATATGGAAATGTGTGTAAAATAACGTTTTTTATATGTAAACGAACGCTGCGCATCTCTGCTTTACAATAAACCTATATTCGTAGCAAGCAATTGAGTTTCTGTTCATTTTGTGAAGTAAAAGAAATGAGGTTTTCCACCTTCTACGAAGAAGGAGGAAAGCAACATTTTCAAGACCAATGATCGAGCAATTTCGACAATTTTGACAATTTCGAGCTGAACATGTAATTTTGATTTAGTTTATTTCATTCCCATCGCTCCAGCCTGTTTGAAGACCAAAAACAAGTTGAAAACACTGAAAAATATGGGTCTCCTGGAGCGACATTTTACTTCAACTAACTTTATGGCTTGCAACAGAATTTATCTGGGGTTTTTTAAACGTGGAATGAAAGAGGGTAAGTCCAGCTACAAACCCTATAGTCAGTTCCGCGGATAAATTCTGTTACAAGCCAGTAGCACTGACCAAACATTGACCATATTTTGAGTCATAAGTCTAGAACGGGTGGCGGCCCATACCGATGATTATACTCTTTATGAAGGTCTGCCAAAGGCCTATATTCCTACAAATTTTCAACTTTTAGAAACATGTCTATCTTGAGCTATCACAAAAAAACTGTTTTCACCACCCCTTGACATGCTATAACTTTTCAAGAGTTCACTCCGAAAATGGGAAACTAACAGAAAAACTAAAAGATCCCTATTTCTTAGAATTGAAAGACGATTCTAACGAGCTATAGCTTGCCTGGATCGCCGAACCGTTGTATTTATTTTCACCAAAATTGGTTCAAGTTTTGGCGATATCACTCTTAATCTTATCTTACGATAGGAAGAAAGACTCGTACACGGATAATGTTAGATGTCGAGCTGGCCTCAGGTGTGAGCAAAATATTTGCGTTCTCTTTTTTTTTTAAATATATCTGAAGCGATAAAAAAGTATGAGCACAGAGAGCAACCAACGTAGTGAGGTTCAGTGACTAGCCCCCAAAATTTACGAAGGAAAATGGTTGTTAAATGGAACGGTTTTCTTGAACTAAATCTTCGTTAGATGAATCATTTCCTGACGACTGTTTTGATCTTGGCAACCTTCCAAGACTGGTCTTCTGTTTGGGTTCTCCAAATTTCTTAACACGACGGAACAGCGACTAGATTTTATAAGTGATTTTACACGGTATGCGTGCTTCTCTTTGCTGCTTACTAAGCACATATATTGTCCTTCCAGCAGCACTGTTGAATGTGGAAGGCTGTTGAATGAGTTTAACGATCAGTAAAATTTAGGATTCACCGGTATTCTCCGCATACACCTGACTCTGTACTTTAAAAAATACTCAATATCAATGATATGTACTATGGTTGATGACTCCCTCCCCATCTAACACAGACAGTCCGCGACCTCTCATTATAACATCGATGTCACTCAAATACAGAAATGACAGTGACAGTCAACTGACCTTTGACTTAATACACTGCTTCAGGATCAATATCAATTAACGAAAGAAAAGGAAATTGTAAACGAAGTCATAAATGTTATAGTAGTTGTTAATGAAGTTAGGTTGAATCACTTTACGTTTACTTAAAAATCGACTCATTTGTGGTAGACCTTAGTCATACAAATTCAAGCACTTCAATACACTAGAGGACTGTGCGCTAATTGTTGTCAAAATGCATAATCCATGTGGGTCAGGTAGGCTGGCCTTGATTGGTAATTAAGAAAATTTAATTGGATTACCCTTTCACTCAATTTTCTATGATCAGTCCACATGCCAACATATCCATGAGTGTTGTGCATGATTTGATAATTTAAAATTGGCTTATTCCTTGACGTTGTTTAATTAAATTGTTACATGGCTATGCGAGTGCGTGCACTGCGAAAATAATTTTGATCGATGACTCAGATCGAAATTTGATTTTTTCTCGGAATTGTCACCGACGTTTACGAAAAATCCATTCTGAATCGAATGGATCACATCTGGCGATTTATTTCAATTAAAAAAATTAGTTTTACAATAAAAAAAACTTACCAACACCGGTGGTTTGGTTCGCCATTATGAAAAATTAATGCGAAGGATTAAAGTTGCCGTGTAACACCACTGTTGTCGAATATATTTATCGTATGTGTAATACCGCAATTGATCTAAACTGCGATATTAAAGGATTTCGTCGAATTACAGCACTATTTAATGGCACCAATCAATGGTAAAAATCCAATTTTCTTAGGTTCTTTTTTAGTTTTTCGCTAAAATTTCACATCACCTGAACGAAGTTGGAAATGAATCGATGTCAGTAGAGACATAGGGTTGCCACATCGTATTCTTATGACATGGCGCGTGAAAAATTTTAAATTATTGGATGTTGTTCACCAACTCTGCGTGTCTAAAACACCTTTAACTTTAATGTCTCGCTATTTCATACGTGATAAATTGTAAAAATGCTTCTTATGAAGCTCTTATGATTGCAATATGCCTTACTTTTTAGACTAGAAACATCTCTGTCATTTGTTTCACGTCTCTTACTGTTACCGCAATAACAAATGCTACAAGGTTCAAAACAGTAATTTATAACACGGAAACAGCTGCGGAAGATCAAGGCCCAGTGCCGAAAAATGTCGCAAATTTATCCGGAAAGTCATAAAGTCATCCGTAAAGTCAAAAAGTCAAGTCAAGTCACGGAAAATACCGAAAACTCACAATAAGTCAGGAAAAGTCAAGAAAATGTCACGTAGTCATGAAATTTCGCCGATATCCGGAAAATCACAGATTTATTAAGGGGTTCTTGGAGGGTGGAACATAATTTAAACTTCATAGAGATTTTTGGAGTTATTAAAGATTCAATTGTGATGACAGCACTGACAAAGCGTTAAGTAATTTATCCCTAAGTACTTAGGTAAAAGACTGTCAATCTCTTAACCGAATGAATTCGCTACTGCTGACCCCGGCATTGCCTCGAATAAAAACATTACGTTCGACTCTTTTTTCACTTGCCCACAAATAAACTTTAGATTTTGTCGCTTCATTTTTTTTTAAATTACTTCCTATGTGCTACAAACAGTAACGAAATTCCATTGCAAAATATTTATTGACTGATCATCGTTGGTACAATCACATCGGAAGTGAGCCACATTGCCGTATGATCGAAGGTATTATGGGTCTATCTGAAGCATTAGTTGGATTGTGTTCGATTGCCGTTACGAATTCGAAACCCTCAAGCACCTGAAAGTAAAATACCTCAAATATATTTAAGTGTAATCATAAACATTGAGACTACAATACCTTCCCAAAAACAACGTGTCGCCCATCTAACCATGGCGTGATTATTGTAGTTATAAAGAACTGACTACCATTCGTATCTATTACGAGAGATATTGTACATATTTTAAACTGCTTTTCATTTTGTCAATTTCATACCTGGACCACCATTAGCCATGCTAATGTAGCCGGGACCTGAATGAGGTACAAGGAAATTCTCGTCTGGAAAGCTAGGACCGAATATACTAATCTGACCCGTTCCATCACGTTTAACTATGTCACCACCTATTTAACAAAGTTAACATACATGCTGATCAATATTTGGTAAAATAATCATATTTTTAGTACCTTGGATCATAAATTGTTTAATAACCCGATGGAATATGGTGCCATTGAAATTATACCGATTGTTATCCACCCCTTCCGTACAAATTGTAGCGAAATTTTTCACTGTAAGAGGGACTGTATTTCCGAAAAGCCCGAAAACGATGCGCTCGACCTTCGATACACCGCCAATAGTAACATCGAAAAATATTTTCTGCGTAACCTCTTCTAAATCCTCCTGTTTAACTAATTTTTGAGTAAGAAATTAATTTTAGTAAATATGGTTTCATATAATCGTCGCCTCATATCAATACCTTCAGTCGCGTATGTGGAGAAGAGAAAACAAAAGACCAAAACTGAAATAAGTACAACGTGCTTCATTTCGTATAGTAAGATAGAAGAACACTAAAAAATGTATAAAACGAAAGACTGTATTATGTGTGGCTTATCAATGTATGAGCGAAGAAACCGATTATCTACAAACATTTTGTGATTATAATTTTAATTGAAATTCAGTAGAGGTATCCCATAACCATATAGAAACGATTTTAGTTATCTGTTATCGAGAACGACGTCCAAAATAATAATCTAACGATACAGTGAACGACATCTCAAATGTCTCACTGCAACGCACTGCTCCTAGCACTCCTAGCATGAACACTACTTTGACAAACGTCGAATTTGGAGGCTTTTGTGATGAGAGCTACCGCTTAAGATTGATTGTATTGTGTGTTTGAACTCACACAACTAAAACAAGTCACCTATCTTCACGAAAGAAACGCAGTGCCTACTGTGACTTCATCAGCCTCCAAATATTTCTTATGTTCATGCTAGGAGCAGTGCGTTGCTCACTGCCATTTTTTTCAGAGAATGTCATTGTGAATTTGCAATGACACAATAAAATTCTCATAAAAATTTGACAGTGAGACATTTAAGATGTCGTTCACTGTAACTAATAATCAGGTGAATAAATGTAAGTGAATGAAAGGGCGGTATTTGGAACAACGGAAATAAGATGTTAAATATTTAGATTGGGGTACTGTCTGTTTGTTGACTTTGGTGGGCAATTTCAAATTGATGATAATTGAATGATTGAATGTCCATTCTAGTACTCCTTAACATGGTATATGAGAAAATTTTTTACATAATCCGATATAGGAGAATGGAGTTTAGAAACTAAGGGTAAAATCTATTACAATTTAGTACTTTTCTTCATCAAAAGTCTGCTGTCCCTGAATTATTTTTTCATGAACAAACTTCCCTGCTGTGACATTTCATGGAAATGAATCAATGTTACACAAAAAAATAGTTCAGTAAGAATGAATTACTATAAAAAAATGTGGCGCCTCTACAGGCCAACCGACTAGGCGAATACGTTTGTAACAATGCCGGCACATTAACTGAATTCATTAATTTAATTTGAATTTTAATTTGATTATCAATTTTGGACCCAGCCTTTTCTTGAAATTTTATTCTTAAAATTACGTTAATTTCACAAACAAAAAAACCTGAAATAAAATATAGATTTTTAGAAGAATTTTATGTTAAAAGGCACTGATTTTGGCGTGTATATGGCAGATATAATAAAAATTCGTCTTTTTTGGAGTGGAAGGTTCGGTATATAGAAATATCTCAATGAAGTCTGTCATATTAGAAAAAAAAAGTATGACTCGGGACAGGTCAGGTCAGGGCAACCTGAATTAAAAATTTTTACTTGACCTGCATTTACCTGAAACCTGAATATCAGTAAAGGGATAGAGCAGGTCAGATTTCAGGTATATCTTGTTTTTTTTTTTCAGGTAAATTCAGGTTAGTTCAGTTCATACTCAGATATTTTCAGGTCGACTTGAATTTCAGTATTAGATCAAGCTATGCCTGATCTGAGTAATTAGTCTTCATACCGGATATGTACTAAAGTAGTCGCCAACTTTCTCGCCAACCCACATAATGCAACTCTTTCCATTCAAAATCGTAAAGGCAATTAAAATAGTCAGTTTATTTTGAGGCGAAAAAGTTGGCGACTATTTCAGCCCGGTGATTTTAAACTTACAATGAAATCTCGGATTATTTTCCAAGTGTTAAGAATCTTTTATGAGGTCTGCTTGATGGTTCAATGGAACTGAAATCATCTATTTCCATGCCGAAATGCAGGTTATCGACTGGTTGATATATCTGTCCACGATTACATTGAAAAGTGATGTTGTCCGTATTCGTCACATCAATGAAAATATAGCCTTCGAATCGGCCACCGTCACATCGCCATATGGCTCTTACGTGGCACTTTCGTTTTTTTTTTGTTGAAGTGCCTCTGAAGATTGCCCTTTCTCGAAACACTATGAGCTGCGGTGATACCATGTCGAGTGTACATGTACCACATGTACAGTATCTCGTATCTGGCGGCGATCTACCCGTTGCTGTTGAATGGAAATTAAATAGTTCAACCTTGAAGTCTTATCTCGAAACTCATACGGAAAAACGCGGGATACGAATAAATAATTTAGTTATTGATCTAGTATCGGCGAAACATGCCGGTAAACAATGACATAAAAGACTCTATTCAAGTGCGTTGCTCTATTAAATCATTGCCGGCAAATATACGTGTTTCGCAAAGAAAGCGGCTGTATTCGCAGAACATTCGTCAGAATTAATAGTAAACAGTCAACCACAACGACATTTATTTTAAGAAGAGAAAATTGATGACCTTAAATTTGCCTACCTACCAACATCCCCATATTATTCCGTTCTCACCACAACTTTTAGTTGTGCAACTTTATCGCCTATAGAGAATACGACGAAAAATGCTAATTTCACTAAAATTTATGTCGGGATCAAAATTATGCCCTTTAGTGATGTGGCCCTCGATATGGAAGGAGCTCATCAACACTATTTGTGTGTTGATATCTGAATTGTGCTGTGATTAATTCAAACTAATTTGGAAAATGAGGCTCGTCTGATCAGCACCAAGCACCGTAAGTATATAAAGAATGGATTTCGGACCGTCTTCACATTTATTTAATTTTGTTCATGATAGATGTTACTAAGTACTACATGTACATTTGCTCCAGACGTTCATACAAATTGGAAATTTTTTCCAAATGTTTCACAATGTGTTTCAATAAAAGACGAGTGTTTAAAAGGCCAATATCTGTTAATTTTTCATACAGTTCCTCATTGCGATCGTTGAAAGCCTGCATAACTTTCCAATATTCTCCTTCGTAGGTATCATTAAAATGATCTCTAGCTCGGCGCACCTTTTTCCTTTCACGTACTGTTTTGTCGTACTCTTCTTTTCCTTCACGCCACTGAAAATTATATTGTTCCATACGTGCTTTTTGCTTCAAAAGAGTCTCACTCCAACTATCAGCATCAGCCAATTCACTTTCAATTCCTTTACTTAGACTTACTAGTACGTTCAGTTGCATCGTTCTAGGTTGAACAAAGAAACAATTTTTAAACAGAAAAGAATACGAATTTTACAAGAACTTTCAGATTTGTTTGTAAGTTAACTAAGTTAATTTCGTTTCACGTAAATAAATGCTCAGTCTGCTGGTGAATTTTTGGGCCACAAATTTCAAAGTACACTGCTGAGCGACAGACAGTCAGGTGATCGGCTGACACACCGCTATTTAATTAATTTTCATATATTTATATAAAGGTTTTCAATTTTCGACAAAAATGTTTCTTGATCATGAACGTTGTGTTAGGGGAGTTCTTGACGCAGTTCCTACTTCTTAAAAAAAGAAGCGACCAGCGCCAGGAACAAGGCAACCATATATTCGCCTATTCGGTTGGCCTGTAGAGGCGCCACATTTTTAATAGTACTTCAATCTCACTGGACTATTTTTTGTGTAACAACTCGTGAACTCAGCCTTGCGTTTTAGCTTACTCTCAATTATTTTGTTTTATTCTTGACACTATACGTCAACAATCAAACAAAATCATTGAGAGCCGTCTAAAACACAAGGCTGAGCTCAAAAGTTTCCAAAACCGTTCGAAATGATCGAAAAATTCGGTTTTTAAAAGTTCGCAGTTTTTGGAATTTTTTGGAAATTTTGGTAAAAATTTCCAAAAATAGGCACTGTTTTCTATTGAAATTTCAATTGTCAAAATAATATGGAAACCATTGATTTATGATATCGAGAAGGTCTCTCAGAAATTTTACTTTTTCATTTCTTTTATTGTTTTGATTAAATTTTTGTGTTCTTTTTATTATTCATGACAGAAAAAGTAACGAAAAATTAAAATTTCTGCGAGATGAACGTACCTTCTCGTCATCATAAATCAATAGCTTCGATGCACGACAGAGTAAAATAAACCAGGCAGTAGCGGTTCATTATTGAAACATCAAATAAGGGACCTAATACACTGTATGAAAATGAACTCGAATGAACAATGATATAAATTGAAAAATTTTATTCGCAAAAAATATTGGGCTACTAGATTATTCAGATCCCCAGTCAAATCAGCGCTCCTGCCTGGGTAACTTTACTCTGTCGGGCTTCGATGTCATTTTGACAATTGTCATTTCAATAGAAAATGTATTTGGCTGAGTGGTTTGGTTTTGTAGAATAATCACTGGAAAAGTGGAAAAATTGAGCTTTAATTGAAGCAAATTGTGTTGATTCTTTAACACTAACCAGTACGACTAGCTACCAACTAGACTCTAGTTTCTTCGAATAGGATGTGAACTTTGGGGGATTTGAGGATAAACACTTAATTCGGGCGTGTTGCCCTTTCAACGTTCGTATTTATTCTGCGCATTTGCAAAGCACAATCTATCGTTTATATTTTAACACGGCAGAGTAAAAGTAACCCTGGCAGGAGCGGTTGATTATTGAAACGTCAAATGAGTGACCTAATACACTGTATGAAAATGAACTCAAATGAACACTGACATACAGTGAACGACATCTCAAATGTCTCACTGTCATTTTTTTCAGAGAATGTCATTGTGAATTTGCAATGACACAATAAAATTCTCAGAAAAATTTGACGGTGAGACATTTGAGATGTCGTTCACTGTACATTGAAAAATTTTATTTGCAAAATATATAGGGCTACTAGATTATTCAGGTCCCTAGTCAAACAAGCGCTCCTGCCTGGGTTACTTTTACTCTGCCGTGATTTTAATCGCCGGCTGCGATCGACTTGCTGTTGGAGTTACAACAAATTGATTCGGTGTTTGAAATTATGGAATGTAATGTGGATTGGATTTATTTAAAATTATCGATAGTGGCTGGGTTACAATTGTTAGCCGCTGTACTTTAAGATTTTTTTGTGAATTATTCAAGTCATTGCAGAACATGATAATTTCCATTTTAGCAAAATCTCAGTCTGTGTGCCTTGTCTTATTCAATAACACACATTGTTGAATTGTGATGATCTCCCAGCCTATTATCTTGCTCTTAAATAAATTGAACATACTTCAGTCAGTCAGTTCTGTGTCCAAGTTTACATCAGCTAGGTAGTTCATTTCCTATAACATACTGACACACGCGTTTTTATATACGCTGCTTTTGACTACTGATACCCATGTAAGTATCCAAGAACCTGTACGTTCAATTCAATCTTCTACTCAAAATTGAATGCCACTGACTGTAATGATTTCTGCGGAAATTCTCCTTTGCAAAATATAAGACCACTGGTCCCGTACCGGCTTAAAAAGAAGACAACAGACGGTTTTTCTTAGAGTGTTTTCAGTATTATATTTAATTTA
Organism: Bradysia coprophila; assembly: GCF_014529535.1. Classification (NCBI taxonomy): domain Eukaryota; kingdom Metazoa; phylum Arthropoda; class Insecta; order Diptera; family Sciaridae; genus Bradysia; species Bradysia coprophila. Next base: position 173,448 of record NW_023503608.1, on the reverse strand, counting down.
AAATAAATAAAAATTTCCATAATTTTAAATTTTAAGTTCCTAACGACGGTTTTCAATTAAATTCAAACGTTTTCATGTGAACGTGTGTTGACACGAGTACAGGAAAACAAACGAAATCTTACAGAAATACAATTAAATGATAAGTGGATTACATAAACTAACTGAACGAAAATGATCAAAGAATGGGAACAATTTTTTTTTTACTTATTCGTGTGAAAGTCTTTGGAAAAGGTTGAAAAAAGAACAAATTTCTTAAAAATACAAAAAAACTTTTTTTTTTGTTTAAGCAGCGCAATTATATCAAAGTTTTCCTTGTTTATTGTTTTTCTTTTCTCTATCAAAGTTTTAGTAAAAATATACCTGCACTAAGTATCAATCAAGATCAATTTTTATGTTATATTTAAGGTCAATATAATAGTGTGATTGGGTGAGAGTGTAATTAAAAAACCTCTTGAGATATTTACAGATATTCGTCGACAAAATTTGATTTCATTTTCTTGTTGACCAATTTTCTTTTTTTGATGCTATTTTTATTAAATAGAAGAGTCATAAACGTGTGCGACATACGACTGTTATGCCATAATGACGCTGAAGACAACATCATTACAGTATTAGTTGAACAAAAAACAACAAGAAAGTTCTGTTGACAAACATATGGCCATTCGAAGGTAAATTTCAGATTGTGTCGTACGTTACATTACAAATTATTTCAAACAAAAAAAAAAATGAAAATTATCAAATGCACTCAACAAATTTCGAGCACTGCATATATATATTCCATGTTATACGCGTCTTAGATTATAGTTTGACTCTTTTAGCAATGCTTTTTTTCCGAGCAGTAAATAATGAGCATTTTTAGTATTCAAATCAGTCGAAAAATCTAAAATCTAAAACCTACATCCGCCCACAAGATGAACATAATACGTGCGCCGTGTTTTTATGTTTTTATGTAAACAAAGGTAAATGATAAAAGTCGAAACCGCGATGACCTCGAGCCGCCAGCCAAATGTACACGACGTGATAGGCACCCGGTATGAAACAGATGAATCCAGCTACTAGAAACACAGCCCCTTGACTACCGTTTTGTGGATCGGCTATGCAATAGGCACCCATGACAACCAAACCTGTACCGACCAGTAATAATGTGACGGCGGCCTATATCACGGAAATCGGATAAAAAAATTGTTTTGTTAAAATTTGGTGATAAGAGTTGCTGTTGTAGGTAACGTGATTTTGTTGTGTACATTTTTCGCACGTAAATCTTTTTATTATGGAAATTGCGTCTTACGGAGAACGACATTCTTTCTATGAAAAATTTTAACTCGTTGTTGATAAGCACAATTACTCGCAAGCTTTCGTATTGGGAGCATTTGAGAATTTTGAGAATGGAAGGAAATATGTTGGAACAAGCTCACCGTGGCAAGATTTATTTTCTAAAGAATGGAAATCCATTTGATATGGATGCCGTTTTGCTTGATGCAGACTCTGGTTGAAACGAATTATAAACGAAATGTCTGTTCGGAGAACTGTTGAAGATGCTACTCGATATGGCAGCGAGGCCAGTAAAATATTTTAAATCTGATTGACGAATGATCCAATGTAAGTTCACCCCTTCAGGACGTTAGTTATCCAGACAATCTTGATCCTTGCTAAATAGATTTGAAAGACTTTCGATCCAAATAGATATAGGTCAGTTATTCGAAAGAACTTTGTCAATTGGAAAACGCGATTCCAATGGCTGTCCAGTAAGGGCAAGGTATTATTCCGATAAAAGCACATCACGGTCTACTTTTTTAGTGCATGAGAATTCAAATTGTAATTATAAAAACTGCTGGCTTTGCGTGGTGCGTTTTCGTCCGATTTTATTTACGAAGAAATAAACGAATCTGGTGAGTTTTCTTCTCACAAGAGGTTACCGAGGTCATGCAAAAAGAACAGAAAAATCAGATGTTTTTTTCAGGGACAACTTTCAGAGCACCAAACTTGTCTTTTGTTCGTGACCACTCGCAAATCACGCAAACAAAAATGTATTTCGCTATTTACACTTTGGCCTTGACAATATATTAATTGATCGAAAAAAATGCATGAATCGAATGACCGTGGTAAGCACTTTTCTGTGACTCATCCATTCACTCGCCCGTCAAGGCACCTACAGAGACGGTAAAACATTTACTAGTTCCATGCTACCTCTCTTTATGCGAAACTGACTGTCTCCACCTACACTCCCACATCACTTTTCACATACGCTCATCGAATCAACTCACCAAAACTGTTCGCCAATTTTCCCGTACTTTCGGATGCTTCCAACACAATGTGTTTGTTTCGGCATTCGAAAGGTTTCCATATTCTTGAATTAGTGAATCAGAATCCCGACTAGTTGTGTCATCACCAGGCTTGTATGTTCTAATCAAAACAGGAAAATGAATCAATCAATCACAATTCGATGCATACATAATGCCTAATCGAATGAATATTAATGATTTACCGTGCATCATTTACACGTATTGTAACATCTTGCGGTGTTGTGACTCTATTTTTTGATTGGACGGGTGTCGTTGATACAACTGTTGAACCATACACTTTAATACCGAGAGATTCATCTTCCTCGTCCTCTTCGAACGCATCTGGAACACGGACAATATCGGATTAAAAATCATTCGGAGAATGCGCTGATCAGATACACCGATCATCCGCAATAAATTATTATAATTTCGTCGAAACAAGATTACGGTTGGAATGTATTTTTAGTTATTACTTATTCACTTACCGTGAATCGAAAAGCGTTTATTTTTATTATTTCGACTGCTATCGGCTGTAGCACTGTTATTATTTTCCCGAGCCATCGCTTTGTGTTTTATTAGGTATTAAATCTAGACTAACGCAATGAATGGATTTATTTTAAAAATGGAAAAAAAAAATTATTAAAAATTCAAGAAATTTGCGTGTTGTGTGATGTATTTTTGTATTTTAATCTTTCTTTTTCTTCTTGTTCCTGTCAGAATGTGGTCTCTCTACTTCTCCTACTTCTAATAATATTACCAGATGAGTACCGTCAGATTTACAGGTGGCGCTGATGGTGACCAATAGAGCCACAAAATAAATCTACGAAAGGCGCGATCAATTTGAATATTTTCACATATAACATGGTGACTCAGGTGGTACACGGAAAATTCGTGGATTTCGATTAAGGCTGTGGAACTTATAATATAGCTGCAAGACTTATAAAAATATAGCTACTGAACGCATATTCTATTAATGTTGGTAATTTACGTGCAATATGAGTTACACAACTATATTATGGATCACACAGCTACATTATGCACCGACAACACATGTTATAGCTAGGATTTGCATATTTTGGCTGTGTACTCTATGTCATAGCTGTGTAACGCATATTTGACGTATGAAAAATATAGCTGTGGGCTGCATATCAGAAAATCTATGGGACCATGCATTCAAGTCATCCATGCTGATATTCAATGTTAATAGATAAAGAAAAATCGCACCAAAAACTGTTCTAAAATAGCTCAGCTGATTATAATGAGGTTTCTTCATCAGGTTAATGGTAACGCCTTCAATAGTAGGAATCCGTAGAGACACAGACGAATGAAAATATCAGAAATTTCACTACATTAGAAGACGAATTAAGTAATTAGCCAAGTATTGCTCCTAAAAATCAAAATCGTCATTTCACAGAAAATAATTTAATTGGCGATTCTTCACGCAGTTTCATTTCACTTTCTTTCAGAACCTTAAACCATTCTCCAAGTGACAACTGACAACTGACAAAATGCTAAATATAAAAACTGCACACTTGAATTAGGCTGTGTGCCGCATAATATAGCTGCAGAATTTATATTGTGGTAGCAACGCTTCGAAATAAGAACGTGTGTTAAAGCACAAGCAAAGTTAGCACAACAGCAGCATAGGTGACGGTCGGATTCTCGGGTTAAGCATCAATCGGCGCGGTTAGTACTTAGATGGGTGACCGCAAAATTCATGAAAGTTTGGGAAAAAAAGTTTATTTCTCGTGATAGATTTGAAATGTGGCTCACAACTATAATATAAATTACACAGCTATTTTAACTACAGTCTTCGCAATATGCATTTCACAGCTATATGCCAAAAAATGGGGGTGCTAAGTCCACTTATAGCTCTCACACGCATATCAGGATTTTCCGTGTAGGTCTACAAGGTATTACATGGGATCTTGCGAAAGTTCGTTTTGGTTGAAAATCTCATAGATTGTTAAGAATATAATATCCTTTCAGGATCCACAAATATTTTTTTTCGCAAATTTTGTTCGGAGGGATTCTTTTGAAAAATCGGACCCATTCAGGGGCGCTGACTTCTAAGGACAAGCGAGGCTCGGGCACCACTACTCAAATGATGAGCACCACTACATCTTCCCAGTTTTACTTGAAGAGCACCACTACTTCCAGATTCGCTTGTTGTATGAGCACCACTACTCCCAAACACAAGTCGGCGTCCCTGGACCCATTTCGTCTAGCATGGAAAGGTCTTGGACTGATGAATTCAAAACAAGACTCAGATGGTCCTCGGCTACCATTGATTGCTGGTAGCAGGTCTTTCAAGGTCGATAAATGGGTGTTTTTAAACTCGTTTCACGGCTGTTAAATATGTGTGATCTGGATGTGAGTGGGTTCGCTGGAAAGCTGAGGTCAAGTATTTTCAAGGCTGCCTAGTTTGATAAACTTCAGGGGAAAAAATGATAAAATTGAAGTTGGGTGAAAGCAGGCAAAGTCTATAACAGGTCTGTGTCGGCAGTGATGACTGCTAATGTGCAAATAACATGCTCTCCGTAACGTATTTTCACTAAGGGTATGTGTTAACTAAAGAATTTGCTTTAAATCATCTTCGAATTTTATCCGCCATTCTTGGCTAAAGTGTTTGTGTCTTGTTGACGCATTAGTTCAGAAAACAGATGAAGTAAAAGATTTTTTACCAGGAGAGACTTTTCACAATCACAAGAAAACCAAGTACAAATGCTGTTCTACGTATTAATTTAAGGCTTATTTTCGGCATCATACTGTGATTAGTTTGACGAATTTTAAATTTTAGAGACAGTGTTCTCTCCTCCTCCTCCTAGCAAAAAAATGTACATGCTACATGAGTCGAAAACCGTACTTTTCAAGTTTCAAGCACTTTTTTCGACGCTCTCAGCACGTAAAATCCATCTCGGCTTCACCTCGGATCAACAAAATTTACACAAAAACTCTACTTTTCATGTTTTTATCCCTAGTTATGTAAAATACTATTACAATAGTATCTGCCGCTTACCATCCTTTTTAACCGATCGTTAGCTGAAAAAAAGTTTCCATCTAGGTGGAAAGTGAGCTTCGTCTCACCAATCTTTAAAGACGGAGATAAAGCGGATGTGTCGAACTACAGACCGATTAGTATCTTGTGTGCTGTTTCTAAAGTTTTTGAGAGACTGGTTTTCACCATGTTGTTTGATCAGATTAATCATAAAATTCACCATTCTCAGCACGGTTTTTTCTGTAAGAGGTCAACACAGACGAACCTGATGGAATAAGTATCGATGTTGGCAAACAATATTGCGGATGGTGGTCAAGTTGATTCAGTTTATACGGATTTCACGAAGGCTTTTGATAAAGTGAACCACGGACGCCTGATTGGTAAACTAAAGGGACTTGGAATAAATTCAAACCTAGTCCAATGGTTTGCGTCGTACCTCAGGGATCGTTCGCAGCTGGTGGTAATTGGTCGTTCATCGTCCAGCAGAATTTTTCCTACCTCAGGAGTTCCGCAAGGATCAATACTTGGCCAGCTCTTATTCATAATCTTCATCAATGATTTACTCACGTCTCTATCTGCAGATTCTGGACTCGGCTTTGCTGACGATCTGAAAGTCTTTCGCCCAATCATCAATGAGGATGACTGCCTACTCCTACAAAATGACCTAGAGCTGGTTGAGCGGTGGTGCAGATCGAACGATATGAGTCTGAACCACAAGAAGTGCGCTGTCATGTCATTTACGCACAGTCCCAACAAGATCTCATTTCCATACATGCTATGTGGCCAGGTTATTGACCGAGTGCGATCAAAAACCGATCTTGGAGTCATTATCGACGAGAAGCTGTCATTCAGCGATCACGTTGATTTCATTACGAGGAAGTCATACCAGCTTATTGGATTTATCTTCCGCTGTGGCAAATATTTTTCCGATCGGTCGAGCTTTGTGACACTCTATAATTCTCTTGTTCGTAGCAGACTTGAATATTGTTCGTCCGTTTGGAGTCCGTTCTATCATAACTCAATCGATCAGTTGGAGCGAGTGCAAAAGAAATTCTCGAGGATGTTTTTCTACAAGTTTAACATGGAACGACAATCGTACGACAAGAGACTACAACATCTTAGACTTCATTCGCTGGAATCCAGGCGACTGGAAAACGATGAAATGATCCTATTCAAATTGATTCATAGCCGAATCGATTCTAAACTTCGTCACCAGCTTTCGTTTGATCATCGTACTAGATCCACCCGACAAAGGAATGTGTTCTACCTACCCAACATTAAGACCAACATCCAGAGGAACTCACCGATTTTCCGAATTCAAGAGCATCATGACTTGTTCTTCTCCGATTTGAATATTATGGATGCTAGACTTTCGGTGTTTAAGGAGCTCGTTAGAGACACTTTCAGTTACTAATTTTTTTATTATTGTTTTTCTGGCAAAGAAACTTGGCATTGTACTTCTGATTTTCTTGTATTTTCCCGACTAACATATTATTGGGCCCCGGCCTGTTTGTTTGGTCGTAAAACGATTAAAAATAAAATAAAATAAATAATTTTTGACCATTTTAAAAGCAAAATTTTGGTAAATGGAAACTGTAGGTAAAGTACTGAAAGTAAAAGTTTTTTCTACAGTGTGTTTGTGTGTGTGTGTGTGAATTTTATTTATTTATTTGAATTTTATTTGCGAATCTTGGCTAAATTTTGTGTCTTCTTGACGCATAAATTGAGAAAACAAATGAAGTGAAAGATTTTGTAGCAGGAAAAACTTTTCACAAGTTAACAAAGATACGCTTACCCGTATTAATTCGAGGCTTATTTTCGAATTTTGAATTGTGGAGACAGGGTTCTATTCTCCTCCTAGCAGTAAAATTTCCATGAAATGAAAACTGTAGGATTAAGGTGAAAGTAAAGGTTTACTGGATGTAGAAACGGCAGGTCAAACGGTTTTGCATAAATTTATTGTTTTCTAATTTGTTCGATTACATTACAAATTCTTCACCTTTCGCTCACTGTGAGCGTGACACAATTCTGACGAACTTTAACGTTGGCCACGTCGCCGAACATCCGCCTCCATATTTCGTTAATCCATTCTAAATCATTCGCCCTCGTCACTGGATCAACGGTCATCCGGATGTGCGCAATCGTACATTGTCCGCTGACGTAAATATTGTCACCAATTTTCGAATACAATTTCCAACAGCCGTCCAACTCCAATCGCTTTGCGGCCAAGCGCTCCATCAATAGTTTTAACGTCATGTAAGTGAGACGTCGATTTTCCATTAGCCTCAGGACGTTTAAATTTTTTGTTCGTTCGAGAGCTTGTAATAACAGCCATATGTCACCGTCCTCTAGGTCTAGTCCCGACAGATCAAGATCACGTAACTTTTCACACGTTCCAGCATTCAAAAAAGCAACAATTGATTCCATAACTCCTCGATCTGCACAGCTAAACGCTAAATTCAGTGACACCATACGACATGAATTTAGCTTCTTCAGCAGTCGATTGAAATTGGCTAGATCGATGTGATTGAAACTGATGTCCATGTCTGTGATCTGGGAATATTTGAATGATTCGTTCGGTGGATCGGGTAGATCTGTTATGTCCGTAGCACATAGCGACAGTTTTTTCAGATTTCTAGTTTTTGCTAGTAGAACGTTTAGCGAAGGAATACTGTGGTTTGTCAGTGGATTGAAGCTCAGGTCCAGCGATTCAAGATCGGGAAATTGGCCGGCTGGAATGGATGCAAGATTCGTGATTCCCTCACGTGTTATGTAGTTCCCTGATAAGTTTAAGTTCTTCAGCCTCGTCAGTGTCGGTAGAATCGTCGCGAAAAGTTTCAGAACTTCGTCCTCCAAAAAGTTGTTTGACAAGTCAATGGATTCAAGATTTGACTGATGCTGAAGCGATTTGAATATGGGCTCACTGGAAAGTTTGTCCAGGGACTGATCAGTGATTTTGAGTTCTTGTGTGGCTTGTATAAGTTCGAGTGTTGATTGAACGGATTCAAGCGGCTCTGAAAATGGAACGAACACCCACTGTGCTTAAAAGGCTTGTCTCAAGGCTGTAATGTGATACAGAGAAACGAAATTTACCGGTTTTCAATTGCTGACACACCTCTATGTATCGCTTTGATATGTGCGGTAGCTTCCAATCGAGAACTGTTGACGAGATAACTTCGCCGAAAGTGACACTGATGGGATCATCGTTTTCGAAAATAGCTCCATCTTCTGTCATCAATCGTAGTATCGGTCTTAATCCCTTCAAACTGCGGGTATAAATAATTGAGCACACAAAACCAACGAAAGGAAATAGACGAAAAATCTTACTTGTAATATCGACGAGCTGCTTCTTCGGCTAAATGAAAGCAAGCGAGAAAAATCAAGGTCTTAAGACAATCCAAGTGCAATTATCTGAAGCATACAAACCTAACCATCCAACTGTTAAATCTTCGATATTGCTAACTGGGACGTTTAAGCTGTGATCCTCAACTTTAACTTTGATTGAGGCCATTTTGGTTGCGACTGGCGATGACTTCTTTGCTGGAGATGCTGTCACCGGACTGTAACTAACTGATTTATCAAGAAAACAACCTGTCGATTGAGTGGTCTTAGTGAAACCAGTGCTCAACAATGTCGGTTGCCTGCCCGTGATGTTGCTCCGATTTCTAGAGTCACTCGATGAAACGCGACGTTTGCGGTTCGATGAAGATGACGTGGCAGCATTACTCATCAAAATGTCGAATGCATCGTGCGAATCATCATCGAATATGGCGTATGGGTCGACGGTTTCATTGTCCCACAAATTCACCGCAATATTTTCCTTACTTCGATCGGTGTCGCTGTGATTGAGTTTAGTTTTTGACAATGTTTTCGCTGGACTCAATCTGTTCACATCACTGTGCGAAAAGGTGCGTGTTATGAAAGACAATTTTCGCTTCTTTTTCGTTTGTACGTCTTCTTCGAGCCAACTTTCACCAACTTCGTCCGTAGTCAAAAGACCAGTTTTCCTTTTTGACTCGACAGACTTTGCTGGCGACGGCAATGAAAGTCTGCTGACCTTACGCACGTTTTCGATCGCTGTACGATATTCGTTAGGCCCATCTATGTCCGTTGATGGAAATTCTTTGTTCATTATTTCGTCGACCGTTTCCGCTACGGTCACACATTCATTATCGTCTTCTGAGTCACTGTCCACAAACGCAGAGTTCCGAAGCGTTCCGATCCTACTGTTCTTTCTGTTACAAATCGTTCGATTGAGTGAACTTCCTGTACTTGTTACGCGAGAAGCGTTAATGGGAGATGTTAAATGCACATCAACACATCCAGCCGTGTTCAACATTTTCACAATTCGTTCTTTGATTACATCGTAAAATATTTGTTCGGCTGTGTCCAATGTTGCAGTTTTCTTCCATTTCTCCAAACAATCCAACGCCGTGTCATTAAAATCTGTACGAAGCGTTGGTTGAGCTCCATGATCCAACAACACTTCTACCACTTCTAAGCACCCATTCACGCAAGCATCATGTAATGCTGTAATGCCATCGCAGCTTTTACCTCCTTTGTCGTTAATAGCAGCACCACGTTCAAGAAGCACCTTCACAATTTCGTGATGTCCGTGATTTGAAGCCTCGTGCAAAGGTGTCCATCCGGCATGGTCACGAATATTCACGGGATGGCCTTGATCAATTAAACGGCCAACTTGCTGCATATTGCCAGATATACATGCCTGATGCAGTTGCGTTTCTCCTTTCTCGTTTCGTTTAACAGCAAATGATTGACCACGTTTCTTGCGTGTACGTGAACTGCTCGTATTTGCCGTTTCATCATCACAATCTGACCCGGATATGTCGCTCAAACAGATATCTTCTCCAATGTCCGGTGTATTTTTTTCAAAGTCACTGCCTTGGCTCTCTTCCGTGTCACTACCACCTTCGTCTGCATCTATGTTAACATCGATTCCGCTCATCTTCAACTCGTCGATGAGAATATCCGCGAGTGTCGTCATTTTGTGCTTCTTCCGAAGTGCAATCTGTTTCAAACCAATTTTTTTCTCCAATTTCAGATCGTTCAGTTTTTGTGCTTCAGTTCGTGCTTCCTGGTAAACATTTTCAACTTCCCAAAATCCTCTACCGGACAGGTCGTAGAGGTCAGCGATTTGAATTAGTGTCGCAGTGGTTTCCTTAGGATCGTCTTTGTTCAATTCTTTCTCTTTTTTCAGATAAACCAAAGCCTCATCGTATTGTTTCAGATCGGTGTACGTTTGGTACAGCGAAACGTAAACGGGAATGAGTTCCTTCCTGTCTAAGTGACCAGATTCAGCCATTTCCATCATTTTTAGGTAGTAATCGATGGCCTTTTCATAGTTCTGTAGAGCACAAGCTCCATCACCCATTTTCTCGTACAGATTTTTTTTCGTTAAGTAATCTTCGGAATCGAGAGCCAAAAGTGCATCCTCAGTGTAACATAATGCTGCAACTGTAAGCAGATGAGAAAGTTTTTGGCCAATTTTTTAAAAGAATAAAAACCATTTCCCTACCAACTCTCAACCGCTTCTCTACTGTCTCACGGTCATCCTTATTGGTACTCCTCAATTTGTACGCTTTATGAAGGACCTGTTTCGCGCTCTGAAAATCACCGGTTTTGATGAAAATATCCGATTTTGCAGTCAGCGTTTCGCACATCTTCAGCACCTTTTCTGGCAACCGTTCGGCTACATCCAAAGCCAAGTTCAACAGCCTGTCGAAAGAAATCGAAAATAAGATTTTGGTTCCAACATTGATTGCGTACCACCGAAGCCAAGATGCTCACCTTAAGGCCTTTGTGTTTTCATTTTGTCTCAAGTGGTAGAATAAGGCCGCTGTGACATAGCATTGATGCAAGAGTTCAAATAGTTCGTTTTTGCGGCAGAGTGTCAGCGCCTTTTCCATGAATTGAATCGAATCATCGAAATCTTCCAGGCTTTCCTTAACGACACTAAGATTCAGATAGAGACGAGCTTCCATGTCAACGATTTCCATTTTAGACAGTCCACGTAGCCTGAGGCAAAGCAATTTTTGTGTGTGTGTGACAAAACAATCAGGAGCGTTAACTAGGAAAATTTACCCTTTGCACACAAGGAGGCTTTTCAAAAATGCCTTCTCGGCTTTTTTCAGTTGTGGTGTGCTCTCTTCGACACCAGTAAGACTTTGTCCATGTAGCAGATGTACCCTTCCAATTGTAGCATATGCACGTTGTTCTTCGATTGCATTCTGTGCAGACTTTGAACATTCTGAAAGATCAATTTAGTTGATAAGATCGCGATCGAATGCGTCGGCATGATTACTACATTACCCAGATAGATTTGTTCATGTTGCAGTGACTTATCGAAATCCCCCAAGAGCATGTACATTTCTCCAATCATTCGATGTGACTTGCCAAGGTCTACATTCGATGAGCCATTAGATTTGTGAAGGGTTGCAGCCTCCTCGAAGTTTTTCAACGCATTCTCGTAATCCAATTGCTCGTTATAGTATTCACCGAGATTGTGACACGCAATGGCCAGTTGATTCAAATCATTGTCTTCTTTAGCACGACGTTTCCTCTTTAGAAGTTCTACAAATTCGTGGATGAAGTTTTAGGTTCAATGTTTCCCGCCGTATGTCAACCAAATTTGATTTGATGCCATTAAAGCATCTTATCTTCTTAGACTTACTCTGCTCTTGCATGCTGGAACGTTGGGAAAATTCGTGTGATACAGGACAGTCGAACACAATTTTAGAATTTACATAAAGAACGAAACATAATTGCCTGGGTAAGAGCCCATAGTGGATATAAACACAGGGTTAAAATGCAATGTTGATGTTTATTCAGTATTCTTCTTCTTTTTCAATTTTCTTTTGCTCAACCATCCATGGAGGGTAGAGATATCGACAGTATATAAAGTCCTATCGTCTCTATTAATAATCGGAAAATTTTTTCGAAAGATCGAAGTCAGAATTCCCATCACACTGATTTCGAAATTTTGACTTTTCTTCCAGCATTTCCCTAAAAGGGCCTTCGGGTTTCCTCTTTGAAACGAATCAAATTGATAAATTTACAGAGAAGTTACAAGTCTAATGTGTATCACATCTCTGGAATAAAATGTCACTCGCAGCCACTCATCGCAGCATGGTATCACTATTTTCGTGACATTTCCTGTCAAAAGAGTCAAAAGAGGTTAAATTCTGGTAAACATTTTAAAAACGCCGATGTGTTCGAAAACTACTTCCTAAAAATGTTTCCGCGATTGTTCTACAATAACTTTCGTCGACTGAAATTGCATCCATTACCGAATTGTTTGCTGAATGTACCTAATGCACACACCAACACCTTAGTTCATCCGATTTTACTCCAGCAAAATATTGCAAAATTTTCGCTATCCAGACCGCAGGCTACGAAAAAAACTGAACTCAAAACTCCAACCGATAAAAAGACATCGAGATCAGTAACAGACGATGATGGCGACGAACAGTCGTACTTAAAGTTGTTAAATGATCCGGATACCTTTGGTAGCAGTCGTGACGATGTTTATTTTAAAGAATCAGTTGATGCCGGTGATATTGCCGAGGATGAGTTCATTGAGAATCCAGTCAGTAAAAAAAAGCGACTGAGCACGAAACAGTATGCCGACATGATCAAGGATCATTTGTCCAACAAACGTATAAAGGAGGCAATCGACGTACTAGAGATTCGAATGATTAAGGAAGATCGAGTAAAGCCGGAGAATTACATTTTCAATTTATTGATTGGTGGATGTGCGCGCGTAGGCTATTCCAAGAAGGCATTCAATTTGTTTACAAAGATGAAGCAGAGAGGCTTAAAGGTGACTGGCGGCACATATACGTCTCTGTTCAATGCATGTGCAACGTGTCCTTGGCCTCAGGATGGTCTGAACAAAGCTAGACGTTTGCGTGAGATTATGCTGGAGAAGGGCTACGAACCGAACGCATCGAACTACAATGCCATGATAAAAGCATTCGGACGGTGCGAAGATATAACAACGGCATTTCTGTTGGTAGACGAAATGAAATCGAAGGATTTGGAAATTCAAGTGGAAACGTTTAACTTCTTGTTGCAAGCCTGCATTTCAGACGTCGATTACGGGTTTCGTCATGCGTTGATAGTGTGGCATAAAATGTATCAGCGCCGCTTACTGCCGGATATGTATTCATTCAATTTGATGCTGAGATGTGTTCGTGATTGCTCTATTGGCGATATTGAGACGATGCAACAGGTCATTTCGAATATTTTACTCGGAAGTAAAGTGGACAGCGACAAGCAATTGAAAATCAACGACGGTCAACAGTTACTCATCGAATCGAAATCAGATTCTGACCAAACACGACAGACAACCGAACTAAATGAAACTGTCGACTCAGTTGACCAAGCGCCCAACTTGGTTACACGTTTCCCGCATTTAGGCAGTTTGGTTGTGTTGAATGAAGTAAAAAAGCCAGAAGATCGTTTGCTGCTATTAGGTGGAGCAAAAGGTATTCTGAATGAAATGGAAAAACTTAAAGTTCATCCGGATGTGAAAACATTTACCGCACTGCTGGACATCATTCCATCAACGAATACGGCTGAACATCAACTCATCGAAACAATTCGTAAGCAAAAGATCAAATGCGATGTTGACTTCTTCAACATTCTCATCAAAAAGAGGAGCATGCGAATGGATTATGATGGAGCAAAGAGTGTGTTGGACATGATCCGAATAGCTGGACTGGAACCGGATATTGTAACATATGGTGTATTAGCTTTGGGCTGCCGGAATGTTCAAGAAGCAAGGGATCTCCTCACCGAAATGGACATCAAAGGAGTAAGGTAAATTTGTAAATCTTGGAACAAGGTACAGGTAGAGTTGATAACATCATTGATTTCATTGTATACAGAATGAACATCCAAATTCTTGGAGCGATGCTGAAACAAGGTTGTTATAGGCGCGATTTTCCGTACATAATCGAAATTATGAAGATAACCAAAAATGAACGATTGAAGCCGAACAAACAGTTTCTGGAGCATATCGATAAATTCAACTATCACTGCTACAACATACTGAAAAGGCCAACTGACAATCCAACAAGAAGAGCCGAATTCGAAGCTGATTTCAAAAATTTTAGATTAAAACTCAAGCAATGGAAAGATTTTATGGGCTTGAACGTAAAGCTGGATGAAGCAGTTAAAATAGTTGAAGAGCACCCGTGGGAACAATTTCAAAGTGTTCAAAGCGACGGTGCAGAAGAAGTAAAACATCCGAAATTGAGACGAAAACAAAAACTGAGCAGAGACATCAAACGGTTAACACCGAGAAAGTTGGGTATCGATGACGTTGGTAGTTTGACTACAAAGTAGATGGAACCGAAATTGTTAGATTGAATAAATGTTCTTGCTGATGCATTAAAATCGTACCATCTTGTTTCCTGCATCCAGTTCTATAGTTGAAGTTCTTCCAGGAAACGACTGTTGCGAGTAAATTTTCCAATTTACTTACTAAGATAATGCGGCCGAGGTTCTGCGTCGTCTTGATTGAATTTTTACCGAGACGATTGATCAGTTAACTTTTAAGATGTCCATAATGCTTTACTATTTGGAGCTCAATATTTTTCTCTGACCTCCTTGCAAATACTCTTCCACGACTATGCTTTGGAAGAGCCGCATAACGATTCGTTAATTAAATCACTCACAAGGCGGCATGTGACTTACTTTTCTCACTAATTCTGAATTTTTTTTAAAAGAAGCGATAGTGACTTACTTTTTTTTTTGTTTTTTTTACTTTTCTAACTATTTCTAACTCTTTCGGAAAAAGTATTGAAAATCGGAACAATTTCTTGTTCCAACTAAATATTTATTACAAAAAGACAACACAAAATTTGCCTGCGGCGCAAAGATGTACGTAGTAAGGTAACTGACTGAAAGTTGACCTAGTGGAAAAGTGATCTTAAGTTTTCCGTGTAAATTTGTATGAAGAAAAAATTATCGGTCAACTCAACATTCAATAAACCGTGATATGTCCTATGACTTTTGTATAGATAGGACAACTCACGATTCAATGTGTTTGAGATTTGTCAAATTAGGTCAACTTTCAGTCAGTTACCTTATATGAAAATTTTCCGATTTTCCTACGTATTAGGGCAACTCAGTTTTTCTATTTTTTAGTCGTAGAGTAGTTTACGGTAGCCCACTTATCCCATGTGAAAATAAAATTCGCTGAGAATTTTTTTTAGTCGAACAGAAAGTAGCCTAAGGTAGCTGTATTCTGGGACTGGTAAGACGACCAGTATCCTACAGATGCTTCTGCAAAGGTTTTATTGTGAACGCAATCTAGATGTCCCCATCCCCATACGACATTCAAACAAAAATATATTAAGGCCAGGTTATGGTCCGATATATCGCACATATGTCAGGACGCATAACCTGGCCTTAAGAAGCAGAAATTTAAAACATTTTAAGTTTTTGTGTTGACAAGGTTCAAAAATACATGAATGGAGAAAATAATCTCCTGGAAAACCTCCAGCTGATGCGATTTTTTGACATAAATTCAATTGTATTTAACAAAAAACACATTCAAAATAGAGGAATCAGCTTTTGGGAGGGATTTTTTTATCCTTAAAAATGCTCAAAGGTTCGTCCTATTTTTGGACCTTGACAATACAAAACTTAGTTTCTGCTTCCAATGCTTCTATTACTTCATAATGAATTGAAATACCTCTCAAATGAGCTATGTTCTGCTGTGCCAGCTACGGCTCTACTCGTACGTTTTCGGAATAAAATTAAAGCAAAATAAAATGATCGAGTCTAGTTTTTGACAATTGAATTTCAACTGTCAAAAACCAGATTTTATTTTGCTTTTACCCGCACAAGCTTCGGCCTCGGCTTCGACTAAAAAAGTGTATCTACGGATAACTAAACTAAATGTGGAAAACCGATGTACGTATAACAATTGAAAAACCTAATCTATCGAGGAATCATGTTCAAAAAAGGAACGTGAGGTAAAATTATATTTAAATTTTAAATCAAGTTTTTGAGTAAAATACCTTACTTGGCATTGCCAAGTTGGCAATGGAATAAATGGTGTAAATGGCAATTCTTGTGTGTTTACCAACCTCGGCTACGATTCGATCGCCAAAATCCGCACAAGCAGTGCCATTTCCAGCATTTGTTCCATTGGTAAGTAATGTACTATTTGAATCAAGCGAAGGTAAACAATTTTAAAGGACTAGTCACTGTTGTTTTTAGCAATCTTTCAGTTTGATGAGGTAAGCGAGAAATAACTTCGATATTTTATTTTTCCCATAAACAATTCTAAATTTTTGATCACCTTCCTTTACTGTCCTTTATGGTACATTCAGATATTATCGATTTAATAAAAGTGTCTGTTTAAACATGTGCCGTTGAGTTTTAAGTATTATGGAGTTATTTTGATAACTCATCGTCTCGTAGATATATTTGCTCTAAATAGACGTTTGTAAAAATAAAGTTGCATTTTGTGAGTCATGTCAGTTTAAGGGACAAATACAAGTAATCAGATAACAATAAGTTCTTAGTCAAATCGTCAAAACTAAGTTTATTATTATTTTCTGATCTCCCAATCACACTTTGTGATAAAGAAAAAGGCTTTGTCTCAATAAAGTAACCAATAAATCATAATCGAATTTCGTGCTTCTTTTTCAAGATTTTTAAACCTCCCGCCTGCTGCTAACAAGCGCTAAAGTGTACTTTACTCTTTCTTAGTAGAAAGCAAAAGTGTGTGCTTGAAATTCACGTTTTAGAGCTGGTTTTTGTTCACTATTCGGTCACTTTTTATAAATCAATCGATAGTGAGAATACCAACTATTTTCGGAAAATTTGATCACTTGTTCACTATTTTCTGAAGAAAAATCACATGCCGCCCTGCACTCATCTTCTGAAAGCTAACCCCAATTAAATAGGAAACTGGTCTAATGTCTAAAATGGGAGAGTAATGGCCTACATCATCGAATTAAAAGAAAACATTCGCTTTATACATGGTAACAAAGTGTTCTTTATTGATTTTAAAGTTACACTTAAATGCTGGAGGTCAAATTGAGAAAAAAAGAAGGAAAAAAGGAATTTTATTATTCAGAGTAGACAATCTACGTCTTAGTAGTCTTCGTTCTCAACGAACAAATATAATGATCTTTAGAAATAAAATCAGTGAAAAGAAAAGTTTGATCATACAAAGTCACTGTCCGAACTAGTTTCTAAAAAACTGTCCTCTCCTTCATCATCCCGAATACCCAACTTGGACCAGTCACTGTCATCTTCACCTTCGGAATCCTCACTAAAGGAATCGATTTCATTCTCCGAATCAATTTCATCCTTCAAATCAGTCGCATCGTCCACATCAGTTAAATTTGCTAAAAATTCGTCCACAGGCTTGGGCTTTCTTTTCGCATACTTTTTGGTCGGCTTTTTTCTTTCATACTTTCCTTCTGCATCCGGAAAGCTCAGGAACGTCACTTCTTTGAACTTTTTCGAGTCTTTCATTTCACCATGCTCGTTAGTCAAGTGCATTTCGATTTCGTGCTGGTGAAATCGAACAAAATTGCAGAGGTGACACACGTATGCCAACAGATGACGTTTTTTGAATTGAGGCTGTGGAATGGCCTCGTAATTTCTCTTCTCGACACACTTTGTCTTTAGAGGTCCGCAGGCAAACTTTCTTGAGCAATGGTTGCATTTCAAACTGTAGTAACCCGTGTGACGCGCCATATGATTGATCCAAAACAATTTATGGTAACAACGGTAAACGTTGCAAAAGTAACAAAATTGTTTGTAGTGGTAAGAGGATGAGTTTTCTGGTTTCGAAACGACAATGTTCGAATCGTAGACGCCTGATCGTAAACTTTCCGCCGCTTCCGGAGCAAGGCGACTGGTTATTATCTCACAATTTGGATGCAGATTGACGTAATGGCTCACTAAAGAATTGCCAACTGGTTTGTCACACTCTTGACACTCCAAAACTTTTCGCAGACTGTGCCAGGTTGTGTCAATGTTTTTGAATTTAGGAATACCTGTAACAGATGGATACATTTGTTGATAAATATTGAAAGCGATAGACTCGGAGCGGTCACATATTTGTCGCATATAAGTTTTGTATAAACAAAGTTCGTCTACATTCGACGAGCATGATATGCCTCGAATGACAAAAAAAATGACAAAAAAGAAGACGAGAAGCGGAAATATTGCAAATAAAAGATACTCACTCCCATTCCGGTTGCTAGTATTTCCATTCGATCCAACAGTGGTTGTGACGGCCAACGAAGCGGTGCTCGAACCTTCTCCATGCTGTACGTTTCTGGGGCAGTCATTTTTGTTCGCAAGAGCATCCTTTAATTTCTCGAGGTTCTTATGCTGAGCCAACTGTTGCATTAGGTCAACTAATGTTGCAAATTCATTGGTTTGCATCCAGCCCTTCAAAGATTCCATCGCATTATCTTGTTTAGACACATTAGTAGCCCGATCCGTTGCAGAACCGATCTCAGTTGAGTTCTTAGCAGCTAGAATATTTGCATCAACGTTCAACGGTGGTGATATCGGTCGGCGATAGTTATCCCAGTCGTCATTTTCGATCGTTTCTGGAGTTCCATGGGAAGACGATTCGTCGACTGACGAGCTGGATGATATTGATATAGGTCGCATATTATTGTCGATATTATCGGAACCATTTTTGATGGCATTCAGCATAGGTTCTTTAGTTCCATGTGACTGCGATTTCATGAATGGTGTGTTGTGTTTAGCACGGTTTTTATTATTCTTTTCGATGACTTTGATGGGTTCAACGACTGACTTGTTGGATGCATTTGCTGACGACCGATTCGTTTTCGGAATTTTGAAGTTCGCCGATACTTTTCTCGTATTTTCTTTGTTTGACGCATTAGTAGCCGGGTGTGATGCGGTATTTTTCGCAGTTGGTTTCTTATCCTGTATCTTGACTTGAGTATTCAATTTTTCGTTCCGTTGAGCAGACATCGGCAGGTCATAGTTATCTAAGTGACCCACGACTGACATCTTGGATACAGGTGCCGTAGAACAATTTACTTTCGTCGTTTTTTTCGGAATTTTGTAGTTCCCCAATAATTCTCTCGACGCTAGCCGATTTTTATGTTCACCATAAGTCATGGGCGAGTTCTTCGTTTCAACACGATACATCGACGGACAATGAGATGTCCAATCGTTGCTATCAAATTCAGTCTTGAACGGGTTGTGCTCAAAAGGGTTTTCACGGTGAAGTGCTGCGTTTCGGAATGGAACCACTGGCAAGAATTTCGTTGAAGGAACTGGCAAATTGAAACGAGTCGTCAGTAAACTCGAATAATTGGAGCCTACTCCCTGCGTGGTGGTGGTATAAACAATTGGTGTTCCAGTGAACGGTTGAGCGTCTCTCGGTGAATATTGATTGTTGCGTACCAGTTGCGTGGCGCTGCTGTTTACGTGCGTCGTTGCACTATACCGATGAGACTCTGACGATAGTTCGTTCTCCAACAAATTGACTGCTGCAACCGAATCAAAGCCGACCGGAACGTCTACGGATAATTCGTACGATGATGATGTATGGACTTGTGTTTGCGAAACTATTTTTTGGATAATCTCCTGATCAATCGAGTCTTCATCGATTGCCGAATGTTCCTGGACAGGTGGTGTTTCACTAACGGCCTCATTACAATCATTTTGATCGTCTCTGTCGTTCAATGCTGACCGTAATAAATTACTCAGTTTCGATCGAGCATCCGTCAAATTATCGTTTGAGGCTTCATTGAAAACGCTGCTCACTTGCGTATCGGTCTTCAATGATTTAGTGAAAGTAAATTTAATTTTTTGTCTTTGTACGTCCATCGCCAGTTTGTTCGAATCATTTTCCAGGACTTGCAGATTGTCAGTTACGTTCTCTCGTTGAACTTCGGTTTTGTCATCAATTTGTCGTAAATTCGATGACTCATTTGAAGGTTCACCGTCTAAATCAAAACTGTCTTGCCATTCCTGCACGTTATGGTGACTGGTCGAATCTCGACCGGCATGTGTCACACTTTTGTTCCGATGCGACGAGCGCTGCAAAGTTGACTGAATTTTCTTTCTGAGCTGGTCGAAAACTGATGCAGCGACACGACTTTCTGGCACAGACTCTGGCTCCGTGCACCAGTGTGAATCATTTTCATTGCTGTCTTCGAATCTCTCCAAGAGCTCGGTTTTAACGACTTGTTCATTCGAATATTTGTGAGTCTTCGATTGTCTGGAATATTTGACATCTCTATGGTAGGAGCAACTACGTCTACTGTCCATTCTTCTTTGTCTGGATGCGCTGGGTTGTTCAGTATGATCATCTCTTTCTTCATCAGAATGACTTCGGCGATATCTCTCAACTGATTCACGTCTTTCACTTCTTCTGCGGTAATATTCACGGTCCATATCCCGTCTGGATGGGCTTCGACTGCGACTTCGACTTCGGTAGTATTTACCTGATGAACTTTTTTTGCTTCTGCGTCTTCGACGGTAGTCACGATCGTCATCTTCCGACTTATCGCTCGACGAACGTCTTGAATACTTTTTCTTTTCTTTGAATTCAGTCCACTTAACGCTACTGATTACACTCTGCAAACGTTTGCGAAACTTCTTTCCAATGCGGCTTTCATGCTTTGATTGACTTGAAGAACGTTGATTCCGACGACCATAAGTTTCTTCATTTTCGAGACGCATCTTTTTCGTTGGCGATTTCGAGTCCTTCGTCAAATCGAAGTACTCGGTGATCGAATTATCCTGTAAGAAAAAATAAATTTTAAAATGACAAGCGGTTTACATGGACCAGCAAACTTACCTTTTGTTGACATTCCGATTTTTCCATTGTCGATTCAATTTCTAGGCTCTCGTCTTTGCCATACATTGCTTACCTAAAAAAATGAAGAATTTTTTAAATTCAACTATTCGTAAAAAAAACTGTAATTTCATCGACTCAACAAGAAGTGGAACCATGTTTTACACTGTTGCTAGAACATCTTTCACCTTCCAAGTAGCAAGTTTTGTCAGAGGAATTACTACTGCATTTTTGTTTAAACAAGTAGCTGTAACAGTTTTCGTTTACACATCACTGAATAGTTGGAAGGTCAAGTGAAACATCGAAATGTCAATCGTCATCCACACACAACATAACCAAACAATGTTGATGACAAAATGTATGGAAAAGCGTTGAGGTTATGGCACTGTGGATGACGTTTGACAGTATAGTAAACTGCACTTTGCAACTGCACTTGGAAGAGATCTATATAAAAATGGATTCGATATTGACATCAGAATCTATTATAAATAATATGCATGCATTATACAGACTACAGACCGTGCTGTAAAAATATTATGTTCTGCTCATCGACAGCATTCAAGTTTCCACTTTAATGCTGCATAAATTCACAGTTTAGATGTGAAAAAAATCTGGCCGCGTGCCTTGTGAAACTTCTATTATTCAGATCTTTCTATTGTCTGACGTTTTTCCTTCTTCACTCACTTCATCCGAAACAAGCACGCATCCCATCATTATCTCAAAAGATCATTTAGAATGATAGAAATCTCAGTAAATAAAATCGATAAAAATATACGAATAAATTGTTACCAACTTTTATTTACTACATATTCCGCGGAGTCGACAAAATTTGTGATTTTCGTTCAACTCTTATCTCGCTATATATGTACACTACTTTGATCGAAAGTTATTAGAATGACTTGAATGCCAACAGAATTGATACAAGAGCGCGTAAATGAGATAGAACTGCAACGATGATGTCGTCTCACGCCGACGATCAACGCAAATAGTTATTTAATTATCTGGCTTGCACGATTTATTTTGCGCAATCTCATTTCGTTTGGGCTGCAAGCGAAACTTTCTAACACTTTTCACGCAAAAGGAAGATATTACGTATAATATTTTTTAATATACTCACTCTCAGCCCCGAAGCATGAAAATATATGTTGAGAGTACAATGTGACTCCATGTTCTTAGTATAACCAATTTTATTTTGGTTATTTTTTTTCGTTTTGAAAATCAGTTGTATATAAAAGGAAGAGCCGACTTTGATTATGCTGACCTTTTATTTGACTTACGTCCCTGTGAGGCGCGGGAAATGTTAGATTTACATATAATAAGTAAGTGTTGTTACTGCTTACTTTGACAGATTTTAAAGCAGTTAACAGGTGGAGTACCGAATTTTTTCAATTTTAAACGTCTATCGTGTAGACGGGACAATTACCGATGGAATGGTACCAAATTCGCCGCATCCGTTGGAACCTTTTTTTCAGTTTTTCGTATAGGGTTGTATGGGGTAGTACCAGATTTTTTTAAAAACTGTAAACTTTCCAAAAATCCTAATTACAAAAACACTGACCGTACACAATTAATTAGTGAAAATATAAATTACTAGTTTTGTTCCTGTAATATTACTACAACTATTTGAAAACTTTTTTTTTTTAAATAAAAGACTAAGAAAGAGACTAAAAGATCTTTCACTGAAAAAATGCGGCTGTAATCGGCCCAAATTTTTCCATTTATTCTGTGTCTATATAACCTAATTGAATCAGAAATGTGAAAATATGGGAATCACGAGTTTCAAATGGCAAAATTGCATTCGAGGAGTGTCATTGCACATTTGTTTAGGTTATAAATAAATGTGGTAAGATGACCATTAAAACACCATAGAACTTGAGAAGTGAATCGCCACCAGTTTCGAGTGTATTTTCATATTTTTTTATTTATATATTGTTGACAGATTCAAGTTTCTCGTCCAATACACAAATAAGAAAAACACATACTTAACGAGTCAATCTTAATCTGTTTTCATATTTCCCGCGACTCTCGAGCTTCGGTGCTAGAGAGAGCACGTCGATAAGAAAACTGTGGTGTCCAGTGCATAGTAATATATTTATTCTTACGTCAACCGCTACCTTACTATACAATATTAATAAAAAAAACATTTAAAGCAAGAACTAATCAAGAAAAATAAATAAAAAATGAAAACACAACAGCAAGCTATAATAACATACGATCAACCACGATCTAGCGATATACTCATATTATATAGAACGTCAAATCATGTTTAGAAACTAGAAATTAATTCGCTGATGGGATCAGTGCTGGACATGGCGAGTAGCTCAAGTGTTGGAAATCTTTTTCGAAGACTGAATGCATTTGTGTATCTTATTTTGTTGTGAGTCGACAACCTGGATTTCGTACATAACAGCGGGTAAATTTCTTTGGTTGATCGTTTTTGTGCGGCAGGCATCGATGTGCGCAGCAAAATTCAGTTTATGGTCGATCATGGGCGCGCGTAGCATAGCGCCCGTGACGCAAGTACTATTACTAGAAAAATTTTTACATTTTTTTTTGTCGTAGACTGCGGAACCATATACAGCAAATATTGAAGTTCTACAATTCAAATCCAGAAAATTGTTAAAATAGGGAAAAATACGTGCTGAAAGAATGTATAAATGAAAAATAGCCGAATCATCTGCCACTTTGTGACGCAAATTTTTTTAGGTAAAATTTTTCTTCTAGAATTTTTTCGGTCTAATTTTTGCTTTGACAATTTTTGCGTACAAGCGCAGAATGCGTCACCTACAGCAATATCAGTTGTTTTGTAAGTATGCACAGGGACTTGCGTCACTTTTACTCTTTGAGTGTTTTTGACTGATCGTTGTCTAGGAGCACTTCTGCTTTCATTTCGATGATTGATCCGTTAAATGTTGGTCGTTCCGTTGGGGTTTTTTCTTTGATTGATTAAATTTGGCCCGTGTCTTATCTTAGAAACTAAACTTCAAATGTAATAGATTTTCGTCGATTTCTATTACATTTCTAGTATATTTAAACTAATGTCAGCGATTTATTTTTTGTGAACTAACTTCACTGCTATGACATGTCAAATTATTTCACATGAAATAGAGCGCAAAGAATGAAGTACTGAACAAATTTGTGGCGCCTCTTCAGACCAACAGACTTTTCTTATAGGGAAATGCTGTTTGGAAACTTAAGCTCAAATGTAATAAATTTTTGTATAATTCCATTACATTTCTAGTCGATTCCGTCATAAAATTACTAATGCCAGCGCTCTATTTTTTGTGAACCAAATTCACTGCTGCATTCTGAATTTGTAGCACTAGAAAATAGAACGCAAGAATGAAGTACTGAAAAAAATTGTAACACAAAAAAATATGAAAATTAACACCGGTGAATCTATTAAAAACTATCTCAGAAAGCAAGTTATATGTGATGTGCGGAAGGAATGAAGCTCCAATGGAGTGAGCTTACCCTACAGCATACCATATCTATTTATCGTTGTTTGAGACGGCAGCCCTCTGTTATAAGAGTGGGCAAAATACTTAGGTATATCCACTCATCTCTAATCGAAAATTTTTCATGTAATTCTTGGCTGGATTTCGAGAATATTTCTCTAACACTAATTAATTGTCAGAAGTTAGTATAAGGCTAACATTACCCATAGCACAATAAATCTGATTAATAGTTTTCTGCAAAAAAGATAACAAATGTTTCGATGCAGAAAATTTCAAAATTCAAATTTTGCCGCGCTGTCAACCGCGACATCTATGTTGCACCTTGAAACGTCACACACACACATTTGCACAGTGGTTTTTAGTGTTTACTTTGTCGATATGTCAGACCGTAAAAGTAAACCATCAAGAAAACATTGACTCGTTCAATAGTATCGTGATTAAAAGACAAAAAATTGTTTTAAAAAAATGCTTAGAGACATTAAATCATGCTGAAATTACGTTAATGAGTTGTGCAACAGTTAATCCTTTGATGAAGAAAGGGGATAACACATTTCGGTAGTCGAATTGTTAAGAAAATAAAAGACAAATCAAAAGTGCACTCGTTTTGAGACATTACATTTCCCGTTCAAGTTTTTGTTCGACGAGTGAAAAAAAAACAGCCATAAATTTTGGCAAATCAGTTTTTTGTCCAATTGTTTAAACTCGGTCTGTGCTCTTTCGCGTTACGTTGTGTGTTGTAATTCGTTTCACATAAAGTGAAATGAATTAAATGTATCGCTGAGCTGCCTTTTTTTTCTCATTCGAACTACCTATTTGAACAACAAAATGTACTTAAATCAAAACTAAACTCGCTTTCTGCGTTTTCGGTGTGTATAATTTTGTGTGTGGCTGCTGCATACAGTTTTCAGTTTATAAGCATTACAAAACGTGTGGTGTGCTATCGTCCGAAAAACGACATTATGATGAATTAAAAATACATTTAATTAGGTGTTACAACAGCAACTAAAATAATCGGTATAAATTTGCTGTGATTTGTGATATAATCAATTGATGTGATCGATTTTGTCAAAGGAACTGAAGGCAGAAAAATATGGGTTATGAATTAACACGATTCCAGGGGGAGGTAGACGAAGAACTGATATGTCCAATCTGTTCGGGAGTCTTAGAAGAACCAGTTCAGGTATGACCGTTGTTTTTTAATCAACTTCCTTATTATTATACCAGTTGACACTGGTTGCTCCGTATGTCATTACACATTTACGGACGCCAATGATTCATTATTATCATAGAGGAAAACGAGGATGAAAAAAATGATTGAACTGTGTGTGTGTGTGTATAACAGTCACACTGCTTGTTAGATTTATCAAAGTTTTTGCATTCACAGGCAATTGTATGTGAACATGCGTTTTGTCGCGCTTGTATCACCGAGTGGCTGAGTCGACAGCCAACGTGTCCTGTTGATCGAAATGCCATGACACAGGCAAATTTGCGTGCCGTACCTAGAATTTTAAGGAATCTACTTTCAAGGTGAGTGTAATTGAGACTTGCACTTAATGTTGGGTATATCATGTATGCAATTTTAAGTAAATATGCCGATTGTAGCCGACCGACAACAGTAACAATTTTAAATTCGACGAAACTTTAGAAAATGTGTGCTCCTTTGGTAGAATTTCAAAGTTTCCCCCATGTAACAACGGCAAACTGACGATCTCTCGAAACAATATCTGTTTCAAGCAAGGTTTCAACTTTTTTTTTCCGTTTTCATTATATAACCTAGCCTCTCATCGGTTTATCATTGGTCGCGGTTTTTTTTTTGTTGCTGTTTTTTAATCGTTACTCTTCCACACATTCTGCAATGTATTCTAACCAACCTCGATAAACATAATGTAGGGGCAACGACCAAGATTGACATTTGTTTTATATGCGTTAAATTACCATTCATTTACGATGATGGTTCCAGCTGTGTGGAAAGAAAAATTAAAACATCAATAGCACTGCAGCACAATTGCTGTTAACGACTTTATTTTCTTCAAAATAGATTTCACCAACCAACGTTACAACATTATACGAGTTGCAATATACAAGAGTGCAAATTTAATCAACTTAATGACCTGAACATATGTTTCATCGAGGCTAGTTTATTACATAAAGTGGTTTCTGTGCATTTTTTTGCTTCTTTGACTTCGGTTGAAATTAAAATTCAAAGAGTGAGAACGCAGCCTTCATGCCTTCATTCTAAGTTCTAGGTCTTAGTACGGACCTACGTTACGGAAACACGTATCTTTCACTTTTTCTAAAAAAATTGTTTTCTGTGAAAAGAGCTCAAAAGTAAAGACATGTCAGAGGGTACCGAAAACAGTTTTTCGGCAATAACTCAAGAAAAAATTATTTTAAATGGTTGTAATGTTGTACGAATGTCGGCCTCGGAAAGACCTACAGGTAGAGTATACGCACGGCTTGGTGTGAGTACATCCACGAGAGTTATGACTAAAAATATTGTGAATGTTCGGAGAGTCCGGATTCTCTGCAGCTTCGTTGTTCCACGGAACTGAGTATGGGGTGTTGTAGCTGGCCTCACCCACTATCGTTGCACATATAAAACAACCCAGTACTTTTGTGCTGCAAGCCCATAGATGTCTTGGAAAAAAAGTTGGTACCTAAATGCAGATTTTTTCCTTCGTTCTGAGGGCTCTCTAGCTGGAACAGCATCTGGAACGGTACTACGGCAGTCATTTTTTATCGTCTACTATTCTTTTACCTTATCAATAGAAAAACGCTTCGATATGTCGGAACAACGAAGCTGCAGAGAATCCGGACTCTCCGAACATTCACTATATTTTTAGTCATAACTCTCGTGGATGTACTCGCACCAAGCAGTGCGTATACTCTACCTGCAGGTCTTTCCGAGGCCGACATACGTTCAACATTACAACAATTTAAAATAATTTTTTCTTGGGTTATTGCCGAAAAACTGTTTTTGGCACCCTATGACATGTCTTTACTTTCGAGAGCTTTTGACAGAAAATATTTTTTTTAAGAAAAAGTGAAAGATACGTGTTTCCTAGAATTGAAAGACGAATCCAACGAGCTATCACTCATTAAAATCGGAGACCGCTTGTTCCCCAATCGCCTGAAGTCTTGGCGATATGACTCTAAAAACTCTTATCTGTTCCACTTCCATTGACTGTTTTTAATTAATATTTTAAGTTTTTGAGTTTTGGGTTTGGATTCCTGAGTACCGATAAGAATATTCAATGGTACCGATAGCCGATGTAAAAGTTTCGAAAATGTTTTCGTACAAAATAGTGTCCTATTTGGAGCTGTCATTCGAAGCACTTTTGCTTGAAGTGCGCTGATTTGATCGAAGATTATATTCGACTCTTTTTTTGGCATTGAACTCTTTGCAAACAGTTGCTAGTCTTTTGCTATATCTCAGACTATATCTCAAGAAAAAGTATTTTTGACCTATTTGTATGAAAATTTCAGGTGACTTGTAATACCTTGTGAATGAAATAAGATTTACTTCAAGTTAAGTTTGTTGAAACTATCTAATCTAATCTGAAATCTGACGGTTGTGGTTAAACTGTAATTGACTCAGTAATGGAAATCCTGGAAGCCAGGAGATTTTTCCGTACAATTTTTGGTTACCGGGATATTGAGCCTTCGCCGAAAAGTGTATGATCAGTTTTACGTGTGTGGTTATAGCGGGAAATTTTGACTTGGCTACCAGGAAGAAAACATTCTTTAATTGCCCGGGTTGACCTTAGGTCGACCTATTCAACATGCAAATTATAGAAGAAAACATAGATCATATTTGTCGCTGTTTCGATGAGGTTAAATGGGATATTTCGCATTCACTGAAGTTATCGATAAATTTTGGTTTTCTAATCTGTTACTATCACAGAAAATACAATGTTGCAGCACGTCAATAGTAACCTTTCGTTGCATTTTTTTCAGACTAAGCATAGCCTGTGATAACGAGATGTACGGCTGTACGCTAGTCTTAAAACTAGACGCACTAGCGAATCATTTAGATGAATGCGAGCACAATCCAAAAAGACCGCTGCCATGTGAAAAGGGTTGCGGTTTCGTGATTCCAAAGGATGAATACAAAGAGCACAATTGCGTGCGCGAATTGCGTGCGTTGATCCATACACAGCAACAGAAATTAAGCGATGTCAAAAACAAAATCAGCGACCAGACCTTGACAATAAATGAGCTGAAACGCGAGTTGCAACTGTTCAAAGATTTTATGCGAGCCATGCGTGGCTCGAATCCAGCGATGCGAGCCATTGCTGATCAAATGGAACGTGATGAAGTTGTCCGATGGAGTAGTTCATTGGCACGGGCTAGAGTCACTAGATGGGGAGGTATGATATCCACTCCAGATGATGCTTTACAGGTATGTCGATCGTTAAATCTGCCAATAACGATTGTCCACAAAATCACTTCCACTTACATGTTTAGATGATGATAAAGCGAGCCCTCTCCGAATCCGGATGTCCGCCACATATTTTGGACGATTTGATGGAAAATTGTCATGAACGTCGATGGCCCCGCGGTTTGAGTTCATTGGAAACACGTCAGGACAATCGGCGCATTTATGATAATTATGTTTGTCGACGCATTCCTGGTATAACGAACAATAATCTTGTAGTGAATGGTCGGAGTGATTAATCTCGTTTTGTGCTCAATTGTCCAACAGGTAAACAGGCTGTACTAGTTTTGAGCTGCGACAACGGTCACATGGCTGAAGATGTAATGGTTGAACCAGGTCTGGTGATGATATTTGCCCATGGAGTTTCCGAGTAAGTTCTACATTGGATTTGTGTGTTATACTGTGGAGCCACGTATTTATGGATGGTAGGTGTGGTGTCAATGAAATTTTTTCCAAATTATTTAACATTGTCATGAATGTCATAAATGTTTCACACTTTTTAACATCATGGTTCAATTAACTACTTAGTTGTTAATTCAAAAATTACGAAGCAGACGTGAGAGTTTCCGAACTGACGCAGATTCTTGTCAGCCGATAAACTGCGAAAATGTCTGTCAGAATCGAGTGAAAATTTCTTGGTAAATCTAAAGTTTTAAAAGTTTCGTCAATTCTGATGTCAATTCTTGGATTGATTCAAAATTTTAGCAGAGACCGCTGACAACACTTTTGAAACTCCATCGATAATTTAAGTTCGGGTTTCAAAAAGCTCTCACGTCTACTACGTCAGTTAATTAATTCAGGTGAGACCACACTTACCAAAAGCTCAATGGAATATTAGATGATCTTTTACATAAAATGAACGCTTTATGCCCAATTGACATTCTGCATACTGAGGTCCACCTCCCCTTTGTTTAAATTATTTATAGTAGTGGTGGATAATGTGTTAGAGTGCTCCTATCCGACTGTGTAATCTTCCTGTATTATTAACCATATCCCAGAAGAATTCCGTCGAGGTTCCATCAATAAAATTTCCATGAAGATAACACGACTCACAAATGTTAGATTTATCAGGTAGGGACGAATAAAGATTACGAAACACAAATCTGTTGATCCTTTGTTTCCTTCCCGGTCATTACGTAAATCATCATTGCCTTACTGTTGTCGCTAGTAACCTGTCTATTATGTCAGGTGCTATTACACCAATTTCTTAAGGAACCTCCTCATGGTCTCCCAGCATCCTGCGTGTCACTTGAAGAAATTTGAGGCAATTACATATTAAATGTATGCCCGTTTCTTCTTCCAGATCGCAGGAACATCTCGGAGTTTCCGAAAGCTTCAACTTATTCAGGTGCTAAGACTTTTCTACAGAAACTGGCCGAGACTTTAGACTTCTCGAAAATTGTCATTCCTAAGACTCCTCAAGAGACAATGTCTTCTTATGATTTAAAGCCACATGATTGTTAGGAAACCTCGAGAGTAATTCGACTAGTACAACAATATTTTTAAACAAACTTCGAATTCCTTCGAATTTCCTTTAATATTCTTCAATTTATCATGGTTAGAGCATATAAAACAGATTTGATAAAATACTTATGGCATTACGGTCATTCCTCTACATTCTAAGCAATTGGCCGGTTTGCATTCGGAGAATTGCACGGCGTCTTAATATAGTCGGTGGAGTTCATATATCTTGCGATAGCTGGCAGTGCTTCAAAGTTTTTCATCAAATTTTTCAAATTGCTGTACACATCCAGTACTGTCGGATTAAATTGATTTTGAGCATACAACGCCTCGTAGATCCAAAAGTCGACGAACGACAGCTACATCAACAAATAATCGAATTATTCTGGAATTTCTTAGCGTGGAACTTTTACCTTTTCACCCAAAATCCAGTTATTCGTTCCCAAATAATCGGAAAGTTGTTTGATCATGTTTTCATGATTTTTGATATTTCCTGCGCGAACTTCTTCCTGTTTTATAAGAAAATACTCAAAACTATTTCTAGTTTTTTTTTAAAGTTCCAATTGTACTACCGTATCTCTCCAGCAAGTAAACAGCAGTCCATAGAGAACGGTAAAAGCAACATTCTCTACGATATCCGCTTTCAATTGCAAAGCCAATGAGTCGGGATAAAGTCTAGCTTCGGGATCTTTGTGACGAACAATGTATTTTACAATGACTTTCGATTCAGTGAGCTTTAAATCACCGTCTACGTAGTATGGAAGCTGCAAGTAAAATGGTTTAATCGCAATAATTAAAAGGGAAGGACACACATAGCGAAAAATCAAATCTCACATTTGGGAAATCAAGTCCAAGATTAAATTTTTCGTCAAACCATTCATTCTCTTCGGTGACATTGTAAATTTTGTCTTTGTACTCAATGTCCAAGTATTGCATCAGGAATTTGATAACGTTTCCAATCTAAAAAATCATCAAATTATTATAAAGATTGAAACCGCTGATGATTAAATGAATTGCCCTTACTCCTCTTATATTCCAATAACCCAAAGTCGGTGCCATTCTGGAAAAATATTTTTTTTTTACAATTTGATCATTGATTGTTGATAAGGGTTCGTGCGGTTCGTGCAGTAATAGAAAGTTTGTGTAAATGACGTAGAAGTTATAAGTCAGCTTATAAATTGTAAACTATTAGTAACCTCCCAGAACTTCTTGTGTGAAGATGCTACTTATAATTTGCAACTTATAAGTTGACTTATAAATTAAACGTCATTTGCGCAAACTGTCTAATGACGGTCCGATATATTCTTTCTCGGATTTTTGACCCATATCCGTTTCTCATACCTAAAGCATGACTTGACTTATTCTATCAAACTAAATTTGAACTTAATTAAATTGCACGATCCGGTCACAATCACTTATACCATTTGTAAGTAATAGTTAAGCCTCCACAGTTAAGAGCTAAAGTAAAAAGTTTTTAGTAAAAACCTAAGACCTTTATCGTTCCTTCCCACTCTCCATTGAAATCAAAGGTCATAAAACTCAGTGAAGCTTAGCTCGACATTATATTCAGAAAAGCACTGCCTAATATGGAAGCTTACTAGTAGACACACCCATTTCAGGACTTTTTTTTTAGAATTTTAAACAATTTTAACAATTTAAATTCTTTAAAACTCTCGAAATTTCTTAAATTTAAGAATTTTGGACATTTTTAAGCAATAACTTTCACGAAAACAGGCACTGCCCATAACCACACTTGGGACAGTTTAAATCATGAAACAATAAAATTGAAATTGGCGGAGATGTATTAATAAATCTAGCCTTGGTACAATCCAAATGTTACGCACATACACAACCCTTGCTATTTTGTATTGCTTTGATTCAACTGAAGTCATTTGTTTTAACTATATTGACGTTCGAATATTGTTTTTACAAATTAACTTGCCTCTTTAGATGCACAAATACAAAATATTGTTGAATATCAAACGCTGCTAATTAATCGAATCGAAAGTCATCAATTTCTCAGACTACCTTTCGATGAAACCTTTTTTTTTTGACAATTCGTTTTAACTTCCGCAATTTTTTTAAGCGAAATAGAACGGTTCGCTACACTTCACTGAAAATTGATATTAATTGAATGATGTTACATCATCGCTTGACTTTTTATTTGGCAATTTAATATCATCATCCGGACCAATGTCGATCTAGGTATAAATTCATTGTACTAGCGTATCAAAGAGAAGAGATTAGCGCGAATTTTTGAAAGGTTTTGCATTGAGGGTTGGTCTTTTTTGCATAAAATTTTAGTTGAAAATCATCGACTTATCCAACAAATATTTGATAGACCTCGACCGGTTTAATGAAATGAACATTTCTCACCAAATATTTCTCCCACTCCCGATGATCAGGCATACATTCAACTATCACATTATTTGATCCTGTGTTCGAATTTTGCGTTTGACCAACTATTTTCATTTTTTGCTTTCAGTCGATTCGAGAGCTGCCCGGACCATTCCCATGCTCATACACCGTACGCCCACAACAACAGCAACAATACACCAGATTCACATCGTGACATATAATTGAATTGAGACTTTAAATAAGTGTTAAGATCGTTCGACGAACATTTATTATGATTTTACATGGCTCTCCCGCTTAGTATGTATAAATTTGTCCCGTAAAATGATCTCAATTAAGTTTTAAAACTCGAATGATTTAAACTAAGGTGTACACATTAAGCATATGAATGGAAACTTTTATCTATGACTGTTAGATAAAGAAGAATATAAGAGCTTTTGTTTAAACAATCCAATTGTTATTGATTTCATTTGATTTTTTTTATTTTTTTTTTATTAATAATATTATTGTGTGGCGTTGTTTAATTTGCGCTGACACAATTTTCCAATGTTTTCTGAAAACAATAAAGTGAAACAAACAGAAACATAATACTTCACTGAAGAAATTTTATGTTCAGGACTAAAAGGAGTTTTTGAAAGAGGGAGAGAGAGAGAGAAAGTGAGTTATTAGAAACAAAAACAAAAATCACGAATTACATCGCACCGCCATACCATTTGGATTATAAAAATTAATTTTTAATGAAAATTTTGTCCTGCACAAATCAAAGATAATTTTTAGAAATTTAAACCTAAACAAAGATGTGTAAATTAGGTCAAATTATAAAATAAATAAATTGCTTCTTTTTAAAAAAAATCAATTTTATTTACTTGTTTTCCCTACATAGTCTGCCAAGGATCCAGAAATTCTTAAGACTTACCTGTTGCTATTCATTAATCCAAACACTCTATAGTTGCAATTTTTGTGTAATTTTCAGATTTAAAGTAAAGATTGTGAGAACAAAAATTATGCAACTGCATTCGCGGGAACGGTTGCCATTCTTGCCGCCCTTTCACTAAACATTTTTAAAGAACTTTTTCTTTTAAGTCAGCTGTGTTTGTCATTCCGTCCTCAATAGCAAAGCGAAAATAGTTTTCCAAACCAGGACTTCTCATTGGGCATTTCATTTACTGAAATTACACTCGCTGAAAAGTGAAATGCAATATGTTTACTGATTTGTGAGTTGTTATTACCGCAAACGTCTAACAAATGACAATCTAGATTCTATGTTTTAGCGATTTGTTGCAACAAAAAGGCAGAAAATACAGAATCTAGATTTTCATTTAGTTGAAAGGTGATGTACCCAAAATGTTATTGCTGTTTATGGTAGAGGACTATGTCCTGATCACTGATCAGATCATGTTCCAATAAAAACTAGGTCCCACCTGTTGGGTGGGTCAGATCCCTTGACTGTCTAAATCTCTCATTAATAATTTAATTCTGTTTTGTTTTACTGAAAATCTTTGTAAAGTCTTGAGACGTTATAAAACGATACTAATTTTTGATTCACAACTTCATTTTCGTTACTGGCCTGGTTTTATGCTCATATTAGACCGTTACTGTCTATAAAATGATGAATGCCTTCAATAAAAATTAAACTCGTGTGAATTGCGGCCGTCGCTTCGCTCTGACCGCAAACTTCACACTCGTTAATTTTTTGTGGTTTATTCGCTTTTGTTAACAAGACAAAATAAAATATCAAGAAAGACTTATTGAAATAGATCAAAAAATTCGTTTAGCAACAGCAGCTACATCGTTAGACCAATATAAAAGACTTTTTCTGAGAACTACTACCAAATGTTTGAACCGATACCACCCATTTTCGAACTAGACCTGAGGATTTCAACACTTAATCAAATAAAAAAAAGTTTTTGAAAATCGGTTGAACTTTGCTCCAGTTATCGTGTTAACAAAGAGCAGAAAAGGCTTCTTCTGAGAACTACTACCAGATGGTTGAACCGATACCACCCATTTTCGAACTTGATCTGAGGATTTCAATACTTCGTCGAATAAAAAAGAGTTTTTGAAAATCGGTTGAGATTTACTCAAGTTATCGTGTTAACAAAGGGCACAAAATTTTAACATTTAACGTTTTTTCATCACATTTCCATACATTTTTAATCATAGTGAACGTGTTACGTACGGTGTATTTGTTTTTGTAAAACCCATGACTTACAGTCAAGGGAATAAAAATTGTTATGGGTCTTTGAAAAATTTACTTTTTATACTTAACTTTTGACTAGGTTGACTCTGTTACCCTCTACACGATTAAATACATATCGTAATCGTACTCATAAGGGTTATGTTGTATGTGGTATCATTGGAAAGGTTAAGCCTCAGGCTAACGGTACGGTTCCCATTTTTCAATTTTGAAAATGAGGACAAAAGAGGGCGCCGTCACATTCAAAAAAGAGGACGAAAGAGCACTGAAATAATACTGATATTCTTTTGGATTCTCAGTGATAACATCCACTCCACATTACCTGAATACAGACTTCGTTTTACCTTATACTTGCGTGATCTTTGATATTTCACACAACGCTACACTATTTTCTATCTTGTAAAATTATTAACTTTTAATGTATGAAAGAATGAAGTGGTGAAGAATGCGAGTGGAGCGAGCGATTTCTTTTTGAGATGAAGAGTTCGTTGTTTTACCTCTTTCAGAGATTCTCTGACAGAGAAGATTATTAGTTAATGCCGTGAAGCAAATTTTTTTCGTTCTTTAGGAATGAGCTGCATTAAATTTACTTAAAAAAAGAAGAACTGAAAAAAAGAGGACAAAGAGGACGTTTTCATCAAAGAAGTGATGTTCTTAGAATTTTTGTAAAAAATAAGAACGAGACGAAAAAAGAGAACATGTCCTCTAAAAAGACGACGAATGGAACCCTAGCTAACCAATACTATCAATTTTATGCCCCAACTCTCCTACAAATCTATGTTGTGCCTGGTGAAACTGTTTCACGGGGTCCCAAATTGTATGTAAAAATGGTTTAGTCGTCTACCATAAACAGCAACATTTTGAGTGCATCCACTTTCAACTAAAAAAAATTTCAAGCTCACCGTCTATGATGCATGATTGTAATTATCGAATCTGTTGCTTTCTGTTGCTGCTAATTTCGTCGAATTCCCTTCTCGATGAAAGAAATGACATCTCGAACTAGGAATGATTGATGTTCGCATCTTCAAAGAAATGTTGCACATAGAAAGTCGGCTCACTACATGCAGTCATATATTTCATTAAAATAAAATAAATAAATAATCTGCCTGAACAACCCACGAAGTATGAGAGCCTAGATCGAGATAGTATTGTCCACAACCCATACTATAACTATACGCATACGAGCACAGGCATGGGAAGTCCGAAAATTTGATAGCGAAGGGTTATTTTTAGAGAATTGGAGCCTGCATGGACATTTTCAGTGATAAAGAGACCCAAATTATGTTGTGGCAGTTTGTATTTCTTACTCATACGACCATGGATGAAAACAATGTTAATTACGGAGTAGCTGCAGTCTCAAGCAATGATCATGAATTTGTTTCAGTTGTTTTTTGATTGTTTTGAAAACAGCTTAAGCAAATTTATGATGAAATTTCACTGCCTCTTCTAAATTCATCAGTTTGGGACGATCAGTTAAGATCTCGAAACACAGATCTGTTGATCCTTTGTTTCCATTCCCGGTAAAGACTGCCTCTTCTAACTGTAATTGACGAATGAATAAAAATTATGAAATGTTATATGCCGTCTGTAATAAGGTAAGCTTTTCTAGGATGAGGTGTTTGTTATAGTTACTTTCCTACCCCAAAGACTTCGTTCAAAGACGAGCCGGAGATGAGTTCTGGAATCAAAACCGCTAAAAAAGCCTTCCAGTATAATTCCTAACTTATAGAACGACATTGTTAATACGCGACAAAGTCGGAATATTTCAACGCTAGTTAGGAAATAGTAGATTCGGCAAGCCTCGACTATTCCCCTTATATTATGATATACTGCTTTATCGTATGAGCGAAAACGAGGCAACAAAATGGTGGAAAATTCCCTGAAAATTCAAAGTAATGTATGACAATGACGTCACAACATTGCGATAAAAGAATTGAGGGCGTCGAATTTCTTTTTGAATTTAATTTATACAAATTTTAAATTTCGGGCAGGACCCTGGGCAGTGGGCAACAAAATTAGGTATTCCCACTCATTTCAAGCTCTGAGAATTCGAACAATGGTGAACAGTGGAAAGGATCAAAGATTAGGAATTTTTGAACATCACCCAACGAATAATAAAAAAATTATTTGTTTCGAAAGTAAATTCCATTTTATATTTTGTATTCTATGTGTCTACGTTTCACAAATTAAAATTTCGTAAAATATTTTTATTCAATAAAAGAAAAGGAATAATTGGTATCAATGTACTAGCCCATTCTACCGCAGACGCGTCGAATGAGTTCAACTTGACAAAGTCAAGTGGATCCCAAATTCGACAGTGGTTGACGATAGTACAGTCGGGAGTAGTAAATGATTATAACAGCAACAATTATTTTCTTCTCTTCTTTTTAAAATTATATGTGCAAGGCAACATTTTGTTTCCCTTTTTTGTTGTATAAATCTGGTTTAGTGCAAACGTAAGCTTATCTCTATCAAATATTTAATTCCAAAAATATTTTTTTCCAAAATAAAAGAGTAAAAACCTAAAAGAATTTGACTTGGAAATTATGTAACCGGTCGTGCGATTATTATCATACTAAGAATTCAATATTCTAAAATATAAAATCCAAACAAACAAGGAACAGAGTAACTGGAAATTTTGCAAAAAAAAAGAGTTTTATGTGGCAAACTGGGAACCAATTCATTTGATTATTTAAATTCTCTTCATCTGGGCATCAGCATCACACTGTCACAATTTGATTATATTTTTCTTAAAAATTATTTTACTCAATTTGAATGATTCGAACAGCTGAAATCTGTTTCATCGATGTTTCCTACTATTCACATCGAATCACAAAAAAATAATATTTGAACTCGAAATGGTGTAGCGACTAACATCCTTAGACTGGATTCATTTCTAAATGATTTAAGTTTCCCAATAACTCAATTTCTACATGAACAGACCGATCGCAATCATTGTCACTAAAATGTTGTTTTTATTTAATTAAACGCTACTCTAAGGTGGGGTAATTTGCAAGTCAATTGTAAAAAATATTCAAAAAATTTCTAAAAAAAAAAATATTTTTATGTTGGTGCCAATTTAGAAATAATTTCAATTAATCTCATTTTTGTACACTGTTTTCATAAGAACTCTTCCGTTTTGACACTCAATAGCGAACAGACTGTC
Source organism: Bradysia coprophila (assembly GCF_014529535.1). Taxonomy (NCBI): domain Eukaryota; kingdom Metazoa; phylum Arthropoda; class Insecta; order Diptera; family Sciaridae; genus Bradysia; species Bradysia coprophila. The sequence goes on along the minus strand of NW_023503608.1, from coordinate 135,249 downwards.
GTCCTTGAAATTGTTCAGCACTTCGTCCGAGACGAGAACGTGAATTCCATTCGGCCCGTCGGTGTAAACCACAGTTTTCGAAGCATCGCAAATGTTCGATCCGCTGCCAGAATATTTCGATTGAAGACCTGGTTGGGAAATAGAAAGTGTTGAGTCAATCACATGCCACACAAAACGATTTACATATCAATTCGTTCGTTTTAAATACAAGCCAAGAAAAGGTGGTCGGTCAGGGTAAGCCGTCATTCCGGTCTGTAAAAAACTTAGGTCTATTCACGTCGAAATTCGAACGACAATTACTAGAGAATGGATGTGAACGTAACACATAACCAAAGCAATGAACTTATTGGATGCTATTCTATACACTTGATCAATTGATCAATTGGAAATTATCTCCAAAAAAATCATTTCAATTTCGGTAGGTTCGCGGAACTCAAAATAGAGTTTACTCATGACCTTCAGGAAACTGCTTTTCTCTTGCGAAAATGTTGGGATGACTTCCGATTACATTCTTTAAATGGTAAAAGTAAGACTTGAAGGGGTCTCTAAACATCCCGGTTCCCGGTATTCTTGTTGAGAATTCGGCTGGGTTATTCCCATTTCATAAATCAATAATTTCTCACTCACCCCATTCGGGAAAGCCATTATTTTCAACATTTCCATTGTTCGCAGTGTGCTCAAAGAAACCAGGCAATCTGCACAATTTCCGGACCAATTCGAACACAGAACTTTCATGTAAATAGATCGCATGGTATGAACTGCCATCGAAACTGACGTAAATTCTCAAACGAGGCTTAATAGCTCTGCAAGTTGCACGAAAATTAATTGGAAAATGTTCCATTTCAAAATTATTGTCAATATTACTTCGAATGCAATGTGTTGTACATTCGTATACCATCGGCGACGCCACAAATTTGAATGATGTCTTCTTTGGACATTCGTAGCAAATCAGCGCCAGAGTAGTGAGCAAAAGTGCTTATGTACTGGTTGAGACGATGATACGTCATCCACTGGGCAAGGACTGCTGGAGATGATTCAATCAGAATATTTGGAACCTTTGAAATGAACGACTAAATGAAAATTAAACAGAACTTGATCACATAATGATGAACTCACGAAATCTTCATTCTCAACTCGTCTGGGTGAAGAACTGTTGGCATCGACGACAGCTTTGACATTCGAATTTGATGACGAAACGCTGTTTATACCAATAGGATGCGATGAATTCGGATTGAAAACTGGATTTTCGTACTTTGTTATTTGAACTGGAGAACGTGGCATCACTGGTGATGTTGTACGGTTTGACGTTCCATTTGCCGGATTTCCATTGGAACTGCAAGTAAAATCAAATGTCAGAGACTGTCCATATCTTTCTTATCGCAACGTAAGCCAGCACTGCACTAATGCTAGATATTTTCAACAAAATTAGCCAAAGAAGCCGGCTACGTGAGACCAACGGGTCACAAAATATTTACGACATCGCTGATCGTTGATTGGAAAGTTTCACATAGAACAATGACAAATTCGAGTTCGAGCGATTATGGCGGGTTTAAGGGTCAACACAATTGAATCAATTGAGTTGCTAGGTATCCACCGTTATTCGTTTGACGAAAAAAGAATCTCTAAAAAGTCAACCCACTACGTGGTATTCTACGTCCGTTTAAATGGTTTCTTGTAATGATTCCAAAATACTTACATTTCCGGACTGCAGCAAATCGGTGGTGTGATAGAATCACTCGGAATATCCGATAAAATCGTGCACTCAAAACTGGGCTGATACTTTTCTTGTTCAGCTCGGGTTCGTTTTTGGATTTTCTCCCGATCTTGCTTGTGCTTACGATCAGCTCCCTTCAACTTAAACACTTTGATCTGGCACGCTGCCGCATGAATGGGTGTGTAGCATCCATCACCGTTCGAATCCAAATAAGTTTCGATTTGTATACGGAACGGTACACCCTTTTCGCCGCCGTGTTTCTTCGGAGTGAATTCCGTCGATATACAGTTCACCTGTATGTAGGCTCCAACTTCTTTCATAGGATCCCACTGAATTTCAACGGTGTTCAACATTTGGTTATTCGGCTGGGATACATGGCACAGACCATACGATAATGGCACATCGATTTCAACAATACGTTCACCCGGTCTTGACGCTTTCCATTGATTGATCTGCTCCTTTTCCATGTACTGCAAACGGCGCTCATGGAAGCAAATTTTTATGATGCTCTAAAAGGGAATTGTGAGACGGTGCTGGCGTGGATGATTTTTGGTTCGTATTTAACTACCTTCAAAATTTTGCCGCGATAAGTCGCTAAATCTCCCAATTTCTTCAGTTTTATTTCATAGCTTTGTCCTTGATTGAGATACGTAAGTGTGTCCTCATTGTTCTTTGTAGCTATAGATGTCGGCGCAGCTAAAACGTACTGAAATCTGCAAAAGGCAAATTAAACAATTGACGAAAAAGAAATATTTTTGCATAAATAGGAAATCAAATGAATCGTTTTCGCGCTATTGTACATGATCATACGACCGATTACAGTCGCAATGATCACATCTGAAACAATTGAACAAATAGCGAGCTCATTTTTTAATTAATTTTATTGGTCTTCTTGATGAAACTAAATGACGGAATGTGAAAATATTTTTGTTCCGTTGAATTTGCCTAAATTGGATGGACGGAATAAAAGTAATTGAAACAGTCGCCAAATAAAAAAGCAATAAATTTCTAGAGGCAAATTGCAAGGCTAATTGATTGAGTAGACATCATTGTTCAAACTCGAACACAATGGAATCAAATACGAATTTATTCCGCTGTTAGCTACTATACCTACTGCCTCGAGTCGTACAATTTTTAGATTATGGCGAATGAAATTTAAAAATTAAATTTTCATTAAAAGGCCGGTGGTCACATCCTCCACTCAAAAACAAAGGGTCTTATGAGGGTAAAGCAAAATTGGAAAATCATCTAAATCAAAAAGTTTAGGTTGTAAAACAGTCATAAGAGGGCCCAAAAACTTGACCCAAAAGCTTAAATTTGATTTCGAATTCAAGCTGTAATTTATAGGCAACCTCTCACTATGAAAGACATTAACCTATTTCAGACGGCAAACATATGACTTATCAGGTCTATTACTTCCATAGATCATAGTATTTTTAATAGGTTGATTTCAAATCTTGTACTTCAAATTGTTTAACAGGTTTTAACTATATAAAAGACCATATTGCCCAGAGCTTGTCATTATTTTTGTCGTCGTTATCGATAACAGATGAATAGAAATTGAAATTAAAAAAAAAATTATACCAAAAACTTGACTTACTTGGACTGAACTTCGTTAGGACCTTGCGTTTTACCGCATTGCGGAGACTCATGGTTCATCGAACATGCTTAGAAAAATGGTTAAATCTTCGGTTAGAATATAATCGGCTTTAAATCTTACATTCACAATAACAACATACCCAAATTGGAATTGGACGATGAGTCCAGTACATCTGGTTGATTTTTCGGCTTCTGTAAAATCGGTGCATGATCGTTGCATGTTGTGCTCTCCTTAACAGTTCCATTAGCAACCGTTCCTCCTTGGGATTGTTGGTGGTTAATTGGAAGACCTGCTCTTTCCTGTATGATAAAATGGATCCGGTCATTGAACGTTTTTGGTTGATTATAAAAGAGTTACCTGAGGGCTTTTGGGCTGCTTCAATTGATCGTTAGATGGTGATGGTATCTCATGTTTCAAGATGTTCAATGCAGATGACAATGACAGAAATGCGTCACTACGAACAAAAAACAAGTTTAGAATCCTGGAACAGGGCAAATAAAATCAAATGCAGCAATTTGAATTCATAGAAGACATAAATATATTACGTTTTTATGGGTATGTCAAGTTGTGGGATACAATTCAATGTGCTAATACTAAACTGACAGTCATTAAATCACAAAATGTGCAAAGAAATGACATAAAATTCGCACTTAATTTGTTAATATGTGAAAATTTCGTTAGCAAACATTATCACCGATTCGCTAATATGGCGAGACTAATTTTAGATACACAGATTGAAACACGTGTATGGAATTTGCCAATTTTTTTCGATCATAGATGAACATAATTTGCATACCTTGAATTTAATTTAAAACCGGACAGCGAGGTTGCAGCTAGCAAGTGGTATATATGCGTTACTAATGAAGGAGGTTTTCTAAAATTCATTTCCAAGCAAGGAATATAATGCTATATATTGGAGTCTTGGTTCACATAAATATTTGGCTTCGCAGTTTTGTTCTTCAACAAGAAAAGCGTTTGGTTGAACCCTCTGGTAAGAATATTCTGATAAAGTTTTAGTCTTGACTGGAATTAACCAAAACGGCCATCGAAATCTCGACCTTCGAAAGGATTTAGTGGGTCTGAGTTTCTCAAATAAAATAAAAGTTGTGCCCTGCCCTAGTAGAAATAGAGATTTAGATAGTTTCGAAAGTTGTGGAAAATTTTTTGTTGCTAGTTGCAATACTATGCAGTATGAAATAGTTAACAGTCCACAACTTACACGTAAACCAGAATTACGATGGATTTTACATCCGTGTTTGTATAAAGATATTTATCTTGGATAAACAACAGAGGAAATATTTATTGAGACAAAATTTTCGTTTCTATTTAATGGAGAAGTGTCTAGTTGGCATTTCCTTTACACTCGTAGCCGATGTTTTCATCTATGGTTTTGGTAAGAACTCAGATGACGACTCTATCAAACTAAATTAAATTAGTGATAAAACTATGATGATGATGCAACGAAGTAAATAAGATTAAAATTCACAGACCGAGTGTCTTCTCAAATATCTTTTCATTCTCTTGAGTAGGCATATTATGTCAGAAAAATTCATGATATCCATTTATGCGTAATTAATATTCAGGAAGTATTAACGTACATACAAGCGTTGTCATATTCTACGTAGAATTTTATTTCAATCGTAAAAGTTCTAAAAAAAAGCAAAGAAAACTTTGGACTAATGTCACAACTAGTGCCTAAGGGTAGCGGGAGCTACAGAAGACACTCTTTAAAAGCAAACCATTCTTTCCACTTGGTTAACAAGTGACTGTTGTATCGTATGGACTATTTGAGTCAGATGTGTGCAATCGAGCGTTGTCTAACGTTGTAGCTCAAGCGTGGTTCAGTTTGAAGTCCTCTCAGATATAGACACGTATTGCAAATGACATGAACAAAATCCGAAGGTATTTCTAGAGTAGGCACTCTTGCCGGTCTCTCTAGATACCATATTTATACGCAACTTCTCATGTTTAAAAGGAACAATCTATAGTTTGCTTTAAACGTTCACGAGAGCTAATAAACACACAAATTTTCAAGGCGACAAGCAATGTGTATGAGAAATGGATAAATTAAAGACGGTACTGTAACTGACAACACATCACGTTTAACTAATTTGCTTTGCAAATTCATTACATTTTGAGAAAATTTCAACTGTTTTCTAGCGAATTTTCAACATTTGCGAGATTAGAGACTTCTTTAAAATAGAAAATTTGGTAGAAGCACTTAGAGATATAGTCTAAATAGACCTTAGAAATTCAAAAAAAAAGAAAGCAAAAAATTAACATAAAGCATTAACCTTTCAGAAATGGAAAGTTCATTGTGCTACAAAACATAAATCTATTACTTCTTTTGACTAAAGTCATGTTTGCTATAAAATATGCTACTTCGTCAATGTCGACCACAAATGTGTAGCCGTTTCTAAAAGATTTTTAATTTCAATACACGCAAGCATAAGTCTAAAAAAACCGAACAAAAAAATCCAAAGTAACATACTTGTTCAAATAACTGTTGTTCGTCAAATCTCCATTCAGGTCGAAATCAATATCATCAGTCCAACCAATGCGAGCTAAAATGAACGAGAAAAAAAAAATATTTAAAAAAAGTGTCTCCACGTGAGCTGCAATCAGAGTTTGCTTCAATACACAAATCATAATTCAGAGGCTTATCTTCTTCAAATTGTTACCATCAGAAAAACAAGACTGTAAATCATTTCGTGAAATTTTGATTCGAAATTAATTTTCAGTTTCATTGGAAGAAGATGGTTAGCAGAAGTCTGATATTTATTGCCAATTTTGTCAAATGAATCAAGTAAATGATATATGCGCTAGATAAGATTCAATACGAGTTAGTCTCAAAATCCTAATCAGACCGCCATGCCAGCGATTCAACGTCAATTGTGATAAATTTTACTATCGTCTGATTTTGCCGTCCCTGAATCTTATCTTTTCTGCAATATATTGTTGTCTGTAATTAGGTCGAAAAAAGTTTTTTTTTTTATTCAACCGGCGAAAAACGTCATAACTGAACAACTGAACATGAATTTTTTTACTAATTCGAATTACCTTGGAATTCATCGATATTCATTTAAATGTTTATAGAGATAAGGTGAGTGTATAGAATCGCGTTTTTAGTTTCATTTCTTTATAAGGCTGACGCGACGTGATAAGTTCGCATCTTACGTGTATGTCGTATTCAATTCATGTTATTTACCTTAGCAAAAGCAATAGAAATACAATCAAAGCACCTTGCTGCACTTGAATTATAACGATTCATAGCATTTCAAACATATTTTTTCGAGTTAAACTCAACAAAATAAACATATTCGATTTTCTATGAAAGTTTTGAATTGTCAGTAAAACGGTCAATAGATCATTTTATATCCGATGCCCTTTTAACTTAGACATTTTTAGTGATTGAAAGTCAGACAGTAATGAAGTCCAAATTGATGGAGGAAAGCATTACTTAACAAATCTGTTTTTTACCCACACTTCAACATCCACCAACCACCATACTTATTGAAAAGCTCAGTTCGTCGATACCATCAAGTTTGAGCTTACATGCCACGCCACTTTAACTCTTGCATTAACTACTTAACTCTAATTTTATTCGTACAACGTGTGGTGGAGCTATACAACTCTAAATTGGTAGACAACAATTCGACAAGCAATCAATATTGACAAGTACAATTTTCCTCATTCGAAATCATTACCGCGCTAATAGATTCACAAGTCGAAATTCAGTCAATGTAATCTATATAATTTCGGTAAAACGAACCATTATTTTGTTGGTAGCGACACTGTCTCTTTATGAACTCTTTATCCATTTTATTTTTCAATTAGCGCACCAACAACCAAATTTTTATTTCAAATATTTGCTAGAACATATAGTTTGCTCTCCGCTTAATTAACACTTTTGCGGTATCGATATACTGGATTTGAGGTACGACAGTGGTTCAGCCAGTATTTGACACTTTTTTTTTAAATGTTTATTGACTCAATATTTATCACATCAGAATGAGTTATGGTAAAAATATACTTTTAAAGGTAAATTACGAGAATTCATTCGTCTTATATTTATACTTTGTATTAAGTGGAAACCTAAAGCACAAATATTAGGATTATCGTCCGATTCGTTACCTTAAAACTTTCGTTTGTGTTCACATTAATTGTTGAAAAACATTAAGTTCAATTGAGAGAAAATATCACTAGAGTCAGACTGGCAAACTTGCCGAAGAAAACCGATGATAAATTCTGTGCTGTTATCAGCAATTGTTGACCTTTTATTCGTGACCCGTCTTCATACAGATAAAGAGTGAGTGGCATAGCGTATGCATTATTTCATTTCATATGATAATTACCCCGGTCGCTTGGCAATAATAACATTGTTGGAGTAAAATTTGAAAAAATATTTCTCTTCAGACTAAACAAAATGTAAACGAAATTCAATTTCTGTGGATCGAAGTTATTGATTCAGTGTCATGTACAAAATGCTTGTATTGACTCACCAATTTTTCGGCGATCTTTAATGCTAGCGACACTTGTAATTTTCGGTCCACTTGTGGATGAATTGGATGAATTAATCTCAATAGATTCCCAATCCATTTGACGCTTCCTGGGAACGGTTTGTATATTCTCCACACTTGCAACTTGAGGTCCAAGCATTACAGCTGTTGAAAGAATCAAGAATGTACTTTAGATGCAAATAACCACCCACCATACCCGGCTAATCAATTTTACCTTTATTAAAATCAGTGGTCCACGTTTCTTTTGTATCCGATGGAGTATCAACGAAATCGATTGTTTGATCGACCAATAATTGGAGCTCGTTTGTATTATTTCCGTAAATGGTTCTGGTTATATTCTGAAAGATATATGAGGTTCACGTCAATCGTTCAGATCCGGCAATCGTATTGTTATGTTGAGCTGAAGTCTTTTGTACAAGAAATTTCGAGTTAAAAATAAATCTAAATTTCTAACAAAAGTCACTGACAAATCTAATAGAAAAATAATCGTTGATCGCTGAAGAAAACAGTATCCCGGATAATCCACTAATATTATTTTGTAACTGATGGTGTAGCCGACAAAGCTATCTGATGCTAGGCTACTTGATGTACACGATAATAAATTGCACCCGATTTTAACCTTTAGTAACAGCAAATCATCTGTTATCGACAACAAACCGACGAGCTATATTCAGTAGTTTTTAGCTACGACCATCGTGATTATTTTTATGGATCAACAGACTGAATAAGGGATCTGATGAAGAACACAGATAAATCTATTATCATTGAGATTAAGTCAGATGGAAACTGGTTAAACCTTTTTATTATTAAAGATGCTAGATGACATGTAGTCATGAAATAGGTATCATAATTGCGTCTGTGGTGCACCAGTGGATAGGAAAGGCCGACACGGGCTTCACTGCTTAAAGAGCGCCGGCCGTTGGCCAAGACAGCGGAATTAAATCAAATCGTCAAAAGAGCCCTCGCTTCAGCGGATACTCCAGCATCTCTAGAGCCACCTGGTTTAATTCGAACTGATGGAAGAAGGGTGGATGGCATGAGCTTAGTTCCGTGGAAAAAAAGGAAAAACACTGATCTGCGATGCATCATGTACCGACACTTTTCAACCCAGCCTGCTGAAGAACACGGCAAGAGTTGTTAGGCAAGCAGCAATGAACATGGTTAGAATCAAGGAGTACACCTATGCGCCGTTGCTGGATCAAAATTACCATTTCGTTCCGTTTGTCGTCGAGACAATGGGTCACTGGTGCAATGAAGCAAAAAAAAATTTGGACGAACTTGCTAAGCAGGGTTCCGGCATAACGTTATTTTTAACGTTATTTTTTGTTACGTGGACGTAACGTTACAAAAACGATTCAAATGTAACGTTATTATCATAACGAAAAATTTAATGGTACATTTGTTACAGTTACACAATCTAAAACGGTTTTTGCTAACGAAATGTTTTTCGGTACATCTCGTAACGTTACAAGAAAACGTAAATTTTTCCGGTACATCTCGTAACGTTAAAAGAAAACGAAATTCTTTCCGTTACATTCCGTAACGTTACCATGATACGGAATATTTTTCGATAAATTAAATAACGTTAAGACAATTAACTGTTCCAATACAGTATCTTGAAAATTAGAGTAAATTACAGTAATAGCCTGGTCTAAAGGGAGGTTTATACGAATATTTTCTATCGTAAATGTTTTTTTTATTGAATTTTGAAGTAATATAATTATAAAACGGAGCATTTATCATGAAATTTTTGTATTTTTATTGTTTACAGCTCCGGAAACCGCAACTTTTTTGACACTAGTTCTTTTTTATTTCTGTAACGTTACAATCTTTCCAAAAACGATTTCGTTTCTCTTTGTAACGTTAAGCCATACCGCAAATAAATTCGTTTGAAGGCATACCGGAAAAAATTTGGTTTTACTTCGTAACGTTAAGCCACACCGGAAAATATTTCGTTTCTCTTTGTAACGTTACGCTATACCGGAAAAAATTTCGTTTCTCTTTATAACGTTAAACCATACCGAAATAATTTTTCGTTACACCGATTTCGTTATGAACTGTACCGAAAAAGCAAAAGTTCTATTTCGAAGCGGTACGAAGTGAAACTTTTATGATAAAGTTTTAACGTTAAGGAACCCTGTTGCTAAGATTATAACTTTGAAGACACACGAACCTAGAACCAAGTCTTTTATTCAGCAACGGATTAGCATTGCGATCCAGAAAGGGAATGCAGCCTCAGTCATGGGGGCGTTTATGGAGTCTGAGAAAATGGAGGAGATCTTTTATTTGTGATTTAGAGATTTGAATTTTAAAATTGGATTTTGAATTTGATTTTTTATGTGCTAAAATGTGATATATGTACCAATGCTGATAAATAAATGTTTTAAAATTACTTCTCTGGTTCAAGGTATCGTCGGTTATTTTTTCGTTTCTGTCGATAACAGATAATGAAGAAACTGAAAAACACAACTGTTGTGTGGACAAACTTTCAATCTGAATTTGGCCCATGACAATGTATGACCGTCTCTGTTATTTCCTCACTAAATATATAGAGAATCTCTGTCGATTGACAAAGATTTATTAAGCTAGTTAGTGGAAGGTACGAGTCCCTAATTGGATAGGCTGAATATTCTAACAAAATAATGAAATCAAAATCTTACTTTTAATTTTATAAATGAGCAGAAAAAAGATTATAAGGTGCCTCAGGCATTGTCCTATTGGCCAGTCCTGGTGTGGTGATATTAGCCAGAAGTAATTTTTTAAAGAAAGAAAAATGTCATGAAAGATTAATTAGGATTATTATGTTTCGTGCTAAAAACGACTATGTTCATTCAATGTAGTAAGTCCGAACCGTTACGTTAATGAGCTACGGTTATGAAAATTAACAACTCATTCGTTTTACCGCCAGACGAACAGACATTGTAATGTTGAGTTTGTCAATAAAAAAACATAAAGTTTTCTACGGGAAGTGTACATAATATTATGTAAAGTCATCGGTTGTTATCACAATGGATTTTTATTTGGAAATGGACACGGAACTGGAACAGCGACTATGTTTGTGCATCTAATTATTGTTTAATTAGTACAGGTGTTTGGTAGGGTAACGAAATCGTGGCTATGAATTTTAAAACTCGACTCATCGGAATGATATTGAATTTGATTATGCCAAACATTCAACATTACGTTTTAGACAAATTGATTGTGATAATTGAGAGATTCGAATAAGAAGCGAAGACTTGGTAAGTCCTTAATACATTCGATAAGAATCACTTCGATTGATTTGGCTCAATTTAGCTTAATTCAGAGTCTATTGAAAATAAATTCGACAATTTCAAAACTAGGTAATTTGTCAAATCGTTTGCATTCATTCATTTATTGACCTAGCTCATTACTCAATTAATGAAACAGAAAAAAAAAAACGATTTATCGTTCGTCAATGTTAACCAAATGTTCCATGTTAACCATCATCAGTATTCCAACAATTTTGATGTGTTCTACATACTAAATAATTTCACGTGCAGAATATTAGATCTGCGAATGTTTTTATTTATTTTGTAAATTTTATTTTTCAAACAGAATTTTAATCATTGTTCCACCTTATTACGGTACTGTGACGCAAGTTCCGACGCGAAGAAATTATTATGAATGAGAGTTGTCGCATTGTAAAAATAGACTAATTTGCCTTGCTGTACCAACAAAGAGTTTGCGACATTGATCTCATTTGTTAGTAAAATTTATTGAACTTTGACGATTCTGTTATTAGCATGAAGAAAACGGAAGAAAATTAAAAAAAAAACTTGATTCGATGAATGTTTCACGTAATCACTCAATAATTGGCAGAATTTACCAGTTTTGATCTATATAAACATTGAGCCGGTAAATGCAATCTATGGTAGACTTTTCGTCTATCATAAATTGAAAAATATTTCTAGAATTTAGAGGTCTACTTGTATCTATAAGGGAGATCACAAATTTGACAAAAACGCGAGACGAAATTCGGAATACAAATTCACAATGCTGCAAAGCTTAAAATATTCAGCAAGGAATAGGTTTAAGGTCTTTAACGGAACGTCTTTATCGCGGATACATTACATCCTGCATGCCACCATATGTGACGTGAGGCTTTTGACGTATTTCGTTTTTCTTTCATATCTCTGCAGGAGCATGGTTTTCAAGGTGTTAAATATTTTCGTACGGTTTTGTATTACGTTATTTGTGTCTTACGAATTTTGTGACTGGAAGTCGTACAAATCAGAATTTTGAAATGTTGTAGTTAACATTAGAGACATGATTTAATGGAGGGTGAAACTACTTTAGAAAACCGTGAGCTGTGACTTTTATATGGAGCTGAGCGTCAAACTGAACCAATGACTTTGACTTTACATGTATTTGAATAGTGACTTTTGTGGACCATGGGCCACGACTTTTCGGAGCTGTTAACCCCACGACATGTAACCACTTCGTATACTCATTTTTCAGTATAATTTCAATATAATGAGTCAATTGCTCTCTGTAGTACTGTATATATATACATACCTCGTCTGCAATGTTCGAGCTGCGGAAGTCCATTTGTTCTTCTATTGGATAATCGAAGCTTTGCGTCATGCGCATAGGTTCCGTGAAGCTAATGAGTTCGTTGTAGTAATAAGGATTAGCGACAGAAATCGCCATTCGTGACTCTGAAGACGCTATGGGTGTCCTCTAATCGCCCCTTGGATGTTGGGTAAATGCACAAAAACAGTTTGGTCGGAAAAAATATTTGAGTAATTAAATATTTGATATTTTCACGTTGCACAATTTTGGGCACACTTTTTTAATGCAGAATATTTTACAAAATTTTTTGAAACGTTTTTTTATGTTGTTATTGTATTAGAAGAAAACACACAAATATATACCCGTCTATATTATCACTTTCATCGTCCTAATACTTAAATTTTTCTTTTTGCCCCCTTTTTTCACAGGCATATGAAATGTGAGACGATGTATCAACAAATTTAGTAATTTTTCTTTATCACAATATGGTTCAAAAGAATTCTCTCCGTACTTTGTTATTATTTGTAACAATATTACTTTTAGTAATCGTAAAAACACGGTTAAATATGGCGATATTATGAAAATATTTTTTATTCTTTGTACGACACGTAGGGGATGTAATTTAATATCAACAAGTGCAAAATTTGCTCTTCTTTAAATTTTTCTAATTTTATTAAAACAAAAAACAAAATATTGTTTCTGGTACGGACAACGTCTTAAAAAAAAAAATTAATTTTCGAATCACAATTTTTAATGTCTAGATAACACTTTTCGCCGAACACACACAAGTCTTTTAGTTAAAACATGACGAAAAACGAGTTATACAATTTCTTAATTCCAGTGGTTTCACGTTGTCGATGGCTTCGTAACAGGGTGTTTTCAATTTTTAACAGCATTTTGTTGGGCATAAAATCTGGAAAATTTTTCACTTGTTCCATATGGTACTGAAGGGTCGCCGTCTTAAGCCAAAAATTTTAAGCACAATATCAGAATGATATCAATTCTCTTCACAGATTCCGTCATTCACGTTATAGTTCTGTGTTACCTCAGTCACTTTCTTTATATAATTAACTTTAACAACGTTCGATTAACGTTTGAAAAAAACCGTTTTCTTTAGTACACTTGTTGTCGTTTTTGGTTGTAATTCGCTTTTAATCCAGAAGTACACTCCTAGAATACAAATCCTAGTTTTGCCATGCCAAATGTGCAGAAATACTTCATTTTGACGAATATGTTGAACGAGCTGTTTGCTATACGAATTCCGAAAACAAACTGATATCTTTAAGTGATACTAATGAGAATCTTCCTTCACCAGTCGCAATTTTCTGTTCTCAAATTGTATGAAAAAAAAAAATATTTGAATTTATACACACAGACACAGTTGCGAGATCTGAATAGTAATAAAACTTGAAATTATTTAACAGTCAGTAAAATCGGTTATGATTTTATCACAATGATACAGTTTGCTTTTGCACGATCGCTGGGATATGATAAATTGGTAACAATAAACGAAACTTAATTGGTTTGTTTATTGATATGTTATTGTGTGGATATTGTTGCGTTCGGTTTTAATTATAACAAATATTTAAATTGACCGAATGAATTAAGTCACTGAAATGTTCTGTATTCTTGCACAAGCTAAAATTTGTCTTCACTTCACAGATGTTTTATAGGTTTGTCCACAGACAATAGTTCTTCTTAATTTCTCTGCTTTTAATCTTAAGTCCTAAAGTCTCGTTTTTTTACGATTTAAAACGCCTTGCTCGCGTATTTAATATTATTTGCCACAATTGAGATCAATTAAAAAGGCCACGTTAAAGCACAATTAATTTGTGTGAATGATTTATCATTTATGGGATGAACACCAAAAAAGGTTCAACTGTTGTTGGCTGATTCGCGATCACAAGATCTGGAAATAAAGTGGAAAAAAATGATGAGTGATTTAGTGGATTGTTTGTAATTGATATAATTGTGCATTTTATAGCGACAAAAAGCTTTATTAAACACATCAAACACACACTTATTCATATTGTTGTCTTTCAATGGAAGAAGAGTACTTCAGTACATTTTGAAATGTAGTAATCAAATCTGTTACTTCTATTGATTAAACAGTCGTTTCGAGTTAGCTACACAATCTATTACTTCTTATGCTTTGATAGTCATTCCTTTATAGGAAGACACTAGCTAGAATTTATCATGTATTTCAGCAGTGGTTGTCGACAGCATATGACTGTTTGAACGATTCACATTTTACAACTCTTTAGTCTAAATGAGTTAAGGAAATGTAAATGAGTCTGAGGGTACTTATTAAACTCGAATATTTTTCGCTGGCATCGAATGCATAAAAATTAGAATCATTTCATCGCCACAACGACAAGTTATAACAAAACACACCGATTCGAAAATATTGCGAATTATTACATGCAACTGCACTCTCGAAATACTGTGTTGATTTTACGTAATTGTGGGTTGACTTGCTCTTGCAGACATATTTTCAAAATTTTCACTTTGAAACAAGTTTGCCAGTAGCGAAGTAAGGTAAATAAAAGTATGCCCAGAGTCTCTTCCGTTCTGAAACCTTTCAATCTTTGACTTTATCGGTACCACAATATTTATTAGATTTTTAGAATGCCATCACACAGCGTTTATTCATCAGCTTCGTATCAGACTGATCACCACTTATTTATTGGAGTATGAGACGTGTAAGGTTGAAGAAACTTCAGTGGAAGTTTTTTAAACAGAAAATGTTAAGCAGTAGAAAAGAAGAAGAAAAAATAAAACGGAAAATGAGACCCATTATAATGGAAGTATCTTTCTCTGACAGTTCAGAAAAAGACCTAAGGGGCCGTTCATAAATTACGTAACGCAAAAATCAACATTTTTCAGACCCCCCCCCGGGTCTGTAACGCTAAAAGGGTCAAGTTTGACCCAATTTTGTTAGAACCGTAACGCTTGCGTCATACCCCCCCCTCCCCCCTCTAGCGTTACGTAATTTATGAACAGCCCCTAACTAAAAACCTTCTTCCGTTTAGCAACCACTCAGCAACATTAAAAAGTTTATAAGGAATCCTCAGCATACTTATAATATAAGTGGTTGCATGAATACAAACAACAGAGTACAAAGTCCACTCGTAAATTTTTCAATAACAAAAAAAAATTGAAGAACATTTAAGATCAATCCAACCAACAATTTCAGCAATTTTGAACGCGAGTATATAGTTCGACTGAATAGCATTAGTAGAAGTATATTTAAAACACTAACGCCAATAGAAATGTATTCAGTTCATACGAGTGTGTATTGAAGAGAGTAAATGATGACATTTCCAAAAAATTCTGAAATATTTTTTCGGAATTTTTCAGAACTTTTTCGGAACTTTTTCAAAGTTTTCGGAATTTTCGGAATTAAAATTCTCTAAAGTAAGCCCTGCACTCATATATTGAATCTTGATAGTTGAGCGAATTTGTGTATTCAAAATATAAATTAAAATTACATTTTTCATCACTGGACATCACAATCAATATGAGTAAACAATAACGAAAAAATTGATGTAGTCAAACACTCATTTAATTTACGTATATCGACAAAGTTTCTTCACAAGCTTGAAATCCGTACACGACTGCTGCAAGAACGAAAACAACTGAAAACATATTAATACTACGAACGATAATCATGGAGCTAATTGACCGAGTAAAACAAGTTTCTGTTGGTAAACTTTATGTATCTCTATGATATCGAGATATCGAACACGTGAACGTTGTGTGGTGTTTTTTTTTTCAATAAGTTGGGGAAACTAGTTTTGATTTGATTGAATATCTGATTATGTTAACGGTCGCCCTAGAGTACAACTTTTTTTTCGACAAACCTTCAAAATCATAATGAAACTATTGGGTTAATGGAAGTCAATTGATTTACTTTTATCAATTAACTCTTATGCATTGTATATGGTATGGTATATTTTGCACTACGAAATATGATGCACCAATCGACTGCAATCAATAAATGTACTTGAGTAAATTAGCGTAAAATATGTAACCATCCCATTCCATTCATTTCAATGACATCAAAACGATTTTCATTGCATTTAAACTTTCCCAAAAACAAGTTTCCTCCTTGAAGTATTTACATCTGACTCGTCAATATATGCACACATATCACTTTAAACTTGTTTCAGTATATATTCACTGTTGCTCTCATAAGTAAGTCCACAGTACTTTTGATCATTGGGTTTCTGTCATGATTGTGCATGAAAAGAAGTTGGGAGGCTCGCGTGGTCACACACGCTGGTTTATAGTATAAGATTAAGAATAGTGATCAAAATTTTAAAACATTTTGAAACCACTAAAAAAAGAAAATTTTTATGTTCATGCTTCGGGGACGAAAAAGAGGTAAATTTTGGGGTTTTTCTCGAGTTTACGTCCCTTTGCATGAAAACCTACATTCGTTCCTGTCTTGGAAGGTTGATCTTTTGCTTCTACAACTAGCGTAATTGTCTAAAATGAATCGTTGGAGACATACACGTAAATAACTGTTTCAACAGTACCGGACTGGCTCGAAAAAGCCCATCGGGGGCTCCATGCAACTCAATTTAAAAAGGCCCACAAATTAAAAATTCTCATACAAAAATCCAAAAGGCCCATCGGGAATTCCCCGAATTCACCATATGGCCAGTCCGGGCCTGTGTTTCAACCACTGCGTTGAGCATTTACTACTGATACCAAAAGAAGAAATCAGTGGCGATTTATCAGTTTACTTCACAAAAGTTGCGAGTCAAAACAAAATATCCCTCTAAGTCCTCCCAACTCTGGATGAGACGAAAAATTACCAACCATTTCAGACTAACAAAAAACTACTTTAAGTTCATTGTTTCTTACGTCTTCATTTTATTCAACAAAAAAAAATGAACCAATCAAAGCAGCAAATAAAAATTACCACAAATTTATTGTTACACCGCAGACGTGATGTGTAAAGGCAAAAATGTTTATTGTAACATATTCGTGTGCTTAATTATGGTTCAGGAAATTTGATAAACTTCATAGTGGTGGTTAAGTGCTTTGATGGTATGCAGTTTAGTCAAGGTTTTTAAAGCTCCATTCGCGTTCGGTCTGTGGAAAAATATTCTGCGTGCTCGACTATGCACCAGAGCCATCGCGCACATGATGCAAGGTTCATCAGTCAAATAAACATCGTAGCCAGTACATAGATACGGTCCATACTTTGACAAATTGTCGGCTGATGTTGAATCATTAGTCTGTAGCAATGTTGGTGCCGCTACAGATGATGGTTTTTGTGCACCAAATTTTACTGAAAACTGTGTTCCAATGAGAGTCCTAATGTCAGAGTCAATTCCATTGTGGTTGAACGAGTCATCGTCGATATGATCAGTACTAATATCCAGCTCTCTCCAAGCACCACCGTTTTGTGATCGAGCAACCTGTAACAGACAGTTGTACAATTGTAAGTTGATACGGGAGGTCGGCAATATTAAGTAATATGATCCAACATTTCCGTTTACATGTTAACAGCAGACAGCCAATTTAAATGTTTGATTTGCAAAACAGTATCAGCACTACACGTTGAACGAAAACGCTGATACTAAGTGCATTCATAAAGTTTAATTTCCGGTTTCGGTAATACTAACCATGTCAATCAACACCATTGAACAATGCATCAACGGATGCAAATCTATTCGAGTTTCACCGACAGCTACAATGTGTTTGTTACGTGGATCGACAATGACACCAACACTTTTGTCGTTCGCATTGGACGAAATAAACAAACTTAGCTCCATGAATTGGATATGGAAATTTTTCTCATTTTCATTAAACACGTTGTGGCTGTATAAGTTTTCCAGTTGTTTATTCAGATGGAATTTACAAGGCCACTGTTCCGTAGCTATGCTATACTGCCAACGTAATTTTGGTTGAATCGATGGAACTGGTGATAGGGTTACGTTCGTTGTTAATTTCTCGGTCATTTCTTCTTTAAATCCTTTTGCTCGAAGGTATTCGGATAAAATGGATTTGTTGCTACTTGATTCCGATGACAAGTCTAGCAACCATTTGACTGTTTCGTCTACAGATTTCTTTGGCACTGTGTCTGGTAAAATATGTCTTACTCTTTCAAAAAACGCCTCATCTTCTTTTAGGAAATTAGCCACATCCTTAACCGGACACAGAATCATATCCTTTTTCTTGATTCGCTTCAAATGCTGTAAATTTGGAACGGGTAACAATCTGTTCACTTCCAACATAATTTCGGATGTGTTTTTACTGTCATTTATAGACATCGTATAAACATCGACCGTATCGATTGTTTTTAACAGCTCATCCGAAAGAATTGATTTTATTTGAAATGATGTGGTGTCCGTCGAATGACTGCTGTCAAGCTTAATCCGCTTAGTGCTTGGCTCCATATTCTGTAACAAACAAAAGCGACGTGAATAGCCTCATCGAAGGCTCTCGTTTAATTGGCCAAAAATGTTATCATCGTAACGACCCTTAAAATAGAAATGCATTGAACGCTATCCTTTTTTTTGAATCTGTTGGTTTTTATGCACGCCTTGCAGGCTAAGTCTTAGTTGGTGTAATTTTTTAAGTAGAGAAATTCATCATGAAAATTTGCTTGGCTGTAAAATCTTTATCACCATTTTCCCATGTTTCTTGTGCGCGTTTAACGGCAGCTCAAACCGAAGGCAAAGTATGCAACCACACAAGGCAAAATACAAAGTTCCAAACAATTACGTAAGTTATTTTGATCAATGAGGGAAGAAAAGGTGCATTTTAGGGTGTCGCTACGCTCTGGACACAGGTCACCCGAAAGGGGAGGGACTATAATAACTATTTTCTTGCCGAAGTTTTGAAAAATAGTATACTGCACGCAGGAAGTAATTCAATATCACGTATCCAGCTCGGGCTGAAGCTCTCGGATACTTTTCCTCATCGTGATCTGGTATAGTAATCTACTATTGTTGTTGCCACTCTTGAATTTGTATATCATTTTAACGGGTTAATGTTTGATGTAATTTTAAAGTTTCCAAAATGACAGACCGGTTGGTAAATTTTATTGAATTTTACGACAGTCGTTCTAAATACCGTAAGAATAATGCAAGATTACCCATAAACTGGTTATAGCTTTCGTTATTAACATTAATGTTAATGCAGCATGAAATTCAATGAAGATTAATAACAAAAATAGTCGCTGGAAGTTACACTTCGTCCAACATAAAAAATAGAAAGAGATAAATCTCTCACGTAGATTATAAACCTCAGCTAGAACAAACAAAAATTTTGAAACTGCTGTTTATCAAAGAAGTCTCTAAGCAGTAGTTAGTAACTCCCAGCAAAGAGCAATAAGATCCGTAATGTGATTTGTTTAAAGCAATTTCAAGTTAAACAGTTCAACAGGAAAATTACCGATTAGATAGTAACGGACCGTTCGCATTACAATTTTAACACTGGCAGCGGTTAGTAGTCTCGTGACTTATTCACCATTGCCTTTTTTTTATTATGCTTTCATCTCAGAAAGCGAAAATTACGAATTTTATGGTTGCGTACACAATCAAGTTTGGTCAATATTAACATTTTGTCTAAATATTCTATTTGAGCGAGTGGTCGTTTCTGCTAGTCATTTTTATTGACTTTTTCGTAAGATTTCAAGTATACAGACACAGATATAAATGGCCTATTATAAACAACTCGCATGCGAATAGACAAGTAAAAATTTAAATCAACACTGCTTGCACCTATACAAATTCATAAACATTAACAGCCAGCTAGCAACTATCAATTTTTAATAGTAATATTTACCGACTGTATTAATCGATAATATAGAATCAAAATCTACTGTTGGCAAAGGTCACACATATAGCAGGCATGGTCCAACATCTTATTTTTATCCTAATCGTAATTCCAATATACTCATACGCTACTCCATATCGTGTGAGTCTAATGATTGATTGTGATGGTCAAGCGCACTCACGAGTGTTACTTGAAATTCAATTTAACACCTCAGCCACTCACTCATCGAATCGAAGGGTGTATGTATTGTGATGTAGATTAGATTCTATCCGAGATCAGATCCAACTTGACGTAGATGTTGATGGTGTTTCAGTATAGTTCAGTGAAATATATTTTAAATTAGCATTAGTCAATATCGAATTTGAGTATAGAAAGAACCGGTTATTTCATTAAAGGTTAACATATATAAAACGAAGTTGTGCAAGTACTCAATGAAGCCATATACCAATAACGTAATTCAATATTTAAATTAATTTATAGATAATGAATCTACGCCTTGCGGTTGCACTAACAGAGTAAGATATGTAACAATCTTTCAGGCACGAAAAAGCGTTCATAGACAATAAACAAAATCAGTAGAATTTCTTGGAGCCTGAAAATCATGGAAAGAGAAAATTTTTGGTTCGACCATTATTGCAATTTGAAACTATTGCTAGGACTTTGTAGCGATAAGTTAATAATATTGTGTGTATTGGGTCGTATAAATACGAATACAGAGAAAACGGTTTAATGATAATGTTATTATCAACCATTTCACTCTGGAATAATTGAGACAGACAACATTATTATTATCTGTAAATTATGAAAGTTGTTTAAGTTCAACCAATTTGTTTTAAAAATTGTTCACCTTAAATCGGATAAAAGGAGTATTTTCAGCGTATCGGACAAAATTAAAGCAAAGCGTCTACACTGGAAATTCGGTCAAGGTTCATTTTTTTCCATTAAATGAAATCAAGTCGAAAAAACCAATTTTCGTAAACGACTACGCTGAAATCGGTGCTCGAATCAATGGATCAATTATCCACACAATTTTCGTAAAACTTCCCGTATAGAAAACTATGTAAGAATTCCATTTATCGACTAGAACAAAATTGTTTCCGAGGGTGTTTGAACAGGAACAAAAAAAAACTTTCTTCAACAACATTCGCGTCATGATAAACTTAATGAACCCTAATGCGAGATTAAACGAAGGTTATTATATTAAACGGATAAAGGCCTTGAACAAACATTTTTTTTTTCGAATGAATACCATATTAGCAGCAATAGTGGATTCCTAACTAATATCCGAAATATGAATTAAGTGTATTTTCTAGTCGTTAAAGAGAAAATGCTTCGTGATATGTTATGGATAACGTAACTGCTGGTAAATTATCCTTTTTGATTGAATACTGGTTATTGTTGATTATGGTGTAAAAAGCGCTGTAATGAACTGAAGGTGCTTTGTGTACACTAGATCAATGTTTCTGTTATTTTCCACTCGTTTAACCCTGTTACAATGTTAATGAATGTTACCATCGATGATAGATTCTATTCGACACAACATTACACGCTTAAAATCACATAATTGGTTTTACATAACCGGCAACTTATGTAACCAAAAAATTGCAAAATTTATAACAAGAAATTAAATGAAAAAAAGTTAAAACAAAAAAAAAACGATAAAAACATTCGATATAAATGTGTACCTAATGAAACACACATAGTCTGCCGCTTTAGCAAATGTTCCAAAAAGATGTTCTCGTTTTTTTTTGTGTTCAGATTGGCATAATATTATCGCCGAATAATAAATTGAAAACAACTTTTTTTTTCTGCTGAACAAGTAAATAGATTGGCTAATTTCGCCAGATTAAAAGAATATTATTGTTAGCGGTCAGCGTACCATTTCCAGTTTAACATTTTCATAATTAATAACTGCGATAGGGATTCCCATTTGATTTTTCAATTACATCATGTGGGTAGTGAATGATCTGCTTTAACAACAGTGTAAGAAGTTTTGTGTGCGTATTGGTTTCTAGTTTCTACACTTCACGATATAGATTTTAAAAATTGTGAAGATAGTCGAGTAACACTAGCCGCGGTAACTAAGTTTTGTTTTTCTTTTTTTTTTTTTTTTAACTTCCAAAACATTATATTCTTTACCTTACATCCTTATAAGTGGCATGTTCGACTTTAAATACATCACTAGATACTTTATCAGTACAAAGTCACTCCAATAACATTTAACCAAAGTTAATATGCTTGGCATAACATTTTTTTACGCTTACAATGTACATTCAGTACTATCATAACAATTTAATAGCATGTTGAGAACGTTACATGTTCAAAAGGAACTACAGTTACTTATCCATGTCAATGCTGGAAAAACTATTTTTATTTAATCCATTTTTTATTCAATAATCAATCACACAAAGCACTTCGTTTCATCAAATATTCATTCATGATATCTCTATTACCTCTTCCGTTTCAGAAAAACGACATAAATTTCAGTCGTTGTAAGTATTTTAATGAAACGAACACGAATATTTTTCCATTGTTAATTGTTTTTCTCATGTTAATGCTGGGCACAAAAACATTTTTTTTTTGTATTTTTGATTATTACAAATTTAAATGATTTCAATATTTTTATATAAGAAAAAAAAAATTGAAATTGTAATCCACTTTATGAACAGACAATTTACAAAAAAAAAAAGAATTTTATTCACTCAGTGTGATGTGAATATCAGCTGAATAACTAACACACTGTCGCATAATAATTATTTTTGTTGTTTGACTTGAAGTCAACCATAGTCTGGTGACGATACGTCTTTCGAGATAAAAGCCTCGCATGTATTTCATGCATTCAAAATAAAAATATATTGAGGTTAATATTGTTGTAGTTGTAACACAGAGCAGAGATAGCAGTCCGATAGAGAGGAAAAAATTAATTAAGTAACCACACAATATTAAACCTTATTAAATGTGCCGGAGAAAATAAGAAAAAGAATTTGGATTTTTGTGTATAATATTTAAATAGACTTTGGTCTTATCAGTATCATATTCAGCTCTACAGTTAAGTATACCATTTTCGTTTTTAAAATAGAAAACAATTTTTAGCTGGATGAAAATCTTATCTCTCCGATTTTGGAGGAGCTTAAGTTTGACGTAGTATTTTCGTTTTGCACTAGACAGTTTCAGTTAAAAAGATTATTGTTAGGACTTGAATGTGCTAAAAATATTCTTTAATTCGACACCTGTATGTAATATTCAGTAAAGTTAATATTACAAGAAGACAAAACCAAAAATTTAATTCAGATAAGCTGTTTAAAGAAATGAGCGCAGCGAGAGAAATATTAACGGCGATCTAGTGCAACGGCTGAAAAGGCCGAGGGCTCGTTTCGACAAATTATGTTGACGTTAACTTGAACAGCGGCTGCATTTGCACCTAACACGAGTATCATATTAGCAAAGGGAAATTGATAGCAAATTTCTATTGAATACGTCACCAAAACGAAGCGTTCAATCAAAAACTATTCGACAGTTAAAGTCATTGCCTCACCTACACACATAAATAAAATAATTTTTTGAGAGAAAATATACATTCTTCGATGTCACGTGCCTGTAATCTAGAAAATAAATTCATTACTTTCAAGGATGGCACTTCATGGATGTAGTTTTCGAATTAGTAATACGGTGTTTTTCCACAAATGATAAAGAGATTGATCGTTTCTTTGAAACCTCGTCAACTTTACGAGATAAAAAACGGTTAATTACTCTAGTACTCTTCTAACAAAAACTAACGATAATCCAGCGAGTATATACGTAGTATGTTTTATCCGTATTATCTTCCAAATTTGAATAATGCTAAAAATAAGGTGAGTTCGTGCCTTAAAGTGACTGCTAAAAATTGGTTGTGCAAATGGTTTGATTGATGATAATCTTAAAATTGAAACTAACATAACGAATTCTCGGCTCTATTTCTCTAACTTTGATTAAACGACGACGTCTAAAATTATATTATAAAAGAAAGTGCGCAAACGGAAGTGATAAAAAGAATTTATCACCTATAACTAACATCGTTCCTACCATTGATACAGGAGCTTTGAACCATTGATCTTTGTTAAGCTATAGGAAACGTTGAATATATCGTGGTACCTGTTTTTAAAAGATAATAGATTGTGCATACGAACGGTATTTCTTGTAATGTGAGAGACATAATACTCATAAATGGGATTGGCTTGATATAAAAGCAAGTGGGTGTCTTATAAGTTACGTAACAAAAGAATTCGTTAAGCCTCGAAACAGCTACTTATATGTATCAGACAAATTGTTTTTCTCTGTACGAATGACGCGCAAAACAGCAATAAAATGGCCGTAAATACCCGGTTGCACAGCTTTAACTTTTAAAGAAATTACTGTTATCAATCACACATTTATCATGTTTGCTTAAAGATAAAGTAGCAGAAATATACAAAAGATAAAACTGATTTTGTTTTTCATTTTAAATTTCTTGGACAACATTATTCAACGAGAGTATTATAAGTATTAAAACAGTGCAGTATTTCGATTCACATTCAAAATATCACCTAACTAACAAAATTTGAACAAAACAAACTTCCAATATTTGGAAATATATATTCACATACACAGGCTCGGACGTCAATGATGACGTCGTCGTAATTATAGAATTGAAACAAGTTTGCTCATAATTTTTTATTGAAATTATACACATTCGAATATTTGAAGCGAATGCGTGTTTTTCATGGATATAACCTATTCCAAATGGTATACATATTGCTATGTTGATGGGCAGCACGAATAATAAAATATCATTTTACAATTTTACGTAAAATACAATTATTTATCTCTCTGATTGTTAGATAATAAAATGAAATTATCTCCAGGCAGTTGTAAATTAAGTGACCAATGCCCACCAGTAATGCTACTTTTCTAATGGAAATTAGGATCATTGTTGTAACTAAGTCTTGGAATATATCGATAAAAATTCACTTTGTGGACAATTATTGACTTTCGATTGTATGACAAAATATATGCTACGCACATGTCGAGTAGACGCAAAGAGGTATCCCTAGTTCAACAACCATTCCAACGATTATTTGGATTACTTTCAGGAGTTGATAAAATTCCTTAAAGAACTGTTCGATCTGAATAAGACATTCAACGTCTCTATATTTTCTGAGATAAATCGAGTGGTGCCGCACTTCTTGGCCTAAATTGGATTAGGCCCCAGCTAGGATGTTAGCTTCAATTTAGTTTATTTAGTTCAATTACTATCATATGAAATAGACCCATTTATTCCGATTTAGTATGTTCAGTCCAAGAAGTGCGGCAACTCTCAATCCTGATCCCAGAAAACTTGGAATTATTTTTTAATGACATTTCATAGAGGAAAACTAGTAAAGGGACCTAAGGACTTAAAATCCTCCAATTCGGGAACTGGATACTCAGCTCGGAACAGCTCGGAACAAGGATAAGTTCAGATCAAGCAAAACTAACTCAACCAACCAGAGATCCGGACAATAGTTCGAATGTAGTCGATGTCATTGTCTATCTGTTGTTCATTACGGAGCTACAAAAAGGAACGTATTCCAGATCGGAATAATAATTTCAGGTCCAGCCAGACAGTGTGACAATCTGAAGTTGCCCTGTTTCAATATTTAATTCAATGTAACATTGTCATGTGCAACGGAACAACACTTCTACCTTGTACACCAAGCCGAAAGAATATGTGGAATGTTATCTAACGCTCAGATAACATATTGGAACAACGAATGTTCAGGTCAGCATTGCAAACGCTGACGAACAACAAATCTTTTCATTTTAAATTTAGCTTTTAGATATTCATCATCAACTGATAACACCATTAACCGATTAGCTCAATAACAATATCGAGTATTGCGCATTCTAAATTTAGCAGCATATCAGTAAGATAAAATGAAAGTGTACTTATGAACATACTCTGCATTTAGGTCGATTTAAAATTTAAAAAATCTCATGTAAAATTCCAATTATATGAAACAGGAACACAATCCTGTTATACTAGCCTAGAGACGGCAAGATTTGTGAATTAAGACCGCATCTGGCTAAAAAACAGTTTCATATTTTGGACCGCTTTCATGAGGAAATATGTTTTAATTGGATCGATTATACGCTTAAAAAAGACAAAAAGAGCCGACTCAAGCTCCTACAAGCAAACTACAAAAATGAAAGTCCTTAACTTTTACCTACAAAAGATGCAACAAACGGTAGGCGGTTACGTCAGTACATAGACGACAATTATCAAGTTTTTTGAATAGTTCAAAAAATCACAAAGTCGAAATTATTTTAACGGTAAGCCTATACAGTGTTAAAAGAGCGTAAAAGCAGGCGAAAAAACATTTGATTTAACTGATCTCGATGGGTGATATGTCAAAATTTCTACGCCCTTTTAACACTGTATTTTGTGAAACAAGGTTGGAGCAATGTAAGGTGAGGCGGAGATCCGAGAAAAAGAGAATGCACTAATGAGTTGAAGCCGTCAGGGAAAATGCGAATGCTTTGAAACATACATATGTTAAGTGTTACATTGTCATGATTATTCTAGGCAAATTTCGACTTTGTGATTTTTGAACTATTCAAAAAACTTGATAATTGTCGTCACTGAAAAAAATATCGATAATCGATTCTAAAGGAATAATCGATATTTTATCAATCGAATGAATTATCCAAGGCATCTTTTCTTCCGAAAAAAAATTAACTTTCTTCTACTATGAACCTATTGAATTAGTATAATTGCTTGTCATTGGCTAATGTTCTTCAAAATTTTCTTTTCTTATCATTATAAAAAAAATTATTTAAAAAAAGTTTAAAAACACTAGAATCATAGCACTGCTTCTCTAGAAGCAGAGCTGTGCTCGAATATATGTCGATTGACGTCACAACAATTTCCGAAAAGATTTTCTTGCTCTCAATTTACTTCGAATAATGACGTCATTAATTTCTCTACGAAAGTTTTTCAGGGACGGGGTTTTCATTTTAATTTTATGCTAATAATTTCTCTTCTGCTCACTTATTTGATTTGACTTAGTACATGGACACGTTGAAAAACTGTTTGTGACAACCCTTTTGGCATTACACACTCATGCATTCGAAACTGTATAAAAAAATCACAAAATCAATCTTAAAAGAAAAGACAAGTTGAATGAGCCAAATGCATCAACACAAATAGTGGCGTAGGTTATGTAAAAATTAAAAAAAAAATGAAAATATCAGGAAACATTTTTGTCTGACTGGTTATAGAATCGGCGTAGAATGAAGTACTTATTCCATAAAGGCATAATAGTTTCAGCATTTCAATTTTTTCATGGTATATGCAGAAACATCATTGACGTTGAGTCGATTTGTTTCGTGTTTTTATTGCTATACTTTTACATTCTTACACGAGTTTCTAAAAAGAGAGCCGAAAAACTATCGGATGAATTTTCATTCAAAGTCCAACATGTGTAAGGTAATATATTACGGATTGCATAAATTCATTATAGTATTATGGTATATAGTCGACTTGGAACTGTAGAAATGATTTATAAGTCATAGTCTGACACATGGAAAGAAGAAGACGTATATTAGCTAATTCGTAGGTCGATGTTTGTAATGTTTATTGTCAAGTTATTGCAACAAAAAAGCCACAGAACTTGAAGCGAAAAAAAAACTGACGAATCACAAATGTGATTGTTGTGCAGACACAACCGGTACGTCACCATAAATGTGTAAGAATACAGAACGAAAAAATGGAAAGGTTAGACATATGTGGAATATGAGATTGAGTATACGATGCGACTGGTGGAAATTTCCGGTTATTTTGATTTAGGAAATAAGTACAAGAATGATCGTTGATTTGAAATAATTTTTGTTTTAATTAGTCAAAGAAATATTAAAGCGAAATATGGAAACTGTCATTACGGTTTATTGTTCAATTTTACCAACGTTACGTTGGCGTCCAATTATCTAATTAATTTAATTTATGAACGAGGCAGTACATGTGCCATACGATGATAATATTGCACATTTTTATCATGCTCAAGTGTAAATCAATCGAATTTTTTGATTTTATGGCTCGATGGCTATTAATATGTATTTTTCAAATAGCGAGAGGAACTTAAATTAAGAACGTTAAATGACGAACAGTGAGAGGGCAATAAAATTTCAGCATGAATTTGCTTCAGCTGTTTTTCAAGTGACTTACAAAATACGTCGTTATACGGTTTTACCACCACCACGCTCGTGCATGTAGCAGCTTCAACCGTATAAACAGTTTTAATTGTATGTGTGGATCAGCTGGAAAACAGCTGAAGCAAATTCATTCTGAAGTTTCACTGCGTCTGACTGTAGACTGTTAAACCGTTATTTTGTTGCTGATATTTTACAACCATTACAATTAGGATGGCTGACAGGCTTACGAAATCTTTTTCCATCAATAAGTACTTCTGAGAAGATACCCTTCCCACAACTTTTTATGTACGATTTATAACGATCATATTGAACAATGAGACATTATAGTTTAAAGTCGCCATAACCATAACCGCCAATAAACAAAGGTAAATTTTAAATAAATGAGACATGCAACGAAGTGGTGAAGTCAGGCCCTGTGATTAAGTCCACATTAAACAAGCAATAAAAATGTCCATTACAAGCCGTTTTCTAATTGCCAAGATAATTGTCTGTTAAGCCTATCCCAAGTCATGTACCGAAAGTCAAAAGAAATATACTGCTTTTCAAATAAATCAGTAAAACTTCTATTGTTTAGCAATAAAAACTAAACTTGACACTTATTTACGCCTGTAAATGTTTATTTTATAATGAAGACAAGAAAAAGAAGCTCTTGGGAAATATTTACTCAACGGTATAAACAAACAGCTAAACAGCACTCAAACGAAATACCTGAGATATGAAGTGATACGGATTATTAGATTCGTAGTATTGAACGAGAAGTAAAAACGTTTTCATTTACAGAAAACTATAATTATAAAACCGAATAAATTTTATTTATAGAAACTCATTTATTGAGCTACACATTAGACATCTCTCTTAATATTAGACGCATTCAACTTTACACTCAAAACTGACACATTTAAACGTGGGAAAAGCATAAAGGATTAAGAAAGTAAATTGTAATTTCTAGGAAATGACCTTGCAACCAGATTCCACATATACCTCCTCAACACCATGATAATTGGGTCGAAAGGAAATGACAAACTGAAGAGGGAAACATATCGGAATATATGGGGGTGTACTTTGCCAAAACAATTGCATACGAAAGGTGTAGCTTTGAATGAAGTCATGTTTCACACCAATTCCAACCGATTTCATGGAATATTACAGAATACATACATATATGTACATCAACTTTTACAAGGGACAAACGTCATAGGTCTTGTTCAATCTGGCTTTTAATGAACTATTTTTGGATGATTTTTTCAAAATTGATTTTTTAGTAGAAATTTAATTTAGTGAGATCAAAAAAATTGTCGTTGTTCACTTACCTTAAGTCACCAAGTATTTATTCCACTTCAATGAATCTATGCACGATTTTGCACAGATAAAAACTTAGTTACATTGCTTGAATTTTCCTCGAAAAAGAAATTTCACTATCTGTCAAAAAGCTATTGAAGGCACTGCAGGGGTTAAGAATAGTTTTCATTCGTTAAAATTCGTTCAAATGGTAGTGCTGCCAGCTTTACATGGAGTGTTTGATTTGTATTTGTTTATCACTTTGTAGAACACACCAATCTCATAAAATGGTAAAGTGCATGTGGTATGAAAAGTAACGGGAGAGTACCTACCCCAGAGACTGCAAATTTGTCAAAATAAAGTTAATCTTGTCACCTACACATACAAAATGAACTTGCTTCAGCTGTTTTTCAGACAATACAATCAAAACTGTTTAAATACTTGCTTTTACGGTTGTAGTACACGCGCGTGGTAGTGGTAAAACCGTAAAGACGTATAAACAGCTTTGAATGTTTGTGTGGATCAGCTGAAATAAACTAAAACATATTCATACTGAAAATTCACTGACCATATAGACATTTTAGGTTTTGACTCTATTCAATAAACTTCACACGAAAACTTGGACTTTCCAACTATTTGTCCATCGTTACATGATCAATGAGTATTTTTGAATTATTGAAATTGACCTTAAGAAAGCCGACTACCAGAGCGCCATCTACCGCACAAAGTATGAAAACACTCAGATTTGGATGAAAAAAATTGCAGGCAGTCATTTTATTAGATATAGATCTGTTCTAAGTACAGGTGGAAAGTGCATTTTTCTGTCAAACGTCATTCACAGAGCCATAACCTGAAAGCTTTTCCATACATTTTGCCAACATTTTGTTTGGTTATGTTGTCTGACGTTTGACATTTTGATGTTGTACTTGGAACATACCCTATTGAAGTCATTTTATTGAATATTTCCTGATTTTTTGCTGTACAAATCAAGATCTTCAGTTCTCGAGTACTTTTAGTTTGTTCAACATGGAAAAACACGCCAAACATATTTCGACCGATTTTGACAGTCGAGTTAACATACTTCAGGCTATATCCAATGAACGTCACCACAAGGTATGGTCGAATGTCAAACTTTGTATGTAGCGGAGGACATAGCGATTTCATATAAACAAACTCACCTCTCATGGGAGGTGAGTTTGTTTATATGAAATCACTATGTCCTCCGGTTTGTATGAACAGACCATACCTGGTTTATACTTTCATTTGTTATATCAAAAATTTTTTTTTTTTGATTTCATTCGAGCCATAAATTCAAATTATTCGAAACGTGCAAGTGTTGTCAGTTGCAAAAAAACACAACGAATTCGTTTGTGACTGACTTCGCTACAATTGAATGAAATGTCAAAGCAAGTAAATATGTAAAATTTTCTCTGTGTGAAATTTCTTTCCAAAATATTCTAAATAATGTCCGTGATCCAATTAAGCTTAAAATTAAACGAATAATTTCGTTGCAACATAACCGAATGTGTTAACAAATTAAATTACCGTGAAATTAGTGTGATCTCATTGGAAAAGCAGCTAGACACACGGATTTTGTTAAATCATCCCATCATCATGTCGAATGACTCTGATATGGATTATTCTTCCGAGGACAATGAATGCGAATACGATTATTACAATACAGGTATTTATAAAATGACAACCGAAAATATGTTCCATTGCCCGACTGAATGAATTTCTCGCTTGATAAGCTAATCTTGGAACGATATTCGTTATTCTATTTGTCATTGATTCTTCGCATTTTTGTATCTTTTCAAGGTTTTCATTTAGCGTGAGTGACATTGATCTTTCTGTATAGTAATATTGTCAATCGAAACCATTCAAATTCAGCATTTTAGTGCAATTCGATATTTAATTACGCAGTCGATTACATACAGTGTTTGTTTGGTCTTAGACAATTTTGAGCTTATTTTGAATGTGATGACGTGAAAAGTTACTGGTTTTACCTTCTTCACCAGAAATTTATTTTCGGTTCAGAAAAGATATGTTAACGATTACAATAACTTAGAAGTTTAAACTTGCTTTATTTACTTATTTAAAACCAAAAGCTAGACAGAAAAACAAGTGAGAGATTTTATCATAGAGGTAGACTACCTAGAGATTTTATATCAAACATTTGGAGATCACTTTACACAAATGAAGTAGCAGATTTTACGATTTTGTTGCGAAATTTTGTTTCTGAGGTTGATAATTATAAACTAAGTTAAATTTATGTTCCTGAAAGTTTATGACATGATCCACATCTAAAAGGTATAACCTGATGTATTAGTATGAACATTTCACGTAAACTTGACCTGATTGGTTTGATAGAAATTAGGTGCACTAGTTCAGGTCGGGCAGATATTTTTTACATTTTTTGAGTTCATCTTCTATTTCATACTGAGCTTTGACCTATTCTGATGATCTGTCTGGTTACTCGTTATCAACCCTTGTCAACCTTTCAGAATCATCTTTTATTAACAATGACGACAAAAGGAAGCAATGAGGTCTAGTCTGTTGCTTTCTTATATAGTTAAAAGTAAGGTAAAACAAATGAAGCAAGACATTTTGTGTCAAACAATAGGCGATAATTCAATTAAATGAAGCAGGAGATCTAATGATTATATGACAATTCCGTTTCTGAAAGGTTCACAGTTCATAGCCAGCTATCCGTTTCTATAAAATTCGTTGCCTCAATCTGTATTGTTTTGTGCATGGAAAATAACCACTGAATACAACGTTATCGCATTTTCAAATTGCATCTTTCTCTTATGTCGGTTTCATTTCAATTTTTCCTTATCGGAAAATTACCTAAATCTAAACCACATTCACTTACAGCATTTAAAAATAGATGTCGCGATGTTATTAAACGTTTTTGTATATTATGCTATGATCCAGGGCCTATTTTTGGAAAATTAATTTGCTAAACTTTTCCAAAATTTCCTAAGATTTCCCAAAATTTTCTAAATTTTTTATTAGCAAATTTTAGTAAATTTTGGGAATTCTTAGGAAATTTTGGAAAATTTTAGCAAAATCATTTTCCAAAAATAGGCCATGCTATGATCTATGTTCTATGTATCTATGTATCGAACACTCGGGAACCACAAGGTCTATCTCGCCGAGACGGTAAACGTCCAGACGGTTTGGCCAGCTACCCCTGGAGCCACGGAAGATCGTTAATCTGGGACGTCACAGTGGTTGACACTGTAGCTCCATCGTACATCAATCTAACATCCAACAAAAGTGGGGCTGCAGCTGATCATGCAGAACGCGACAAACACAACCATTACATTGACTTGAAGCGTCGTTACCATTTCACGCCCGTGGCATTCGAATCGTTTGGGTCTATCGGACCGGAAACTGAATTGTTCTTGTCAAATTTGGGAAAACTTATGAAACGCAAAACCGGCGATCCGCGAAGTCTGGATTTTTTGCTCCAACGGATTTCAATTGCCATCCAGAGGGGCAATGCAGTGAGCATCCGTAATACCTTCTGTGATAATAGTGATGCTAACGTATTCTTGTGATAATTTCAAAAATTCTTCTATTTATGTAATTTAATTGTATAACAAAGTCAAATGAATAAAAAATGCAAATTTAAAAAAAAAATGTATCGTTGATGCTAATGGAAAGAATTTACCTAAGAACTTAAAAACTCTTTGACGATTAGTTGAATTATATTGGTTTACTGATTCCAGGCGTTGCAGATGTTGATATCGAACAAATCGATCCGAAAAAGACAGACCCCGAGTATTTAGAGTTTCAATGCTTGACCGTCGAAGAAGTGGAGAAATTACTCAATGAAACTGTGGAACATTTAAGCAATACGATCCATTTGACTCCATCACTGGCGAAAGTGCTACTACTGGAACATGAATGGCAAGCCAATGAAATCGTCGAAAAATATAATCGTAATCCTAATGGTTTGTTGGTGAGTGTTCAGTAATTTAAATTACATTTTTCCGATGCCCATCATACGATGAACATAGAATTTCAAGTCACAAAATGTTTACTTATTCAATCACAGATACGTTCGAGAATTAAACCACAGAACGTTCCTGCTAAAAAGCCAGTTCCAAATGAGTGTTCATCGTCCACCAGCCAACAGTCTTCTTCTCAACAAACCTGCACAGTGTGCGCATCAAATCATTCGACTCAAAACTACTTCAATCTATCGTGCGGTCACTCGTTTTGCAAGGATTGTTGGGCAACGTTCTTCGAAACTCAGATAAATCAGGGTACGCAAATCGAAACTTCGCATCAGCTTCCGAGTGCAGATTTTGAATTTAAAATTTTGTTGTTAGGAATCTCAACTGCAATCGGGTGCATGGCATCAAAATGTAATGTGCGGGTTCCAGAAGAGTTGGTGCTGAGTTTGTTGACAAAACCAACTATTCGCGACAAGTACCAACAATTTACGTTTTTGGACTATGTGAAGTCACACCCGGAGGTATGTTGCTCTCGTAATTGATTTTGTTTGCCCTATTTAACACTTTCGTATTGAACGTATTTCCAGCTGAGATTTTGTCCAGGCCCAAACTGTCAAGTACGTGGATTCATGACAATATTTCATGTTAATTCGGGCCTTTTGCGTTCAAAACTAATTTTCTTTCAGATCATCATTCGAAGTTCATCCATAACACCCAAGAAGGCAATTTGCAATTTCTGTGGTTCCTCATTTTGCTTCAAATGCGGTACCGACTATCACGCACCCACCGATTGTCAGGTTATCAAAAAATGGTTAACAAAATGCGCCGACGACAGTGAAACTGCCAACTATATTAGTGCACACACAAAAGACTGTCCCAAATGTAACATATGCATCGAAAAGAATGGCGGCTGCAATCACATGCAATGTTTCAGCTGTCGCCATGACTTTTGTTGGATGTGTTTGGGCGATTGGAAAACGCACGGTTCCGAATACTATGAATGCTCGCGCTACAAAGAATATCCGAATATTGCTCATGAATCGGCGCATGCACAGGCTAGAGAAGCGTTGAAAAAGTATTTGCATTATTATGAGCGCTGGGAGAACCATTCCAAATCGCTGCAATTGGAACAGGAAACATTAGACACGCTTAAATCGCGCATCAATACAAAAGTGATGAAAGGGCTGGGAACGTGGATCGACTGGCAGCATTTGTTTAACGCGGCAACGTTACTGGCACGATGTCGATACACATTGCAATACACCTATCCGTATGCGTATTTTATGGAGGCTGGATCACGGAAGGATTTATTTGAATACCAACAGGTGAGCGTTTGGAGAATTTGTCGTGATGTCTTGAGTTTGACATGTATTGACCGCTTCAATTTCAGGCTCAATTGGAAGCGGAAATAGAAAATCTTTCATGGAAAATCGAAAGGGCTGAGACCACCGACCGAGGCGATCTAGAGAATCAAATGGACGTGGCCGAGAAACGTCGAATTACCTTGTTGAGAGACTTTTTTCCGCGTAGTGCATAATGAATGTTTAATTTGTATCACAAATTTATTCGTTTTAGTTGCCGTATTTTCTTTGGTCTTTTCTTTTTGCTTTATTGCGCTGCCGTTTTTTTATAGTTGTAGTTATTCTCCGTGTAGATTAAAAAAAAATATTTTTCCAGCGCGCAATATTCAGCCAGCATTCTAACCGATGAATCAGTATCACAACGATTGTGCTGAATTGTTTGCTGACGAGGCAATTTGAAGAGAAAAATAAATGAATTCCATTCTTAAAATACCAATTTCGTGTGTATGTTTAGGATTTTCATTGAACGAATGTATTATTAGTGCGGGAGTGTGCTGTATTTAAAGTCTAATTTCGAATAAAATCAGTAGAATGAGTTTTTTTTTAAGTTACGTGGTTTCATTTGCAAGAAAACCGGTAATCACCTGGGTACAGATAGAAACGACAAAAAAAAGAGCCGACCTCCGGCAAACATGGTCTGATACAGCAAAATGCATGGTAAAACGAATCCCTTACAAATCCTCTAACAAACATTTAACTTAAGACATTTTCTTTATTAAAAGCGAAAAAAAGGCTGCAAAGTAACCAGTAAAAACCAGTAAAAAAACGATCTTTTCAAAAAACAAATATTTACAATAAATAAAAATCATTAATTCTATTACGTTCCAAGGTCCCTAAAATGCAGCTAGAATTTCTTCGTTGAATCGCAATTGAAACCTTCTGCAGCAGGTAGTCCATAGAGCACGGTTCCCCAGAAGCCTTTTGCATTAATGATCCCAATTTCTTTATAAATGTCTTTGTCTCAGGACCCATGCTACCTAGTGATTCAAAAGCAATAGGTGTGAATAAATAATTATCTTTTAAACAAATGTAATAATTGTGCTTAAATCTTTCGGCATTATCAGCAATCGAACCAGCTTTTTTGGATGACTGATTAACATAAGAAGGGGCTTGGGTGTCTCTAATGGTTACATCCCACAAAATAGGTCTACCGTGACTCCATGGAATTAGAGTCATACCATCCGGTCATTTCCCGTCATCTCTAGAAATTCCCGGAGGCTGTACTAAATTCGAAAACCCTGCAGAAGAAAATGCATGAGAAAAGATTTTGTTAACTTCATCATGTCCAGGAATCCATCCTCCGCTTTTATTGCAAGATAAACCATGTAAGCCATCCTTCTTAACGTTTTTACCGCAAAGACATTTACGTTCTTCGCATAATTGACAACCTAGACGAAGACCAACAGCAATTCGTGCAGAATTGGTATCTAATATAAAGCCTAACTGACTAAACATTGGAACAAAAGAAGTAACAGATTGAATCGTCACATGGGTAACTCCAGCTAATTTCAGACTTTTCGAAATACTTTCACCGAATGAAAACCGATTTCAGTAAACTTTTTTTCCTTGAAAGCTGTTGACTAGACGCGTCGTTTAAGCCCCATATTAAGTTGGTGGCCGAAAATCTCGGGGAGATACAACCATAAAAATTTATGCTTGTTTTTAGCATTTTTTTTTTACTGAAGGCTATTGACAAGACGTGTAGTTTGACACAAATATGAGTTAATTGGCATAACATCTCGGGGAGATATGACCAAAAAGTGTTTGTTTGTATTCGACATTCCGAGATATTCTCAATAAATCTCAACTGATTTATGTAAACTTGTTTCCCTGTAGAAACGAACGCTATAATTCCACAATTGCACCAAATGACACGAAATTAAATTTTTAGAAGATTTTTCGTTCATTCTGCTTCGAAGTAAGGTGAAATCACCTCAACCCAAACGTTGCCAAAATTACATTTTTCCATTAAAAAACTGAAGATCGGTGTCACTCGAAAGCTGCAGGAGATGACTTCACGAGAAAAATAACTTTGACTTGATCAGGTTAGTTGGGTGAGAGAAGTAGGTGAAATCAGCTTCCCAGTGATAAGTGTCATCCTCGAATTTTGACTCGTCGAGGTTATCTCGAAAAATTTTGTAACCATTTTTTTAACGGTTTTGAGCCACAACAACATTTTCTGTTAGGCAACAATCACCTATTTCGAAAAAAAGTTCTGGCTATTAATGACCACCGAAAAATGTCAATTTTATAGACATCACAAATGATGGGCTACCAACCTCATATTGGGCTTAAACTGCGCATCTTGACCATAGCTTTCAGGGGAAAAAAAAGTTTACAGAAACCAGTTTGCATTTGGTGAAAATATTTCGAAAAATCACAAACGCAACTAACAGCCGACTTTTGTGATCACACAAGTCACACTTCGCAGGCTAAAAATTCCAATTCTTGTTGAAATGAAATCACTGGGTCTCCTGAAAATTAGAAAATTAATAGAACATAGCCAACACAGCTCACTTTATACCTCAGAAATGACGAAATTTGTAACGCAACTAACCCTGAAGTTACCCATATGGCGATTCGCTTGCCTTTACTGTAAAAATTTAGATTTCATCGGCGTCTATACAGGCATGGCCTCATATTTCCATAACTTTTTTTAGGAAGAAATAGTACGTTTCGTACCTAGGACTAAAAGTCTTTTTTAGCGTGTGAGAAGTTTCCAGACAGAGCCGAAGGCGAGGTCTGTAATCGAATACGCTAAAGAAGACTTTTAGTCCGTGGTATACGAATAATATTTTTCCTAAGTATGAAAAATACTTTTCATTCAGGCGGACCAAAAACGTCACTTTCTCTCTCACAGATAAAGAGCCAAAACGAAAACAGTTTTTCACTAATTTTCGTCCCAGTTGCATCTTTTGTTCAGAATGTAACTGCGCTACGCTCCGCTCTGCACGTTCACCACCCGGGTCTAAAATGCATCTTTTTGGTCCCAGTGACATAATAAACTATTATCCAGCAAAATTTAGAGAATTTTTGTTCGGTTAGGAGTTATTTTGCTTGGATTCTACAAAACAATTCCCAACTTTTTCCATAATATTACCACTTCGTTCCTCTTGCAACTTTTTCGAATGGACTAGAACCTCGATCAACGTTGTATCTACCACTGTAGGTATGCCGGTATTTTTTTCGCACACGACGTCTTGTCGACCTCGGCTTCGCCTCGGGTCGACAATCGACATCTAGTGCGAAAAAATACCTTCATACCTACCTTGATAGATAAATAACTATTTTCAATTGCGTTGATTCCAAGTTTCATCTAAATCGTTTTGTTATAATGAGCTTTTTCAACAACATTTCTCTGTTTCTTTAACCCTCAAAAGAAATCTACTTCATTTCAAAGTCTGAAACTCTGTGAAACATAAGTGACTGTGGGTGGGGCATATGTAATTGAATTAAAAAAAAAATCTTCGAAGTTAGTTTCGTTACTTGTATGTTCTAGCTGTACGATAATGTGTTGGATTTACAGCATGTTAGGAGGAATATATTTTCTCCTCTGGCGAAACTTTTGAAGCCTTTGTTGTGAAAAATATTGTGTCTAAATCGGGAAAAAGTTGGAATAGTTATTTATTACGTATCTGTGGTGGACGATATATGTTAGGCAATTTCGCGGATTGTAGTCCGAACGAAATGATGGCAACAAGCGAAAGTGCCTAAAATAAACCGCCCCCCACAAATACTTTACAACTTTTCATGCAGGCAGAGGACCTAAATTAGGAGAACATTCGGAAATTTGTGCCCAAGACATGAAAATTGCATTTTCTCGGGTGACTTGTGGCCCTCGCTACGCGAGCAACCGGAAAATAAGATATAACAAAAAGAAACCAAAGTAGAAAATTAAAAACGAAATATTTAAGGCGAATTAAGGACGAGTAAGAATTTCTAGTTAGTTTTTACTGTGCAATTGGAGACTTAGTCTAAATTCACAGTCATCCGTTTTCATTACGTTTTACCTCCGTGTACATGACAGTTGGCAATGCGTACAATAGAGAATATTGTTTGAAATTACAAGTGACACGTACACGGAGGCAAAACAGATGACTGTGAGGTCATCTTTAATACTGTAACTTGTTCTGGTTCGTAACGACGATGAAAAACCTGAACTTTCAAACCTCTTCAATTCGGCTTATCAATTATTAGTCTGGGTTCTTATATGCTGGGGAACTTATCGAAAATTTGATTTATTGTGTCAAACACTAGGTGATACTTCAATCAAATGAAGCAGCAGATCTAATGATTATATGACAATATGTCGGTCTCTTCTGAAAGGTTCATAGTCAACTATACGTTCGTTGCATTTACTCAGTTTAATCTCAATGTCTCAATCTATATTGTTTTTGTGCGTGGAAAATAACAAGGTAACTGTAGTGTGACATATTACCTTGGAAATTAACCACTGATTTCATTTAAATTTTTCTTTTAAATGTAAATCCACTAACACCTTCCTTATCGGAATGACAACAAATCATCGGAAAATTACCAAAACCAAAACAACATTCACTCACAACAACTTCATTTTAACATTGATGTAGCGATGTTCTTAAATAATTTACCCAAGAAGTTTAAAACTTTTTTACGATTAGTTGGTTTACTCATTCGAGGCGTTGCAGATGTTTGGATCAAACGAATCGATCCGAAAAAGACAGACCCCGAGTATTTAATGCTTGACCGTTGAGAAATTACTCAATGAAACTGTGAAAAATTTAAACAATACGATCCATTTGACTCCATCACTGGCGAAAATCTTTATCTGACTACCTCGTTTATATTATTAGTATTAAGTAATCGGAAATGATAATTTTTCATTGAATTGTCAGCCATTCATAGTGTCGGAAATACTATGAACAAAGGAAGTAATAGATTTATGTATTTCAAATGACATTGATTCCTAAATGGAACGAGGGACACTAGCCATTATTTTCGAATAAACAGTTCGACATTAGCCCAATTCCCGTCAACGCTGTATTAACAAAAGAGTTTTCCGAAAAATTGAACCTCAACCAGATTTCCACTTAACAAAAATACCTTTTGATGCCATCACAGTTCTCATGGCATCATAACAGAATAAAAAACTAACTCAATCAGACATTCAACCGAAATAGCATTGCCCTGCTTTTTGTCATCGATTTATGAAGTCTCCGATTTGGTGGACAGTTTGTTATCTGAACCTTACCGACAAATTGATCCAGCACTGTTGGAGGCAGAAAAAATTTGGTCCGAAAAGTTTGGTGATCTTCCCGAAAAACATCTACGAAATATTCAATCAATCTGGGAGTCAAAGGAAATAGATCACAAAATTAATTTCCTGGGTGGTTTGTTGAAACATAAAACTAATGAAGCTCGTTTCAAAGCAAACGCCGTACGTGAATCAGGTGCTTGGCTCAATGTATTACCATCTCCGCAACTTGGAACATATTTAACAAACGATGAGTTTCATGTTGCATTGTCGTTACGACTTGGTGCACCAATCGTTCAGCCTCATGTCTGTATTTGTGGAGACAAGGTCAATAAATATGGGTACCATGGTTTGTCGTGTATCAAAGCGAGTGGTACGAATTCACGTCATGCAAGTGGAAATAACATCCTACAACGAGCATTGAAATCGGGAGCAATTCCGGCTATTCTTGAACCGCCAGGATGTTCCAGACCCGATGGGAAAAAACCGGACGGATTAACACTAATACCGTGGGCGAGAGGAAAATCGTTGCTGTGGGATTTTACTTGTGGCGATACGTTTGCTCCTTCGTACTTAAATTCTTCGTCACGAAATGCTGGTTCTGTAGCAGGGAGAGCTGAGGCTAAAAAGATAGATCATTACTCTCACTTGGCAAGCCAGTTTATTTTTATCCCAGTCGCTACTGAGACATCTGGTGTTTTCGGAAAGTTGGGATTGGAATTGATAAAGAAAATCGGAAGCAAAATCACGGAATATACAAACGAAAAGCGTGCGACGTCGTATCTAATTCAACGAATTAGTATCGCTATCCAGAAGGGGAATGTAGCATCGATTTTGGGAACTATTCCGCCTTCGAAGGACTTAAGTGAAATATTCTATTTGTAAATTCAAATAATACGGAAATAAATGAAAAACTTACTTGAAAAAAACTCAAAATATTTTCTATTTGTTTTTAAACGTTTAATGTCATAAAAATAAATTAAACAATTTTATGATGGTAAGTAACTAATTGGATAAAAATATTTGCGTATGAATTATACAGATTTAACATGTACCTCTAACAACAATAGCAGATTCGTTAGATTGAGTTAGATTCCGTTATTAATCGACACATAGCCATTCTCCACCGTAGGTACCTGTCGCAATAATAACAATCGTCAGTAGTTTCTCCT
The DNA here is from genome assembly GCF_014529535.1 of Bradysia coprophila. Taxonomy (NCBI): domain Eukaryota; kingdom Metazoa; phylum Arthropoda; class Insecta; order Diptera; family Sciaridae; genus Bradysia; species Bradysia coprophila. The sequence goes on along the minus strand of NW_023503608.1, from coordinate 93,868 downwards.
TATACGCATTAGTTATCTTCTGGTAGTGTTGTTGTAGTGGCAGTCTATTGTTGGAAACAATGGAGAAAAATGAAAAAAAATTCCAAAATTGTAAACTCTCTCGTGAGTCTGGTACCTTATCCCGTTTTTCTCCAAATTTGCTCCAAAAAGTTACATTACAGCTGGTTCGTTTCCCCGTTTTTTTGTTGAAAATGGAACAAGAATCGAACGGCGGACAATATAAATGCAACGAAACGGCACTGTCACTGTGGCTAGGATTTTCAACCCGATGAAGTCCAAGTGTATCTGTTAATCCCGAAATAACATTTACAAGAAAAATCGGAAGCAATTGAATGCATGATCCAATTACCATTTATATAGCATACACCATCCGTTTCCAGTGTAGTCCTCGATATTTCTTGCAACTCTTCGCCATCATATTCCATCAATTGTTCGTCGTTCATTCCAATATCACCGATCTGTTTCTCTTCGGTATCGGTGCCATTACTGGGCCATGCATATCGAACTTCTTGCAATTCTCCTCTCAGCATTTTCATGAAACAATGGGCATCGGCATGATCATGAATAGCTGAGCCGTGGCCTTCACCCCAACACAATATCATCAGATTGAATTTTCCATTCCCGGCATCGACTAAGTTTCTTGTGTACCTGATGGAGAGATAAATATACACGACGTGTGAATAGATTGAAATGGGAACATCGTCGTCATAGAATGTTATGTTATTATGTTAACGTTGTTTTTCTGCTAAGTTCTGATAAGATCGTTCCACAAGCTCATTTCTATTCGCAAGATTATTTTGATTTTTTTTTCTTGTGTAAATAAATTGTGTTTAATAAAGCATTAGAACGTCCATCATATATTTTACTAAAACGCCAAAAGATCATGTTTAATCAATATGCTTGTTAACAGCGAAGAGTCACCTCATTCATTTTATCTCTTTATAATTTTTTTTTTCTCATGTTATTTTATAAAAAGGTTCACCTCTTAAGCTAACAGTCTGGCAGGCAGATAACATGTAAAGATGGCAATAAATTTCGTCGTTTTTATCTCTTCGGTCTTTTGAAGAAATGAGAACGAAAAAACACACCCCAAAAAATGGATTATGTTCAATGAACTCAAATCCTGGAGCGATGAACTCGTGAAACTTACTAGATAGGAACTTAAGCAAGAATAGACAGGTCAAGAGATCCTATCTGTTCTTGTGATCTAGCACCGGATACGGATGAGGATGTGTACCTTATGAATTGTCCTCTTTACACTGGCGTTGATTTTGTACCTTTGGTATAATGAACTCCGTGATGGAGAGCCATCTTTCGATGGAGAGTGCCTTAGTCCTGAACCTGAACCTGTTTTATTTTAACCTGACAGGACAAGTATACCTAAGACTGACGTCAAGTCGATATTGATTACATCCAGTTCAGGTCAAAACAGATTTCAGGTGACTCAGGTCAGGTTCAGATAAAACGTAACCTGTTTCGAGCCTTAAAATGACTTCCTATTAAAAACTGGAAGATTCCTGTATTAGAAGAAGTAAGGCTTGGCGTAGAAAACAAAGAACCTTTTTTCTGTACTTAAGGTTTATCTTCGGTAAGTTTTCCTCGGGAAAATACATCAATTTGAATTACACGGTACTCGTGTTATGTAAGCCGAGCCGAGGCCAATTTTATAAATGACTTGATAACTAATTGAAACAAGTTGAAAATTTTCGTCATTTTTTCTTTTAAATCTCTGCACAACGAAAATCTGAACAATCCCTGATCAATTGACGTAAGAATAAAAAGCGAACAAGATAACAATAACCAAAAAAATTGAACTTAAGTATCTGAAAAACAACGATGAACAAAAAATTTCATTTCATAGCTTTCGGATCTAAATAACTTATTTTGAGAGATGTCTTTTACGTCTTATATGAGTTCCTGTTATCTTCGCTTAATTGTGACTATTTTGTAACGAAAGGCGCGTCATTTTATTTTTTACAATGTTTAACCTATTTGGGACTAGCTACGTTGAATTATATTGAGATGGAAAGCATGCACGTTAGGGTGAGAGCCTAGATTCGAAGGGTCAGATAATTTGTAAGAAAATATCGAAAGTTGGGTTTCTTTATACTAAAATACCACGGCAGAGTAAAATAAACCAGGCAGGAGCGGTTCATTTTCGAAACGTCAAATAAGGGACCTAATACACTGGATGAAAATGAACTCAAATGAACACTGACATAAATTGAACAATTTTGTTCGCAAAAAATATATGGCTACTAGATTATTCAGGTCCCTAGTCAAATCAGCGCTCCTGCCTGGTTAACTTTACTCTGTCGTGAAAATACTCAAAAATGATCAGATTACTCGTATACCTGAATCTATCGAATTTGGCAAATTTTTTCCATTCCGATGGATTCGATTTGTAGCTCAACAGCAAGTGATTGACATATTCGATGTTGACCCGGTCCGAATCGAATACATTATGCAATTCGGCGATCAATTCTGATAATGTTTCCACTGATTTGAAGTGTTTTAATGGCTTGTCGATTCCAGTGAATGTTTTTGTTAACGATCGGAGGTGTTGCTCTTGTTGTTCAATAGTATTGTTGAATGCAGTGAGTGTCGACATTATCGTAGCCGTTTTCTGTTATCTGCAATTGAAAAGTTTAGTTAATTAAGCAGAACTTGCTTATAAATATTTGTGATGATTATTTGCATGCAAAGGAGTTGAATTCATTTGAAGCAACGCACTTCAAGCAAAAGTGGTACTTTAAATAGGGTACTGAAACTTGACAGTGCAAAGCGTTGTTTGAAGGGAAAACAAGAAAATTGATATTCGCCATGGGGACTCATCAATTACATTATTTTTTCATATTAGAGAAAGGACTAAGTCTTCCAGTCATTGGTTTAAAAAATCTGAAGTGGCACGCCTTAAGGACATCGGAGGCGATTTTCAATGACCTCAGAAAATAGTGAAATGTCATGCAAGTACTGACAATAAGGCCATAAGTGTAAAAATCGGGTAGTTCGAGCATTATGCTTGGAGACGTTCAACATTGTATAAAAGAGTACAATTTTCACTTTGTTAGAGGTCCATATTTTACAATTTTTGTTTGATTTTTACGAATGTAGCGATAACTTTAGAGGGTAATCTAACACACTACTCATTTTTCCACTACGTAAAATGTGAACTCGCACACAATTTTGCGTTACGAAAATTTCATATAGACAAAGTTCTTTCTCTACGCAGTGTAGCATGTCGAAAGTTTGACTCGTATCGGATCTCGGGTGGTAATTAAAAGTTTTAATTTATCATTTGAATTTGGTATTTCTTTGGAGCAGTAGTGTTTTCCCTCCATATTGTAATAGATCGGGTCAGTCCAATGAACACATTTTATCAGACACCAGAAAAATTCCACAATTTTGAACCTTCATTCATATGAGACATCCGTTCCACCATAACCTTAAATTCAACTCATTTCAGATAATTTTTCCATTAGAAACAATCTATGAAAGGGTCTCATTTTTATAATAGAAATGTCGTTATCGCTGTTTTCATCGACCCCACTTGGTTTATTCATTTCAAGTTCTGTTGGAAATCGTCGACCAAGATCCACAATGTATTGAAAGAGTGTCTCTGTATACAAGACTCTCCATACCAAACTGCGAACACATTTAGAGGAGAAGTGTTACTTATTTCCAAATAGTGTCATTTGTCGTCTTTCCCTTCGATTAACATCTAAGGAATTCGAAGGAGTCTTATTAATCCATTTTAATATTTAACGGTTTAAGAAGTTGGAGTTTTAGTGCTTTAGTCAAAGATTTCATTTTTTTTAAATTTATATTCTCTTCGGTTAGGTACTTTTTAGGTTTTTAGGATACATCGCTTTCAACTTAAGTTATACACAGAAAAATATTCGCAAAGAAAGTATCTAAGAACTTACCCTATCGAAGGTAGCTCTAACGTAGTATAATGAATTTCGAAATTATTTTCTTCTATTAAAAATTAAATCACCAACCACTCTTGTTGTGTGTTTTAAAATTCTCTGAAAAACTAAAAACTGTTCTCCTCTTATAGGAACTTTCTTTTACGACAAAAACCAACAACAACAACCAAATATTGTATGCACAACCGTAAAGACGTAAGTAATCCAACAGCAAAAAAATAACAACTAAGAAAATCTGGAACAGTATCACTCTCAAGTCAAGTTCGCACAGTAACTGAATCGTACTTTTATTGAAACTTTGGGCTCGCGATCCTCACATGTATGAGTTGAAATTTCAAAAGTTTGATAATTATTGTTGTAACTTAACATCCATTTATATAGATTTATAATACTGAAATATGAAATTGTTGTTCTTTCTATTTTCAAAATAAAGTTGTTATCATCCATTTTATACGATTTATTTACTTACTTCGCGCCACAAGTGTAGTATAGGTCGTGGTATTACGCGCAAGAATGTTGTGAAGTTTAAAATGTACGGTTTGAGGTAGCGGTAGTTATTGTAAATTATTTAATAACACATTCATTGATAATTGAACGTTCAATTATTGTTTGTATACCATGGTAAGCAAATACACTCTGTGTGTATTACACACATGATTTGCTCTTGTTTAATGGTAAATAATCGCAAGAGATATTTACCAATTTTCTTGGAAAATTACTCTTTTTCACCTGTTACGGTCACTCACTTTATATAGACGTACTTTCTTTCATAAATGGACTGGACATAGTTAATGACAAGAAGTTACACCTGCACTTCTATCGAACCTAACTTTTTAATGAGTTTTCCATTGATGGATTTGACACCACGTATCGAGCCACGTATGCATTATGGAGCGGAAAGTTTCTCATGGAAATAATTGTCAAATAAAAGGTCACATATTTAAACGACGATGACCAAAACACATCTGCATGTTATATAAAAAATTAATGAAGTACAAGATTTTCAAAAAAAATCAAAAACTAGTTCAACATGTAACCAATCTAATTATTATACCGCAATTTGTTCAGTAAGCGATAAAATGACTTAGAAACTGGTAATCACCTGTTATCGACAGGAGCGAAAAATAAGAGTCTTTGCATATTCAAACTTCAAACGAGCGAGCGTTTATCAGACGTTAAGCAAAAGGAGTAGCAGATTTAATGAATATATCTCTACACGTTTTTCTAAGAGATTAACATATAGAAACAATGCCCTTTTGGCTCCTTACGTTTAAGTTACTTCATTACGATTCCCTGGGCTAAAATCAGGTAATAAATCAGTTCCCTTCATCTATAAGCTTTAATATTAGATTAGAACGAATTATTACGGCAGAAGACTTAACAACAGAGGGAGAAAAGAGCGTGATGCCAAGCATGTGCTTTGATATTTCCGTTACATTCTGTAGCGAAAACTATTTCTTTGAAATGGTCTTTGACGTCAATATTGCATTATACATTGGATCGTGGAAATGGCGAGAAAATGCACACTAAAAATAACTGAAATTCATTTGATAAAATATTTATAAAATTTAATCGAAACGTTTCCGACCTTTTGGCGATAAGCAATAATGTGGATTGATCGGTTATTTATTTATTCAATATGACAGAAGGAACGAGATAACCACGTGGTATTGAAACTATGTTATCAGTTAGAATATGTTCACCCTAAATTTTTATTTAGCAGCTGAGAACAATTGCTGAATAGTTTTTAGCTTACTTTCATTTAAAAAGCTAATTGTGATTTTTGGCATTTGTACTCGTAAGTAAATAATTTTCTGGAAATTTTCAGAATTTTTTGAAAATTCACCATACTCCTACAATGATGATACATCACGTGGAACCATTGAAGCGTTCATTTCTTATCAGTGACTACATCACGTTTTATTTGAATATTAATTACGTAGACTCGATTCCATTAAAATGTTTTTTTTTTCTCAAAATAAGATGAAAACAAAAATATGAGGGAAAATTTTTGTTGATCTTTTTTGGCAACAATGACAACTTTTTCACAAGTTTACTCTACCGTAATTACCATAATTTTTTCATTCTACAAAAATTCATTTAAAAGAAATTTCGAGAGAATTTAATTTGCAATATAATTTACGTTGCCTCTATATGTGGACACTGGTAGATAGTTGGAGCTGATATACTCCAACTTATTGGTCTCTTATCGAATATGGTCAAATAAAGTCAAACACATTTCAGATGCCATGATCATGATCCATTATGTCATCAATAATGCAATATTAAAGATGCGAACAGGTTGACAGTTTTCAGGTCAAGTTTGAAGTAAACTGAACTTTTTATTAGCATATTGCAGTTTTGTCTTTTTCAATTGACTTAAAAAACTTACAACTTACAACTTTGCTTACAACTGGAGTATACCCTTAAACAGACGCATAAACTGTTGTAGTGATATCAAGAACGTTTGTGAGGTTAAAATTATTTTCTTTCTACAAACCTTCCGATTTCTGCCTTAATCAGTGGCAATTTTGTACAACAACATGACAAATCGAGAATAATACAATGCCAATCGAGTTACTTTTTCAAAGGACCCGAAAATCTTACATTAACATGTCGTACCTACGTCAATAAATTTCCAATGTTAGAATTATGATTAATGTCGTGGAAGAGCTAGAACCACTTAAAACACTTTAGAATATTCGGTTTTAATTAACATATTTTACACGTTGATGGTCACAAAAAAAAAAAACAAAAAAACTTTACAGGAACACTAAAGACAGGTCAACGCGTAAATTTATGATTTCTGGACTGACCATCAACGCTTCAATAAGCTGACTTTTCAAACAAAGAAAACCTTTCAAATGATGTTTGCTCATCAAAAGGCTGAATGTTATGTAATGGTGATGTTGAAAACAATGGATCGGTTTGTTCAATAAGGCTGTTCTCCACTTTCTCTATGGCCATCATTCCTTTCTTGCGATTGTAACGCGTTTTACGATATACAATGTCTACGCCATAAACTAGGTGTGTACTTTCTGTTGCCTCTGGTAAAAATGATTCGTTTCGGGGAAATATTAACCTGTTGCAGACGGCAAGCATATGACCAGTATTATTATCCATCGATCAACGTATTTTTAAGGGGGACCATATTACCCAGAGCTTGTCAATATTTTTGTCGTCATTTTCGATAACCGGCTATTCAAGCCGTATGTAAAAGGTAAGAATTTATTTCCCTGACATTTAGTGTGTAAACTGACATACGTTTGTACCGTTACATTTTACCTTGTGCTAGCAATTATTTTACTCAAATCATGAGAGCACTTGAACTGGGTCAGAAGTTCAGACAACACTTTTTTTTACATTTTTTTCCTTGTAAGTGGATTTGCATCACGCTATGGTTGTTTCGAATTTATAACCGGAAGTAAATTTTTTATTCTGAATCAATCCAATAACTTTGACCTTTCAGCAACGCACTTCAAGCATATGAGTGTTACCCTAGATAGAAATACTGTAAAAATTCGGAACAAGTACAATTGTTAACATAGCAGTATAATGTACATTTTAGCAGCACTTAGGGTGGTCAGTATGTAAAATGTACATATATGCGGAACGTAGTATTCAACAGTCTTGTAAAATAGTTCTGCGCAGTTAACACCCTCAAAATCGTGATAAATCAATCAGAGCACTAAAGATTGCACGAGCAAAATATCTTAATACTTCTAAAGTTTACCTTTTTATTGAGTTTCCAATACATTTTTATTAGGAAAGAATCAGTTCACATTTTTGGTCAATTAATTAATTTCATCGAAGACGTAGGATGCAAGTTTAGATGTAGCAAGCTCGGTTACGAAAATATTAGTTGACGTGGCTGCTATGCGATGAACCATCGCGTGTGGAGTTGGTATTAGCTTGGCGGACTCGCTCACAATTTCATTCCACAGAGAATTGAATTTAACCGTGATGAGAGCGTCAGGAATATCTTTGTTGAGTAATGACGTGGACAAAAGGTAGAGAGTATGCGTAGTCCAATAATTGACGTCAAATGCCAAATGAAGAAGTGCAGCTTTTTCACCTATGGGCGATTTAAGTCTGTAGTAAACGATGCTGTCATTTTCATCAATGAATCCAAATGTTCCAGTTCCTTGTGTGCTGTTACCAGCAAGTACAAACCACACGCCTTTCGGACCACTAATCATTCCTACTGGTGTCCTGCCAGTTGTAGACGTGACTGGTATTTGTGTAACGGATTTTGTCTTTGGATTCATCTTCATTATCATGTTAGAATTATCCTCTCCACTATATAACATTCGGTTGATTGGGTGCTGAGCAATAAATATTGGGTTCGGAAGACCTTGGTAGATTGTGTAATCGCTTGGGTTTAGGTAGTTGACGCACGTCACAGAAGCGGTTCCTTTATTAGTAGTACAAATCTCGTTACCAAATTCACCAACGTAATGCGGACCTTTTGCAGACGGAGGTAACAAAATTTCTCGTACAATTCTCGGCGGCGACTGACTATTGTTAACAGGATCGATCAAAACTACTATATTATCGGCCTCTAAAGTAACCCAGACCTTTCCGGGAAATTTGTTAGAAAGACTAAGTCCATGTACCATCGAAGTACTTTTCCCGATTCGAAAAGCTCCCATTCTCTGAATAACACCTTTTGAATCCACAACAGCTTTAATCAAAACACTTTCACTCATTTGTGAAATCAATATCAACTTGGAGTTGACAACGCATATTTCATGAGTTTGAACAGCATCGTGCAGGTCGTTCTCGAGGACGTAATCATAGCCGAAGTCACTCGAAGGTTCAACACGTTCGATTTGAACAGCTGAAAACAAGTAATTTGGTGACATCAGAAGGCAATCTTTCCTAGGTAATAAAATGAACGTAATAGTCGAAATCTAAAACGTAAAGCATTTCTTTGGAAGGATATTCTAAGTCATAAAACAATTCATCATTTTTCTTACTCGGTTTTTTTCGGCTAACCACAGCATTGCTACTCTAAAAAAGGAAATGATCGCATTTTACAAAAAAGCAAAGTAAAACGTAATGTTCTCTGACAGTTAAGATGAGACCATTGTGTTAACAAAGAAAAGATTGCAACTATCAATAAAAAAGACTTACATGTATCAATGCAACGATGGCACCTAAGATTGCTATAATATACTTCATCCTTCCCTTCAGTCTAATTACTAATTAAAAGACACATTTTCATAAATTTTTTATAAGAAAATATTGTACTTTATTTTTCGTTCAATTTTTCTTAAGTAAATATATGCTTTTCGTGTATTTAAATAAATAAAATATTTTTTTCCGTTCTGTTTGTTTTGTTAAGTACTCCCAATTGATCAAACAATTATACTCTTGTTACAGGTCTCATTATGGCGCTTCCCGGTGCATACGTCCGTACCAAAATAAAGTTGTGTGAAATTCGAAGAAGTGAATGAAAAGTCTTGTTCTTGAAGTATCAAAGATCCGAAAAGGAACCTACAAAACCAAATAAATTCTTTTACATGACTAGGGATAAAAAGATGAAAAGTAGAGTTTTTGTGTGAATTTTGTTGATCCGAGGTTTTTTATATTTTTTTTTTCTTGTAAGTGGACTTCACCCTTTGCTTGTTTTGAATTTATGAACGGAAGTAAATTTTTTATTCTGAATCAATTGAATAACTTTAACCTTTTAGCAACGCACTTCAAGCATGAGTGTTTCCCTTAATAGAGTACTAAAATGGGACAGTGTATCACACAAATTTTTTGCACTGTAAGATTTTAATTTTTTTTTCATACAAAGCAGTTTGGAAGGTGTAACTTGAAGCACTTTTGCTTGAAGTGCGTTGCTTTTAGGGAAGTATGCCAAAATGTTTGATATACAGATTAGTTATCCGGTCATGTATCTGGTAAAATTATAATCAGTTCAATATTAGTTTTAATTGCCAAGATTGCTACTCACACGAAATGTGAAGATTTCAACCTTTTGAAATTTTGAGAACTGTTAACGTTAGTAAACAGATAAAAATATGGAATTACAATTTTTAGCTCCGAGGGGATTACTTTCAAAAAGTAATTCTTTCGGGATTAGATTTATCTTCGCTAGAAATTTAAAAAATGTAATTCCTTCAGGGATTAAAAGTAGGACTGGGGATTGAACGACGATACTGCTGCTCAGAATTTTCAGTCTATAATTTGATTGTCTTGAAATCACACTTTTGTGTTTTTTTTTAAGTTGGACATTTTATTTGGTTCATCTGTTTACGAACAATACACGGTTATGTTAGAAAAATTAATTGAATTGAAACGGATATTAATTTGGCCTTAAAATGTTTCAAAGGGACTACCGATGCTTTATTCTGCCTTGCGATATCGGGCTAAAAATAAAAATTTTAAGTCGGTTTTTAGAGATACTGCCAATTTGAATAAATCATCAAATCAATGTAGACATTACAAAGATAGTACAGATATAGAAATTGCAGGAAGGCCACTTTGAGCTGTGAAATATTCCACATTACTATGGGAAAACAGACATGTTTGAATTTAAATGGTAACATACTTTATAAAAAAATGCTAAGAAAACTACAGAAGAAAATAAAAATGAAAATCATGAAAAAATAGTGTGGTTTGAATCGACGATCTTGCTATCTGGCAATGTGCATTTTAATCCCATGAGGAATTAGTTTCTTTGAAACAACGGTTCACAATAAGCCATGTTGGGATTAAGAAGAAATTGCAGCGGTGCGGTGGTATGATCGTAGACTGAAATGCAGGAGGGCCCGGGTTCAAATTAATAAAAACATTTCTCATTCCAGATTCACAAAAAAGGTTCTTCTCATATCAGACGTTTAGATAAAAATTATAACATAACCATATCCTAAAATAAAGTTTTTTTTATTTTTATTTCTTAAGTAAAAGAAGAAGGGATTGGAATATTTTTTCATTGCACTACAAATAACATTTTGATCGGATTAACACGAGATTTTCATTTTCATAGTAAATAAGCGTCGAACGTCAGGGCCTAAAAGATCAAAATTTAATTCCTCTAGGGATTACTTACTTGGGGATAAGTTCAAGTAATCCCTGAGGGGATTAAATTTAAATTCTAAAAAAGATTCGGTCGCGCACTGGTAATCCCAAAATGATTTAGATCTAGGTCTATATTTTTATCTGTGTACCTTAAAATAATTTTGGTATGTTCCATTGCATGTACAGATGTTACATTTGAGTCGTGGAAGAGGTGAATTTAAGAAATGGTGCGAATTATGTAAGTTTACGAATTTAGTAGTCTTGGGCTGGCACCTTTTTTTAAATTTAAATTGTCAAATGCGAGAACTGTCTGCTGAGCGAAGGAAATTGTAATGTTGTCGATTAACAACTAGCGAAAGTCGTCATGTGAAGTTTCATGACACGGGACCAAAATTACAGAACTTTACTTTAAGAGGGAGGGAGGTAATATGTCTATTCTGCCACTAGAGAAGACCCTTTACCTCGCTCGTGCGGTAAAATCCACTGCAATACACTGAAAATAATTTGTTAGCTCGTACCACGGCTGAAGTGCTCGGATAACCTACTATTTCTCTTAATTTGGTACCTTTTATTTGCATGACACGTTGTATTACATATCTGTTTTATCTTGTTTATTCGACGGCTGAATATTGTTGTCCAGTTTGGTTGCGGAGCTCCCATGTCAGTAAAGTCGATGCTCAACTGAACGCCTGCCTTCGTACAGTCACCGGCACATTAAAATCAGCCCTGCTCCCATGGCTTCCAGTTTTAGCAAACATCACTCCGTCGAACATTCGCCGTGATAATGCTTTGGTTCAGGAATTGACGAAAATTTCGGAACACCCATGCCTTCCTGTTCACAGAGATCTGGTCGACGCCCCGTCGTTTTCGAGGCTGAAAAATAGAGATCCAATTTGGAAAGAACAGTTTTTCCACACCGCAAATTTCGCCTACGACCAGACTGAAAAGTGGCGAGAATCGTGGAGTAATGAAAATTTGCGAAACCAACACATCATTGCTGACCCAACGACTAAGGTTAAGGGCATGGATCAGCCACGACCAATTTGGTGCCGTTTAAACCGTCTCAGAACTGGTCATGGTCGCAGCGCTAGTATGCTCTTCAAGTGGAACGCGAACAGTTCACCGAATTGTGATTGCAGTGACGTACCACAGACAACAAACCACATAGTAAATGATTGCGTCTTGAGGAGCTTTAATGGCGGTCTTCAGCAAATTCATGAAGTTACCCCTGCAGCCTGCAGCGGTGCGGTGGCTTCAACTCATGGATATCGATTTATGATGGTCGAATTTTGTGTTTTTTTCTAATTTGATTGTTGGACTAAGAGATTCGCCTTTGAATCTAGTTTTTTTACTGTTAAAGTTTTTTGGTATTCATTTATGTAAACTCCATACGAAATAATAATAATAATAATATCTTATCACAACGCAAATACTAACTTGAAAAATAAATAAATAAATAAAGTCTAGTCCAAACATTAGGATTAAGAACCTATCGGACACTAAGCAATAGTTTAGTCCCCAACCAATACAACGGTTTTAGAGTTGGCATTCGCTAAAACGGATGATAAACGATGGTACCGTCACCGCCGTAGAGGCGTATACAAAATCAACATGGCAAAGTCTAGCGAGTTTCAAGGAAAATAAAAAAAACATTTTGTACCGAAAAAAGTGTTTGCATGCCGTTTTTCGTTAATGTATGATGTATGAACTATAACTATACATGTAAATATATAGTATGTATGTTATAGGTACAAGAATACTGAGTAATAAAGGGATGCTAGTGAATGTGGTTTTGTGTTGCAAATAATTATTTTTGAAAGGGAAATGATTTATTTGTTTGTTTATTGACATAACTTCAACGAGCTTTCATCCCAACTGATTGTTGATAATAGTCCTAACATGCTTGTTTTTCTTCTTCACTTATTTTGGACAAACAACATTCCTGTATAGTCCCTCAAAATAATGAAGTTACAGAACGCAGAAGATGATGGACCGTGAGGAGTGATGGAATGATAGGAACAATGCTACTGCCGCTTTAGTAATCCCAAAGGTCCTGTCAGGTCTAGTATTTTAAATACACCTTCGGCTCGCTACAGCTGCATAACTTCCTAATCGTCAAAATGAGCATTTTTGATGTTCATAATATACTTTGTTCACTTTATTTATACCTTAAGTAAATAGAAAACGGTGCCGGTCCGGTAAAGTAACACATTTTTTCTCTGCCATTTCCGACTTGCAGCCATAGATACTGATACAGTTCTGTCCTGTTGAATGCACAATTTATTTAGCAAAATAAATTTATTTAATCAATTGAGCTCTTCGTATACATAACATTATCATAGAAATTGTTTTAAAATGCGACGAGGTTCTTATGATTATTTTGATTGACATGTTGCACTAAGAATATATTTTCGTTGCCTTGAAGAAAAATCTCTATATTCAATTATAAAGTGCAATATCTCTCAGTATCAGAATAATATTTGTAGTGATAAGACAATAAACGCAATCATCCGAAGGTATTAAGTTAGTGTCAGGATGATATACTATATTTTCTTACATTTCTGCTCTGATGCGGTATACAAGCAATACAAGGGGAAACCTTATAATCTTTTGAAAACACCAAATATAGCGATGACGACGATGCTGTTTTTGTCTATGACAAAGAATTCCAATGTTTCGTCAATAAGCAATTATGAAAAATTCTGCAGAAACCTTATGTTGTTTGTTTCTTTGAGGATGGTTTACAAAAAAAAAAAAAAAACAATTTGGACAAAAAACAGTAATTTCAGATTAGCAACTGTATGTTGTACGTACATTTGGAACGTACAACAGGGGTCAGAGTACCTTGAGAGATAATAAATATTTACTCTGAAAGCTAGAAGGTCTAAATTCACTTGTTTTCGTACTTTTGCATTTCATTGAACAACAAATAGGAGAGAAAAGGAAAAGACTATCAAATTAATCTATGGAAGCCGTATGACTCTCACACAAAAATTTCGTTAGTTTCGACCGTGGAAAATGGAAAATTTTACATTACTTGAAACCTCATTTGGTTAAATATTCATTGTTTGGGTTGAAAGTGAAAGCTTTTCCGAAATCAAGCACAAAGTAGACCAGATTCGATAGATTGATATGCGTATTGCCAATTCAGAGAGAGGTAGACAGTGAGAAGAATTTTTTTAAATCTCAGGCTTGGGTGATCATGGAGAATATATTTTGCCTGAGTCCTGTCAGTTACTAAGAAGTGCGTTGAAGAACTTACCAAAGTTTTGATCTTTCTTCAATGCCGTTTTCTCAGAAATAGAAGAACTCGGAATCAATAACGTAAGTTATCCTTCTGTCTTAACACAGACCCGAATTGGCTACTCAAAGACGATTTGGGTAGCGCTTCCGGCATAAATTTAAAATAAAATTTTCTTTTCTATAGTCGTGAAGGCGTTAAGAGTTAAAAAGTGCATCTGGCTATTTGGGGCGAGGGGAAAGTGGTACAGGACCCAGAAAAGTCACTGTACAAATACACGTAAAGTCAAAGTCATTGCTTGAAAATCATCAGACTTACACGAAATCATTGCACTGCGTTTTTCGAAGTAGTTTCCCCCTCGGATTGGCCCAGTCTGAGCCTGGTTTAACAGGGCAAAAAGGCAACTTTGTTCCACGTCATAACAAATCAAGTCCAACGAACTAAACAAAATTGCTCTTCGTATCGATAAATCTATTGTTTAATAAACTCAAACTTCTACACGTGTATAATACAACTACTGCATCCGACTAAGCATCCGGTAAATTGGCAGTACCCTTCTTCAGCACAGTTTTCATTGTTTTGAATAAATTTGGAATCAAGTCTACATGCTTGTCCACACCTAAAGGAAATAAATTTGAATTTGACATGAAAATCGGATCAAGTTTTATCAATGGATAAGTTCATACATTTGATAGCACATCGTTCGAACTGGGCGGTATATTTGGTCACTTCGGATTCTGATGGTGATGGAGGCATCTGATTTTTAATATCATCATTACATTGCTGAAATGTAGAAAGGGAAAATTGTCATTCGAAAAGAAAAGGAATTTTCGGTATGAAAATTACCATAACACATCGTTGCAGGCGACCTTGAAATCCTTCCAATTCCGAGTGTACGTAGCGTTGAGCTTTGTTGAGCGGTACCGAGCATCGATCTACACATCCCTGTACAGAGTCAATACTGGATGTTTGGTCTTCACAGCATCTGGCAGCGCAGAAGTGCATATCAGCCTGGAAGTAGTGTCAACTTTGAATCGGTTCGAAGAACAGAGTCGACGGAAATAAGAGTTGACAAAATTTAACGGTTAAGCGGTTAATAAGAAGAATCTAAGGTGTAATAGATCCATCAGCCCCAAACCCCCCAAACTGATATTTCAGCCGTTAAACTTAAAGCTTCGAATTTTGATCAACCCTGCAGTTTCTCACTGCTGTTTTCGGGCATAACCTCAAACAATACTGTATAACATTGAAACTGCTTATCTACCTGCGCTTTTCGTAAGAATGATTTATCCAACTCATCAACATTTCTGGTCATCTCCTGTTCCACCCGTTGTCGTTGTTGCTCTATCGTAACACTCATTGTAATGCAGTAGATCTTGATTATTTCACAAGAAAAAAATAATTCCGGTCACTCAAAGTTTTCAGAAGACACTACACACACTGAAGCATGTGTGTACAGAGTAAAAATAGTTAAGTTGACCGGGTGAGATATTGCTGCAAACACGAAAGATAGTATCTATTAACAGAAAGTCTTTTATGTAAGGTGGCTAGTTATGTTGTATGCCTAATTGTGTTTAAAGGGCCAAAACAGAGGCCCACTTACATCGTTACAGGAATAAATTGTTAACAAATAGGGACAAATGAGATGTGGCACACACCTGATTAGGTCGTAAATTCAATAAAATGTCAACGGAAATAAATCGAAATTTAAAGTCTTTCTCTTCGTTCGCACTCTATATGTGTACCACGAAAAAAGAAAATAATACAATTGGTTTCGCTATAGATCAAGTCCAAGGTTAGTCGAAATGTCAAAAATCACCTATAGAGACCCGAAAATATGTGTGTTTTTTGACATTCTCTTCATATACGGTGTTTAAGTAGAGCTAGATGGAAAATCAACTCGGGGTCTGCTGTCATCGATAATACAAAAGAATCTGACAGCAGACCCCGAGATGGAACAATAGGTTGTCATTTCGCCATCTCTCTAACTTAAACACTCTATACTCTATAGATCAAGTCCAAGGTTATTCGAAATGTCAAAAATCATCCACAGAGAACCCTAACCTCAACATATGTGCAGTGAAAATGAGCAGGCACTTTGTTCATGTTTGAAAATAGAAACAAATGTTTGAATGGTTTTCTTGTAAAATAATGAGCAAACACTTACGCTTTGACTTGACGACTTTACGTGTTAAACACTTACGCAATACAAGAAACAATCATAATTTCACCTTTTATACATTGGAAATCTATTAAATTAAACGTTTTTGAAGATCCGGAAAAAACACAGAATTAAACGGAATCTCAAAAATTTCAATATTTTCAGTGTTCGGATTTACAGTTACTCGCACTCGGTCAATAGGTCTGTTCCAAGTGCAACATCAAAATGTCAAACGTCAAACGTAAACTGCACTTGGATCAGATCTATTGATTTGTCGCTTTCAATTTATAGATGTAGTCTTGATTTCCATAAGAAAAAAAAAACACTCCGTTTTTTCTCAGTTTTCTCTTTATAGTCTAGTCGATAACGCAAAATGTTTACAAGAGTCTTCTGCTTAAATCTCATCCAAAGAAACTCCCAAATGTGTCCTAGTAAGAAGAGAAATTTGTATTTTTGCTATAGCTTCCTGTCTCTTCTTGTTAGAATACTTTTAGAAGTATTTTTGGGTGAAATCTAAGCAGAAAACTCTTGTAAACGTTTGTACTGAAAATTGCGTTTTCGACTACACTATTAAGCAATAGGAAAGAGGAGTGGTTTAGCTGAACGGAGGCAAAACGGAGTGGTTTTTTCTAAGTGGAAAACCAGCCTTAAGGTGGCCTCGCACTTACACTGATTTGCTCTCCGTTTACACAGTTCGTTGAAGCAATAGAAAACAGATGGAGTTTTCGCTGTTGTAAAAGTCTCGTGCAGGGTTCCGGCATAACGTTATTTTTAACGTTATTTTTTGTTACGTGGACGTAACGTTACAAAAACGATTCAAATGTAACGTTATTATCATAACGAAAAATTTAATGGTACATTTGTTACAGTTACACAATCTAAAACGGTTTTTGCTAACGAAATGTTTTTCGGTACATCTCGTAACGTTACAAGAAAACGAAAATTTTTCCGGTACATCTCGTAACGTTACAAGAAAACGTAAATTTTTCCGGTACATATCGTAACGTTAAAAGAAAACGAAATTCTTTCCGTTACATTCCGTAACGTTACCATGATACGGAATATTTTTCGATAAATGAAATAACGTTAAGACAATTAACTGTTCCAATACACTATCTTGAAAATTAGAGTAAATTACAGTAATAGCCTGGTCTAAAGGGAGGTTTATACGAATATTTTCTATCGTAAATGTTTTTTTTATTGAATTTTGAAGTATAAAACGGAGCATTTATCATGAAATTTTGGTATTTTTATTGTTTACAGCTCCGGAAACCGCAACTTTTTTGACACTAATTCTTTTTTATTTCTGTAACGTTACAATCTTTCCAAAAACGATTTCGTTTCTCTTTGTAACGTTAAGCCATACCGCAAATAAATTCGTTTTACTTCGTAACGTTAAGGCATACCGGAAAAAATTTGGTTTTACTTCGTAACGTTAAGCCACACCGGAAAATATTTCGTTTCTCTTTGTAACGTTACGCTATACCGGAAAAAATTTCGTTTCTCTTTATAACGTTAAACCATACCGAAATAATTTTTCGTTACACCGATTTCGTTATGAACTGTACCGAAAAAGCAAAAGTTCTATTTCGAAACGGTACGAAGTGAAACTTTTATGATAAAGTTTTAACGTTAAGGAACCCTGGTCTCGTGAAGCTACAAATGGTAATGTAAAGCTTTTTCACCTGCTGTCAATGTTTTGTTCTAACGAAAATTCCAACGGCATCGGCTGACGTTTAGAATTGTTGCTGATGGCGCGCATTGTACCCGTTGAGGAGACATTAATGGCATTAAATGTCAAACACTTTCTTGAAATAGACCATAAGAAGAACTAAACAGGAGAAATTACAGCATTTTCAAGAAGAAGAAAATGTATTTTGAAGTGGTCAGTGGTACCGGCATTGTTGTATCAACATTTTTTACTCAAAATTTTCCATTTTAAAGCAAGAGGAAATTGAACTGGAATCAGTTGAGGAGGAGCATCCAGTTGCAACCAAATCTGAAATACATAATTACGACGAAGATGGACAAGATGCCACCAACATGCAATGCAGCGATTGTCATCGGGTAAACAGAAAAAAAAATCAAAACAATCTCGTAAGCAAAATTAACAATTTTTTTTTGTTATCGAAAGTTTTTCAAAACCAAACAAGAGTTGATTGCCCATCGATTGATATCGCATCAGTCCGAAAAGAAATATCAATGTCAGTCGTGCAATCGCGTATTTTCGTCGCAGAGCAGTCTGCACACTCATATGAAATTGCATTCTGGAGATAAGCGATTTGCGTGTGATGTTTGCCAGAAGGAGTTCACGCAGTTGACGAACCTACAACGCCATTTGTTCACCCATTCTGGTAAGTGTAAAATAAGTACGGTGTTTTGTGTCTTCCGATACAAAATGGTCACATAGAGGCCAGTGTATGGAATTAACTAACATTTGAAGTTGAGATACCTGCGCTGATAGTTCCAGTAATTCGTGAAGCCTATGCACTGACCGTCTTTCTATCGTTAAAACAATTTTTCCTAATTTTTCAGGTGAACGACCTTTCGCATGTTCGATTTGCGATAAGCGCTTTACACAAAAATCGAACGTCGACAAGCATCAACTGACTCATGCTAGTAAGTGTATTTTGTGTAAATCGCTCTCACGCAATGATCCCCCATCGGCAAATTACATTTCTTTTCCATCTTGTTTAGAAACGAAACCCTTCAAGTGTTCCACATGTGACAAAGCGTTCACTCAAAAAGTGAATTTGACCAAACACGAAATGATACACAGTGGTTTGCGTCCATTCGTGTGTGAAATTTGCTCCAAAGCGTACACCCAACTAGTCAATTTGAACAAGCACATGCAGACGCACACAAAGCCACGAGATTCGGTGTACGTTTTTTAATTTTATTATTCCTATTTGTATGTCATTTACGCACAACAACCAGGCCTATCGGAGGCTCATACATATAAATAAGTCTAGGGTTCGTCCCGCCCCACATTTAATCTGACTATTTTACCGTAATCCAAATTTTTTACAGGGCCTACCTATGCGCAAAGTGTAAACAACTATTCGATTCGGTTCTGACCTATACGTCCCATTTGGATTCCTGTCGCGGCACCAATACAAATATGGAATTTGAGTTGACTTTAGATGAAATCGAGGATAATGATCCCAACTCGAATAAAGTGAATATTTTGAATATTATCAAGAGCACCGATTCGAAAATGAACGGTGCACTTATGGATCCTTAAGTTTTATGTTTACACACGTATATGGCACAATATTATTACTCGTTATTTTGCGTATTTCCATAAGAAAATAAACAAAAATTGAAAATTAGTGCGGGGAAGTTTCGTTTGGAGAGGAAGCAGGAAGTGTTTTTGACGATTGACATTGAAGACTTTAAATGGTAGCACCGATGATTTACTCTGGCTTGTACTGAAACCGTACTGATGCCCTTGGACAACTTGAAGACGCTAAAAATACTGAGACACCGATAATTGTCTACAATATTTGAGCTCTATCTTTCAATGTTAGCAATTATTCCACCACATAACCGCCATATGCTGTTAATATCTCGTACCGAAGACATCGCTGACACTGCTGTTATGGTGCTATTGGTTGGCACTGACTAATATTTCTTTCAACTGAACCGTCATGACTATCGAAACCCAGGAACCTCAGCAAGGAAATACCCTCACGAAGACATTTAAATATATCTTAGAACGACACCGCAAAAACAGGAACATGAACTGATATGTCAGGTAAGGCCGTGTATTGTCACACCACTGCATAAGACCAATATAGAAAATTCTATTGAGGTTCAACTGTTGGTCATCGATTTTCAGTTCTTGATTACTAAACAGGACCACACCCATAACCCAATTTAATTCGGATGCTTGTCTATGTAATAAACACCGTTGCCAGTGGTGAGAGCATCCTCATACGATAAACTTTGCTAAAAAAGACATTGGTCATGAGAGTTACCTTTTTCTCGATTTTTTCTTATTATTTTGAGCCAAGTATTCAACATCATTCTAATTTATTGAGAGGATCCAGAGGATTTTAAAGTTTACCAACGATGATTAGAGTGAAGCTAAATGGCATACCGATCGCTCAAAATTTGATAGAAGAGCCAACCATAATTTCTAATGAAGACACCTTTCCGTTTCCCTGGCCCGGATTCTGGGTCTTAGCGAATAACATGAAATCGAGAAAACCAAACTAATTTTTCCAAAGTTTTCCTTTAATAATTAACGGTTATTTCTCTTAGACAGTCTAATACTCTTCTCTATTTCAAATTGTCGGACATCGGTACGATCCAAAAAGTCTTGACGATCTAAATAACCATCTCTTCCTCGGTTATGTGTTTGCAGCTGCTCATCGATTCCTTCGTTACGCTTAAACGAATCCCAATCATGTTTTGACTTATCCAACACGCTAATTTTATTCTTCTTTGTTAAGTGTCCTAATACTGATCCAATGCCACCGCCAGCCCGTTTCAAACCTCCAGTCGGCGGGCGTCGTCCAGCACCATTACTCGGTCCACTCGATTTACCGTCCGCTTTTTCGTTGGTTGTGGAAGTTGTGGTCTCTTCAATTTCCTTTGTAATTTCCACCTTCTCACCGGCAAAATCAAATATTTGGGTAACCAACTTTTTTGGCGGTTCTTTTACCGGCTCTGGCTTTATATTATTATCACGAACTGTTGTCTCCTCGACGGCTACAGCTTTTTTCTGCTCTGGCTTTTTAGTAGGCAATGGATCTGTGCCACTCAGAAAATCCGCCCAAAGTGCATCTGCTCTGGATTTATCGTCTTCTGCATCTTCAGCGACTGTTTCACTTTCGGCATTTTCGACCTTATCATCCGTCTGCTTCTTTGTTTCATTTTTCGTTTTGTTGCTCTTTTTCGATGGCTTTGTTTTACTGGAATCTTTGCCGTTTGTCTCTGCATCGTCCACATCGTCATCGGAATCGACCTCGCTTAGATTTTCAGTCTGGCGATCGTCGGGACAATAGTCTTCGTCACTTTGATCGCTGTCCGACGCATATTCATCTTCGTCCATATTGATGTTTCCGAGTTGACTGCTGAAACTAAAGAGAATTATTAACAACAGTCAGATGCCAGGTCATTTGAAAAATGTCTGCATCAGTTCCGGTAACGCTAGAAGCCAAAAATTACAGTTGAATTTACCTATTTCTTTGAAGAAAAAGCGTTGCTTTAAATGTCGCTCGATAGACGGTAGTATTTAATACGGATACATACGGATGATGAATGCTGTCGCTTTGACACTGATTACAAACACTCAGGAAATGTGATAGCCAGAGCCGCAAAATTTTCTCAGGGTTAGGGTTGCATGGGATGCTGTTTTCTAATCATAAAATGATGGACAGAACCCTTTTTTTTAGATCATTAAAGCAAACTGCAGAGTTCGCATAGATTCTCAATCTCAGTCAGGCACGTCTGCAACTATAAAAAGAATTGCAACTGGATTTAATGAATCCATGCAATATTTCTGCTCATACTTTAATATGCTGCTCATAAGAATTTCACTGTTCATGCTGCTCACATCATTCCTAGCGTTCCTAGCATTCGTAGCGTGAAAAACACTAACTGTTAAGTGTCAATGTCAAATTAATAAAAACAAAAAAAAATTGTGATTGGTTTTTGCGTTTAGTGGACAAAATATTTCCGTAATTTTCCATTAAAATTTGTTGTTAAAAACAATAATGTGATTGACTGTGATCAGCTTGTGTTGTATGTAATGGCAAAAAATATTGTTTTCAATTACAAGTTGCTGTTGTTATGTTAGACATAAATGTTTTGTGAATGGGTGATACACCAAAACAACGTCGAATGTAAGTCACTTTTTTGTTGCACATAAAGTATTCTGGTTGTCTATTTCGTCGTTTATAAGCAAAGCGGCAACAATTTAGCTTCAATCAGTGCCATGTAATCAATGACAAATGATGTAGTTGTAGCATTACATCAAGTTCAACAACATTTCGATGCAGCGACAATAAAATGATTTATTATGATTCATCTGATTCATCATTCCGTTTTTCTCTTTAAACAAACACAATATTGATAATACTTAGTTGTCATTGGAGTCTTTCATAATAATCAATTATTCTGAAATAATCTCTGCCGTCTTCCGAATCATTTTATAGTTTCCAATTAATTTCCGGAATTTCTTTGTAAAGCCCTTAAATCGCTACCGTTTGACAAATAGATAATTTTGTGATGCAATCGAATTATTCACTGAAAAGCATTGGCTGACATCCAGATGTTAAACACAATTTTAATATTTAAATTTGAACTGCGATCAATCAGTCTGCAACATTGTTTAGCACCAAAGTATTCATTCATCTTGAATTAAAAGCTATATCCGCAATACTTCTTAGTTTGGCAGTTACTGCTTCTTAGATGATTTTCTTTTCTCCACTTAGTCCAACGAACAGATCTTATCCATAGGTCTGTTATGAAGGTTTATAGACGCGTCCTATTAGAAGACAGGCCTTCTGATTGTTTCATATTTCGGTGTCCTATTTTAAATGTTAAGGAACAGAACCAAGTACATCTCAATTAAACCGACTCGTAAAACAAAGCATGAAACTTTTGGTTTTTTTACATTGTTCGTTATTAACTCCAGCATCTTTTGAAGCGTTTTGTATGAAGCGAAGTAGATACAAAAATTGGCAATAATTAATAGTCAGTTTGGGACGGCTGACTTGCTCATATAACTCACACTTCCTTCGGTCTTTACCTGCAAAAGGACTCATCTTTCACAAGTCAGAGACGAAAAGTGAAAGTTTCGTTGCTTATATTGCGAAAAATGTTGTATGCAACGCGGCGAATAATGTTTTTTTGGTATTGTGACACTAGTGACACACCTAGTTGTGAAATTTTCACCCTTAATGCCAAATGATAGAAAAGACGATGATAAGTCTGATAAACTTGATTTTTTACCTGTCGTCTTTAGAAAGTAATGATGAACTTACGTATTGACTGAAAATGGTAGTCAACACAAAATGTTCATCGTCGCTCACATACAAGTCAAATTTATTTTATGTGAGAAATTGATTATGAGAAATTGCGAAAATCACCACGTTATAAGTCATATAGTTAAGTCAAACACATAAAAGGCAAAAAAAAACGGGTTGTCCAAGTCGCATTTACTGTAAAGTACCTAAAGACATGTTCTTTTTGTCTAGCTGGTCTCAAAACTCACTTCCATAAAATTCCCGTGAAATTTATATGGAAACAGCACTCTCAAAGACTTCTAAGGGACGACAGTGTCGAGTCAGAAATCTTATCATGCATCAACACGACACGAAGGCTGATTTCATTGAAACGATGTTTTGTCACTGCTTCAACTTTACCTTGGTTCTATTTTTAGATTTCATAAAATTTTTCAGTTGAATTTGCAAACCCTGAATAAACTTTGAATGATTAGATAGAGGTGAAAAATGCGCAATTTTCATTATTCAATTCAAAATTATGTGTTTCATGCGTTATAATGGCACCAATTAGTAAATTGAGTAAATACAGAGATTCTGTCAAAGGCTATTTCAATGGATCGATTCTACCAATCCATCATTTCAATGCCCTTCAGACAGCGATGCTAGTTTTTTCTTTGAAGAACGACCTGATGAAGCATGATGTTGAAGTGAGAACGAATGGTGACATCCATGACCACTCGACGAGAGGAAGGGGTCTCCTTCATCCTTCGTTTTCCCGAACCGGCTTTGGACGGCAGGCAATAGAAGTCCGTGGTTTCTGTTTCTTTAACAGTTTACCATCGGCATTACGTGATTAAAATAGCGTGACAGCGTTCAAGCGCGCTCTGAAAAGTCATCTGCTCGGTATTTTCAAGTCATCTCTTGACTATGTCTTTAGTTGGTGCAAGTACAACTACGTCGTTTCCTGTACTTAGACGCTGTTCTGCTTTGGTTAGATATTTTTTTTTTTTGCTTTTTTTTGCTGTTTTTATATTTAAACGAATTTCTAGTTTTAATTTTAATTTGATTCATTTGATTTAGATATTGTTTTTTTCTTCTTCTTTTGTTTAACTAATTTCTTAGTTTTTTCGATATAATTGATTTAATTTTTGTTTGTTTTTTTCGTTTTATTTTTCTGTGTAATTGATTGATTTATGATGGATTTAATTTTAGTTGATTGAAAGTAGCATTTAAATGATTTAAAAGTAAACATGTACAGGCTCTGAGCCTTCAATGTTTTCAATGTAGAATGAATAAATAATAAAAAAAAATTATACTAAAACTACTTTCAGATCCAGCTATGAAAACTGTCCAATACATTCAAATCGAACGTTATTGGTGGCGTCACATCAAACCACCGTCTAGTGATGTCCAACCGATAAACACAAAACCCATATTTTGATATATACAAAAAAAAGGAAAAGAAAAACCAAACACTGAGGATCGATTAAATATTCATAAGAATCGAGGCGACGCTTAAAAACAACAAACAAATTTCAAATTTCATCGATTCAGTGCCGAGAAAGTGAATTAGCCAAACAAAACAACAAACAACAATTTGTCGGTGTGCAGCTAGCAAAAATGTCTACCAGCGTCCTGAAAACCGAATTCGATACCGTGGGCGATGTGATGGGACTACGACTTGGCCATTTGTTGATAGAATTTTCCGAGATGTGGTACCATGTCTTTTTATGGGCACTATTTTCATCCATATTCGTCCATACAATAGCAGCACTATTTGCATTCATTACGTTAAGGAAACATAAATTTGGTAGATTCTTTTCGATACTCATTCTGGTGATGGGCGTTGTGTCGCCCGTGACTAGTGGCTTTTTAAGCAGTGCAACAATTGCATTCGTCCATCGGATGTCTAGTTTACAAATGTCACCGGTTTATGCAATGGTATGGGGTGTCGGTCAAACGGTGCTGTCGGCTAGTATAGGTTTTACCAGAATATTGGCCACATTGTAGTTATTTAGTGAATTTTATGTATGGAATTCTATTTGGATATAAATATGATAAGTTTTCCGTTTGTTCTTCTGTAAAATTAATTTTCATTTTGTCATCTCTTTTGTATTTATGTACCACCAATGGAAATCGAAAGTATCTAGAGATTACATCCTCCCACACCAATAAATTATGAAATTTTGTATACAAACCAATCCGAAAAATGTTAGTTCGATTGCACGAAAGGTAAAATAATAAAAAATGAAGTGAAAATCGGTCGGATTAGAATATTATTCGATTGACTGAGCCGATTTTTCATTCTGCTAAAAATATTGTATCGCAGCACTTGTTTTGTGTCAATTAATATTTCCAAACAAAATGACTAAATCATCCACACACTTTGATTCATTTTGACATTACAATTCCGTTTATCCCAAGATTATAGCCACAACCACTGGCAGTTACTATATATTATTAAAAGAAAATTAAATTTAAAAAATTCAAAATGAAAATCCATTGTAATGTGTTCAACTATGATTAATCAATAAAATTTGATCGATAATTTTATGCTTACAACTTTTATACATAGCCTCAGTCTTGATCTTAAGAGATTGCAATCAAATATACAGTTAAACTATCCAGAATATTCATTTATGCGTCCCTAGAACGATTGATTGAAAAAATATTTTGGAACATTAAATAAGTTAATTGATAAATATGAGCAAAGTGGTTTGTCGAAGCACCTAGCACAGTAGAAGAATACTGCTTATTTCAATCAGAGTAATAAATTACGACAGTGTACCATGCAATTTATCCAATTTTGCATTTTTACACTATTACTCGATTTGACATAACTAATATCCTACCATATGCTAGATTCTTTGGGTTTGTACAATTTGAGAAATAAGGAAAATCGAAGACATTGTGTAATAGTATTACAGTAATACGGTGATTCGTGGACTAATTCTATGACTGGTGTCTGATAAAAATTATGAAAATTGTTAATTTTTGAGTGTTTTTGACTATGTTTGATTTTGAGGTTCTAGAAAGTCTAGAAATTTATTCAATTCGATTCATTTGTATAAAATAAGTCCTGGATACAAAAGTCACTTAGAGTCGTCACTAAACGGTAGCCGACAGCCGACAAATATTTCATGGCAGCCAAATAAATTATAAACAAATATCTAGGCGCTTGTTTGTCAATTTGAGATATAAATTTATTGCAAAATATTCGATTTTTCACTGCCTTCATTTTGGGTAGATTCCATTTTTCCAACTAAGTTCTTAAAAAAACGGAGTCATATCGTTGAACAATTGTGAAAGATTCTATCCCCCGTTGTTGTTATATTGTCCCTTATTATAAATTTAATCTATTACACAGCTCGATAAATCTCGATTCGTTATTCGTTAAATCTGTTACTTTATTTGTTCAGCGCCTAGTGTTTGATAAAAAGTATTTTCCATCATTTGTTGTGGATTCATTTCACCATATAAGACCATATTAACCGGTGGTCATCCTTCATTTTCGTCGTTATTGTCTGTAACAGATGAGTCCAGATGAGGTTTTCTTTTCATTCTAAAGTAGCGACACTCGCAATGGAATGTTGCGACAATGACAACAACAGTGAAAACTAGTGTGGGCCTCGGGCAAATGTCTTGCACAGCAACGTAAATGCTACAGCTAATAAGCCAATATAATGAAGCAAAAGATTCAACCTGGTAATAGTATATTACTTCCGAGGTTCCAAGTTGTGTATTTGATAAGTGGGGTGTTACAGCCCGATCCGAAGGGTGTATTCCCCACTTGTCAAATACACAACTTGGAACCTCGTTAGTACAATGCTTTACGTGATTAGGCAATGTAAATGAAAATGAAACATGCCGTAACACGTAAAAATACTTTCGACAAAAAATGTAAAAGATTTGATAAATTTATACTTCGATTACACTTTCGGTCTGTCGATCAGTTAAAATTTGGTTCTCTAGGCGTTATTTAACATTAACATTGATAAAAGCAGTTCTCTAAGTACATACATTCCGTAAACACTGCAAAGACAGGTGGTAGAATCGTGGACACCTTACTCGATTATGAAAAATAGGACGATTATAGGAGCCGTTCCTTAGTTGATCCAATTTTAAAAAATTCTAAAATGTTGTTGTACAGTATAAGGTAAAAGCAATATAAAATGATCGAGTCTGGTTCTTGACAATTGAAATTCAATTGTCAAAAACCAAAATCGATCATTTTTATTTTTGCTTTCATTTTACTTAAATTTATTACTTTTAAAGCATAAATTTTGTGTTAAGTGGTTTGTTGAAGTGGTTATTTACTACAATCACCAATTTAATAACAGGAAAAAAACCTTCTAAGTTTCACATTTGAAGAGAATATTGACAATATTGACCCGCAGCAGTATTGTTATAACCCATGCCAAATCACAAAGGATAGTAATAGAAAGTAGAGTAGCAAGGCACGGCAATGTATCATGCAATTTCATATTCTTACACAGTTTCAAAGTCATGCGATTAGAGTGAAAACTGTTCTACTTGAATTAGACAATATTCTACTACTATGCTTGGTGTTTTGTCCATGCCTACCGTTTTGTTACGATTGCTAATTATGACGTGTTATGAATCAAATTGTTTAATTTTTTAAATTCAAATTTTCTGGGAACTTTATTTTTGCGATTTATTTTAAGTTTTTGAACTTATGAGGATAAGACAGACAGAAAAATTAATCAATTACGCAATATACTTCACAAATTTAAAATTAGAGCATTAGAGCATGGGTAAAATATATTCGAGCGTTGGTTCGTTTTGGATTTACAAAAATTTATCGTCTCATTTTCCAAAAATTTCGACATACAAATTTTAAATAATCGCGAAAAGCCAGTCATATTAGCTATTAAAAACATTTTTAAAACCATTTTTATAATAACCACAAAAAATCATCATAGTTACTGGATACGCATTTGAAATGCTACACTAAATTTTGACGAGCAACGCTCGATTATTGTTACCCATCTGTTAGTTATTTACACATTTCAAAAAAAAAAAAAAAAATCTAAATGAAAATAATCAAACATAAGTTCATAGATGAAACTTACCGAGGTATTTGTAAATATATATAATTAGCATTATTGTACAGATCCACTACTATATACGGATACATTTTTTTATTATAAAAAACCATTGTATAGCTTAAATTTACTCTTTGTAAATAAATCTAAATTAAAAGAAAATATGATTTAAAGACACAAAACGTTCGTAGCCTTTTCTTTCTCTTATCCATGTTGTCCACTTACTTCATATTACAATATAACTCAGCCTATAATTTTGCAGACAGTTTTCTATTAGTTTTCTAACCCTAATGATAGTGGCCACTCTAGGGTCTTTCTCTGAGAAAAGATGGTAAAGATGGCATGAAAAATTGGAAGAATTGAAACTTAGTTAAATAAATATCTTCCGATCTGGTCGACGTGCTTTACTCAAACATGAACCATATAGGTAGTGGTCACTCCAGGCCCTAGAGTAGAGGGCCTATTCCTGATAATTCTTTTGATAATTAAAAATCCAAAATGCTGATTGGAATGACTCGTAGAATGATGTTTTATCTAGTGTTGGAGCTTAGGATATATTGAGTCAAGGTACAATAGCCAATCCTATACAGTCCAGTATTTGCAGTTCAGGCTGCTTATGTCTAATTTTTTTTTTACATCAAAATGAAAGTTGTGATCGTTCTGACTCAATACTCATTTTTACACGTCTTTTCTACTTTAGTTCAATATATAAAGTCCAGTCCTTTGTGTCAATCCGCTCGCTTTACGTTTGTCAAGTTTTTCAGTTATCATATATCATTGAGAATCAAAAGATGTGGATCAAAATTTCTTTTTCGAAAATCGACTTTTTCTGTACATTCTTTTCTTACACAAGAATCTGGACTAATAAGGCTCAGGGCTGCCTTCTCTGATAATATATCTTTGTATCAGATCGGACTATGACAAAGTGCAATTGTAATGAAGGGGCTGAGATCTGCGTAGAGCTCCATTACGAATAGTTTTTCTGCTCGTACGGTACTGATGATTCACCTCAGATTTAGTTATGGTATTGTATCCAAAATATGACGCGATAACAATGCAAATTTTAGTTAGTATTTTGATGCTTTTATTTTTGGCTTCTTTTAACACAATGAAAACACGTATTATCATGGACCAATTTAAAACTTCATTCACATATGACTGACAAATTTATGTTTATTTTTAAATACCTAACTTACGAGACAATATCTGTTTTTCTTTTTAATATTATTCAGAATAACGACACTCCAGGTTATTTTAGTCAAGAATATTGTTGCACGTCTGATTTCCATGAATAATTGTCAAAGTTAGTAAAATTTTCAGTATAAATGGAGAAATATCTTGTTCAAAGTATCATTCCCAGCCTTAACCTCCTGAAAGATGCATAAGACGCTTTTAATATTATTAATTGGCTTTATCGCTATTCAAGTAAGTGTACTACTTTAACAAAATCTGACAATTGATGCTAAATTTAAATTCTGTCCCACGAAACATAGCAAATCATGGCCAAACCATTTTTCTGGCTAGCTTTGGCTAGGGCTAATGCTGCACAAAATATGGTAGGTGTGCCGCCCTTAGGATTCACTGGAATACCGTTTTGGAATGGCGGCGACGTGACAATTCGACAGACTATCGGCCCAGGATTGATCGATCAAAACATCCACGTATCGTAAAGTGTATACTCAAAGTTGACGAAATAAAAATGGAGAGCCCGCGTAAAAGGGGACGGTTTAATATCAGTTCTTATTTCAATTTTAATCTGCCTAGAACGATAATATCTCATTTATTCCTCTAGTGTAAACTTCAACATTTGTTAAAAGAAGCCTTCCATTGCTCTTCTAACAAGTGTTTTGAAGAACAGTTAGACCTATTCGAAGGGAATTTGAAAAAAAAAATCGTAACATACAACTAAATCTCTGCATTCCACTTGCTTCAAAGCCTCTGCACTACTTGAAGCCATGTTCAAGTCCTATCAGGTCCTATTACTAGCAGAATTTTTTTTTTGTTAAAATTGGTGAACACCAAGAAAAATATACTTGGAAAAAGTTCCAAAGATCTTTTTTTTATTTTACTTATTTAGAAACCAAACTCAACGTAACAGCAGTACTGTTATCGCAGTGAGATCGAAATCTTTCTTAAAATGTTATAAACTGTTAATGCGGTAGCTCCAGTAAATATCTCTAAAGAATTCCATCGAAAAGAAATTCAATTCAACGACACAAATATACCATGAATACGGCCCTTTACACCGCGGCACGCATGTTCACTTCTAAACTTTTACAAACAGCTGACATGTAGAAGAAGAGACACTTATTTCAGTACCTGTGTAACAAAACGAACCAGCTGTATGAATTGTGAGAGACGTCGTAAGTGTGTTTGTAAACTCGTTTATGATATGGGCATAAAGTGTCAGCCACATACCATATTATAGGCGTTGAGTAATATTTCTAAATCTGGTTTTTCGTATTAAAATTGCAAATGATTCTCTTTCATTTAGCTGTCTGTTCCGTGTGAACGCTATCATATTTCAATACTCTCACATAAACTTACACACGGCGTTAATCTGTCAAAGATTGTCGAAGATCTGTACTTTACATACGTTGCACTATTTTTTTTTGCGGTTTCAACAGTTTTAAAAGTCCAGAGCCACTCTAGTGATTTTGAGCAGAGTAAAAGGAAGACTTGTGACTGAAAATGGTCGATTTAAGTGGAGCAAATGATCCCTTTCAACACGGTTTTTCAAACTCCGTATTCATTCTACCAGCAATAGTGGTCGTAGCCCTCGCAGGTATGGAAAACTTGTTCAATGATAAATTGAAAAATAATAGAAAATTTGAAGTGGTTGGAGTTTAGGTCGACGAAGGTTTTTTTCTCGTCAAAATTTGCCACATAATTGCTTATTTTGTGTACCGATTTTTTGAAAGTATACGTCTAATGTGATAAAAATGTGTGTTTGTTATACTGTGTATACATAGCATATGGAAATGATTACGTTTCGGGTCATTAATTTTATAATAATGAAGTTATTCGACGTACCCATAAATAGGTATATTTGGATGATCAGCGCCCATTAACGATAAAGTTAAATTCATTGAAATTTCGTTCGAAAGTTTTTTTTTCATTGATTAGGGAGTCATTACAAAAATGTAAATGGAAATATTTGATAGAAAATGTAAATAAACAGACGTGGACAATAACAAGTAGGTCAAAAGCCTGTTGTATATATTCCAGTTTACATAAAAATCCAATCAAATGAACCAACATTTCTTCTGGTCGTAAATTGTTATCTGAATGAGCAAACAAACTCTTCAAATTGTGAAGTGAGTTTCCACACATTCCTTTACAGTTTTGAATATTTTTTTGGGACTCTCCCGCTATTTCTAGCTTCAGGTCCCTTCAAGAGAAAATTAAAAAACGATTAATATCATTTCGTATAATAATACGAATTGTTCAAAGCAAGTTCACTAGGTAGTGGTATTTGCCTCCACGTGTTACGTTAGCAAATTATAAGAAAAATGAAATTTTAACTTTATCTATATTTATAGCTCGTGAACAGAAGCAATTCCATTGTCACGCTTCTTATAGACACGTCAATCGTACAATCGTCACCAATTTACCAAATTTTATTACGTTCCCATATGGAGTTCATGGTGCAGGATAGCTTTTCAGACGAAATTAGAAACAGAAAATCTTATCAGCCTATTGCTTCGATTATACCATACTTAGTCTCAAACAAGATAATTTGAAGTATAAAAAAATTATGTTCAAGCTTATCAAACAAAATTGCATAAGACGAAAATGTTTACAACGATATTATGGCCACGTTTCACTGTAATTTTTCCAATTAAACCAAACAATTCAATCGAATATGTTATAGGTGTAGATAGAATTGTCTGGGGTCAGCAATTTTAATTTTTGATTCAATGAATTTCTTCAGTACTTTCGATAAAATTTAGTTCGTTATAAGTAGTCTCTCAATACGGTGTTCTTCGGCATCGGGACCGCTAACAGTGAATATCAATCGGAATCGAAAGTTGTCGAAACTTTGATAAGAAAATTAACTTTAAGAATTGAAAATCGTATACAAGAAACGATAAGCGAAATGGATAACGTTGATACTGAGGAAATGCCGAAGGATTTCAAAATGCCAAAGGATTTCAAAATGCCATCGATGGACGAGTTGATGAAAATGGTCGATTCAATGAAAGGATTGTCGGAGGAACAAAGGGAAAAGCTACGCGAACAGTTCGTTAAGAAAGCTGGCTTCCAAAATCCATTCGCTGATGGTGAAAACCCATCACAGGGCCTTGATATGACTTCTGCGGCTACTGCATTCGAAATGATCACACTGGTTATTTATTTGATCATGGTGATAAGTTTTATATCCGTTTTCGGTAAGCTTTGATTTCTAGACTGGCAATATTGTCAACCTGTTTTCTTATCGTTTTCTTTTAAATGTTTCGAAGCCATTTCTGATTTGAGGTCGATAACTGACAAATTAATAAATGTTGAACGTTCGTAGAGAGAAATGTGGACGGTGGTAAATGTTCAAATTAGTGATAACGGAATTATTGTTTCGCCGTTTTCCCTGCAAGGGACTGTGGCAAATGTTCAACTGATATTGAAAGGAATGCCAGGCCAGATATTATTTTGTTATTTCTGTGTATTCAATGCTGGCTGACTGACATCACCATCAATTAGACTCATCAACATTGTTCTAAGGAATAAAAAATTCATGTCGTAGTGACTGCACCTTCACTTCTCTAGAACTCTTAAATTCTTTGTGTGACCTTAACACTTGATAAAGACTACTCATATGCAAATGTTCTGAAAGTAAATTGTACGATGAACTATCGGTTATCCCTTTCGATCCCTTTTTAGTCTTGCAACACTCTGACACCTTCGTGGCAACTGTTAATTTGCATTATTACATCAACCTCAATCAATGCGATATTGTCAAAGTACCAAGTTCGTACATCACCCATCCAATACAGAAATTTTTCCGTGCTTACTAAAATGATTACACATACGCTGCTTAGGCGTAGGATACATTTAGTCAGGAAATTCAAAGATATTTCAGTGTTATGTAAAATAGTTGAAGGCCGATTCGATATCGAAATCGAACACTAGGCGATAAGCGGAAGGTCCCCACTTTTCATATTTTGTGAGACTAGTCTAATTCATTGGCACTTCTTAGTTCATCCATTAGCTTATGAACAGTCTTTTGAGTTTCCGAACCTTTGCTCCTTGATGTGAAAGCACAAATTCAAATAAAATTCCATTGGAAGCCAACAGCCACGATACCTGTTGTTTTTTCATTAACCAGACTACGAGTTACATGTGTTTGAAATTTTTGAGGATATTTGCGTAAAACATCTTTTATACCTTGAGCTTGAGCACATGTTTTCTTCATACCAACTGTTTGTTTAAGTTAATATAATCAAGTAGATGAACAATGTATTCAACATGTAGTGGAGGTATTACTTCACAAGAAAAATCTGCAATTTCGTCAATACATTTTTCAGTCAGCTAGATACATCGGTACCAGACTCTGATACGTGCTGTTATTCAAATAATTTTTTTTTCTCTGGTCGAGCCACGTAGTTTTTTTTTGTGATAAATTTTCTTCCGATCAATCGAAAAATAAATCGGCAAATAAAATGTCGGACGCTATAACTGGTGGTCCTTCTTCTTCTATGAGTCCTGATGAAGAGGTAGCAATGAAACGGATCGCCTCGATTGAAAATCAAAAATTGATCAATAAAATCAAAGTTTTGGGAATGCAAATGGAAGGGATGGATAATAAAGAAAAAGCGAAATATTCCGGTCAATTTGGCGGATTATCGAAATCGTTAGGGAAATTACGTCGTATTTTACGTCAGAAAATGCCAAATACGTCATGGCAATGGACTATTTATGTGTCTCTGGCGCTGTTAATTGTAATTTATGGTTAGGACATGTACTATTTCACCGAACATTTTCAATTTGGTGTTGTGCGAAACATGTGTTGTAAAATCATTTCCATTTTCAGCATTCTTCGGCTACAAGCTCTATAAATCGTTGACGGAAAAAGAGCGCAAGCGAGAGGAAAAACTAAAGGCCAAGCAGAGCAAGAAAAAGAAGTGAGCTCTTATAACATGGACGCAGCCTCATTCCATTCCATTCCAGAGATGCGGCATTTTTTTTTAAATCAATGTGAAATTAATGTTTTTATATTTTCTAAATGTTGAGTAAGTTAGCCAAAAAAAAAGAATCCACACAACTTCCCTACATATATTTTTCTTTAAAATATCGATATTTTTAATAAACAAAAAACATTTCCGTAACTGAAAAACTAAAATAAATAATCTATGTAAGTTAATTGTGCTGTTTGTTCTTATACAATGGTTCTTAAGTTTTCTAAAAGAGTTCAGCTACTGTTTTGGAATATTACTTGGCACTTACTGGCCAAGGTTACCTCGACTCAGCAACACCGGTTACAGTGTCTGCACTGGCTTCGTGGGCGACGTGGGTA
Source organism: Bradysia coprophila (assembly GCF_014529535.1). Classification (NCBI taxonomy): domain Eukaryota; kingdom Metazoa; phylum Arthropoda; class Insecta; order Diptera; family Sciaridae; genus Bradysia; species Bradysia coprophila. Next base: position 58,975 of record NW_023503608.1, on the reverse strand, counting down.
CACTTAAAAAGTTCATTCATTAATGTTGAAAAAGTGGTTTCGGATGGATCGCCGACCGGGACAATGCCTAGTGTACTGGTAGTACTCGACCTCCTCTACAACCTCATGCCAAAAGCTAAACTTAATAATTTGTCTCTCAGGAAATAAAAGTCAAAAACGAAAATGTCGAACTTTCGATGTGTGTGTCACCTTTTGGACCATCGGTTTCTTTGGCAGTTTTGTAGAGTTTTTAACGCTCTACGTCCTGCTAGAACATTGTTTTCAGAAATACTCTCAACTTTCCGAGTTATGACCATTTGAAAGTTAAAGTCGTCCGGGGGGACTTCTTCCCGGGCACCTTCGGATCCATCAACCATATGCCTGGAATTAGTTTTCAATGATCTACGTTTTCCGCACACAGGCTATCGCAGCCCTTAAAATTGTAAAAATTCGATACGCCCTATTGATTAGGTTGTCTGAAATTTTCGGAACAAAAATTTAAGGTCACTGGTACTAGATCTAAGGCGGACATGAAATCAACAAGGTGATCTGAGTAATTTTCGGTGAAGGCTGAAGTTAGTCGTGATGAATAGGCATGGGCGATAATGATAATGATTATCGATAATCGTTAATTTTTGATATTTTGATAATTATCAAGATATCGATAATTCGATATTTCGGTCCGAAAATCCGATATTTATCGATATATTACAATATATCGGTATATTATCATGAATTTTCAGATAAATATCAAAATATCGATATTTTGATAATTATTGAATAATTATCGATAAATATTAAAATATCGGTAACGATATGATTAATCGATTATCGATAATTTCTTTCGATTGATACCTAGTGATGAAGTCTACTTTCGCCGGGACTTAAACCAAAACTTATTGAAGAGAAAGGTTTATCAGTAATTAAGTCCGTCGGTAAAGAAAGGACAAGAAAAAAATTAAAAATTAAACGAAAACCAATTCAACGCACAACAACAATAATTTAATGAGCCAATAAAATATCTAATTGTATCGACAAGGAATATTTAGACCTGTTCCAGCTATTGAATCTAAACACTGAAAAAATGCTCCTTTTGGCAAATTAAAACCTTGGTCTAGTTATAAATGATGGTAATAGATAGAATAAGTGGAATAAGTAGAATAATTGGAGTAACTTCTACACCTAAGTCTCAGATGGGCCGGGCGTACATCCCACGGTTATCTAAATCCTTTTGTATTTGTCTATGAATTTAAGTTCCTCTGATGGAACTAAGTTCCAGATGGAATTATTGTTTATAGCTATGATCTTACGTATATAGGACCTTAGTCTGACGTAAGCTGGAAGTTGGGCAGTTGGTGGTGGTAGAATCGTAATGGAAATTAAACAGCTTGGAATACGACGTTACCTCAGTCTTAAGAACTAAATATGTAGAAGCTAACTGCCATAATTACCATCAAAAAGCAATACGAAGTAGTTTAAAAAATCGCTAATTTCCATGCACGCTACTTATACCTTCTCTTCGACTATTTATACGTTTACCTTTGATGTAAAATCTTAACTCATCGACTTTTCGATCAATAAGAAATCAGTCAGGAAGAACGGACTTAATAGCCCTGTGCTCAAATCATTCCATAGCAATTAGCAATCAAAACGAATTTATTTATCCAAGATATAAATGGGCATAGTAGTAAAAGTTTCAACGTCAATTTGTGAAATTCCAGTTCGAGACTTTTTAGTTTGAGTCTCTTCTGGTTGTGACGCCAACTTACCCGGCAAGACGTAGACGATTTTCGGAATTTTTCTTTTATTACCGCGTTTAGCTGGAACTTCGACTGATGGTGATTTTGTTTCGACAACCTGACTATCGTCACTGATCATTGGCTCACTTTCATTAGCCGCTGTCGAATCATTGTGCTTTGACTTGTAATGATAATTAAGAGCTGCGTTCGTAGTGAATAACTTTCCGCATGTTTCGATTGAACATTGAAATCTAAAGGGTGACAATAACATTATTAGACTGGTTATACGGTGGGACAACATGATTTCACATACTCTTTGACTCCATCATGATATTTTAAGTGATTCTTCAAAACGTATGACCGTTTGAACGCACACGGACATCTTGGGCATTGAAATGGTCTAAAAATTGAAATTTGCAAGAAATTATTTTTGGTCCAAAAGTTAGTGATTTTAATGTGGCTTACCGTTCGTTAGTATGTGCCCTGGAAAATAAAAGTTTGCATCAGAAAATTGGATTTAAATCAAGAAATGAAAGTGTGAGAGTCATTATGGAACGAATTGCCAAGACTTGGTCAAAGAAATAATCGAAAATCTAGATCTATCGGTCTTAATAATGCCGATAGGAAAAGATCAAGTTGAAATCGACAGGACCGAACGGCTTTCAATTTTTGTATGAACAATACAAATTTTTGTCAATCAACGCCCGAATGGCGTTGGGGTAGCCATTTCGGCCCTGAACATCGAGAACGAAAGAAGATCAAGGTCTTCGAATCGAGAGTAGTTTGCGAAAAAGTAGGGCAGAATAAGCTATCGAAATCTACGACAATTAATCCAAAATATATTTGTTAGGAAACGTTGGTAACTGACACGCACCTAGACTTATTTAATTACAAAAGCACGAATCAGTAAAAACCAATTGCTCGTGTAAGTCGTGCGGCTAGAAGTTGTTATTACAGAAATATTCATTTAATATTGTAAACAATACAACAACTGGGGGCCACAACACCATTACTCCAGCTAAATAAAAAATATTTCATGAATTACGTTGTTAATCTGTCACATATTGATCTGTTATCGATAACGACAGCAAAAATAATGACAAGCTCTGGGTAATATGGTCCTTTATGTTGTAAATGGCATGTTAAAAAATTGAAGTACAAGATTTGAAATCAACCGATTAAAAATACTTCGATCGATGGATAATAATACTGGTCACATGATTGCCGTCTGTAACTGGTAAAAGGTCACAAAGACACTCTTTACACTTTTCCTTAAACTAAAATCGAGTTCTTTTAATGATTTCCCATTGGTTCCATAAAATAGCAACATTTCTCGTGTATTCACATTAAATTTAATTTTGAGAATGTTTTATCTTGACTAGCAGACCTCAAAATTTAAAAAAAATAAATCATCCGATGAGAAATCGACATATGAGGCGTGAGGAATAAATTTCAAAATTTCAATAATCTCACCGTTCATGCATCGCTATCATCGAACTTTTTCTTGACGAATATGGACAGTACTGGCAACGAAATGGTTTCTCTTTCGTGTGCTGTAATCACAAAAAATTAGTCGATACAATTTAATGCAAAGTTTTAGTTTATACGAACCAGTCGGTAGTGGTCATTCAAATCACATTTTTGATAGAAGCCTGAAAAATGGAAAAGAAATCTGTTATTGCAGCCTTTCCCACAGCAATTCACTCACTTTTATCGCAAATGTTGCACTGGAAATTCCGAACTTTCAAATGAACCATTGATATGTGACACATTGCATTGTACTTTGTCGGACATATTTTACCACACTCCTTACAACTGATCGTACCATCAATATCGTCGATCATTGCCTCGGCTGCATCCATTTTACTATTCGATCGTTTCTTATCATCAATGTGAACGCGTTGCATGTGCGTTTCCAGCGACTTTTTCTTATAGAATCCTTTGCTACAGATGGGACACGTTTCGCATTCGCCGTGTACAGTTTTCTTATGATAGTCGTACGTCCAGCTGCGATAGAATGTTTCCGGACATTCTGGGCATTTGATGATCGACGGATTGATCAAATGTCGAGTTTTACGGTGAGCGGTTAGGCTTGACCAATGGATGTATGATTTGAAGCAATTGTCTTGATCGCATATGTAATGTCTGGCTACCGGGTACGATTCATTTTGGCATTTGTGGCCCAACAGATGGGTTTGTTTCTTGCTGAACGTGTCGTATTTGTTATCGCAATGGGGACATTCAAATTTTAATTTGTCGGTGTGCGATTCACGATGTGTAAGGACGTCTTGCGGTGTACCGAAAGCTAAATCACAAAATTCACAAACATAAACTTTGTCGTACGTTTCGTAGCCGAAGAGAATTTCATCGGAATCGCCAGTATTGTGTGAAGTGCGAAGGTGCTCTATGGCATTTATGTCGTCTGCGAACGCTGCGTTGCATATTTCGCATATTATGAAGGAGGAAGACTCGTAGATCGTATGCGACTTCATATGCTTCTGTAGTCGCGACTTTCGCGTGTAACTTTTTTCGCAAATATCACATTTGAGTGGCTTTTCGGGTAGGTGAACCACCTAATCAGGATAAGACAAAAAAAATTAGTAAATTCTCTCTAGCCGCTTTAGCGGATAACTTACACTGTGTTCGCTTAAGGTTTGACTGTCGATGAACTTTTTTCCGCATTCCAAGCATTCGTAGTTCCGTTGAGCGGAATGTGAGTTCTCATGGCGGGTTAGATCGGCGTCGGTGGAGAAACTTTTGTCACATAAAGCACAAAAGTGTTCAAATACTTGCTCATGGGAAAACATCACATGCTCGTAGAAGCTATTCTCGTCTTCGTACTTTGTCTGACACACCAAGCAATATTTCGGTCTCTGATTGGAGAGGTGAAATTGTTTGTGGAATAGGAACCTGTAAAATAAACCAACAGGCATGAACATCGTGCAACTACTCAACCAATCCGCTACCTTTTTCTTGAAGCCAACTGTTTTCGACACAGGCAGCACTTGAAATTTACTTCCGAATCTTTTATCTGATAATCGTCCAGGCATATATGCTTTCCGAACTTGATCGGTGAATCGAATATCGTGTCACATGTTGCACATTTGAGTTTCAACGATGGCCTGAAATTGGAATGATTTTGTCAAATGATTGGTCCAGGACCAGTGAGTGCATAAACTAACGTGACAATATCTTGATGGTCGGTGGCATAATGATTTTTCAGATCGTCCAGGCTGGCAAACGAACCGCATTGGGAGTTTATTAAACAAGTAAATTGTTCAAAGTCGCTGTCATGATGCTCGTGGTACATGTGTTGAACGATTGCACTGAAACTTTTCAGTTTGACTTCCTTGTTGTTGCACATCTGAAAGGACAGCAAAGTTAAAAGTTTGTCTCAATTAAAACGCCTCGAAAATGCAATTCTTTTACCACACATTTGACCTCGGTCAAAAAACATTTCTTCTCGTCGTAGCTGATCAGCGTGACTAATTTAATGTACTCGTCCAAATCGATCGGTTTCGATTCATCCAAATACTCGATGTTATCGCAAAAATCTTCCACTTTTATTTTCGGAATCTTAAATTCGTCCGTAATGTCGGTGAAACGTTTTCGATTCGAGTCGTTTTCGCTGTGATAGTCGTCTTCCAGTATATGGACCAAGTCGTCCGAAGTCCGTATTTTCTCCACGTCTATCGTCTTGGAATCGGCAAGTATTTCTTGTTTGAATTTGATGCGGTGGGATGGCGCATTTTTGGCAAATTTCTTCTTAACAGTCGGCAGTGTGATTGATGTTGACAATTTATCATTTACTTGAGGAGATGTGACTGGGTTTACTGCACCAGTATCTTCGATAATATCAATAACTTCGATAAATTTGATTTCAGCATCACTCTCACTGTCATTACTAGTGTCCAATGATGATCTATCGATCAACTCGAACGTATTTTCTTCCTCAAACGTTTCGTCAATCACAAACTCCTCATCCATCACCACAATTGGATCATTCAATTCTGTTATACGTTCCCCACATTCGATGTTAAACGAATTCAAAGAGGATACGTCACAAAGTATAAATTCACTCTCATTATCACTGGCTTCACTGACTTCACTATCACCTGCCTCCATACATTTTTTCTTGAACTCGTAGCTCTGCTGGAGTTGTAAGAGACATTTGGTGCAGATCGCTTGATCCAAGCCATTCTTTTCCGACACCTTCTTTCCAACACAGTCGAGCAATAGAAATTCAATGTTCAGCTCTTTGCCTTCTTCGTCGTAGATCAATCGAAACGATTTTGATATTACGGTGTTGCAGCATTTGCATTTCCGCGACTTTTCGGTTCGTTTTCCACATTTAGCGTTCGACATCGTGACTCAATGTTGTGTTATTCTCCCAATTAAGGTATTGCAATTTTAAAGTTTCAACGGAATTTCAAGGTATAAATAAATCGAAGCACTTCTTACAAACAGAATAATTATGGCCAGCAAGATGTCAACAATAAACAGATTCAATCGAATCAACGTGACAAATTTAACTGGAAGCACTTCTGGTTATTGTCAAGGTTTATGTTTACACACTAAAAGTATATTTGGCTTTGGGGAATTGTTTTTAGAACGAATTTGATAATTTTTTCGTTTTAACAATCTGGTTGACACTTCATCAAAAGGATATTATTCAAATGACAATAATACTCTTCTTCTTCTTCATTTTTCTTTCTTGGTTTGAACATTTGTGACGTTTGTATTGTAGTGACATCTTATGTCGGGGAAAGAAATTAAATTTAAAAATTGACCGCAATTTTGAACAACATTTGTTCTTGTTTATGTTTACTCTTTGTTTTTGATTCTTGGTTCTTGGATTTTATGATTATTTCTATTTAACAGGTCCGGAGGTGAATTTTGGTATGAAATCCGCCATTTTATCGTCAACTGTGGTGTGTCAACGCGTGTGTGTATCTGCATGACCCTTGGCTCAGAACTGTTATTGTTCTCCAAGCAAGTCGATCAGTGTTCTCCCAAATAAATATTGATAGTAAAAATGTAAAAATGTTTTACCTCCCCATCTGTTTTTTGCACTAGCAAACAGTCCTAAAATTCTTCTTTCAGCCTGTGAGGCCTTTGACTTTCATGCAATTTATACCAGACCGGAAATGAATGAAGAAGGTGTCGACCGGTGTCGACGCTTTTATCGAGTATGCTGAGGCAGCCATGAAGGTGGATTTTTTAGAAACATTCACCGAAAGCGAGCTAAGGGTTCAGTATTCTGAATTCGAAACATTTGTAAAAAAAGCGAAGGACGAGTTTTATGAGAACTACAGTTTCTCGAAGAAACGAGAATTTGAAAAGAAATTGTATAACAAATTGTTGCAAAATCCGTCAACCTTCCCAGAGGTGAATCACCTTCTTGCAAGTGCAATAGTCAGATTGGAGAACGAAAGTCAGTGTGAATCAATTGGTTCTGTAGTTGGACGCCACTATACGAGCACCATGGTTCGTAGCATGTTGATAAAGTTAGCAAGGTAGTCTTCATCGCATGGAATGGGCCACCACCATTTAGCAAATCGAGTACGCTTATACGAGACGCTCTTTATTTGCGGTTTGGTGGAGGGACTGAAAAGTAGCGTTTTTTGAGAAAGACTAGAAGACACGATTTGCTCAAAATATTTGAAACTTCAAAAGTCGTAGACCGACACAATCACTTTACATCCAGAATTAATTATGATTATAGCAACGATTATTATGATTTAAAAAAATTACTAAAAGTTTGCGAGTCCATGTTCAAAACGCTAAATAAACTTTGTATTTTTCCATTGTCCATTGACTTAATACTGTTCCCATTGAAGCATAAAAAAATGAAGTGTCGAATCGGGAGAGAACCGAGACTGAAGTCAGCTTCAACTAATCTCTATAAGTGTTCTCCGATATCTGAAAAGTACTTTCACTAGCTCGTTGGGGCTTATGCATTTTGGGTCATCAATTACACATCAATAGTCACAGTACAGTACATATATTTTACAATAGAGGAAATGTTCAAATTGTATATGTTTACCCACTTTCTGTGGTTTGTATTTTATGGTCTTAATTTAGAGGAAGGAACTTTGAAGTTAGAATGAAAGAATGTCTTTTGATAACCTCAACAGTCATTAGTTCTCCTAATTATTTTAAAAATGACAAAAAAGACTGCTTACAATTATGCCGGTAAAAAATGGATCTTTTCAAAAAATTCAAAAATTAAAAAACATCAGTAAATAAACATCATTCTCCTAATGATATTTCCTCCATTTCCTAACATCTTATGGTTAATTATTGGAAGCATTGAATCAAAATAATTTACGTGAGAAATAATCATTTTATTTTCATTTGAACAAATTATTTAACTCGGAATATACAAAATCAAATTGGTAATTTTAACAATAAAATTAATTCAGTTGCATCTAAATTTATTTCGGATTTATCAATACACTCTAAGATAGTTATTTTCATCAAATCCAGCGGAGTGCCCATTATTTCGAACAACGAAACTACTTCCATCGAAGTGCATACTCTGCTCTTGACGACTGTAATGAATAAGTTGCTAAGTTGAATGATTAGGTACACCTATAAACAGCAATCCATCTGTTATTGCTAACGACAACAAACATAAATGAAGATCTCTAGCTAATAATACCTTAAATGGCAAAATACATTCTTAAACAAAACGAAGTAACAGAATTTATACCAAACATTGGACGATACTTCCAACAAAAGAAGTAATAGATTTAATGATAATTTTTATTAGCTGCTACAATGGTCAAGATGATACGACGAAAACCGAACTTTCATGTTTCAAGCACTTCTTTCGACGCCCTCAACATGTAAAATCCATTACATTACTAGGGATAAAAAGATGTAAAGTTTCGTTTTGTGTTTATTGACCTCGGCTTCACCTCGGATCAACAAAATTCACACGAAATCTCTACTTTTCATCTTATTATCCCTAGACGATTTCACATGCTGAGGGCGTTAAAAGTAGCGCCTGAAACATGGAAAGTACGGGTTTCAATGCATGCAAAAAAAATGTTTTGCTTGATCGTCCCAAATTGAGAGACAAACTAGTCTAAACCTAACGGTCGAAACTTTTTCATTCTTCAACCCAATACTATTTACTTAAACAGCTTCACGGTATGATTGACGTGTTCATATCAAATTACGAATCAACTTCCTGTCAGGTTGAACCTGACGCTGACCCGTTTGGAGACAGCCCTAGATACGTTCACTACTCTGTTGCAGCGATGCCTCTGATGTCGACTACCAATCCTAAGTCCGAGCATTATCAACCTTCTCTCATTCTTCGTCATAAAATCTTACACACCTTACCTCAAGAAAACAATGGAATGGAATACTGTTTGGCCAAAAGGCACAACGAAAAATTGTTTGAAATCAAATAAACCCAAGCTGATGGGGCCTGTCAGTCTGTCCCTATCTATGTGATGAACCAAAACAATCGTAAGAATTCAAGTTCTTACCGAACAAACAGATGTGGTGTATGACTCAGCGAGGCAGTACAATGAATGTTTGCTGTTGTTAATGTTGCTGAATGATGTTCAGGGCTCGTACGTATGAGACAACGGTTATTGGATCGAGTGACTCTAAAGTGGTAGCAATCATTTTTTTACTGAAAATGTTCTAAGAAATTGAGCAAACAAATTTCTTACTTGACGAGACCATCCGGTTTTTGAGATATTCGAAAGTCGTTAATGTAGTATTCGTCCGTTCCATCATTTGAGTGAAAATGCGATGACCGTTGAACAACATTCCGAGCTTCATTGGCGAAAATTGGTCCATGTTTGGAGCTGCTGCGTTATTTGAATCAATAAACGTTTCAATTTAAGACCGAGAAAAACTTACTTCAAGAATACTGGAAGCGTGAAGTCGTGTGACATATTTGTAAATGTGTCAGAAGTAGCTCGGGTCCCGTAGAGATCAACCAGAAAGATGTGCGTGCAGTCAGTGCAGGTAAAAGTAATTCCTTCCTGCCACAGCTTTGCGTACCGACTAAAAATGTTGGTGCGGTGAAGAATGTATGCTGTGTAGACCTCCTCCTCTTACTTACACATAATTGTTGTTCATTTTTCCATCAAACGCGGTAATTTCCACGAACGGTCCTAGTTGATAAACCTTTCCATTCGGGTGGTTTACGGCGGCAGAGTCTCCTCCACTAGATAGAGATATTACTATGTCACTCAACGTATTGGTCACACGAACTGCTTTGTCCAACGTCATATCAACCCTGGTTTTTGGAGTGCATCAATTAATTGTGCATTTCTTCACCATAATGTGAATTAAGTACCTGATACCATTGCGCAGACACAGTTGAATTATACCATTGGGAAGAGCTACAGGAGCAATCGAACGTGACGAATCGTTTCCCGTGACACCATTTGCTAGCCCGAATGGTGCTGCTGGCTGACACAAACAAAATATAATTGCCTTCGAAAAAATAAATTAATGACTCACCGATCTTTGGAATCCTTCACTAGGGAATGGTGTTCGTGGAAATGGATTGAGACCAGTCTGCGAAGTAATTGAATGGATATATCTTGAATCAAAATGCAAAGTTTCAATTGGAGGAGGCGGAAGTGGAATGGGACGGTTCAATTGATACGAGATATTTGTAGGAAGACTCATCTCAGTTCCGACTGATTCTGTAGAATTATCACGGTTCATGCATTCGTACTGAGGATTAACATTAGAAGTGTTGTTAACGGGCACTTCTAATTAAGTTTAAAACATAAATTTACCGTAACAGAGTGGCTAGATGGTACGCCTTCATCGCCAGAGCCTGCCGATTTTTTGTTCTTATCCATTCGAGTTTGTATCAATAAATGATGTTTCTCTATTTTGCTTTAGTTCATTACACTTCTCAAAGACAGCTGACATGCTTTGATCATTTGCTGAAACAACGTTTGAAATATTTATAACTTGTCTTGAGCATGTCGTCGAGATTAACCTTCTACAGACAGTAAATACATCAAGAGGTCTATTCTCATCGCGTTTTTAACTTGGCGAAACTAGTTTTCAACCATTTCTAAAAGATCAGATCCTTGTGACATGTAGAATAATTTCCCCTATACGTATACTGTGTGTATATTGATGAATTTATGACAAAAAGTACAAAATCATCGATTTTTCAAAGATACACCATTTACCCCATCCTTGCCTCGAAAGATTCAGAGATTTTAATTTTACGTGTGGCGTTTTCAGCAGGAGGCGAAGGTTGCAACCACACAAGTCGAAAAACATTCTGCAAACCATTACGGAAGTTTATTTTGATTTGATTTCTTTGGAGACCTCACTAACACCCTCTTTTACAGGACCTCACTAACACCCTCTTTTACAGCCAATAGCAAGTGCAGTCTAGACTAGACCACCGGATCAACTTGAAGTCCTAGCCACGCCTCGAAGTATGTAAATACTGTCTAAGGTAAGTTAGGTGAAAATAGATATCTCGCTTTAATTTGGGCTGAAGATATGTCCAAAAATTCATCGAATTTTGGGTTCATAATAGTGTGGTCATCCAGTGCGTACATCGCTAAGAAAAAATCTATATGGATTTGTCTTCTGACGCCATCCGGAAGTGAGTTTTAAAGCTACATGTCTCACAAGGAATAAAATGAAATTTTTATGAGCAAGCTAAAAACGAAAGGAAAATCTCGTTCAATGTTTAACCTGTCATGGAAAGCATGGAAAGCATATTAACAGTTTATTTCATTTGATCGAAGATTTTCAGAGATTGATTTCAGCAACGCACTTCAAGCAAAAGTGCTATTAATGACAGCTGCCAAATAGAGTACTATTTTGTATGAAATTTTTACAGTGTAAATTTTTTTTATGGAGCACTGTCAAATTTCACTACCCTATTTAGAGTACCACTTTTGCTTGAAGTGCGTTGATTTCAGAAATCTTTTACCTTAGTCGTTTATTATTGCTGTAGTGGTCGATAACAGATGGCATTAAACTGCACAACTTAGCATTTAAATATTTCCAAGCTAATAATCAGAGAATTAAGAGAAATAAGTTTTATATTACAAAATTCTGGATACATCGAAGTTGAACTTTTATAAAAGTTTCGATTACAAATTCAGCCAAAAAAAAATCAATTGAGAAATAAGAACATAAAATTAGACTAAAGGTAGGTCAGACCCATATGAATATGTACGAGAACATTGTTTCCATACAAATTTTTCAATTAAATTGGAATAATGCGGGACAAACAATTTATATATAAAAAGAGTTGGAGGTACCATGAACCGTCATTACATTTGTGAAGAGCTGACCTATCATTCATTCATTCATTTTTAAAGAAATGTTGCCGAAAATAATTCTTTTACTGGGTTTACTGTGCATGGTGACCTGCAATGACACACCTGGATTTTTCTTGAAAGGTTTCAATAGATTTTGTTACATTCTATGCATGGTCTCAATTAATTTCCTTTGCAATTGTAGTATCGAAAAATATTCCACGAATTGGTCGACGTTCAAGTGATTTCGATAATTTCTTCTTAAAATCGTCAAAGAATGTCCCGAGAATAGGACGACGCGATCAGTTTGTGAGTTCAATTTAGTCGTACATTTTTTTGGTAAAATATTATGCAACAATTTCATTAGGTGGAAGACTCACATTCACCCGAAGTACGAGCTCAACAATGGTACGATCAAATAATGACATCATCGAAACGAGCAGCCGGATACAATAACGTTCAGCCATTTGACTCGAAATTTCTACTGGACATTTTCGCTCGAGAGCACATTGATCCGGAGGACTTTAGGTTTGTGTCGTGGCAAGATTTTGATATTGCCTTGGAAAGTGACGAACAGCTGTTCAAGAAACTAATCGAATTGGCAAAGACAAACCAGGAAGTGGCGGCTATGACACATAATGTTAATATTGATAAATTCGTGCCCATGAATGGTGGTACTAGCTTATTTTATAGAACTGAAAGGTCGGACACAAATGCTAATGGCAATAAGGAATTTAATAAGGAAAGAATTGAGTATCAATCCTAATTCAGTTTGATACTTATAATGGCCAACTAATTTATTGTGACTTTAAATTTATTAATTATTATTAAACCAGCAAAAAGGAAAATCTCTGAAAATGTGTGCATTTTTTCGAAGTTAAAGATATACGTAGCAGCATAAAAAAATTGTTTGCATCACAGTGGAATCGGAGCGAAAGTTCACATAAAATTTTGTGTTTATACGAGCTCTACTCGAGGTCAGGTTTGGTGTAAAAAGTGTATAGAAAATGAACAAAAAATGAGGTACACTCACGGAATTTTGAAAACCGACACATTTTCTGTTTCGTGGTTTACTGTTTTTTTTTTTTGTGAATTTTGCATGTATTTTTATATAGAGAAATCAGAAACTCAAGTAAAACACAGAACACAGAAACAGAAAATGTGTCGGTTTTCAAAGTTCCGTGTGTGTAATGTAATAATATCGACATAATCCTTAATTTGTTACATACGGCTATCCAGCTGTTACCGATAACGATGACAAAAATAATGATAAGCTCTCGGTAATATGGTCATTTATATCGTAAAATGCATGTTAAAAAAATTGAAGTACAAGATTTGAAAGTAACAGATTAAAAATACTTTGATCGATGGAAGTAATAGACCAGATAATAATACTGATCATATGCTTTCCGTCTGTAACAGGTTAAAAGAGACTACTAATTCTATTTATTTCCTCAATATTTTTATATTTTCCTCAAAGGCAGTACCTAGATTTGATTTCAAACTTCATTAAAAAAGAGATAGTGGAAAATAGTTAAAAAAGGAGTGTGTTTGAAGTAAAAGCATTCACGAAAATGTTCTGGGTCTAGTGAAGTTTAGAATTTCCAAATCAACATCAGTTATCGTCTTAAAAACTACGAAACGTAGTTTCCTAAAGCTGTGCAGGCCAAAGCATTTTCGAAATCTAATTTTCTTGGATCGGACTTTCGTCTACAGTCCAACAGTAACCGAGCTCGTTGCGGATTTAAGCAGAAAAGTCCCAACTTTATCGAATTACATACTGTGAAATAACATGAATCCTTAAATCCTTGAGAAGAAAAAAGAAGACAGTGGGCTGGACACGAACAGTTGAAATAAGCTTGTCTGAACTAATGACAGAGAGCAACATGCGTAAACAAAATATGTCTTTCGTCTTCTATCAACGTACTTCAAGCAAAAGTGATCATAGTCGACAGCCGCCATAAGAGTATACTATTTTTACAGTGTGACAGTTTGTCAAGTTTCAGTACTCTATTTAGTACCACTCATGCTTGAAGTTACTGTTACTTCATTTGTGTAAGCTGTTTCTTCTTGAAGAGAACACTTGCTATAGCTCATCGTTTATTGTTGTTATCGTTCTCGATGACAGATGACTAGTCGTTTCTCTAAGTCTTGATTTCCACAAATGGAAAAACCACTCAATTTTCTCTCCGTTTGTACTTTAAACAATAGGTTTACATGAACGGCAAAAGGCAAAACGTATTGGTTTTTTTTTGTAATCAAGCCTCTGGTTTTATTTAAAAGAGCCTAACCCAATTTTCAAAGCTATGTAACATCTTACAATCAAGTAATGAACTCAATCGATGGTACATATGAAAGTATTATATGATCTATTAGCTATTGACTAAAGTATATCAGATTTTATTACTACAATCGCTAAACCGAACTGGTGTGCATACGTTATTTTGCACCAGCTGGTCACATACAATTCCAAATAGGACCAGCTGGTGCAAAATAACGTATGCACACCAGTTCGTTTTAGCGATTGTATTAAAAGACGAAATAGGATCTTTGATTCGAGCTTATTAATTAAGTCTAATAAATCCTTAGTGGTTATACACAAATTGCATACGTTTTTTTAGTTATTGTATACACACACCCCACTATCATACGATTTTTCCATAAATAAATAGTACTTTGTGCATCCGATTCTATGACTATACGATTGATTAAATTTAATATGGTGAATGTGAAGTGTGTATGTTTTCAAGTAAATTGATGTGTTTTGTCTATTTCAGTTGTCCGATGCACAAAACGTTGTTCGTACCTCGACAGGAAATGGATTTTTTCAGCACCAGTCCTAAGTTTTCCTTACGAGCGAAGCGAGAAATCGTCATTTCCTGACTTGGTACGAAAAATACTATTTCGTCACAATTGACGAAAAGTAGAATTTTTCAGGACTAGTCTTAAGCCGAGTCTAAAGCTTAAGACGTGTACTGAAAAAAATATCTGCTTTCGTCACGAGTCACGAACTACGTTTTCTGTGCCGTAAGGATCATAATTAAACGAAAAACAAAACAAAAACATTACAACAATTTCAGCTTTTCTTAGCAATCACTTTTCGATCGTAGGTGCAGTGACGAAATACGTCGAATTATGATTCTAAGGCACAGAATGGTATTTTGTATGGACCGCAAGAAATCCTTGATCCCTACTCCAAATGCTGTAAGTAATTTGTGTACAGTTCTTTAACGGAATGCCATGCTATCCTCTGTAAAAATAGGACTCAAATAGGATGTTAAGTAATTTTTGGTGAGAGAAGGATTTTGTTGAAGGATATGAAGGAGGGAGATAGAATAGTGTGCGAAGGTTATAGCGAGATGTCTCATAGACATTCGGATTCTTTAGGAATTATGGAAATCTTAATGTCCAAATATGTTCATCCCCTTAAATTACAGCCCTTTACGGTATGTTTAATGTATTCAAATTTTTACCACATATCATAATAGCTCTCAATAAAATATTTAAAAACAATATAACACACCGGTTCTCCAACATCTCTTCACATTTTCCTTAAACCGTAGCCATTTTGATGCGGTTCTCTAATTGCCGAACCAATAGCATTTTCAACCAATAGAAATCGTCGACGTTCCATAGAGAAAATGAATGGGGATTTTAACATTGAAACTGGCTTGCTTGCGGTTACATTATAATACATGTTTTAATGCTGTATAACAAAATAACACGAAAAAGGCGTTTCAAATTATTTACGTGTTTTATGTTTGCTGATAAAATGATTTTTTTCCGCGTGTGGTTAACATAAAATTACAAAAACATTTGGACTTTAGAGTGAAAGTCCTCAAATTTGATTGTTTCTATTGCTATTATTAGCCATTTCAGCCATTTATGACAGGTTGTAGCCAATTTTAACTAATTCAGACGGACATAAAGCATGTTAGCGCGACGACGTGGTTGTTAAATTGAACATTCAATTATATTTAATTAATTCTAAGCTCCGCTTAGCGAATTTAGAAGGCCAATTAGATAGACAAAATGGTATGTAATGTGTGTGTGGTAGGTATACCGAACTACGAGTTATAATTAAACGGGAAACTGATAATTTGTGATAAATTACAAACTAAAACTACCTGAAAATTGCAACATTGAAAAAAATACCTATAATTTGCAACAGGACGATTTGTTAAATTATGGTTGTGGACATCAATTCATAGGTTCAAAATAATAGGTGGAGCCTTTCAAAAAAATTATTCATTATTGTGACAATTTTAAAGGGTAATTATAATTGTAGAATTAATTGTCAGAGGACATTCATCCTCTGTAAGGACAACAGAACAAATTGATAACAGTCTTTTACAACTGTTATCGAGATCGATTGTAGAAATGAACCATGATCTAATCTAGATCGAAAAGTATGACAAATTCGAAAATTGTCCAGTTTTCGTGTTAGTTTCTTAATCTGAGTCGAGTACACCTTGATCTCTCACAGACGTGTATTTTTGTTTTTGGCAATGGTTACGAAAATAAGCAATATAAGTATGACCTATGGATTGTCTATAATCACGGCAGAAGAAAAGTAAACCAGGCAGGAGCGCTTGTTTGACTAGGGACCTGAATTATCTAGTAGTCTTATATATTTTGCGAATTAAATTTTTCAACTTATGTCAGTGTTCATTTGAGTTCATTTTCATACAGTGCATTAGGTCCCTCATTTGACTTTTCAATAATGAACCGCTCCTGCCAGGGTTACTTTTACTCTGCCGTGCTATAATCGGATGAAGACTTTATTCGTTCAGGATTCGGTATTGTCTCGAATCGGCCATACTCCGACTGGGTCATCCTATTGTGAGGCACGTTGTATACAATTTCTTTCTCTCCTCCTATTTATATTCTCCACAATTGGTAAATTGAAACAAAAAAAATGCGTCAACCACGTTACACGTTAGTTTTGCATTTAGTTTAATGAAAATGAAAGATAATGATGGAATGAAGTGAAAGAATGAAGAGAAAAAATGTTCTCACTGAACTGTCAACTGCGGGAGCGTCAACAAAACGCCTTCTTCTCACCGCATTTGAATAGAGAAAATAAGGTTATTTACGCCGCACGGTTGAAAAAGATATTGCAACAATCTATTAAAAATCTAACTACAAAAATCTTTAAGGCGATCGCCAAAAAATATTTTCCTTTGATGTTCAACATGAAGTTCAACAGGAAGTAATACGATCATCTTCCTTTTACGAAATTTAGCTTTGACATAAGAGGAAGTGTTTTATAGAAGACTGATCGACAAGAAAGTGAGTAAGTGGAAATAATTTGTTGCCGATTTTTTTTGGCGATATCGATCTGTTTTTGTTAGAGATTAAACGGTGATTTCTGGTTGAAGTTCTCTTATATTGCAAAATGCATGTGAAAACAAATGAAAAAGACTTTGCATCAAACACTATAGATAATTAATTAATTAAAAATTATCCGAAGACTGTGTTAAGTGGTTCCGAATCTTCAGTTTTGATACAAACCAAACACTATGTCGCCATTCGAATGAAACGCTTGTGATTATAATCTCAATATTATTGTGGTTATCCTTAATTACAATAGAAATTCGAACATCGCAGTCGGCCACCATACAAGTATTGTGAAAACAAAATGTCCGTCGTGTTAGAAAAATTGTGTTTTAATTAATTTCATCAAAATAAAACCTAATTTCGAAGAAGTGAGACCAAATTTTCATTATAAATAGTGTAATGATTCGTTTAAATATAGCTGCTTGTGTGTCACTGTTGTTGAATTAACAGAAAGTGTATCGTGTTTGTTTTGTTTTGCCTTGCAGAAGTAAATTAAATGTGAAAAATCATTGTAGAAATCAATTAATTTACTAAATGTGAAACCAAATACGTGATAATTAAGGTCCCAATTAAGTATTCGTGACGTGAGTTTGTGTGTTCATGCCTTGGTCTGGCAGATTTATGTACCTAAATATGGACCATTTTTCTTCTGTTTTTGGTAGTGTGTCTAAACTGAACGCTCGAGCCTCAACTTGTCAACTTTAGGCACACCGGAAAGTGCTAAGGGAGTCGAGGAATATCTCGAAATAAATTTCTAAAAATCAAATATTTGACTTATGATTTTTAGAGCTTTATTTGGAGGTATTCCTCGACTCTTTTAGCACTTTCCGGCGTGCCTGCTCGAGCATTATCCCCTACGTGTCATTCGGTCCGATTACAACCAAATGTGACATCTATCTTGTGATGTGAATCGAATGAATTGATTCACCGTTACTCACACACGCATGGAGGTATATGAGCCGAATGCAAAGAACGGTTCGAAATTGCAAATAAAATGTTTGTTCAGTCCTGTGGTTTGGTTCGTACAAAGCACCTAACAGGGTAATAGAAGTTTTTACACGTCAAATAGAGTAGTATTTTGATACCAATAATACCATTAGCAGCCTTAATGGTAATTTTGCAATGACCTTAAGAAAAAAATGGAAATATTCGCATACTTCGATTAAAGTACTACTTTATTTTTTTTCTATTACCATACTAGGTGCTTTGGTTCGTAGTACGCTTTCTTCATAAGCAAGATTTCCATGGTTCAAATCTTGTTGGGCATATAAAACAAAAATTTTATTTCCAAATTCTCAATTTCTCATATCGTCTTTACAGTTTTCATGCATAAAATTTTGTTTATTTTTGTAATGTTTTAAGGGAACATATTTTATTTTCTGATGAAAATTCATTCCGACATCTTTCGGTGAAAGTTCGAAGCAATTTAACATTAAGAATAACTAGATAATATTTTAGACAGGACAACCGAAGTAACAGATTCATTTATTTTACCTTTATACTTTAGTAAGTTGTAATAGTACATTGCTTAACAATGGGGCAAATGATGGAAATGGTATTTTATTCAAAAACTTGAGGTAAAGTTTTGGATCCGTGCAGTAAAGTTAACTTTACCCCACGTTTTTGAATAAAATATCGCTAATGTTATCAATTTCACTCGGCATTGTCAATATTTAGTGTAACTTTCAACACCACAGAGCGGCTAATTTGTGTTTGAATTTAAATGAAAACAAAAATTGAAACATTTCAATTATTCAGCTACTTTTGCTTGTCTTAGGATTATGCAAATTAGAGCATCGAATCACATTCGTCTTTTTATTTTAGAAAACAGACTTCATCAAACATTGTGCAATCTTAACATCAAATTTCATTGCATGGCCTTATCATGCGTACTAAAATTACAGGTATGGCTTACATATTTATTAAGTCAATGGTGATCAATTTATGCGCATATGCAATGACCTACACAAGCATGTACTTAAAATATGTACTTCTTGCAATTATCATTGTATACAAGAGAAAAGAGTAAACAAATGTTACACGATTGGAAGGAGCGTGAACGTAGTTTGTATACATACGATTCAGTATGTTAATGACAACCTGCAAATTTGCATATTTTTTTTAAATGTAATGAATGCCTTTCTGTAACCATGTAAAAAACTGGTTTTGATTGCAGCAACTTTTTTGTTGTTGTTGTGAGGTACTTAATAGTTGGTGTGTACCACTAGTAAAATAAATTATTGAATGCTTGTTGATCGATGGAATTGAACCATTGGAATTAATTGTTTTTATTTTAAGATACATTCGATAGATTTTTCTAATCAGAATTTTATCATGTTTTTGTTGAAACATAACTGGTTTCTCTCTAATAACATATGTACGTACACCAGAATCCATCTCTCGTAATATCTAAAGTTCACCTTCGATTACCATATAGCCTAATATTATCTCAAGGAACATAATAATTGAAGCGAATCGATAAATGATTGAATGTGAATGATTTACCATAAAATTTGACGAACCATGTTTGAATTTTCTAACTTTATTTCATTTGAATGAAATGAAAAATATTACAAACCAAAATGTGCATGAACTATTTTCACTGTTTCGTTCGTCTAAAATTTGTCTATCGTTCGATAGATGTCGGCAAGACTGCTGCTTTTGAAATGAAATCGTAACCATTGTACGCTTGATAAAAGTTTAATGTAATGGGTAGATGTAGGTATAACAGGTATATGGTTTTATTGAAAACATCAGCGCATGTAACACATATATTCGTATATATAATATATATGAATGAATTTATCCTTTTCGAAATCGAATCTGTTATCTCCTACGTCGTAAAGTGACAATAATTAATTGATTTCTAGCTAGTGCTTTCTAATATAGCAAAATGATGTTGTTTGAGGATAAAAAAAATAAATACTTTAAATAAAAGAAGTAATAGATTTAACCTCTGGTTTCCCGTTTGTAATAGTAATTTTTGCAACCGGGGTGTCATAATTACACATCTAGAGCCTAATAAAGTACTTTGCATCGAGTTGCATACAACGTTTTATGCCACAAGGCATCTAAAGTTTGCAAATTTTGCATATTATGATGCTGAGTGGCATAAATGGGTAAAAGATGAAGTTTAATAGAAACTTGTTATCGTTGTCTATGAGTCTAGCATTCACATAAATATGAATCAATTTAGCTTTGGAACATTTCTGTCTTTTGCTGTTCTTGAATAAAGACGTTATTTTACCTTTTCTAATCACGGGCCGCTTTTGTTTCACCAACGCTACGATAATATTGAGAGAGACAAATATTTTCTTGTAGACAGCTATAACATCTGTTATCAACAGCAACGACGGCGATAAGTAAATATATAAACGATTAACTTATATAGAGAAAATAAATGTTACAACAAATGAAGTGACAGATTTCATGTCTGTCTGGTGACGGTATTTTTAGATCAAGAAGGAATGGATTCAATAATGATGTTGGTGATATGCTTGTCATCTGGTAAACAGTCATAGGAGCTATCCCTAATTTATTTAAAGGTGTTCAAATCCCTGGCTGAGCAAGATGATTTTCCTTCATTCGCTTTCTATTCTAAATATCGAATGACCTAAGATCCATTTGTATAGCAGGGCCAAAGCACCTAGCAGGGTAATAGAGATTTTTACACGTCAAATAGAGTAGTATTTTGATACCATTAATATCATTAGCAGCCTTAATGGTAATTTTGCAATGACTTTAACAATGACTGCTAGGTGCTTTGGCAGGGCCTATTTTACGGAAACATGTTTCTCAAGTTTTTAAAAGTTTCCAAAATGTTTCTGAAAAGTTTCTTAAAGTTTCTCAAAGTTTCTTAAAGTTTCTAGAAAAGTTTCCTTAAGAAACTTTAAGAAACTTTAAAAAACTTTAAGAAACATTTTGGAAACTTTCAAAAACTTGAGAAACATGTTTTCGTAAAATATGCCCTGTTGTATAGACATTCAAAAATTGGTCTATTAACCCTGAACAACTGGCATTTAAACACTAAGAATTCTTGAGGACAGCTATAACATTATATTCAAATATCTACGACTATGTGCAAACATTTTACAACTGGCACACCTATAGTGATTTAATCATTAAATCTATTACTTCTTTCGTTTAAAGTAACATTAAGTATTCATTAATCCATGACGAATTTCTGAAACTGACCAACACTGAAAAACCTTAAAAAATGTAGTCAAATAAAATCAACAACGAAACACGCGTACGCGACTATGAAGTAGCAGGAATTAACAAAGATCGACTAGAAGTTGCACTACTGATCAGCTTTGTTTTTATAAGATATAGGTACCCTCGTCAAAAAAATATAATCCTAAAATTGATATTTGTTCACACTCATTTCATCAAACGTTTATCATGTCTAATCTCCAAAAGTATTTTAATAGCTCAAATGTTAGCCGAACATAAATTATTCAAATGAGTGAGCACGAATTTCTGTCTTCGGATGCGATGTATTGCTCATAATAACCCAGAAATGGGTTCGATTGATTTGTGTATTGATCGATGAACATCAACAAAATGACGTGTCGCACACTTATGCCATAAAAAATGTTGCTTATCACGTTTCTGATCAGTCATTCAATGATTATACATAAAATAATAATAAAAATAAGATCGGATGACAAATGACTGTCGAATGATTCAGTGAAAATAAAAAACAACGTCAGAAAAGAAGACTGAAGACTTTGCTGTAAGACGATAAATATTCCGTATAACGGGCGGCAAAACATGTGTATTAAGAAGAAAATGTTTTTCAAACGTTTAAATTTGATAAATTGTTTGGCTGTTTTTTCTCAATGAATTGGAACTAGGAAAAAATCAGTTTTAAATGCTTGGATGGATGAATAAAAATTTATGAATGTAGATGGGCGCTAACATTTAAACACACAAAAAAACGAGAAACATAAGAAAGATGTAAACACCTTTGTGGTGGTTGGCAGTTATGGTTTTTTAATACTAATATCGTCGACTATAACAAAGGTAATAAATGAGTTCCGAATGACTATGGCAATTACATTTTAAGTGTTGATTTTTAGTCGTTTAAAAATTCGTTTTGGTTCATGAAAATTTACGATAAAAATATATTTATTTGAAAAATTGTTATAGGCCTGTTATTAAGAAAAGATAAATACTTTAACGAGTGTGTAGTTAAGATACACTAACTACGCGCCATTGACCTTGAACAATTTGTTTTTTTCGAGATGTTAGGAAACCAACAGGATTTTTGAAATCGTAACAGACGTAACATAAATAATTTATTTTTTTGATAAAAATCTTTAGCTTGTCCCGTTTTAATTGTTTTTTTTTTGAAAATACCAGTTCTAAGGGTGTATATTTCGACAAATAAATTCGGATTCATTTCAATAAATCAGCACTACCGAAAAGAGATAGAGATATATTCAAAAGCTCAGAATAGATCGACCGAGGTCAACTGCGTCCAAAAAACGGTTTTATCTAAAAGTTCAATGTCGGCAAATTTAAAAAAAGTGACCTGTCCGGAACTTGGTTTTATTCAATCCTGTGGGGTCAGGTTACAGTTTAGGTTGATTTATTATTATTGCTTTAGTTTCAGATCGAAATTGATCATATCAAGTGCAGGTATTTTCATTGCCGCACTGGCTAAAAAAAGCCCTTCGGCCTTCGGGCGTTGTATGAAGAAATTTTTGAAAAGGCCCTTCGTTGCCGTTTGTCTATACAAAAATTAAAAGGCCCTTCGGGAATCGCTGGTATTTTCAGATCAGGTTCAAGTGAACCTTATCTGTTCCGACATTTCAATTTCAATTTCAATTTCAATTTATTCAATAATTAAGAACAAAAAGGAGGATCCTTATACAAATGTTCTGCGCGAAAAACAAAAAATAGCAAATTTACAAATTAATTAAACGACATATATAAAAAGAGAAAAAGTCGTGTCAAAAACGAACTATATAGACGGAAAGTAGACGTTAGAGTTTGGTTACAGTAGAAGAAAATAAACAAAAAAAAGAACAAAAATTAAATAAAAACTAAATTGACTCACATTAACACGCACCGGATAGTCACACCAACTCGCTTGCAAAATCCTAGAAATAAAACAGTAAAAAGGAAACGTAAAAGAGACAAAAGACTCTGATCACATGGGTGGCAGCACGCCCAAGCAACACCCAATCGAAATCTACAACGACATTTAGCGTGGTGATCAGTGATATCATGCAGCATATTTAACCTACTCTGTTGTCTTCGATAATAATCAATAGGCTATGCCTAATATGTTGTGATAGGATAGGATAGGATAAGATGGGCAGGAAAGCACCTAAGCCGCCGATGGGCCTGTTGTACATTACCCATATATTCGATAGATTTTACAATTGTGAATTAAAAATCTTATGATTCATCTATTAGAACTTAGATGTCGCTAGTAGTTGACATTTTAGAATCACTATTGTGACTTACGCATGACGTACAAGAACTGTGTTCAGCATTTTTTGGTGTTTTCTTAGAGACCTATTACAGTCGATAGAGCTGGCTAGTGATAACTAACAGCAGAGACTAATCATTTACGATTAGAAAAACCCTATGAACTATGTCTGACACGGGAGTCGAACCCGTGACATATAGGGCGTGAGTCCATCGCTCTACCGATCGACCTACCTGGACAGTTTATATAATATGTTGTGACACTAGTTAAACTTATATTAATTGCAAATAATGAAGTAATAAATTTTGCAACATACGTAGGTCAGTATTTAATCAAAAGAAGTAGTAACAGGTGAAGACAAAGAAGTTGTGTAGACTGATTGAAGTTCATATGTGTCTTTATATATGGCGACTAATTTCCCGAGATTCATTATACATTTTTTGACAGTCAAGGGACCTGACCCGCCGCTAGGTCGGGAGCAAGTAACTTCTTTGGGTTATGATTCGGTTTGAAAAAATCTACGAAGAAAGACTACCTAAATCAAATCTTACAAATCTTTAATGCTAACACATTAGGGAAAGGATTTCGGTATAAACGGTTTCGGTAATACCGGTAATACCGGGATACCGAATACCGGTTTTAGAATTTTGAATACCGGTTTTTACTAAAGTTTAAAATTATTTGAAAATTGTAGTATTTTACATCAAAAACCTTCTAAATCCCAACGACTGAGGAGTGAGATAAATATCCTAATGACTTATGAATTTTTTCTTTAAACCCTTGATTTCCACGTTAGAGTTAGAGTAGCACAAATTAAATTATTTTAAACAATACAAACACTTGTAGTACAATGCAGACAATTCAGCGTCATTTTCGAAATATCTCTTCTGAATTACTACTCCAATTCCAAAGAATTCCAGTCCATATGATATGAGTGAAAATCGAGAAAAATCCTTGGTTTAAAATCGACTGAATTTTGGCGATCCACTAAAAGTACATTGTCAAAATTTTCAGGTGATAACAATTTCGAAATTTCCAATTTTTTAGATGAGCCCGATAGATGCAGGAGATACCAGTATGAAGTAACTTCAGTGAATTTGTACAAGATAAACATAAATAAATGAAAAAGAATAGTTTCGTCACCTAGGGAAGTTATGAATTTTTGTGGACTCATTCTGTTCTGATCTATGAACCATTGCACGACCATAAACTTGACATATTTTTGGTAGCGGTACTTCAAAACAGCAATGCAAATTCAGCCAAGAAAAAGTTTTTGACAAATTATTGTGGTAAATGAAAAGGCTAAGATCCTGCTTCGAGAGGTCTTCTGGGTCTTCAAAATGCGCCTCCTCGTGTGCCAGTATGGTTGTAATCACAACATTTATGTGATCTTATGTCTTTTTGAATCACATAATTAAGTCTTAGTGGGTATATAGTGAAATTTTATGAAGAAAGTAAGATTATATGAAATACCGAAATTACCGGTAATACCGGTATTACATGGTCCGGTATTACCGAAAACCGGTTTCGTCAAAACGTTCCGGTTTTCCTTTCCCTAAACACATTAGTTCTATTCGTAATTTGCTCTGTTGAATGAAAGGAAAGAAATGTACAAGTATCAGGACGTCCACTAATATATGACCATCAGAAGACTTTCAAATCTATACAACTACTACATTTGAAAAAGATAGAAAACGTAACGAACGACTTCTGATAGAGAGATGGATAGATAATAACCGAATGAATGAATGGACTTTTCAATCGAAATTCTAGAATTAATAGAAAAAAATTAATTGTGTAAATTGCTTCCTTTAATCAGAAATATATTAATCTTACCACAAACATTTCCCCCCAATATGGACATTGAATTGTGTATTCAACACCATCGAAACTCAAGACATATAATTTTTATTTCTTCGTTTCCAGAAAGGTGACTAAGCAAATATTAGACTTAAGTCAAGTGGCATTACAAACCGTTTTTTTTCTGTATTATATTCACCTCTATTGATGGGTAACTTGACGATTTAGATACAGAATAAGTAGCCACAATCATCTGCAGTCGATCTTTTTTTTAGAAGGATAAAGGTGCCATTCAGTCGAATTGAAGTTGAATGCACGAAAAATGTTCCCATCGTGGTCCAAAAAATACCATCAGACAATTTTTAGTGATATGGCGACAGGAAAATGTTGAAGAAAAAAATTTATTGTATGTAACATCTCACTACGATGCGTATGGTGGATCAATTGAGACGTGTGTTAGTCTTATTCGATAGAGTCATGTAACAAAAATAAACAAAAGCTAAACATGATTTGCACTTCGTAAATTGATGATTTCATTTAAAAAAAAGTTTTTTTTAATTATGATTGACTTTGTGTGTTTTATATTATTATTTTGATTATAATGTACAAGAGGAGAAGAAGAAGAAAAAAAATTCATTGACGAAAGTTCTCTTCATGTATGAAATTTATATAGTGTGATAGGTGCCATTAACAATGGTTCAACATGGAAATTATCTGAACAATACATCAGGAAGCTCTTAAAATACCACGACCTTGCGATAATTTCCATTAATAAAGAAATTCTTTTGTGTTTTGTGCAGAGATTCAACCGCAAAAATGATCACATCTTATTTTTTCACCTTCAATGTTGGGTAGGCAAGTACTGTTTAGTCAATTTCATACTACATATACCTACAATCAAGTTTTTCTGCTTGAATTTCAATAATTAATAGCTCAATTCCTGTCAGAGCTGCTAAATTTAACAACTGTTAGTTAAATTTATCCGAAAAAAAATAGCGTCGGACAATAAATTTGACTGAATTGGGAGGAAAGGGGCACCATTTTGTAATAACCAAGTTTCAATAATTTAAAAAATGTCTTTAAACATGGTTATTTCAAAATGCTGCTGTCTATCTTATCACAATCGACAAGTGTTTCACTTCAGATTAGATATTGAATCTACTACTTCATCCGATCTAACTTTGACATATTGAAATAAAATCTTTCAATTCATTTGTTAATGCATGTTAATGCTAATTACTTTAATTTCGTCGTTCTTTTCGATGTCAGTTGTACAACATTTCAAAAGATTTTTATACGCGTTGCTTTTTTGTTGTAAATTAATGCTGAAAAGATGAGCAAAGACAGTAAGACGACAAGGCCAGAACATCATATTATATTCGCTTTTCATAAAGTTAATTTCATTTAAATTATAATTTTTAATATATAAAATGGTAATTGCATTGTATTCCAATAATAGTAACATTGTTAGCTAAAGAGTTTATGTATTAAAAGGAACTTTGCAGAATTTATTATTGATTTGCTGGACCAGAAATAGGCTTTTTCATACCTAGGACCCGAAAAGTGCGACTTCATCGCACTTTTTCTTCGTCCAATATGAAAAATACTATTCGTACCACGGACTAAAAGTCTTTTTTAGCGTATTCGATTCCAGACCTCGCCTTCGGCTCTCTCTGGAAACTTCTCACACGCTAAAAAAGACTTTTAGTCCTTGGTACGAAACGGAATATACTATTTTGCCAGAGTCATTCTAAATATATGTATTAGACTCACCGACTCGTGCTAAAAAGATCTCGTTTGCAAAATGTATAAGCGGATTTTGAATCAATAGATCGTGGATTTGAGCACTATTTCACAGGACCCTCAATGATTGACGCTGTTGGCAAGTCGGTCACTCCTGTCACTTCATCGAACAATATTTTCATGGACAATGTGATCGAAAATTTAATTTCCTAACAAATGATTTTGATTTTTAAATTTCGTATCTCAAAAGACCGACTCGACTGTGACGATAACAATTTCCACAATCTATATGTTGACCGTATCTTCAGGTAACTCTAGGGAATGACGTGACTTTAGAAAATTCTTTCGGTTTGGGTTGTAACGTGGTTTGCCTATGACGGAAGACTTGACCTTTCTTGTAGTTTTTAGATGTGTTTAATTGGCAGGACGGAAATTCTAAGCTCTCTACTTTCGATGTGTTGTTTCCAAGCAAGAACCATTGTTGATTTTCAATGTAAAAGAAACTCTGCACTAGAGTATTTTCAAAGAAAATGCGTCCATATTTCATCGTTGTAATGGTAATTCAAGTTCAATATCGAAAGTCTAACGTCTGTGTAGTTACGATTCCTGAAGGATTTCGTGTGACGTATCGCGGAAACCTATACATTATGTACGTACTGCATTCATACTTATTCTTTTGTTTTGAGCAAGGTCTTTACAGTAGTTATAGTTATATCGTGTAAGAAAAAATAGTTCCCTCTAGACTATCCTGAACAGGTTCATGTATACAGTAGACAAAAAAAAAATATTCGTCTCAATTAAAAACTTCTCTACATAAAGTCCCGTCATAAGTCTGATGTCTATCCGTTTTTCTATTTCTTTTCTTTTAATCTTTTTTTGTTCAAATTTTATTGTGACTTCTGAAAATGCTCCCAGAGGCGTATTTTCCTATTTCATTTTATTACAAAAAAAAACCTGTAGCAAGTAGAATCATATAAAATCTAGATAATAGATAGTTGTACTGAATTCTCACCTTTTTTTATTTCTTTACCTTTTTGATTTTTCATTATCTTAAATCTCTTTTCTTATATTGAGTATTTTCGTTTTAAAAACGAAGGCAGCTGTCATTAATAACAATGACTTGGTACTTGTTTATTTACAGTGAAACATGTACGGTTATAATATGGTTTCATATGGTGGTTTTTGTTTATTATTATAGATTTTTATTTCAGCATAATTTTAACCAATAACATATTGGGCTTCAAAGCTCAGTTTATTTTTTAGGCATCACAATGCCGTAATATTGAATAATCTCCAGTTAACAATACGCACATAAAAGATGCGTTGTGTTGTAAGTGTATCTGGAAGTCCAAAATACTTTCAGATATAATTTGAAGTTTTCTTTATATTGTAGTCTTCACTGAAGTAAATCCAGCAAAGAAAACTTGAAAAAGTTCTTTCAGATTTTTGGTCTCAACGTATATTATTTTAAAATTTATCCTAAATTTGTCTCTGTACATGACACAAAATCCACCATGGAGTGGCTACTATTTTTAACAAAAATTACCCTACTCTATTTATCCAGAACCATGTAATTCAGGAGAATCAGGGGAAAACATAGCCTATCGCTTCTTATTCTCATTTGAAAGAAGATAATAAACCTCGTCTCCATACGAAATAATAATAAATAATAATAAACCTCGTCCAATGCTTGGGTTCATGGCAATATTCCGAGCACAGAAGCTGAATTTCCGCGTTGAATGTCTATGGATAGTCTCTACCGAAGGAAAAGCGTAGCTCTCTTCTCGTTAGTGACATTAGAGATTCTCTTGCCTAATTCGGAAACAAATTGCTTTGCATGAGGACCCCCTGGACCTAGCGTTTCAAAACCGAAATGAACAAAGAGATATTGGCCGATTAAAGAATTATATAGCGTGATCTTTGCCGTTTTTCTGCCTCATATAAACCATATAATAGTAACTACTAAATAGACTAACATATGTAACAGATAATTAGATCTGTGCACCGATCAATGATCATCGGTAGCAGGCTACAGTTTAAAATGTCCCGGCGGAGGCGGCTAAACTCCAAAGAGTGGAAACATGATAAAAAATTCAGAACTTGAAACATAATAAAATACAAGTCATACACTAAAGCTGAATGGTATATACACTAGGAGACTGTCGACAGCTTTATATCCCTTGGGATGATCACTGGCACGACAGAGTAAAGTTAACCAGGCAGGAGCGCTGATTTGACAAGGGACCTCAATAACCTAGTAGCCCAATATTTTTTGCGAACAAAATTTTTCAATTTATGTCAGTGTTCATTTGAGTTCATTTTCATACAATGCATTAGGTCCCTTATTTGACGTTTCGAAAATGAACCGCTCCTGCCTGATAATAATCGGAGAAGAAGTACGTAGAAGAGCACTGGCATATAAGTAAATTAAAAGGTCGTAATACCCGCTTAGATAATTAAATAAGGAAACAACAATTCAATGACTATTGCAAGGCTGTATACTTTATACAGCCTTGGACTATTGGTCCTCGTGTTAAATGGAATATTTTTAGCAAAAAAGAAAAAAGAAACGGTAGGCGGTGGCTTTTTCTAGTTAGAACAGTTCGAAGTGTAGTTAAGAACCAGAGTATTTCAATGAGAGTATTTCTTATGTTTGGAGATCGGATTTTTTTTCTTGTGCTGATTTTCTTCATGTGACGCAAAGAGGACATCATTACTTTTCTAATGAAAGAAATCAAATGAAGAAGCTTTTATTTTTTATAACATCGACTCCTCTCGGATGTTTGATTTTATAGGGCTATACAGTGAGGTTGCAAAGAAAAGAACGCTGGATGACCTACCTGTAGTATTAGTGTAGCTTTAAAATGGCATGGTAGGGAACGATATCTTTATCCAGCCTGTTTTTCTGACCATGAAAATAATTCAACCGCGCTACCCGACGAAAATGACTGTGTGTGAATCTATTACTTCTCTTCTTGATTTAAAACGTGTCAAGAGGATCTTCTTATTTTTCTATCACCTATAGTCATACAAGCCGTTACTAGCCATCGCCGCCAATAAAGGTGTGATACGATAATGATAGCTTCGATAATGATAAATAACATGAAATTGTAAAATGCTTCGCTGTAACATAAAGTGAATCACAGTGAAACTCTACGTCACTTAAAATACTTCCTCTTTGCGCACTAGCTTATTACGTGACTCTAAAGACAACACACAGAAACAAAAATATGAAAATCTGTTGCATAAAATTCAAACAGCAGTAGATCCAAGGTATAGTTCACAATTTTGAATAAAACGATCATCGTTCTGTCAAATTGAATTTGTTAATGACAATAATTGAATAAACATGTTGATGCTTCGTATTATTATTATAAATAATAATAAAAATAAATAATAAAAAAAATTATTCGCTGTTACAAGCACGTTAACCAGATCAATTGTGGTTTGCAGGTTGATTGTTATAATTAAGTTTTGGTGTGCGGACACAACTGTGTGTACACGTAATTTTTTTTTTTATTTTGATTTAATGATGTCAATATTTGTATACAAATACAAATCATAATCTTATGTTTTCATTGTTGATTCTATTTTCAAACACACCAAAAATTGTTATAATTTTGTTTAGAAAAAGAATTTCAGAATTTAGAAACAAACATTGTAATAAAAGAAAGCCTCAATCAAAGAAGAAAGACCTCTTTAGACATGCATTCATCTCACCAACAAAATTTTAGTCTGAAAGAAAAAGATACTCGATTATTGTGGGCCTGCAATGAAACTTGTAACAAACAATGTCGGGTGAAAAGAAATCTGGCATCGGTCAATTATAAATGACAAAGGATACATCATTTACAATGTTCGAATGTTAATAAAATAAAAGACGAGAGAGAGCAACAAAAAAAAGTAACCCCTCTAGAGATGTCAATCTTCTAATCTGTTCTGCTTTAGTTTATAACCATGCCAAATATAAATAGTTCTACACTGGTACGGTGTATATATGCAAACGTTGAAGTGTATCATTGTTAATACGTTTGTACATCGGTCAAAGTATATATTATACAAACTACAAACCTTCAAGTCTACATTCAAGTATTCATTTAATAGTAGTATGCGAATAACATGGAAAATACCTGCCTTTAATGATTTTCGGATCATCAGATATGATCTATTTTTCTGTTTTTTATTTTGTTTGAGGTCTGCCGGGCATTGCAGAAACAGTGTTCTCTTTGAATAATGATTGATAGGTTGCAAATTAATTTTTTAAAGAATTGTATACCTTAAGATTATGTATAGTTGAGCGCAACGACTAGACGTAGAATATAAAGGAAATGCTCCATGTATGTTAGGTGTTTTCGTGCAGAATTGTGTCAATATAATGGACATCATGTTGGTTTTAAGGTGGATTCGGGGTTTCACTGAAGGTCTCGATTATTGTTACATGCAATTTTGTTACGTTTGTTTTTATCTCGATAATTTCAATTAAATCCTATAATGAATTTATCTGATTAAAATCAATGAATGAACCAGATCGCTGTTTTGACTAGATATTATGATGCAACATCATTGGCTGGAGTTAACTTAAATATTGTGTGCAAGCTAAGAAAGACCTCTTAGATTCTATTGTTATCGACATCAAATCAACAATGAAAATAAGCGACAAAATCCTAAGGTGTCCTTATGTAGCAAAAAAATATGTTAAAATTAGTGAAGTAAAAGATTTCCTTGAATCAGTTCGAATCTAGGTAAATTGTAGCATATAAAATGCGTTACATAGTTTTAATTTGTTATTTGAACTCAATGCACCGGACATATCTGCGGCACCAAGAACTGACCCGTTTCCATTACTTAAAAAAAAAATATGAAACGGTTTCAATGGAACCACATACAGCATTGGAACCAACGGATGCTTGTCTCGTACTTAAGTCACTGAGACCTATCCAACGTATTATGCCACTGTTTGTGTACGTCTTAAAAGTTCCCTATACTAATGTGATGACCTGCCTCTATG
This sequence comes from Bradysia coprophila, assembly GCF_014529535.1. NCBI lineage: Eukaryota > Metazoa > Arthropoda > Insecta > Diptera > Sciaridae > Bradysia > Bradysia coprophila. Next base: position 26,647 of record NW_023503608.1, on the reverse strand, counting down.
TCCACCAGAAAACACTTCGAACCAACACTATATCAAATTGATTATCGTCTGATTATAGCTGAAAATTGTATCTACAAATATATTTGTAAAAGTCATTGACTGATATATGTTTCAGTGCTATGCTCATAAAAATGTTGTATTAATTATGCGAAGTGGAAGAAATAACAACAGAAACAGAAATAAAACACAAATTTTGTTATCATTAGCATTTTTAGGTTTAGTCGGCCTAGTTCCGATAAAAGCCGTAGGCAACACTAGCTGTATTTATAGCTAGCTGTGGCGCCACTGGGCGTGACGGACCATCCAATTGTTGAATATATAATCAAAGTCAAAGGCTGACGCTACACATGCATCTATACGTAAATGAGAATATTATATGATGTGGTCTTCAGAAGTTATGTTATATGCATGTTGGAGTACAATGAAGCTACATATTAAGAAGGTCCATTGTAAAATGCGCCGTTTTTCATTTTGAACGACTCTAGGTTTTTGGTTTATTCTCAGTTTTAAAAACGAAATGCATAAATGAGTAGCGGGTTTGTTGTTTTATCGAGATAAATATATTTTATGTAAAAATTGAATTGTAATTTTGGAATAAAATATTTTTGGAGAAAACAGACATGACAGAAAACTATATTCCAAAGAGAAAAAAAGAACTTATCATCGCAACATTTTCAGTTAAATAAATAAAATTCAGTTTAATCTCTTATGTACACAAACGTAAAATGCTTGGCGCTCCAAATTTTCTAGTCTGCTACATCTCTTTTGTTATTTGCATCATTTAACACAAAAGGGATGAGTCTTCCTTTTCTTTATTATTGAACTGTAAGATTTGTGTGATGAGAATGTCTAAAAATATATTATAGTCAAGTGGTTTTAAAGAGGATTAAGGATTACCATGGGAAAATGTATTATTTTGATACGAGCGTCCGTGTCATAATGTAGATTTGCATTGAAAATGATTTGTGAAATCGGGACTAGCCGAAGCAGAACATAAACTTGAACAGCACTTTAGCAGGGGTCATTTGTACCATTTTTTTCAATATTTTAGTACGTAATGCCAGAAGGCTCTTTACTATAGATTTGTTCCTCAAGAATTATTAGGCTCGGCTGTTATTCACTGAACTTGGGCAATTCTAGCTAAAAATTGAAAATACGGTCTACATGACATTGCTTGTCACAGGGTATAGTTAAGTACTTATAATTTTCTCGTTTTACGTCAAATAACAACTTATAAGTGAAATTCGCATTAGTCCTATTGACTGACCCTTGTTACGTAAATATTTTGTATAGTGGATACTATTGATTGTTCTTAAAAACAAATTACCCCGTTCGGCTTGACCTGTTTCTTATTCAAAAATTCAAATTTATCAGAATCAACAACAACTTCTAACATTTAAAAAAAAATAAACTTCTGTCATTTTTGAGGATAGCTCGTCCCTTTAATGATACAATTCACCAATTTCAAGTCAACCTATCAATATAAAAAGTCAAAAGCTTTCCACTAACTGACAGATTTCAATTTTTCCGTCATATTGGGTGGCACACAACACTCCGTATACGTCGGATACTATACGATTAGAATCCGTTGTAACCATTCTCTGTAGCAAGATTTTTACCTGATTTTAATTTGCTCCTTATGTTCGACACGACATTTAACAAATTTGTTTTTAAGAAGTGTGACAAAAATGATTTGTTAAATCAAATAAATTATTGTGCAGCAATGATCATTTTCATCTTGATTGTATACTGGACGAGACGAATACAAAATTAAGATATTATCTCATACACTTGTTGCAGTCGGGTCATTCGTAATAACCAAAGTTAACAAATTATTAAAAAGTTGAATTTTATTCCTAATCAAAAAGCGTTAGAACACAGACCATGCGCATACGTATGTATGTATATCACGAGGAATAACTCATTTATATTTTTATTAGTGATATATGTACACACAAAAACGTGAAAAATATATCCTTTTGGCGCCAGGAGCGGTACCTTTGTGGTATTTTGATTGACGATACAAAAAAGGTGTCTTTATGCTTTTTTTTCGTATGTGTGGCAGTAAGATATACTTACAACAACAAAACCATGTATGGTATATCTCACGAGAATTAGACACGAAAAAAACTTTTTTTTTTCTTTTAATTTATTTATATGATTTGTTGAATTTATTGAAAAAATATTTTATATCAATTTTGCGGTTTCAGATATAAAATAAAATTATTAATATTTTGTTTTTGTTTTTATTTTTTGATTTATTTAATGGGATTGGGTCAATAAATTTATTTAAAAAAAAAATATTGTTACTATTGTAAACAGAAAGCGAAAAGGTTTGTGGTCCTTTTTATCTTTTTAAATATTTATACCTTTCTTTCTGAAAGAAAAAAAATTAATTACAGGAAGTTGATCAACATTTTTAATACTACTAAAAATTTGTTATGCATGCAATGTGTCTTTTTTACATCAAGAATTCAACTTAACGTTTAGATTAGTTGCCTACAAGATAAATTTATAGAACAAATGCCAAAGCACATATTGATCACTTTGTAAAGTCTACGGACTTAGATAGATGACCGGGAAGAGACTGTGGGGAAAAAAGATTTAATAGTGGCGCAGGTTCTATTGAATGAAAGAAACGTTTACCATGAGTTGTATATTTGAAGATTACGAAGACCGCCATTCACTGGGGCCGTATCTCAGAAAATACTGACCGAAAATACCAACTGCATAACTGATATAAAATTTCAACGAAACTGAAATTATAGATGAAGATGGATTTTTTTTGTGTAACGGCCCAGTAATCCACGTAACCTCCTAATATAAATCATTGGGTCTACCACATTTATCTGATCGACTCGTCGGTACATTAGAAATTAATTAGATCTAATTAGTAGAATCTCTCCTGTGAACTGTAGGTGAAAGCGTTTAAAGTGAAGAAAAGGCGCCGAAAAGCTTAATTGAAAGGCGACAATATAGAAATTCAATAAAATTGCTAAATGCACAACTTTTTCTAACTAAAGGCTTTTCCAAGTATGGCCAGTGTGAACCAGCTAAGTATGGCGGTAAAGTGGTGATGTAAGTAGATGGGTTAAATTAATGTAAATTGGAATGGTAATCTGAAGAGATTTTTCAAAAAAAAAGTATAATCACGCATTAGCTGCGCGAATGGATGTGAGGAACAGCTGGTAAAAAAAAACTGAACCTGACTTAGTCTCAAGGAAATTTTACCGCATATGAACAGTGATGATCTTGAACAACAGTATTAATCAAACCTATCATAAACGGAAAACGATTTGGTGTATGTTTTGAATATAATTTTTTTCAACGAAAGGCTGTATTTTCATTTTTGAATCTAAATTTCATTATTCCGGACGAAACTGCACTGATAAAAAAGGATAGATTTGTTTGGCAGGAAAAATTTATTTCGTGTTTTCTGCCTGAATAATTGTCATCCATAATGCAAGATAGATGTTTTCATACCTAATGCAGTAAAATATTTGAAAATAGTCCACATTCAACTACTTAAAGCGGCAGCTCCCACACAAAAAATGAACATGTCCTTCCCAATCAATGAATTAGTTTGATTGGTTCATTTTGCTTCGTGATCTGATCGACTGTTGATGCTATACCGTCTTAAAGATGCCACCATTTACTCTTGAAGACTGGTAAGATCATATTTTTAAGAACTTGGGCTATAGACAGGAATAGTTAAACTATTTTAACAGAAAAGTGTAAAATTCTAACTGCAAGATCACTCTTTTAATGAGTCGCAGCCGCTACATTGTTGTTTTTGTTTACGTTTGTTTTTGAAGTTTGAAGCTCCGTTCGATAACTTTGAATAGCTAATGTTAATATTTTCAGTGGAAGTTAATAAGGAGACAATTGCGTGAAACAATAAGAATAGTTTACTGGTCCTCACCAGCAAGGTGAATTTGTAATCCTTATCGTTAAATTTGGTCAAATTAGAAGCTTGCCACGGTGAGCTTGAAATTTTATTTATTCGACCTCTCGTGAACATGAAATGTTTTTAGTGGTTTTTGTAGAGGGCAGCACCACGAGTAAGAATAACATAACAAGAAAATATTTCGATATTTCGACCAGGAGAGTCTAAACAGTCTTGGAAACTTCCCGCAGATCCCAAAAAAAAAATTAAAAATCGATCTGATTAAAAAATTTTCCCATCTACAAAAATATTTCATGTCCACGAGAGGTCGAATAAAAAAATTTCTAGCTCACCGTGTTGCGGGAATCAATAATTTGTATTAGGTCACTTTAATAAGCTGCCATAGGAAGTCCTTCAAATTTGTTTCGTATCTCGAACATCAACAAGTTTGCTCATAATCTAAAGGCACTACATGTTAAAATCTGTCTGACCTTCGTTCACTAATTAGTAAAATTGTTTCAAAACAGCGACAAGAAATTTAACCGAAATTTTTATATTAATAGTGGCGATGACCAGCAAAAACGTCTGCACCGAACGCTGAATCTTTTATTTAAGCGACTGACTGATGACGACGAGGTTAGTGTTTCAATAAGATCGAGAAAAGTTTAAGAAAGAATGGTACTTTACGTAACTGGGGATAAAAATAGTAGAAAAAAGTAGAATTTCGTATGAATTTTGTTGAACAGAGGCGTAGCCGAGGTCAGTAAACACACGAAAACGAGACTTTTCATTTTTATCCCAAGTTATATAATGGATTTTCTATGCTGAGGGCGTTGAAAGTAGTGTCTGAAACATGAAAAGTACGGTTTTTAACGCATGTAATTAAATTTTCTTGCAGTATTCAGAAATTAATAATCATCAACGAAAACTGAAGGCCTGCAACGTCGTTACATTTCAAATACTCAAAACACGACTTGGCGAACTGGCATATAAAACCACGAAGGAATTCATGGATGATATTCTATCCATACAATCGATGACAAAAGGTGACAAAGTCAATACAACTCTTTCAGCAAAATACATTTCTCACTTTCTACAGATTCGTCAAAGCGACTGCAGAGAATCGCAAAACAAATGGTCGAGTACTGCAAAAATGAAATCGTTTTCATCGAAGCTTGCGATTCATGCTACGAATTAGCTAATGCGGACGTGAAGAACTGGTTCCCATCTGTTTGCGAAAAACAACACAAACTGGTGTGGGCAAAAGTAGTCGGCTATCCGTATGCCCCTGCGAAATTAATGAAAACCGACAACGATAAAGCTACAGTACAGTTCTTCGGCGAGCATAAGATATCGCAGACGCCAACAAAATTTTGTTTGCGTTTTAGCGAAAAAAGTCCAAATCATAATTACGATACGGAAGTCAATATTATGCAGGTTAGCTCTTCAACATTTTCAATTGTTTTACATTTTCAATTGTTTCACTAACATTTTCGGATTTGACTACACAGGAGGTTCAGCAGTACATCAAAAATCTCGGGCCGTCGTTCAAATATGCGCAAACTGGTGAAAGATTGTCGGCTAACGTGACTGTAGCTCCAGCAATAACCTCAGCATCAACATGGGCCTCGACCATTCGCAAGAGTATCACCGATTTACTCGATAAGAATGAAAAGGAGTTTGAAACGCTGAAAACGAATTTCGGGTTGAAAGAGGCCGTGTATCGATCCGAAATTAAAGTGCTTGAAGAAAAGTTGTCGGCACAAAAGCGGCAATACGAAGAACAGCTGACGGCTGCTAAGAATCAAAAATATTGCGACTGCTGCAAGTCTGTAACTAAATCGACCATCCATATTTTTTGCAGCAACACCTGTGGAGCGAAGTGGTACGGTGACCAAGCTAACAAGTGACGTTGAACGACGACTGTTGAATTTTCCTTTTTTTTTTTAAATAAATCCGTTTATTATCATTCCTTACACAAGGATTACTTTTTTATTGATTCGACAACCAGATCGGTGTCTCTGAAATCTAACTGCACATTGGTTCATTTTTAGCCAAGCAAATATTATTCAAATAAACAAACTCATCGCGCAAATTGACTCTGTTGTTCAAACTGCGGTAGATGCCCCACTTTGGTCGAAGGAATTCGTTACCTGTGCGCCACATTTCTATATGACTATTAGTGTAAGACATTAGTTGCTGACCATTATCGAGTCGCTTTATACGAATGTGGAATCGTCCTTGGGTGGCACAGGTATACTCTACGGTGATATGAACCCATCGGCCTGCAAAATCAGACAATGGTCCTTCCCATATGGGTGTTTGTACGGAATTGGTACCTGCGTGCAATACTTGCAGGAACTGTAAACGACAAGAAATCGTCGATACTAATCGAAATGATGAGACGATCTAGTTTTATACTTACAGTAGCACTTCCTCTTAAGCGAGGCGTTAAGGTTATGAAAGGCATGGAATCCTCTCCTCCTACAGCTTTGCTTTGGAAAATATGGGTGAAGGCAGTCGATGGCTGAAACTGTGAATTTAATCTCAGATCCCACGAATAAGAAACTCGTTCGCCATTGAAACATTTCATATGAGCTGGACTTGGACCGTAAGTTTTTATTTCCGTTCTCATGCGATCAAAATTGATGCACCGATCGTTGTCAATATCGACGTGTGAGTGAAAATTGAACACCGGAATGCTCAAATCCGTATCTATTCTCTGCGTAATGTGCATTTGAGGATGTACACAATCTGGTACCTCAACGGCTGTACCACCAAGAACGCCATTAATAAGATTGTACGTATTTGCCGAATTACCATCTGCTCGCAAGTATGTGCGCTGGCCGAAACAAGCACCAGTGCACAGGAGGATTGTGAAAAGCACTCGGTGCATTTCGAAAATGTTTCTTTAAAAAGCTTGTTCTTCGATTGAAGTTTTCCTGCGGTATGTGGTTTGTAAAATTGAAATTCGAGGTGTTAATTCATTATCTACACAGAGAACACTTGAAAGTGTAACTATGAGATAAGATTGAAAAGAACAATGAGTCTATTTATGGTTGAGATTTTTATTTTTAACGGATCAATGTTCATGAAGCCAGTAAGCGGTATAAGTAAAGGGAGGATTAATATGCAATATTTTACAAGAAAACAGGGGATTGCAATTGAAACTGGGGTTTGTAAAGACACACAAGTATGAATGCTTGTGTAATCATTTTGGGTAATTTTTCACGGTTTTAATTGACCTCTTGGTGTTCGTATTGATATGATAAGCGAACATGAGCGATAAGTTTTATCTTATATAAATAAATGACTTGCTCAGTGGCCTGCAGTGACGTAGATGTTTACAAAAATAAATTTAATGATTACAGTATCCCACTACAGTACCTCACCTAGTACGCAATACCTACACTTCCAAGTGTAAAACAACAATTCTTTTAAATCAATCGGTAAATTACTCTTTCCATCGACCTCTCTATGTAATTAAGGACTGAAGACCGAGTTAAGAATTTGTTTGGTCTGGTACGGACTAGCTACCTGAAGACGGCTCGGGCGAGGAACTACAGACCCCAAAATGCGAAGTTTTCCAACTTTTACTTGTGTCACTGTCTGCCAACGTGATCAACCCTACACAGGCTCCTCGTCAAATTAAATCTACGACTTCCATTTTCTACACTATTAATGACATCTTAAAATAACATGAAGATCGGGTAAGACTTGCTAGACCAATCCGGAAAAATCGGCTATTCATACGAGACTTAATAACCATTCGAAGTTAAACAATATGGATTTTGCTTAGAGTTTCTTTACAACTTCGACAAACCACTTTTAGGTAATTTTTAACCGAATCTGCTTCTAATGCTATTTATTGAGAAAAGCCACCAACGCTGGGATGCAAATCAGGAATGGCTCACAGGTAAACAGAGAAGCATTAACACCGATATTTCCTTCTGGTCTAAAAATCTATTTTGAACTGAACTTTGAGGTAGTGATTAAGACCATTTTAGACGGTTTCGCATACTGGTTTGTTAATTGTGTGTCACATAATAATAGTCCCAAATAATCTTTCGAAAAAAGAAGTCAGTGACCCCCATAGCACAGCATGCCTTCGACGACGGAAAATGATCGACGGTTATTTCTTTATCGTTCGTAAATAACCTTTCTCGAATTTGCTATTTCGTGTCCAAAATACACGATTCTCAGCGTTGTGTCGCAGCACTGCTTCTAGCATGAACATGAACATAAAAAAAATTGGGGGACCTATTCATAGATTTACCAACAATAATATTTACGTAACAATTAAGTAGGCCGAAAGAGCTACATTGCTTGGATAATTGATGTTGCAAGTAGCACAAGGAGCACTCGAATTTTTTTTAAAATAAATTTTTAATTTTTTCGTTTTTGCTATGTTTTATTAAAGTTATAAAGTGAAAAATGTACGGGAAAACAGTAATTGCAAATTTGACCTTTTTCATTTGTCGTAAATAATTTACAAAAAAATTAAATTTTTTGTAGACCCTTCTCAGTGTCAAATTTCGAGATCGATCAGTCCAAACAGACAGATTGTTCAGAATGCACTTACCACTGGCTAAATTAAGAACTATGTCTTTCACGAAAATCTTTGCATTGATCAATCATGTTACCGACACCAGCTAAGAAAAGATCTTTAGCAGTAATCATACGGGTGAGTTTGATCAATTGTTCCGCCTTGACAATCATTCCTCCGATAGAGTATCTTTCTTCTTGAAGATCAATCCTGGCATTAGCCATTTGAAGCAATGCTGTTGGAAGTACATAGTAGTAGTCACGATGGATTCCGCGTTTCACATCAAGGACCTTGCGCAAGACAGGGTAAAATTGTTCGAGACCTTGCGTCAATTGCACTATTGAGGCATCCATTTTACTTATACCGTTTTCGATCTCTTTTCTCATTGATTGTTTATGATGTTCAACTATGTCCGGGAACCTATCAAACAAATATTCCGTTGTGATAGCAATTTGTACACACGTAGAGCACCATTTAAAAATCGATTCAGTTGCATTGTAATAATGATATGCAGTAATTTCCACGTCTCTTTCGATATCACGGACCTTCTCTGCCAGCTCGAATGTGTAAGCCCCTTTTCTCATTTGCTTGTAATTTTCTTTGATCTGATCCCATTTGATGAAACGATCCAAATTTTCCTTATAGGCGTCAGTTATCGATACAGCAGCAGTAGAACCCAGCAAGACTCCAACCATCACACAAAACGAAACAATCAAATTCATTTTTATTTTATTACAAAGGTCGGACTGTCAGGCAGTCATATCGAACTGCACAGTCATATCGAACACTGCCAGGTAATCACCAGGTTTCATATGAAGACCGTCCTCGAATATAAAGTACACAAAGAAAAGGTCCTCAAATTAAAGCATAAAAAAATGTTGTGAACCTTTTATGACTGCCTGGCGGTTCATTTCAACTGCCTGGCGGTTAATTACAACTGCCTGGCGGTTCATTACAACTGCCTGGCGGTTCATTACAACTGCCTGGCGGTTCATTACAACTGCCTGGCGGTTCATTACAACTGCCTGGCGGTTCATTACAACTGCCTGGCGGTTCATTACAACTGCCTGGCGGTTCATTACAACTGCCTGGCGGTTCATTACAACTGCCTGGCGGTTCATTACAACTGCCTGGCGGTTCATTACAACTGCCTGGCGGTTCATTACAACTGCCTGGCGGTTCATTACAACTGCCTGGCGGTTCATTACAACTGCCTGGCGGTTAATTACAACTGCCTGGCGGTTCATTACAACTGCCTGGCGGTTCATTACAACTGCCTGGTGGTTCATTATAACTGCCTGGCGGTTCATTATAACTGCCTGGCGGTTCATTATAACTGCCTGGCGGTTCATTATAACTGCCTGGCGGTTCATTACAACTGCCTGACGGTTCGGAAGAACTGGCTGGCGGTTGAAAATAACTGCTGGCTGTTCAGTATAACTGTCTGACTGTTCAGTATAACTGCCTGGCGGTTCATTACAACTGCCTGGCGGTTCATTACAACTGCCTGGCGGTTCATTACAACTGCCTGGCGGTTCATTACAACTGCCTGGCGGTTCATTACAACTGCCTGGCGGTTCATTACAACTGCCTGGCGGTTCATTACAACTGCCTGGCGGTTCATTACAACTGCCTGGCGGTTCATTACAACTGCCTGGCGGTTCATTACAACTGCCAGGCGGTTCGGAAGAACTGGCTGGCGGTTGAAAATAACTGCTGGCTGTTCAGTATAACTGTCTGACTGTTCAGTATAACTGTCTGACTGTTCAGTATAACTGTCTGACTGTTCAGTATAACTGCCTGGCGGTTCATTACAACTGCCTGGCGGTTCATTACAACTGCCTGGCGGTTCATTACAACTGCCTGGCGGTTCATCACAACTGCCTGGCGGTTCATCACAACTGCCTGGCGGTTCATTACAACTGCCTGGCGGTTCATTACAACTGCCTGGCGGTTCATTACAACTGCCTGGCGGTTCGGAAGAACTGGCTGGCGGTTGAAAATAACTGTCTGGCTGTTCAGTATAACTGTCTGGCTGTTCAGTATAACTGCCTGGCGGTTCATTACAACTGCCTGGCGGTTCATTACAACTGCCTGGCGGTTCATTACAACTGCCTGGCGGTTCATTACAACTGCCTGGCGGTTCATTACAACTGCCTGGCGGTTCATTACAACTGCCTGGCGGTTCATTACAACTGCCTGGCCTGGCGGTTCATTACAACTGCCTGGCGGTTCATTACAACTGCCTGGCGGTTCATTACAACTGCCTGGCGGTTCGGAAGAACTGGCTGGCGGTTGAAAATAACTGTCTGGCTGTTCAGTATAACTGTCTGGCTGTTCAGTATAACTGCCTGGCGGTTCATTACAACTGCCTGGCGGTTCATTACAACTGCCTGGCGGTTCATTACAACTGCCTGGCGGTTCATTACAACTGCCTGGCGGTTCATTACAACTGCCTGGCGGTTCATTACAACTGCCTGGCGGTTCATTACAACTGCCTGGCGGTTCATTACAACTGCCTGGCGGTTCATTACAACTGCCTGGCGGTTCATTACAACTGCCTGGCGGTTCATTACAACTGCCTGGCGGTTCATTACAACTGCCTGGCGGTTCATTACAACTGCCTGGCGGTTCATTATAACTGCCTGGCGGTTCATTATAACTGCCTGGCAGTTCATTACAACTACCTGGCAGTTCATTACAACTGCCTGACGGTTCGGAAGAACTGGCTGGCGGTTGAAAATAACTGCTGGCTGTTCAGTATAACTGTCTGGCTGTTCTTTATAACTGCCTGGCGGTTCATTACAACTGCCTGGCTGTTCAGTATAACTGCCTGGCGGTTCATTACAACTGCCTGGCGGTTCATTACAACTGCCTGGCGGTTCATTACAACTACCTGGCAGTTCATTACAACTGCCTGACGGTTTGGAAGAACTGGCTGGCGGTTGAAAATAACTGCTGGCTGTTCAGTATAACTGCCTGGCGGTTCATTACAACTACCTGGCGGTTCATTACAACTGCCTGACGGTTCGGAAGAACTGGCCGGCGGTTGAAAATAACTGCTGGCTGTTCAGTATAACTGTCTGGCTGTTCAGTATAACTGCCTGGCGGTTCATTACAACTGCCTGGCGGTTCACTATAACTGCCTGGCGGTTCACTATAACTGCCTGGCGGTTCACTATAACTGCCTGGCGGTTCACTATAACTGCCTGGCGGTTCACTATAACTGCCTGGCGGTTCACTATAACTGCCTGGCGGTTCACTATAACTGCCTGGCGGTTCACTATAACTGCCTGGCGGTTCACTATAACTGCCTGGCGGTTCACTATAACTGCCTGGCGGTTCACTATAACTGCCTGGCGGTTCATTATAACTGCCTGGCGGTTCACTATAACTGCCTGGCGGTTCACTATAACTGCCTGGCGGTTCACTATAACTGCCTGGCGGTTCACTATAACTGCCTGGCGGTTCATTACAACTGCCTGGCGGTTCACTATAACTGCCTGGCGGTTCACTATAACTGCCTGGCGGTTCACTATAACTGCCTGGCGGTTCACTATAACTGCCTGGCGGTTCACTATAACTGCCTGGCGGTTCAATTATAATTATAATTATAACAGCCAGGCAGTTATAGTGAACCGCCAGGCAGTTCGACTGAACCGCCAGGCAGTTATAGTGAACCGCCAGGCAGTTATAGTTTTAACTGTAACTAACCGGCGGTTTACTATAACTAACTGGCGTTTCAGTACAACTACCTGGCGGTTCAGTACAACTGCCTGGCGGTTCACTATAACTACCTGACGTTTCAGTATAACTGCCTGGGATTTCAGTATAACTGCCTGGCCGCTGTAACTTCAGTATGACTACTTGGCCCTAAGTCTATACTGACAGATATAACTGCCACTGACACTAAAAGAAACGGCACCAATAAATATTTTGATTTCAGTTGAGACAATATTTCATGTAATTCAATATTTCATTTGGTATATGCATGCAATGAATATTCACTTGGTATTTTATGAAAATGTTCCCAACATGTAATGAACGCATTTCGAGTCTGAGAAATTTTCCAGTAACAAAATTAGTCCGGATCGATAGACAATAATAGTACATTTCGTACCTAGGACCCGAAAAGTGAGAAAAGTGCGTCGCAATATGAAAAATACTATTCCTACCACGGACTAATAGTAGATTATTCACCTCTGTCCACATGTTTATTTAGACACTTGGGGAGTTATTGCATGAGCCTAAAGCGAGATAAAATAACATATGTACCTCTCAAGGCTGTATACTTTGGGGAGGTCACGCAGATGCAGATACGCGGGTTACACACCACGTTTCATACAAAAAATTCACCACACCATACAAATTCAATTTTGGTGAATTTGTTTGTATGGAAAAGGTGTGTTCCCGCGTATCTAATAAAATGGCGATCTGCGTGACCTCCCCAAAGTATACAGCCTTGGTACCTCTGTCCAAGATGTTTATTTTGACGATTTGGATTATATACCACGTCTTCGGCTCGGTACGTGGCGATTGTATACAACCTTCCGTAAGCCCTAGTTCGTGCTGCAAAGTTTCAGGAAAATCTAAATAACGTTTGAGCCGCGATCACTTTTCCATAGGAATCAAGGAAACTATGTCATCAAAAAAGTAATTTGTCTTTTTTTCCTCTACTTGGAAATTCCATGTACATGAGAAACTTGTGTTGATCAGAAAATATGTTGATGATAGTGGCTGTGGTTTAGACTCTTCTCTTTGGCACATAGTTCCCCATCTATTTAATCTATAAAGAAATTAAATGACCAGTTTTCAGCACACAGTTTTTTAATATCCATTAAAAGCAACCATACATTAAAATAAGGCACGAACGTGCGTTAAACATAAAATCATTAACCGCGAGATTGGTTTAAAAATCAAACAAAAATTAATTGTAAAACAATCTTAAGCGCGATATTAACCATCAATTAGAGTGGCTAATAAATCGAAAAGAAATACTGACATGAATTCATAAAACATAGCGACTGACTGACTGGACGTGTTCATTGTGATGAATTAAAAATATTACAACGAGTCGCTTAAAATTCCAGCCACCGAGTAATTCAGTTTTTCTGAAGCTTTGCTTTTTTGGCGACGTTTAGAGTTGCAGTTTCCTGTCGTTTGCTTGCAGTTTTCCTTAGAGCGGCAGTTTTCGACATAACTGCAGCATTCGTTGAAACTACAGTTTTCATTGGAGCTGCAGTTTTCGTTGTAGCAACAGTGTTCATTGGAGCTGCAGTTTTCTTCAAAGCTGCAGATTTCGTTGGAGCTGCAGTTTTGTTTGGAGCAGCAGCTTTCGTTGGAGTTGCACATACGTCGGAGCTGCAGTCTTCGTCGGTGCTGCAGTTCTCGTCGGAGCTGGAGTCTTCGTCTGAGCTGGAGTCTTCGTCTGAGCTGGAGTCTTCGTCTGAGCTAGAGTTCTTTGCGGAGCTGCAGTCTTCGTGGGAGCTCAGTTTTGGCGGAGCTGCAGATTTTTTCGAAACACCACTTTTTTTCAGAACTGCCTGCTTCTTCAGTCGGTTTGGATTGTTCGCAGTCTTTCTGGTTTTACGAGGAGCTTGTATCTTTTGTTTCAATCTTGAAATTTTCAGGGATGTACCGTTCCGCTTCGAGCCTGGCAGACAAGTGTCATTTCCAATTGCGTTGTTCAAGAGTGGTGCGATTTGTGTCACTTGTGAAACTAATGGATTGGTCCGGTATATGTTCAGATGAACCATGTCATGATGTCCAAGGAACTCAGCCAAATTTGTAATATCTCTGTCTTTTAGGTCTTTCGTTGCACAAAGGCTCGCCAAATGTTTTCTGAGATTTGTTCCCTTTAAAAGAGACAAATAATTTAGGATAAGTACAGTACCACTTATGAACTATAAAGTACAGGTCAAATACCTTCAAACTTGATGGGTTATCGGCACCACATGCCTTTGCGTATGAGTTGATTGCAGCCCAGACATTGATTGTTTTCACCTGCATCGATTGCGTTGGTACAGCGAACAAGAAGTCGTTTGTTTCTGTAAGACCAGCATTTTCTCGATTACGAATCAATGCATCTATACAATCTTCCCAGCTTTGTTTTAACAACACTGGCACAGTTCGATCGAGTTTGCCGCGGATTTGCATCCGACTTTTGATTTCCATCAGGGATTCCTGTGATATTGCTTCCAAAATAACATCGCATTGATCAGCAATAATCTCTCGCTCATTGTAGTCAGACAACTCAATGTTCCTCATTTCCCCCGCTCTTCGTCTGTTGAAGACCATGATTGACACAAGTGTGAGTTGTGCCAATTTTAACCACGTTTGGAACGAGAAACCTTGAGTCAGTTGATGTAAGCATTCATTTCGTTCAATGTTCAGAAATGTGACGAGTTTATTTATGTCAGCGGTTGTCGGAAGATTCGGCTTTTTAGAACGTCGGTTCTTTTTGATTGTTTTAGCTACCAACTTGCTGACTTTCGTGCGGACGTCTCGCTTAAACACCCTCAAAAATCTCTCAGCATTTCTTTCCATTTCCTCGTCGTCCAACTTCATGCTCTCAGTAATTAATAATTCTCCGATGGTGTTGATTAGTGTCACAGTGGTCAATGACGTACCAGGGCTTCCGAATAATTTTGACCGACGATCAAATTTTCCCATTTTAAGAATTGCATTTATTACCGTGTTGCAATGTTTGACGTGGAAAAGCGAAGCAAGGTCACCAATCTGTGGATACATTTCTTTTGAGAAATGCAACAATTTTGATGCCGCATTAATCTTCGATCGAATATAGCCTTCTTGGTAGAAGGGCGAATAATTCAAACATAATTCGTTGCCATAACAGATTACCAGCCAGTCAAACTGTATCGATCGAATTTGTTCGGTGTCTCTGAATTTGGCAAAAACGTTTATTAACTCGTCAGTAGCATCAGGATGAACTCTAGCCTCCAACGAGCGTCCTAATTGCTTTACGATTCGTTCGCCCATAATAGAATTTCCCTTGCATTTACGCCAATGCTGACGAAGTGATTTTGAAGAATACGTTCCCATGCAATTAGCACAGGCGATAAGTTGCCACGAATAACGAACAAATTGTCCACGTCGACTGGTTTGTATTTCTCCTTTGTTCAGATTAAAGTCAGAGTTCCATATGAATTCTCCCTTCTTCCGAATTTGGGCTATAGCGTACCATCGGCTTTTTGAACCTGCGGAGAGAATTTTTTTTCGATGACTTTCAAAACTTATGTTGTAGAGGAAGTCGTAAGGTTCATTTTAATGAATAAAAATTAGATTGTGGGTAGGGGTGGATCAAAAAATTAGCTTTCAATATGTTGTAGAGGAAGCTGTGGGAATGAAAGTGAAGGAAGTTGTGAAAACGAATGTTAGGGTCGGAGGTGATTTTTTTTATTTCACTCAAATGTTCGAGGAAAATTTTACCAAAAAAAATTTTGTGTGACAAAGTGGCATATGTTTAAACATAATTTTTTGGAGAGTTCTTTTCACGACATCACATTTGTATCACTCTTGTTGATGCAAGAACTAAGAGCTTAAATTAGATTTTTAAGGCCAAATTTCCGAATCGATTTTGGGTACTTTCGTTCGGGCCCGCGAAATTGCGAAAATCTAACGTCCACAACATAAATAACTAAGGCATTTGCCATTTTTCAATAAAACATTCTATTGAACATCCTCGCGTAATGTTAATATTGATTAATAGTTATTAATCTTAAAGTCAACAAATCAATAAGATAAAAAGACTTACGAAGGGGTAGCGCCACAAATTTTTTGACTGCAACTTCATCTTTATGGACCGTTCGTAGGTGTCGTTCCAATTTTGGGTAACGTTTCAGGCAAAACGCGCAACACAATCTTTTGGCTTTCCCATCTGATGTCGGAACATACAGTTTTCGGATGTCGCATCCGTGGTGATGTTTGATGTCTGTGTTAAATATTTTCAGATTTTGAGAATATCAACATCGATGCTCTGTGTATAAAATAAAGGTATAAGTTACCATTTTCTTCGCTGTCGTCTTCGTCTACATCAGTTTGTGAACAGGCAAAATGTGAAATCGTTGATTGTTCCACTCCATCATCAACAATGATCTCGACATCTTCATCGCTATTCATTACTTCGTTTGTCACGACTCCAACCTTAAAATTTGTAAAAACGTTAATTGCATCGCAGTACTATTAAGAAGAAGTTATGGTCTAGCTTAGAGCGGATTCGGACCGGACGGGTCTGAAAAACCGTCGGGCTGATTCGGATCGGACTTTCAAACGAAATTTCGGGCCAGGCCTTAGGCCGGACGGACTTCGACAAAAATGTTTCGGGCAGCCCGACAAAAAATTAGTTTACAAAAAAAATGATTTCCAATTTTGAAATAAACATACGGAGCATCAGAGCCATACTAGTGAATTCAGTGGGATTGTCTTGACACAACTAATAATAATTATACATTATATCTGTATAGATTAACAGGGCAGCGCAAAGGATCCAAACTTTCTATGTGCATCGAAATAGTCGGCACTAACTGCGATGAAATCTATCTGTATGTACACGGCAGAGTAAAATAAACCAGGCAGTAGCGGTTCATTTTCGAAACGTCAAATAAGGGACCTGATACATTATTTGAAAATGAACTCAAATGAACAGTGACATAAATTGAAAAATTTTATTCGCAAAAAATATAGGGTTACTAGATTATTCAGGCCCAGTCAAATCAGCGCTACTACCTGGTTAACTTTACTCTGTCGTGGTATATGGAATTTGTTCATGTATTTTCTCATTCACTCAAAATTACGTGCTTCCACCTACATTTAGAACACAAACTAATGGTGCAACTCAGCAGCTTATATGTCTCAAAATCATTGATTCATCTAAAAAAAACAATTTAATAAGCTTCATTAAAATACATTCGATGTCACTGACAATCACATTTTCAGCTATTCATTTAGCTACCAACAGTTGAAATTTTGTTAACAAAGTGTTGGTCTTCTAATTGATGTAAGCTTAAGTTTGTGTAAGTTAATAAGATGTCATTTTCGGAATTTCACCAACATTTCCGCTAAAACTTTTCAATTTTTCTTCAATTGTAAGTAGTTAGATGTTTTAATATATTTCTACATTGTCGGTGGAAGCTAAAACGTTAAGCATAAAAAAGTAACGGATTTGTTTCTGTCCTTCACAAGGTGAAATATTATCATTCGATATGTGCTGATATGTTGATAAAGCAAGTGTTAATATTTAAGGTAACTGACTGAAAGATGACCTAGTGGAAAAGTGATCTTAAGTTGTCCGTGTAAATTTGTATGAAGAAAAAATTATAGGTCAACTCAACATTCAATAAATTGTAATATGTCCTATCACTTTTGTATAGATAGGACAACTCACGATTCAATGTGTTTAAATGGGAAATAGGACAACTCACGATTCATATAGGTCAACTCTGCATTTTTATTAATTCATTAATTTTGTTAGACGAAATCGGCAATAATTAATAAAATTAAGTAAACAAAAGAAAAATCTTTAAAATAAAAGTGGTTCCATGTAACATAGTTCCAAAATCGCTGAGAAATTCAAGTTCAAAGTTGAGATTTGTCAAATTAGGTCAACTTTAAGTCAGTTACCTTAATTCAAAAGAATGTATGCTCAAAATGTGAATTAATTGAATTCAATTGCTTTTAAGCGTCCAGAAATCAACGAGAATAATTCTTAATGCTCAAAACAAACCAGGCATTGAAAAACGTGTTTTGGTCCTAGTTTTCATTGACAGATGCAGCAATCGCGGTTTTGAATAGAAAAAGTTCTAACTTCATTTGACAGTTTCGAAAATTTCGTAATGAAAAATAGGACCAAACACGTTTTCAATGCCTCGTTTGTTTTGAGCATAATGCTGAAAACAAACGAGGCATTCAAAACATGTTTTGGTCCTTGTTTTCATGACGAAATTGTCGCAACTGTCAAATAAAATTAGAAATTTCTCTATCGAAAATTACGATTGCTGCATTTGTCAATGAAAACTAGGACCAAAACACGTTCTCAATGTCTCGTTTGTTTTCAGCATAATTACTTTGGTAAATGCATTCGCAACTCACATGCGCAATTGCGCATATTATTAGAATATCAGTTCATGTATGCCAAATTACCAACAAAAATAAAATAAAAAATTTGATGGTTTTAAATGATATTCCAACTTATTGGCACTTTAAATTGGATTTATAGTTCTTACAAAGTCACACAGTGTTTCAAGGTTACACGAAATGATTGTGAGTGTGTCTATGAGCTTTATAATGTGTTCCATTGAATATGGAAACGAATGTTTTGTGATAGTAGCCATGATCGTTAGGCGCAATCGTTAGTTGTTTATGACATCGAGTGCAAAGTTCTGTAGTAGGAGACCGCAGGTTGACCACAATGCACGTCATAAACCTAATAAAGAACTTTGCACCGGGACATTATGGTTCTAAGTTACAAACACACTTTTTCCAGAGACTAGGGCTTAACAGTTCTTAACGATTCGAAACGGTTCAATTAAAATAAAATCGAATTCGATAATTCTGAATCTGAGTGTAAAAGTTACGGTTAATATTCTCATAAAAATTTGCTTACATTCAAACAGGTTGAGAATGAATATCCATGCAATGTTGGTTTGTACGGTATTGTTTGGCTGTATTTGGATTCGTTTTGTGTCACTTTATCAGGTGCATCCTAAAATGTACGGTCGAAAGGTAAATTCTCTTAACATTAGGGCCTGATTTTCACTCGAAAAAAGTTCGCGTTTCCACCGTTCTCTTCGCTCTCAATTTGATTTGAAAGCGGAGTACATTTTTCGAGTGGAAATGAGGGTTTAGCGAAACTTAACGAAAATGTGAAGCGTACAGCATGGCAAAAACACAAATGAACTTAGAGATGTTGTGTCTCGACTTACATGTAATAAGAATCCCCTGTTGCCACTCATTTCAGAATCAATAAACAGATGTTGGACCTGGAGATGATTTTAACTCTTTTAATGGCCCAAAAGATTCATTCAATACAAAAGATATGTTTCCGCTTTTGCGGGCTCCGAGTTGGTTTTTGCATTGGACCAGTTTTGTGCGTTCTAAAGAAGATATGAAAGGTAAATAGTAACTTCACGATGTATGCCAATTACCAACAAAAATAAAATAAAAAATTTGATTGTTTAAATGATGTTCCAACTTATTGGAATGTTTTGTGATAGTAGCCATGATCGTTAGGCGCAATCGTTAGTTGTTTATGACCATCGAGTGCAAAGTTTAGTAGGAGACCGCAGGTCGACACAATACACGTCATAAACCTAATAAAGAACTTTGCACCGGGATTCATACAACGTTTCATGCAACATAGGTATCCAAAGTTCCGCAGTTTTCGAACATTATGGTTCTAAGTTACAAACACACTTTTTCCAGAGACTATGGCTTAACAGTTCTTAACGATTCGAACGGTTCAATTAAAATAAAATCGAATTCGATAATTCTGAATCTGAGTGTAAAAAGTGACGGTCAATATTCTCATAAAAAGTTGCTTACATTCAAACAGGTTGAGAATGAATATCCATGCAATGTTGGTATGTACGGTATTGTTTGGCCGTATTTGGATTCGTTTTGGTGTCACTTTAATCAGTGTGCATCCTAAAAATGTAACGGTCGAAGGTAAAATTTCTTAACAAAACATTAAGGGCCTGAATTATTCACTTCAGAAAAAAGATTCGCGTTCCCACCACTTCATACTTCGCTCTCAATTTGATTTGAAAGCGCGGCTACTTTTTCGAGATGAGAAATCAGCGTTTAAGCGAAACTTAACGAAATATGTGAAAGCAATACAGCCATTGGCTTCAATTGCGAAAAATCTTAAGCATTACTGAGCAATGCTTATAAGATCACTAGGCACAAACCATGAACATTGATGTTGTGTCTCGACTATCTGTAAATAGAATACCCCTGACTGTTGCACTCATTTCAGAATCAATATCAGATGTTGACCTGCGAGATGATTTAACTCTTTAATGGCCTCAACCAAACGCATCCATCAATACAAAACGATATGTTTCCCGCTTTGCGGGCTCGAGTCGCGTTTTTTCATTGGAACCAGTTTTGTGCACTGCTGCTCATTTTGGTGCGTTCTGAAGAAGAAATGAAAGGTGAAATGGTAACTTCACGATCACTACTCAGATTCATATCGACCGAATAAATTCCAAAATTTTTGCCAGTTCGCGACTTATTCGAATCGTTCAAGAAAATGTGGGAGCGAAAACTTATTTATACCAAAACCTGGGCAAGCATGTATTAACAAGATGTGTAAATTACTTACGTTTATGCCATCAGCAATATCAGCCAGGTTGCCGAAAGATAGATTTTTTCTCGCTTCCAATTTTGCTTGAAATATACGTTGTGCGTCATTTTTGTTTCAAGATTAAACGTTAAATGGGACACTTAAGCGATGATTAATAGGCTGCTACGATCACTTCGATTGATTCACAAAACGTTGTTGGAACGAAATTTTCTTCTAGTACCTTTGAAATAACAAAATAACGAAACGAACAGAAAGGAAACTGTATGTAACACAAATTGCTGCGCAGAAAAATTTAAATATTATCAAAATATCCCAATTGGCAATTAAAAATTGATAAAATTTAATCAACGTAAAGTGGTCGTTTGTGAACTTAAAATCCATTGGTTCTTCGTAACCTAACTATTTTTGGTTATGTCTTAACGAAAAATTGCAAACAGTGTGAAAAGCCACCTTACAAATTTGTAAATGCGCTAATTGACAAAAATTTCGCGTCATTTCGTCGTACAACCACTCAGTGGCAGGTGATGGACAATCATACAAGTCAGAGGAATTTCAAGGTTTAGTCCTGTTTTGCGTCGAACGTGCGTTTTTTGTCAAAACATTTAGGAAATTAGTCCAGCCAGAACAAAATTTTGACATTAATTTGGCCATATCATTAGAGAACACTTTAAATACAGGAGAATTAAAGTGAATGCTTAGAGAATTTATGAGTTTTTATGATTCTTGCAACTTGAACTGTATCATTTACCTATGAGGCCTATATGCCGTCCGAATTGTAACATTGCATACGATTCAACACGATATGCGTGAGAAACCCTCATTCAATTTCATTAATATTTTATTGCGTTTTGGCAGCTATTATAAAAAGCCAATTCACGCCGTTAATTGCGCCTCAGAATTTGAATTTTATGTGAATGAATAAAATATGCAACCGCAAAAATGAAATCGTCAACCTTTCCTCATAATGAGAATGCGAGCCAATTAACGCGCGTAAGATAGGCACGGTTGAAAACTCCATTTTGGAATTTGTAGCGCCACTTACGGCCGTAAATTGCTAGCAATCAGTTCCCGCTAAAAAAATTTAGCAAAATCCGTTCCGTTTACAGTTGAGTCCCTTAGATTGCCACAGTATTGTTGGCTAGATGTGACGTATAATCAGAGCATATCTTATAGTAGAGTCGAAATATAAAAACCCAAAAATTTGCTTTCTTGCCGCACTTTTGTGTTATCTACTGCTATCTCGTTATTACTGGTGCAATACTGAAAGCTGCGAGGAAACGACGGTCGACTCAGCTGAATTAGAATGATTCCCTCGCCGTTGTCATTGAATGAAGTACCGTTCGAAATATCAAACTAAGCTAAATTGGCCTATTATATTTGCGCCAGCAATAAACTGTCGCTCGCATAATACAAGGACCATTATTAATTTGTCTCGGTACGATGAATAGTCCTCAGGCTGAATCTCTATATATCATTTACTACAATTCGATTGCGAAGCTTGACGTGATCAGTCCTGGATCATTCATTCCACTTCGACTATAATCACCACGATGTTTAGTCCTTGATTAACATCATTCAGATCAAACATTTTCATGCGTTTATCTTAAAATAAGATCGACTTTTCTAAGTTCTTCTCTTTCGCGCTAAAATTCGAAAACTATCAGAACTTCGTTTTGGTAATTTATCAAACGCACTTCAAGATGAATGGTACCTAAATAGACATAACCGCTTACTGAAAATGCTGACAGTGTGTCACACAACTGTAAAACAATGTAAAAAATTCATATAAAAATAGAGTACTTTTCTGTACCTGACCCCCTATTGATCACTTTTTCTGAAGTCGTTGTATTATGCAATACCGGTTATCCAGTATTTCGGAAATACCGTTTCTATTCGCTATAGACTGAACAGTCTTTTGTTATTCGCTAATTACCGATTCACCATTTCGCTTCTTGTGGAAACAGCCTTTTGCTTAGGTGCTGTCGCCGTAAATCCAGATATCTAGCAAGCCCGTGATGTTTCAGATAACGCCATTTTTCATTATTTAATTTTGTATTGAAAACTACTCCGCCGAGTGAAAAGGTCGAAAAGCATTCAGCATTTCATATTATATTGCCTTTCTGTGTCGAAACAGAATATAGATCCGTTCTTAGCGGTACTAAAATGTGCCGTTGCACGGGAAGTTCTTCAAAAAAAATAATGATTTATTTTGTGCCATCTTAAATCCGCCAGGAGGAGAAGATTTTTTTTCTTAAAAATAAGGATCGTTACCCATTGTTGGAAGACTCTTGAAACCGAAAACGCAAAAGAAGCGACAGATGAAACTACTAGGTTTCTGCTCGCTATAGCCAATTTTCCACATTGGGCAGATCAGATTGTTTGGCGAGGCGTTTGCAGTTCGTCTCGCGAGAAAAAATTTTTCGTTGCTGGAGGCACGTACGTCCAGGCTGAGGAGATTGATCAGCTGTGGCCTGTTATTCCAAATAAAACTAAACGCTGATCAGATTAAGCAGCTCCATGGAAACCACTCGCGAACAAATTAAAACATTTTGTAGAAGTTGCCGCGATTCTGTTGCGCTGCGTTCGGTCGACTCAATTGAATTAAAAATTTCGAGAAAAATGGATTCGTTTGACGTGCAACTAAAATTATCTACAAAGTGCCTGGCGACGCCATCTGAAATGTGGAAAATATGCTGATGGATTCTGATAAACGAGCGTGCAGCCCTTAATTAAATTCTTCACATTTCTATCGTAGGGACCATACATAAATTCCATCCTACTTTCTCCCCTTCACTAAGAACGTCCGCTTTTGCAAAATTAAAGTGCTTCCATCACAATCTAGAAAAACACGCAAATCTTTCATTACCTAATAGTTGCCCATAATATTTTTGCTTCAAATTATCCTATGATAATTCCCGCTAGGCATATACTCCATTTCACCGCTTAGTCCACAGCTTTCGACCCTTGAGAAATGGACCGGATTTATAAGACTTTCTCTTAGACTGACTGGTAGCCACACAATGCACCGTTTTCTCTGCGTGATAAAAGTATCGGGAAGTAGGAAAACTGCTGGATTCAGAATTCTTCTAGCCCTGCTGTGGAGTGATGCATAATTTTATTGTGAATAGGTCCCTTGTGTTTAAATTAAATTTACATGATAAAATGAAGTGAGGTCCTGCGTTCTGTGGCGATGTTCCACTGTAGGTTAAATATTATCATTCTTCACACAGGAAAATGAGAACGGTTAATTATTATCGTGCCGTGACGAACAACAATGGATGAAAGCGAGACTTGGTCCAATCGAAAATGGAGCGAGAAATGCGCTACCTTAAACGCAATGCCGTGCTTCTCGCAGGCATTGTGAACAGTATTGAATATGATTTTGTGGATAATACTGGGCGGTGGTGGAGTCAACCTATTGGGTGAGTATGCTACTGAAACGAGTGATCTAACGATTTAAGCCTTCTAAGAAAAACTTGCTGTTCTCCTTGCTATGACGCCGTTTGATTGAAAATTGTCGTCTCAGTTTACGGCATGCATTAACAATGCTGTCGAACAGAATATGAGCGAAACTTAGAAACGCACTAAACTAATGCTTACCAGAAAGTGTTTTTACTTACCGGGATAAGACCGAAACGAGTAGCTTGGTGACAAGCATTCAACCTCTTGGAACATGATGAGTTTAGATACGCAAACAACGCCGAAAAACATAGCTAACGCCGACCCGTACGCAAACACCTATTCGATCAAAAGCCTTTAATGTGAAACTCTTCATTTCTCTTACTTCATTTCTATCTCTGCTGAAAAAACTATCTTCCTTTAAATCACTTACATTATCACTCTTGCCTTGTTATCATATACAATTAAAATTGCGGAGGCAATATTTAGAAGCCCCGCTAGCGAAGCTCAAATTCAAAATTCTATATTTACCTATATTTCCTGTAAATAAAACATTTCACAGAGGAATATGCATATATACCTCATATGCCTGTATATAGCCTCAAATATAGCTTATATAGGTATTAATATAGATGTCCATATATGAATCTCTGAAACCCTCACACTTAACACATTATTTCCATGGTTAACAGAAACTCCTCTAAGCATCATTTTCCCACTTTATATCACTTTAATAAAAATTCAAGATGGCGCGGCAGCCATTTTGTAAGGAAACCAAAAATAGTACCGACGCTTACATTCGTTTATACCTTTTCAACAAAAAAATCATGAAATTCGGTCAAAATTTACTCGAGCTATTGACAAAATACGCCACGTATCACTGCTAACGGACCGAGTAGCCAGATAAGAGCTCACTCCAAGAGACCGTAGCTCCACGCTCCGCGAGACATAAATTTCCATAAACTTTTTTTTTTCCCTATTGGCTACGTCAATACCGATCTACATTAGCTTAAAACCGACGAAATATGTTCAAATTTGGGACCTACAAGCAAAACTGCTTGCGCCCTGTGCCTGTTTCACACCAAGGTCTAACTCACGAGTCGGTTCATCGATTTCCATAAACTTTCTTTTTGTCGGTATTGTAAATATCTTTCATTCGAATGTATCATTTACGAGTATAGCGTTTTAAATGTCCGGAGATATTCTTCGAAAAACCCTAAAGCCACTTATTGGCGCCCAGCCTCAGGAGGGAGTCGATCCAAAATCACTCATCTTCGAACTTAGCCTGTCTTTAGACATTACCAAACGCGGGAAAAAAGAATTTTCAAATCGGTCATGCGTTTTACTCATTATCGTGCCGACAGACAGACGACGGAATACGCGACAGACGGACATTTTTTTTCTTGCTGATTGCATCTCTGGATCAACCGACAATAGGTTTCCCTTACTCAAGGAGTCCAATTTCGACCTGTTACAAACGTTATGCAGTAAAACCTAAAGACCCCAGTACTTCGCTACGGGTCTAATAATATCCCTGGAGTAACTTGAATATGTCAGAGACAGATAAATAGCAGGTCTACGAGGATAACGTACGTTGCCGAGCTTGATTTGATTCTGGTAAATCAGTTGTTTAATTTTTGTCTGTTGACTGACTGCTGCGCAAGTTTTAGAAAAGTCAATCTTGTTCTACCAAAAAGGGACATGATTTAGTATTTCGTACTTAGAGCTTATTTCGGATAGTGAAGACTAAGAAATCGGCGTCACAGCTAGACGGAGGCCCAATATGGGAAACTTCTACGATTACTCATTTGACGAGTCAAAGTCTTCATTGGCCTAGCCTGAAAGGCCGGCGTGAGTTACCAGCCTCTAATCAAGACTGCAAACAGCAATCTGATAGAGCAAGCAATTTGAGTGATTTGCTTTTGCCCATATGTTATACACTTTCGTACGAGGCCCCTTTTAAATTGACGTTATCCAGCTGACTGCCCAAATACCGGAATTACTTACTTAATACATATGAATCGCATAAGAATAAATTAACTAAATCGATTTCTACAGATTTTCTGCGAAACTGTGTCGACACTTGAGGTGCAACTTAATCAGGATTCGGCAGTCATGTGCAAATGGATGTGAACAAGGGAGATGGAGATACAAACGGAGGTGAGTAAAATTACTTGCATGTTTATTTACGCCTTCGGTAAAAAGGCTGAAATCTAAGTGAGATCTGACGAACGTGACGAACGGCGTTGCCAGTTTCATTTGCGAAGCTTATCTAACGGACGTTGTTATAAACATTTAGTCATTAAATGAAGTCAGCATTTTCTTCTACTTCGTCTAATATCCAGCTCCTTATTTTATAGGTCTGGTTCTCACCCTCCCCAAGATTAATATTTCATCTTCGAAACTTTTTTCACTAAAATACACAAGCATTATTTCGAGTACTCATCCTAGTTTCAAATCGATGTTAAGATGATAAATAAATAGATAAATATGA